>NC_083277.1:11981789-12642427 GCF_963506605.1 Zootoca vivipara
TCCACTTCCAAGTAACAATGGTGCTTACAAGCAGGTCTTGGCCTTCTTCTTCTGCATCTGCTTTAAATTCCAGAATTTTCTCTCTCTCGTTCCTCACATTATCTAGGCAGCTGCTGATCTGATCCTGAAAAGAAAAGAAAATCAAACTTTGGTTTGCTGTTTTCTTTGTTGAAGTTTTAGCATTCATAATAACAGGAAAGTTGATTTATATGTTTGCTCTCTGCCCCAAAGTCTGTGGTCTTTGCCTTCTTCATCCTGGGAGCCTGTGGTACGATGGGTCAGTGTGTCTGGCTGTTAACCAGAAGGTTGGTGGTTCAAGCCCAACCAGGGATGGCTGTGGGCAGAATTCCTGCATTGCCAGGGGTTGGGCTTGATGACCCTCAGGGTCCCTCTCGACTCTACTATTCTATCCCTGCCACCTGCATTGCTCCTCCCTCCAGCCTTTTCCTAAGAGATGCTTCCAGAGGAAGAACTGTGGGTGAGTTACTCCTGCATGCATGAAGGGGGACATTGGGGGTACTGTACTCCCCCAAAAGGAAAAAGGAAATGTTTATTGAACAGTTTTAGAAGTTTAGTTACTGTTTGGCTGCCGGAGGGGAGAATACACTAAAACATTTTCTTGCAAAGAAAAAAGAAATGTTTATCGAACAGAATTTCAGAGGTTTTGTTTTCTATTTTCTTATTTTATAAGTTCTGTTACATTTTCTGTTTTTCAATTTAAAATACTCATTTTAACCTCCTTACAATATCAGGGACTTAACTTCTTCTCTCTTCATATCATAAATCCCTGCATATTTTACAAAAACTAAACCATTCAGCATTCCATTATTGCATCCATCAAAACTTAAGTTGAATGCTGCCAACATATTCAAGTGTACACATCCCCCCCCAGATATTCAATAAATATTTTCCAATCTTCTCTAAAGGTATGTTCTTCCTCTCTTATTCTGTGTTAGGTCAGCAAGCTGCGCATATTCTATCATTTTAAGTTGCCCTTCTTCTTTAGCTGGGACCTCAGTTGTTTTGCATTTTTGGGCTATGAGTTTACTGTAGTTTTATAAGGCTGCTCAAAAGCTCTTGCTGGCGAGTGACTCTTTGGCTGCCGGAAGGGAGAATACATGAAAACATTTCTTGCAAGACCCCCTTCTCTGTAGGTATTTCACCCTCATCATCCCCAAAGGAAACCCAGAGAGATTTCTTACCTTGTACTCCTGGGACGCCTCCTCCAGAGGAACCACCTCGTGGCTTTTGTGCTTCTTGGATACATGACACACCACACAGATGGGGCTCCCGTCCTTCTTGCAGAAGAGCTTCAGGGGCTCCCGGTGCTTTTCGCAGACCCTCCCCTTTCCTTCGGCCTCCTTTTCACCTTGAAGACGGAGTTTTTCCACAACATTTGCCAGCGGCCGATTGGGGATGAGGTTCCTGCGCTGAATGATTTTTCTGCACTGAGGGCAGAAAGCCTTTCCCTTGGATTTCTTCCAGCACTGGATCAGGCAGGATCGGCAGAAGTTGTGCCCGCACTCCGGGATGATCACTGGATCCCTGAAACACTCCAGGCAGATGGGGCAAGTGGCTTCCTCGCAGAGATCCTGCACGGGACCCTGAGTGGCAGCCATGGCTGCTGCCTCGCCAGGAGGAGAGAGCTGGTTTGGTTTTCTTTGATTTTCGCGCGCGAATAGATATGTTTCCGTTTCCTTCCCAGGGGAAGATCCTACCCAGGTGACTCGAGATTTCCCTTCCGCTCCGCAGATGTAGCGTTAGCAAGCAGATCTTGGGTATTGCTTCCCCCGCCCAGGAAATTCAAGCAGGAGGACTCAGAATCTCGGCTGCCTTAGGGACGTGGATTTAAGTGGAACAAGGTCTCTTTGATATGGCGATTGATTTTTTTTAAAAGAGAATGGGCAGAATTCTTTGCTGCTAATTTAAGGAGCCATGCGCTTACGAGAGGTAGAGATAAGTGCGTTTGTTTTTCATCGTCAGCCTCAAACTCCTTTGAAAGCCACTGAATGAATAACTCAGACTCTGCCGACTCTTTCCAGCTTCAGGGCACAGTGTTCATACTCCATGCAGCTTCGCAGCCTCTCCACGGTGATGAACATTCCCACGGGACAATTGGACACAGACCTGGTGAATTTTAAAGCTGATCTTCAGGTCCAACTTCCTCCCATTTTTTCCCCATCCACTGATCCAGTCTGTCCGTCCTCTCAGGAAAAAAAAAAATAACCACGTATTTTTTTTTGTTTTTTGGTGTGGGGGAAGTGTTCTCTCTCTTTTTACCTGTGATAGTTTTTATCTTTATAAAAAAGTATTAATGCATGGCGGTTGATACATATTCCCCATTTAAAAAATGTCATCGTTGATGCTCTGAACATTTTTCTCTGATGTTCTGGGAGGAAACCGAAAAAGTAGGAGGTCTTTAAGCAGAGGCTTGACAGGCATACTTCAAGAATGCTTTGATGGTGTTTCCTGCTTGGCAGGGGGTTGGACTGGATGGCCCTTGTGGTCTCTTCCAACTCTATGATTCTATGATTCCCCCCCCTTCCAATTCCCCACAACTGACTGTGTGTTAAAAAGTAGGGTGTCAATAGGGTACCTGCTCTCTCACTGACATGGAAGAAACGGCTGAGACTCACTTCTCTCCTGGTTGTGGGATTCCCATCAATTAAGGGATGGGCAGACTTAAGACTTGGGGGATTTGCTTTCATTTTTAATCGGAATGCTGAGATCCAGAAATGGATCCAGGTGTGAAATATGAGCTTCTGCAGGAAAGCCCCTGAAATACGTTATAAAAATTAATAAATTTTCTTAAAGGGGATCAACCTCATAAGGAGGACTTGAACCCTTTAAGAAGCAGATTTACCTAGGCTCCTTTTGGTCGGGAAAAATAACAAAGACCAAAACCCAGGGCTTGTAAAGCAAATCGTGATCTTTATATATATATATAAAAGAGTTCTGTGTTATAAAATCATATTGGGGGGGGGGGTGTTGCAGGACACCATTACTAATGAACAGAGAGGGGTGACCGAATTTGACAGCTGCAGTTACCCAGAATCCCTCGCAACACCACCTTCTTCGCCTCTGCTCCACTCCAGAGACCCGCACCCCTCCCGCTTGGACTCAACCCTGCCTTAAGGAAGGCTTAAGGATCAGCATATGCACACATTTCCACATGACTAGCAACTTGGGAGCCATAATTCCCTGTCAATGGTATCTCATTCACAATGGAAGACTCCTCTGAACAAAAGACAGTGATCAACTCTTATGAAAATGTTAATTTCTCTTTGTGTTTAGGAATTCACACCTGGGAGGGGTGATAGGAGGACTAGGAGAGGTGTCAAAAGTGCTCAGATTTCTACCTTGAACCCTCCTTTTTTGTGAGGTATTGATTACGTAGCTGTGATGTAGGAATGATGTATTTTGGGGGTGTTTCTTGGTGATGGGAAAACTGATAAAAGTGGAGGTTCTCTTTTGTTCTGGGTTCCTTCCTTGTTCTCCTGCGTGAGGGGAAGGACCCTGTTGCAACAGCAAATAAAGGCTTTGCTTCTCAAACTTCTCTGGTTGGCCTCTGTTATATATTCTCCGACCGATGGAGAACCCAATGGGCTCTTGTGTACCCCATAAGGGAATAAGAGCAGTTTTTTTGCTTAGAACATTCTGTTATAACAGAAGGTTCCCCCAATAGCAAAGGTGGCAAGAGGAACCCTGGACAAAAGAACATTTTCCCTTATATACCTTTGGCTGTGCATGTAAGTGGATGGAGGGACAAAAGGCGGGAAGGGGAGATTAACATTTTCAGTAAACAGAGTGCTTGTGAGCTTTATCTGTGAATCTTCTGGAAATGGCACCCTGATTATTCTGGAGATGTCCCTGAATTTAAGAATATGTAAATGCAAGTATTGTTGGTAAGCGGTTGGGTGTGTGGAGGCATTAACATGAAATCCTGTCTATCCTGTTTGCTATGTGACTTATTCATTTAACAAAGTTCTTAGTTTGCCTTTTCCTGGGTAGCCTGGCCATTCCTTTGAGATGGAAATCACTTTAATCCTTGAGACAATGAGAAAGTTCCTTCACCCCCCCTTCTCTCCTTGCAGAGAAACACCTGGTCAGAGAGAGTCAAAATGGTGTCAGTCAGGCCTGTCTTCCTGTGCTGCTTCAGACATGTGCCTGTACATTCATGTACATGTTTATGAACAATTATTATATATTAAAACCCTTAAAATTCTTACCACAATATGAGCTTATGCAGGGAAGCTCCTTAAATCTGCCACTCACTCAATCTTTGATCGACTCCTCCTGCAGACATTCACAGTCAACACAGGAAGATCTGAAGAGGAGCTACCGTACAACATACAGGAACTTTGCAGGGAGGCCTTTCAAGCACATCTCTGAAGGGACCCTTGTTAAGATTTCACATTCTGAGTGCAGAGTGTGTTGGACTTGGGATGACAAGGCCCAGGTTCAAATCCCTTTTCACCATAAACTTTAACATGTCTCCTTTTTCTAAGTCTCTCAGCTCAGCCTCTTCTACGTCACAGGCCTTCTCTGAGGGTAAAACAGGATATCACCCTCCTGAAATCCCTGGAGGAAGTGTCATGGGGAATGGATATTATACTGTTGAGTTCAAATCAACATAGGAGCAACAAGAAGTACAATCTTTAATAGAATCAAACATGTTAGCACAGGAAACATATCCCCAAATTCTTTCAGGCCCGCTACACGATAAGAAAAGTGGATCTCTAAAAATACAGATAATTAGAAGTATCTGACTGTTCACTACAAAGCACCTTGGAGAAAATAATTGTATACATGGGAATTTACCATCACCCCCAAGATCCTCTAGATCAGGCATCCCCAAACTGCGGCCCTCCAGATGTTTTGGCCTACAACTCCCATGATCCCTAACTAACAGGACCAGTTGTTGGGGAAGATGGGAGTTGTAGTCCAAAACATCTGGAGGTCCGAAGTTTGGGGATGCCTGCTCTAGATTGTCACTGCTCTCTCCTCAGAACTTCTGACAGAGGCTTTTTACTGTCAGAGGGGATTTTGTTGCATTGAGGCCCGAAACCTACGTGGGGGTGACATTCCTGGGGTCAGCATGCAAAGGCAATATTGCACAAGACAAGAGAACCCCCGAAAATGCACCCCAAGCAACCATCCCAACTTGTCCGAAGCCAGAGATCTCGAGAGCTTTAGGCAACCTTTCTAGAGGCCGGGAAGCAAGCTGGACTTAGAAACTCTTTCCCCCACTGCCAAAGGCTTTCTGGGCTCTGGAGACTCTTGTGAGATCTCACAGTCCCTTCCAACAGTTTCCCCCGGTGTCTCGCCCTCTTTCTATTTATTAATTTGTGGTTTGAGGAAGGGCTCCAGCCTGCGATCATGCGAGTCAAGTTGCACATAAGTTTTAGGGTCGATTGTACTCAACTAGCAAACGGGTCTCTTTCAATATGGAGATTTTGCTGAATTGCCACGTGAGCTTCCCTGAGAAGTAGCAAAAAAGGGAGGGATTTTGGAACTTCCATCTCCATGGCTAGTGGAGGTCTTGGGGGAGGAAAAGGGAATCTGGGGGCAGGATTCTGGTTAAGGAAGGTTTTAAGTGAAGCCTGAGCATAATTCTTATTTTAGTCAGAAAAATGACGATATTGTCTCTAGAAATCTTAAGTCCAAGTTGGAGGTTGGAGAAAGAACTACATCGAAAGAGGAATGTGATTAGGGTTGCTGTTGATTCCTAAATTATTTTCTTGCACCTCATGCACTGACACAAACAGCCGATTCCCAAGGGAGAGAGAACAGGCCAGTTTGGGGACTGACAGCAGACACAATAAATCAGTGTCATTTACAAATCCGTCCAGAGAAGGGAGAGTTGCATCATGATTGACACAAGGGGTGGCCAATCACAGTTCTGGTTTGTCCATTAGGGCCTGTCAGCTCAGTCCTGAAGAGGAGACTGAATGTGCCATAATGGCAATGAATATACGCTTGTCTGTCTCCAGGGCCGGCTCTACATAGCCCCCCGGTGGCGCAGTGCACCATGGCGGGGGGCTGGTAAGCTGGGCGCCGGCCTGGCAAGGAGGGCGCCGCGCGGGGAAGCCGCGCGGAAACCAATTGCGCCCTGCGAGGGCGGGGAGGGCGGCGGAGCAATCTCCGCCCCTCAGCACCAGGGCGCGCGATCTGCTCAAGACAGCCCTGTCTGTCTCCACCCTCAGTCAGTAGAGTCTTAGGTTGGCTTTCTTGCTCACGTAAAAGAAGGGCTGGAGGGTCTCTCCTGAGAAGGAGGCTGCTGGATATGTGCAGAGGAGGGCTGCTGTATCGGCATCGTAAAAGGACACCCGTCCCCCTTCACAGTTCAGGGTCACTCGGATCCTCTTGGGCTCCTCATGGGGGGAGCATAATTGTACCCACCGCCCCACTTCCCAAAACCCCAGATCCCTCCCCTAGGACCAAAAGACAAACGACCCTTCCTCTTCACAGACTTTCTGGCAACCCCCACCCCCCATCTCTCCTCTCTTCCCACAGTGACCTCCCAGAAATGCCTGCCTGATGTGAAACCCTCACATCCCAGCACATAGTTATATGTATCAAATCTCTCAGGGTTGTCTGGCAGGTCTTGATGCACTTCTCCCTCTCTCACACTCTTTCGATCCTCAGACAGGATGAGCCAGGGATTTGCTGTGTCTGGATCCAAAGTTACGTTTTCTGTGGGGGCAGATGAGGAAAGAGAAGAGAAAAAACATCAATTGGGAAGCTGACTCTTTTTTAGGCACATGACAGAAATAGCATTCCCTCTGAAATGAACAGGGACTCCATGGCTCTGCATTCGAGACAGGGATGTCCATCAAGTTCTTAATAAGGATTCTTGAAACATTGACAGTTATTTCAAGGGTTCACACATTATCTACATAGAACCCTTGCAATAACCCTGTAAGTTGAGTCAACCTTACTTTGCCCATTTTTCAGATGGGAGGACTGAGGCTGAGAGACAGTGGTTTGTCAAAGGCCACCCCCCCCCACCGTTCATGGCAGAAGGGCGTCAAAGCATCTTATTGACATCTTAATCTTTTACCTCACATGACAGATTGTGCTTGACATGCCTGGTAAAACTGGAAGCAGATCCTCTCAAGTTTCAATTACATATTTAAGGTATGTTGTACTCCATCCTTCCAGGAAAAGCAAGAAAGTGGTTCCCTGACCCCCGTGAAATGTCCTTTTTGGGATTCTTGACAGCACTTCATAGAATCATAGAGTTGGAAGGGCCCCCAAGGGTCATCTAGTCCAACCCCCTGCAATGCAGGAATACCAACTATAGTATCCATGACAGCCCCCCCCCAAAAAACCTCTGCTTAAAAACCTTCAAGGAAGGAGATTCCACTGCCTTCTGAGCGACTCAGTTCCATGTTCTGCAGTGTGGGCCTACGGTTTGTTTCCCCCAGGAAAACTATGAGCAGTCAGCCAAGAACTAACTTGATCATCTCTTGTGCTTTGGTTATGGTGATGCAGAAAATTGATAGTTCTATCTTTTAAATGGCCATTGATTACATCATTGATATAAATGGCTTTCCTTTGCTATGAATTGTGTTAATGTATTTATTGCTGCAATCCCAAGACAAAGGGCGAATACATACATATATATATATGTAAAGCCAAACCCAGTAAATGCAAAGAAGTGCAAAGACCCCACCCTGGCTCCCCAGCTCTGATTGGCTACATGACTCGTCTTTTTCCCCCACTGTTCCTCACATTTATGGAAAAGGTGAGCAGTGGAAGCAGAATGAGAAACCCATTTAAAAATTTGAGATGCTGGGGAACATTAGAAAGAAGATCTGCTCTGCAGTCTTCTCACCCCCCCCCTCCCCGGCTCAACACATGGAAAGTTAGTCAAGCAATTTCTTTTTAAAGACACACATTTGTACAGCGACCTTTGAAGATTATGTGTGATGTTGGATGTTGCCAGTGCTGTTATGAGTCAAAAAAAATTTGTGTTAAATATAATGGGATTTTCTAGTTTATTATATCGATTAGCCTTTATGCATTCTACTCACTGTTGTCTAAAAGAATAAGTAAGAGTTTCCTTTATGCTGCCACCTGCTGCACCTTTTCCAGCTCTTATGATCCCCTTATTGTGGTGTCCAGGATCAGGCCAGACTGAACTTCTGTCTTCCCATTGTCTCCCCTCCAATACAAAAGCTGAGGGAAGACCCCCATCTTGCAGGGAAGCCAGACCCCTAGAATTCACACTCTGGCAGCCTTCACCTCCCTGCCAGTGACATCAGAATCCATTTACCTTCTAGCCCCCAAAGATTGTTGCAGCCATTTTCTGAGCTATTTGTGTCCATGCATTTCCCACTCTTAAACCTGATTCTTACATAAAAGGGGTGGGGATTTGGTATGGCTCAAAGGCATATTACCGCCTCATGTGCCGGGGGCATTTGGATTCACACCATCCCTGTGTCTCCCCCCCTCCATTTATTTATTATTGAATTCATATTACATGTTAATTACCGTTCAGTTTCAGCATTGTACATAAGATATATTTTATTATGTATACGGTTTCGCCACATCTAGTATTCCAACATCCAACTCACCCTTTACCCAAATACTTCCTTCACCCACGTGCATTATATCCTTCTTGCTGCCTTAAAACTCTAACATTGTGTTCCTTATTGTTCATCACATTGACCAATCCTCTATTTATAACCAAAGCACAATCATTACCTCTTAGCTTGATGAACTCAATCAGTACTGTCTTTGGGAATATCGTCTGAACTAGTCCCAGAAGAAAATCTTCGGGTCTTTTTTGGAAGGTTGTTTTAAAAATCTTTTTCAATTCCTCAAAAATATTATTCCATAAAGTCTTTATCTTAACGCAGTTCCACCAAATATGACATAGTGAGCCTTCAACATTTTTGCATCTCCAACATAGATTTGTGGGCAATTTATAAATTTTATCCAATTTCACCGGGGTCATGTACCACCTATAGCACATCTTCATAATGTTTTCGTTAATGGCAGTGCACACAGTAAAGTTTATGTCATTTTCCCATAACCTTTTCCATCTCTCAAGCCAAATTGCACAACCCAAATCTTGTTCCCATTTTATCATAAATTCCTTGACCATCCCTGTGTCTTATTGAGATTTGGCACAGAAAAGTTAGCCATCCTGGGCTGGGGGCTTCTTAAGAGTCTGCAGGCTCAGGCCAAGAGCCCATCGAGCCCAGCATGCTGCTCTCACTTAACAGATGCCTCTGGGAAAGAAGGGGAAATAAGGCATGGACGGAAGAGCTGCAGTAGCCTCGAATTTTGAGAAGCAGATCCCATCTTCTGTTTGACCCGGAAATGGCTAGGGAAACCCAACCAGATGGGTGGGGTATAAATAAATTATTATTATTATTATTATTATTATTATTATTATTAAATGTACCTTTTCGCAGCTGAAGTCCATATTCCACAGTGTCTGGAAGAGAAAAAAGAACAGAGATTTAGCATCACACCATCATTCAGGTAACAGACCTGTCAACAATAATATGAGCTCATGAGATTTTAGCCAAGTGTTGTGGACCACAAGTCCCATCATACCTAACCACTGGCCACGCCAGCTGGAGATTATGGGAGTTGCAGTTAAAAACTTTCTGAAACTCACCATACAGGCTATCCCTGCATAAGGTGATGTCAAGGTTCAGGCTGCCCAAATCTTGGGAGGAGGAGCAGGACCCCCAGAAGATCTCCACCTCAACAACAAGATCCAGACATCCCTGTTCCAGGAGGCCTCAATCCCAGCCCCCTCTGCTCCTGGCTGGCTCTTAGACAGCCCTCCTCTCTCCTTCTGCCCCCCCCATCATCAATCCCAGGGCCAAAGGAACAGGAGAAATTCCCAATAAATGAGATGTGTGAAAGCACCTGAATCCTGGCTTAGATTTGTGCAGAGGTCAAGCACAACTTTTTACAGACAACTCGCAACTTAAGGGAGGGTTACATTCCTTGGGATTGTGCATAAAGGAAAATCGTGAAAGTCAGAACAACACCCGGAATCACCCCTCCCATCTGAGATCTCAAGATGGCTCCACAGAGATTTTGCAAGAGCCTCTCAAAGCCCAATAAGCATGGCAGAGGTCTTAAAAGTGATTTGAGTGGTGGCAAAACCCTTCATGGCAAGAGCTTTCAAGTTCTTTACATTGCTGACTGGAATCTGGAAGGCTCCCTGAAGATCCCAGCAAGAAGGGTTTACCGTCCCCTTTCAATTGCCTAAGTAAAATCAGTCATCTACATATGAAAGTGCGGCTTCTAGATATTGAAAGAGAATAAATAAATAAGCCTTCTATTTTCCTGGCTTGGCTAATATTCCTATGACCTGGAGCTTGTCATGAACACTTCTAAACATCCAGCTAACAATCCTTTCAGCCCTTCTTTACTACCTCTGAATTTCTTCACAACACCCTCCAGGAAGGGATTTATATCACAGAAGTCCCAGATTCTCCACTTCAGGGCAGGAGGAAAAGCCACAGGAGGATCCTCTAAGTTCTCCTTCGCCTGAGACCTGGGAGGAGAAGAACAAAGTCAAGCCAACATCCTTCCAATGCAAGGAGGTTTCTGACAAGGCAGGTATCTCATTCTGATGATAAAGGCATGATAGCTATATCATGAAGACTTGGGAGCAGGGTTTTTCCTGTGGCAAAAGGGAGCATCTAGATGAAGTGTGGATCTAGAAAGCATCTAAGAAGTTGAAGGAAAATCGACACAAACCTGCTTCCATAATACATGGAAGGGAATATGTGATGATAAGACTGAATGTATGCAAATAAATAATTTAGAAGAAAAATTAACACCACAAGGTCCTTAGAAAGAGATCTAGAACTGCATCAGTTTTAGTGAAGCATTTCAAATGATTAAAGTTATTAATATTTTTAGCCCTGTGGTTACATTTAAAGTGGGGAGAAATATTAGAAATTAAAGCTGTATTTTCTAAACACGGAAGATTTAAAAAATATATTGAAGTCATCTGGAGAACAAGGCTCTCAACATTTATTGGCCACAATAGCTGGGTCAAAGGCAGTGGTTCTTCTGAACTCCAGTTGCTGAAACCACCAGAGGGGAGTGTCCTCTGGGGCTCAGATCCTGCTCACGGGTTTCCCACTGGCATCTGGTTAGTCACTGTGAAAACAGGATGCTGGACCAGATGGGCCACTGGCCAGATCCAGCAGGGCCCTTTCTCACATTCTTATGTCTGAGGAAGAACCTGCAGAAGCCTGAAATACAGGGCCAGCTCTAGGGGTAGGATGGGTGTCGCGGGGTGCCAGGGTGCCGGACCGGCAGGGGGTCGCCGTGCGGCAACCTCGCTGCGTGCTGTGCCCGCCCTTCAGTCGCAACAAGAAACGGGGCGGGGGCGCCGGAGCGATCTCCGCACCACGGCGCCCGAGGTGCTTAAGACGGTCCTGCTGAAATATGTCAAATATTTAAGGTTAAGTTATAGTGAATATATTTACAAGCACCTTTGGGATGTCCTCCCTTTTCTGTACCTATTCCACAGTAAATGAATTGATAAGGGAAAAGGGAGAAATATGTAATGGGAAATGGCTTCCTTCCTATGACTGCAGGTGAGACCAACAGCTACAAATGACTAGGAAAATGTGTCCCTATTTTTGTCTGCGATTTTGTGAAATGGATGATGGAGTCATAAGCTATCTCTGGAAGGAGGAACTGGAAAGTGAGTTCCTCTCAAGAACTTTTCTAGCAACAAAAAGGCAGGGGTATTTTCATCACTTACCTCTGCAAGAAGCTTCCAATATCCTGGAACGAAAAAAAGATAGATATCAGTGGAGCCATTTCTGCAGTCAGTTATGAATACTAAGCAGCTGAGTGTAGCTTCTGGGAATCACAGGTTTGTTTTTTAGGCTTTTCAGAGACCCCTGGTTGGATGATGCGAGAACACAATGCTAGAATGAAGGGGCCTGTGGTTTGATCTAGCAGGGCCCCTTTTGCGACCCCAGGACTGATGCCTTTCATTCTTCATGTACTGTTTTTATCCAGCAATGTTTTTATGTGACTAAGAAATGCCTATAGTTTGAAACAGCACACTCCACCCTCTCACATCAAGACAAGCCCTGACCTGCAGGAGTTCACTGGCTGGTTCCTGAAGCTTCTCCTCCATCTCCCGGATGAGGCTCTCAAGAGAGGAGAGTTCCCCAGAGAGTCTGGCCAGGTGCTGCTCCCTTTTTGCTGCAATCTCCTTCTCCACTTCTGCCATCTGGGTCAGAATACGCTTCTCTTGTTTTTCCAGAAACTGGCGCAGTCGCCTGAACTCAGCCCCTATCTTTTTCCTCTCTGCATCTGTTTGTTTCTGCAGGAAGGAGATTGAAAGAAGAGAACAGTGGGCCAATATCAGGCATTGAGTCTGCTGTTAAAGGATGAAGAGGCCAGTTATCGAAATTCCCTGGGAAGGACACGCCTGACACATTCAGCAGAGTGAGCCAGTGTGGTGTAGTGGTTAAGAGCAGTGGACTCGTAATCTGGTGAACCGGGTTCACGTCCCTGCTCCTCCACATGCAGCTGCTGGGTGACCTTGGGCTAATCACACTTCTCTGAAGTCTCTCAGCCTCACTCACCTCACAGAGTGTTTGTTGTGGGGAGGAAGGGAAAGGAGATTGATAGCTGCTTTGAGACTCCTTAAAGGTAAAGGGACCCCTGACCGTTAAGTCCAGTCACAGACGACTCTGGGGTTGCGGCACTCATCTCGCTTTACTGGCCATAGGAGCTGGTGTTTGTCCACAGACAGCTTCCAGCTCATGTGGCCAGCATGACTATGCCGCTTCTGGCAAACCAGAGCAGCGCACGGAAACGCCGTTTACCTTCCTGCTATTTATCTACTTGCACTTTGACGTGCTTTCAAATTGCTAGGTTGGCAGGAGCTGGGACCAAGCAACGGGAGCTCACCCCGTCGTGGGGATATGAACCTCCAACCTTCTGATCAGCAAGCCCTAGACTCTGTGGTTTAGACTAAAGCGCCACCCGGGTAGTGATAAAGCGGGATATCAAATCCAAACCCTTCTTAGAATCATAGAATAGAATCATAGAATTGGAAGAGACCACAAAGGCCATCCAGTCCAACCCCCTGCCAAGCAGGAAACACCATCAAAGCATTCCTGACAGATGGCTGTCAAGCCTCCGCTTAAAGACCTCCAAAGAAGGAGACTCCACCAAACTCCTTGGCAGCAAATTCCACTGTCGAACAGCTCTTACTGTCAGGAAGTTCTTCCTAATGTTTAGGTGGAATCTTCTTTCTTGTAGCTTGAATCAATTGCTCCGTGTCCGCTTCTCTGGAGCAACAGAAAACCCTAACCTTTCTCCCTCCTCTATATGACATCCTTTTATATATTTGAACATAGCTATCATATCACCCCTTAACCTTCTCTTCTCCAGGCTAAACATGCCCAGCTCCCTAAGCCGTTCCTCATAAGGCATTGTTTCCAGGCCTTTGACCATTTTGGTTGCCCTCCTCTGGACACGTTCCAGAACTGGACACAGTATTCCAGGTGAGGTCTGACCGGAGCAGAATACAGTGGTACTATTACTTCCCTTGATCTAGATGCTATACTCCTATTGATGCAGCCCAGAATTGCATTGGCTTTTTTAGCTGCTGCATCACACTGTTGACTCATGTCAAGATTGTGGTCTACCAAGACTCCTAGATCCTTTTCATATGTACTGCTCTCAAGCCAGGTGTCTCCCATCCTGTATTTGTGCCTTTCATTCCCCCCCCCAAGTGTAGTCCTTTACATTTCTCCCTGTTAAAATTCATCTTGTTTGCTTTGGCCCAGTTGTCTAATCTGTGACGGTTCTTCTTCTTCTTCATAAAAACTTATAAGCCTACCCCCTCCTTTAAATGGTCTTTCATGCTCTGTGTCAGATCAGACTGTTCAAAAAGAAACCTCTTTCTGTATTTTGTATTCATTTCCCCAGATTTTGATTTATGACCTTCCCTGTCTGCATCTGCTTTAAATTTCAGAATGTTCTCTCTCTTCTTCCTCACACTGTCTAGGCAGCTGCTGATTTGATCCTGAAAAGAAAACAAAATCTAAGCTGGGTTCCTTTTTTCTTTGTTGGAGTTTCAGTATTCATAATAACAGCAAAGATGAATCATATGCTTGCTCCCTGCCCCAAAACTGTCCCTTCCAACTCTTGGATTCTGAGATTCTATCCCTGCCACCTGCACTGCCCCCTCCAGCCCTTTCATAGGAGAGCTGCTTCCAGAGGATGAACTGGGGGGGGGGGTGTTACTCCTGCATGCAGGGGGACATTGGGGGCACTGTAATCCCCTGAAAGGGAAAAAGAAATGTTTATTTAACAGAGTTTCAGAAGTTTAGTTTCATAAGGCTGCAGAAAACCTCTTGCTGGCAAGTGACTCTTCAGCTGCCAGAGGAGAGAATATATTAATACATTTTCTTGCAAGACCCCCTTCTCCGTAGCTATTTCATCCTCACCATCCCCAAAGGAAACCCAGAGAGATTTCATACCTTGTACTCCTCGAACGCCTCCTCCAGAAGAATCGCCTCGTGGCTTTTGTGCTCCTTGGATACAATACACACGACACAGATGGGGCTTTCCTCCTCCTTGCAGAAGAGCTTCAGGGGCTCTTCTCGCAGACCCTCCCCTTTCCTACGGCCTCCTTTTCACCTTGAATATTGAGTTTTTCCACAACATTTGCCAGCGGCCGATTGGGGATGAGATTCCTGTGCTGAATGATTTCTCTGCACTGAGGGCAGGAAGCCTGTCCCTCGGATTTCTCCCAGCACTGGGTCAGGCAGGATCGGCAGAAGTTGTGCCCGCACTCCGGGATGATCACTGGATCCCTGAAACACTCCAGGCAGATGGGGCAAGTGGCTTCCTCGCAGAGATCTAGGACACAGAATCTTTGGGGCATGGGAATTTATATTTCAAAAAGAAAGGGCATAATTCCTGGCTGCCGATTTAAGGTCCCATTTTCCAAGGAGAGGTGGAGGAAGCGAGTTTTATATGAGCTTCATTTCAGCCTCAGACTCATTCGAAAGCTAGTGAAAGAATCTGAATCTTGCAAGCCCCTCCCACTCAATTGCTCAAACTCACACGCCCTTTTCCAGCTGCAAGACTGTCACAAAAGTTCAGACTCCAAGGAACATCGCAGCCAGAGCCCAACCCTCCCCTGTGATGCACATTCCCTCGGGACCATTGGACACTCATCCCCAGCCACTGAGCGCGCATAGGATGGAGGCTGGATGATTTATAACCTGCTCTTCAGGTCCAGTATCTTCCCAGTCCTGTCCACCCCCTCTTATCATTTTTTAACAACACCAACAACAACAACAGCCTTTTGATTGGTGGGGTGAGGGTGGGGGAGAAAGTGGGCACAAGGCTGTAGAGAGCACAGAGCTCAGAAGACCTTAAAACAGGCATAGGCAAGCTCAGCCCTCCAGATGTTTTTAGACTACAATTTCCATCATCCCTGTCCTGTTTGCTAGGGATCATGGGAGTTGTAGGCCAAAACAGCTGGAGGGCCAAAGTTTGGGGATGCCTGAAAAAGAAGATATGCCTTCACTTCCTCTTTCTATTTGAGCAGTGGGACAATGTCAGAAATGTTTCTTTGATGCCCCCTCTCCTTGCCCCTGTTCCCAGTTCTTTAGTTGTCTCACTGCCCTGGCAGATAAGGCTGAGTCTCACTTGCCCAAAGGACTTGGAATACATGCTGAAGTTGCAGAGACAAACATCAGAAAACAGTTTAATAAATCTCCCCACCCCCCCTCTCCAAGCTTATGTTAATCATTAATATGTGTGTTATTTGCACAGGCCCTGTGGCAGCAGCAGGACAGGTCAGAGGGGAACTGTTTCTGGGGCTGCCAGAATGCAACATCCTGCTATGAGGAACCTCCTGGTGCAGAGGCAGTCTACCTCTGAATAAGCTGAAGCTGTGTAGGTGAACCACAGGAAAGGGCTTTGGGTCTCAAACCCTCCTTTGTCTCACTGCCTTTAAGAGGCAGGTAGGTAGCCGTGTTTGTCTGCTGTAGTCAAAAATAGAAAAATATATTTAAAAATCTCAAAAAAGATAATAAAAACTCTTCCAGGAAAAAAAATTCCTCCAAAAGAATCAAGCCTTTAAAAAAAATTTCCTTAAAAAAGTCCTTAAAAGAATCCTTCCAAAAATTGTTCAGTAGCACCTTTGAGACCACCTAAGTCATGGGACATGGGTGGCGCTGTGGGTTAAACCACAGAGCCTAGGGCTTGCTAATCAGAAGGGTGGCAGTTCGAATCCCCACGAAGGGGTGAGTTCCCGTTGCTTGGTCCCAGTTCCTGCCCACTTAGCAGTTCGAAAGCACGTCAAAGTGGAAGTAAATAAATAGGTACCAACAGCGGGAAGGTAAACAGCGTTTCCGTGCATTGCTCTGGTTTGCCAGAAGCGGCTTTGTCATGCTGGCCACATGACCTGGAAGCTGTCTGCAGACAAATGCCGGCTCCCTCAGTCAATAACGCAAGATGAGCGCCGCAACCCCAGAGTCGGTCACGACTGGACCTAATGGTCAGGGGTCCCTTTACCTAAGTTTGTTGTGGGTATGCTCTTTCATGTGCACACACACTTCTTCAAATACACTGAAGCTTTTTTCTGTAAGACCAATTGCAGTCCTTAACAGTCATCAGCAGGTTTGCCATACTTACCATATTAGCCAATCACCCATTCCCACCATCCTTCTGATAAATACCCCTCCCCACCCCCCACCCCCACCCCTCTCTCTCTCTCTCTAGAGTCTGGTGACTTCTGTTATCTTTTTCAAAAAAATTTTTATTTTTCCTTTAAGAGGATATGCAAGTCAGTGGCCACCACCACACAAAGTGCTGTGTGAAGAGGAGAATCACCAAAACCTGTGAGCTAATCCTTTCCCTCAATCTATAAAAACATCAGCACTCCTATGTCTACTCAGAAGTAAATCCCATTAAGTTAAAAGGGACTTACTCCCAGGGAAGTGGGCCCAGGGCTGTAGCTTTAATTTCCTCTTCACATCGCTTCATAGAGCTCAAGAGAGATTAGAAAGACCCGCTGCCTTCACTTTCTCTTCACATTTGAGAATCAGCATTTGGGTGGCAGGACTATGGCAGAAATGTGGAAATGAAGTGCCTCTCCTTATGTGCAATACCCCATCTGCTTGGCACGGGTTTAAATTGAGATAGGAAGCTGATTGGGTCCCCAGTTGAAGGGGTTCCGACTCTGGTCCAATCGTGACCGACTCTGGGGTTGCGCGCTCATCTCATGTTATTGGCCAAGGGAGCCGGCGTACAGCTTCCGGGTCATGTGGCCAGCATGACATAGCCACTTCTGGCGAACCAGAGCAGTGCACAGAAATGGCGTTTACCTTCCCACCGGAGCGGTACCTATTTATCTACTTGCACTTTGACATGCTTTCAAACTGCTAGGTTGGCAGGAGCAGGGCCCGAGCAACGGGAGCTGACTCCATCACGGGGATTCAAACCGCCAACCTAGGCTCTGTGATTTAACCCACAGTGCCACCCACATACCTTCCGACTCCGGTAGGAAGCTCCTTTCCGGTAGGAAAACGACAAGAGACCAAACCAGAATTAGGGAAATTAGGCAGAATTAGGCAGATGATTAAGCCTGATCCTTATTATTTAGGGGGGGGAAAACAGCTGTTGGCAACAGGGTTCCCACTCACGCTGCAGGCGTTGGAGGAGGAACCCTGAACAAAAAAAATCCTTTACATTTATACCCTTCAGTCTCTATACATTAGACGTCAGAAGAGGCGCGACTGCAAAATATGTTGAAGAGGATTTTTCACAGGTAAGTGGTGTGTTAAGGAAGGGTCAAATGGTGTAATGGTCGGTGGCTCTCACTTGCCTGTCCCAGCCAATCTCCTGGCTTGAGCAGCTTGTGGGAAACACACAACTCGGCACTTCTCTTGTGAGCCGTAGTCAAAACAATTTCCCGGTAGTTCGCAGCCACCACCCTTTCTCACTTGCACCTGGCCAGAGAGCCCAAAAGGGAAAGCTCTCCGCCTTGTTACAAGGTTGCAAGCCTCTGACTACTCTTAATAAAGCAGGCAGAAATTCAACTGGTTTGGTTTCTTTACTCAAACCCAGGCACACTCACTTGTGCAGCCCAACACTCAGTATGCGACCAAATGGTCAAGGGACCGGACTAGTTGCCCCACCCTGAACAATACTCAAGGTCCAAACCAAAATATACCTTTTCAAGGCTTTATTAAAAAGTGTAAAACATACAACTTAAAAGTTAGCAGTGCACATTTCTTGTGAGGTTACAGAGATCGCAAATAATAAACATAAGCATTCAAATTGCTCTAACTAAAGGATACATACGGTTACGCAGATAAATCTTGTTGCAAAGCTTTCAGAAGGCGCAGCCCGCAGGCCCCCCTTCTCTTCTCACAGCTTCATACTCGCAGAAGCTCTGGCAAAATTGCAAGTGGCAAAATGCAAAGTTCTAACGCTAGAACTCCCAAGTTATGGGGAAAGGGTCAGGTGGGGTTCCGTTTTCCCACCAATGGAAATGAGGCTCCAATTAGCAGTTTACCAATGATTTCAGGTGTAACCCATTTGTCTTCACCTGTCTTACTTCACACTCTGATCTAATACTAGCAGATAGTAAGGCAGTTCTCTCATTCCCTCCCAACTCATCAGGGTCAAGCCGACCCCAGGTGGACAGGATAGAGTGATTAAACCCCCTCCCATCCGTACCATAAGGTGTTTCTTCTTCAGCCAAAGGCAATTACCACATTCCTTTGCAGGCAGCTAATTGGAGCTAGCAAAGAGGGACTTGGTAAGTTTTGTTAAAGGCCCAGCCTGCTCTTGCTGTCTCTCCCAGCATCCATTGCTCTTGACCAAGGATTCAGAGTTGTTCATACTATAACTCCCATGCCATATCCATGACAGGTGGTGTTTGTTCGTGACTGCTGTACAAGACGTGTTTGGGCTGATTTCCCGTCTCCAGCAGTGTTTGACAAGTGGTAATTTGTCAAACATAATTATAGGAAAACAGCGGAACTGTCCAAAGAGGAGACAGGAGATTGGGAGCCGCTAATCAGTGTGGATGTGATGTCCTAATCAGTGTTTCCTTTCTTTCAATAAAGTATTCTAAACTTGCATATTCATGTGTCTTCATTGTAGACCCAGTAGGTGGCGCTGGGGAATACATTTTGACAACAGTAGCAGCCAGCGTGAAACAAAGTTTCCTTATCATTTGGTTACAAGGAGATACAGGTTTTATAGAAAGGATAAAATTTTATGAAAGTGGGACATGGCATGGTATATTTGATTACAGTGCATACATTTAAACAAGAATATAATAAAACAAAGGGAACAAAGAATACCGCAGTGTATATATACAGTCTTAGAAGCTGGAACATACGCGGTATATACAGATACTTAGTGTCCCATTTTGTATCTGTTATTCTTAAAACAAAATGGTTAAGTAACAAAGTGGGGGGCGGTGGCAAACTATTGCTGTGGGGATCAGATGGAATATCACCCTGTTTATATCCCTGGGGGAAGTATCATGTGGAGTAGATGGGGCCATTATACCACCGAGTCTGAGATAACATGGGAGCAACAAGAAGTAGCATCTTTAATAAAATCAAGCAAGTTAACATATGAAGCATTTGTTCAGGCATGTTACACAAAAGGATAACAGGTGATCTCTAAAAACATATGCAGTCATACCTCTAGATACATTGCCTTCAGGTAACGGAATTTCATGTTACAGACCGCGGCAAACCCGGAAGTCCCGGAATGGGTTACTTCTGGGTTTTGCCATTCGCGCATGCGCAGAAGTTCAAAATCGCATTGCGTGCGTGCACAGACAGAGCACTTCATCTTATGGATGCTTTGGGTTGCGGATGTGACTCCCGAACGGATTACGTTCGCAACCTGTAGATGAATCTGATTGTTTGCAACAAGTCACCTTAGAGAAAATAATTGTATCAATGGGAATTTACTGCCACCCCCTGAAATTCCCCAAATTGACTCTGTTCTGTCCTTGGAACTGTCAGAGGCTCCATCTTGCTTTCTGGGCTCTGGAGGTTCTTGTGAGATCTCATGCAGCCCCTTCTGACAGTTCCCCCCACCCCACCCCACCCGTCTCCCAAACTTTTTCTATCTATTTATTTTTGTTTTGACAAAATGCACAAGGCTGCTGTGACAAATTTGAAACTGTTCTGTTATATTTTTCTTTCGCAACCGACCTATCGAAGGGTTAACCCAGACTCCTGGTTAACCGACAGCAACATTCCATGGGAGGCGTGGCCTGCCGAGGGTTTGAATAGAAAGGGCAACCGTTATGTCAGTTGGGAGAGGGATTTGGTGTGGGAGTTGGGAGGTTGTGAGGAGGTTAGATTAGAGTAGGTGTGGTATTTGTTAGGTTATCTGATATTTGCTTATTAGGAACAATACCAACGAAACTAAGTTTGTACTAATAAAACCCGAAAGCAACCATCAAGAAATAATACAATAAATGTGCATAGTTGAAGTGTTGTACAAACCATCGTCTGTGATATTTTTTCCAGCAAAGGTATCCTGAAACTCATTTGGTGGGAATACTCTTAAAAAAGACAAAACAGCCTTCAGGACTAGATGGGTTGTGACAAAGTTACCTCAGGAAGGAGGAAAACTTTTCAGTAGGGGAGTTTCTAGTGGAGTGAACCCCTTATCTGTGTACACAAGGAAATGTCTCGCTTATAGCCCTGGGTTTATTAAGGTACCTGGCCACGTACGTGCTGGAAATACTACTCTCAAATTATTCTAAAACCCCAAGAGTTATAGGGGTGTTTTGTAAGACTAAAGGGAAGCGTCGGAGGTTTTTATTTTACCTCATAAACCCCTGTTAGTACTTCTTTTAATTTGAGAGGTTCGAAGAAGTAAAGGCGAAAGGCAGAGGCCGCAAATGCATAAGTGAGTCGCGTGTAAAATTTGGATCTCTTTGGATGGAGAGATTTGCTGAATTGCCTCATAAGCTGAAGGAAAGGGATTTTGGTTGAGACAACTGAAATGCCATCATGGTGATGAGTGGTTGGGGTGAGGGTGAGTGTTCATTCTTTCCAGAACTAACTGAAAGTTCTTCAAGATTCCAGAGGATTGTGGAAATTGCTAGAAGCTGTCAGAAAGCTGGATGTTTATCTTTAGTTAAGGCCACATCTGTGAGAGGAGCTGCTTCTGTTCTATCAGCTGTATGAAAATTGTGTCTAGTCTGCATTTATCTGGCAAGCTGACAGAATGCAAGAGAGAGAAGAGCAGGGCATTGCGGGTCGCAAAAAGCAAAGCCTGGAAAACTCTAACTAATAAACGCTTCAGGATACAAAGTCTGTAAATGGGAACCCTTATGCTTTGGGCCTGATAGTAAAATACGTCTGTCTGTGCTTAATTGCCTCTGTGAGTTATTGCCTTTGTTGTTTAGGTCAGGGCTCCTGAGGCGCTTTGATGTTGCGCATCTCTCCGCTGATTTAGGACTGCTGGCACTGAAAAGCGTACTTAGGAGTGAACTGGGAAGCTTGTCTGTCTCTACACTCAAGAGACTGTCAGGTGGCCTTCAGTGAACATGTAAAGGAAGGGCTGGAGGGTCTCTCCTGAGAAGGAGGCTTCTGAGAATGAGTGGAGAAGGGCTGCTGTATCTGCATTGTAAAATGACACCCGGCCCCCTTCACAGTTCAGGGCCACTCGGATCCTCTTGGGCTCCTCACCCAGCATCGAAACAGGGGGCCCATCTAAGTTGGAGACCCTGTATTGATCACCCCAGTTCCCTATGCGCCAGATCCCTTCCTTAGGACCAGGGGTAAACTTGCCTTTCCTCTTCACAGACTTTCTTGCCACCCCCATGGCCCATTCCCCCTCGCTCATCAAAAAAACCTCACAGAAATATCTGTCTCCCTCGAATACCTCAAGGAAGGTATTGCAGTCAAATCTCTCAGGGTTGTTTGCCATCTCTTGACACTCTTTTACCCGACTCCTTTCCCTAGGAGCAAAAGAGAAAAGACACTTCCTCTTCACGGAATTTCTGGCAACCTCCAGTTCCCAGGTCTCCTCCCTTCCCACAGTGACCTCCCAGAAATGTCTGCCTGATGTGAACCCCTCACATCCCAGCACATAGCCACGCATGTCAAATCTCTCAGGGTTGTTTGGCAGGTCTTGGTAGACTTTCCCCCGAATCACTCTCTTTCGATCCTCAGACAGGATGAGGTAGGGATTTGCTGTGTCTGGATCCAAAGTTACTTTTTCTGTGGGGGCAGATGAGGAAGGAGAAGAAAAACAATGTCAACTGGGAAGCTGACTTTTCTTTAGGCACATGACAGAAATAGCACCCCCTCTGAAAGGAATAGGGACTCCATGGCTCTGCATTCGAGACAGGGATGTTCATCAAGTTCTTAATAATGATTTTTGAAATATTTGAATTTCTTTTAAGAATTTGAAGTACTTAGCACACATTATCTACATAGAACCGTTGTAAGGACCCTGTAAGTTAACTCAATCTTGCTATTCCCATTTTTTCAGATGGGAGGACTGAGGCTGAGAGACAGTGGCTTGTCTAAGGCCAAACCCACCCCCCACCATTCATGGCAGAAGGGTGTCAAAGCAGGGACTCCCTAATTTACATCTTAATCTTTTACCTCACATTACATCACATCATTGCAGCAGGTGCTCTCACCCTCCTTGTAACCACCATTCAAGTTTCAGATGTATATTTAAAGAATGTTATACTCCATCCTTCCAGGGAGTGTATAAAAAGCAAGAAAGTGGTTAGGCTTCCCCGACCCCCGTGTGTAATGTCCTACTTGGGATTCTTGAAAGTGCATCATATAATTGTAGAGTTGGAAGGGACCCCAAGGGTCATCTAGTCCACCCCCCTGCAATGCTGGAATCTCAACTAAAGCATCCATGCCACCCAATTCTGATTAAAAACCTCCAAGGAAAGAGAGTCCACCACCTTCCGAGGGAGACTGTTGTTATGTTCTGCAAAATTCACAAACCGGAGCACCTACTTCCGGGTTTGCAGCGTTCTTTTTCCAAGTTGTTCATAAGAACTTAGTGTTCTTAAACCAAGGTACCACTGTATATAAAATCAAACAAAAAAGAATACCCCCCCCCAAGAACCACATTCTAAAAGGGTGTTGAATGTCAATAAGATCAACCAAAAGCCTGGTTAAAAAGGAATGTTTTTGCCTGGAGCCTAAAGGTGTGTGATGTAGATGCCAGGCAAACTTCCCTGGGGAGAGCATTCCACAGATGGGGAGCCACCACAGGGAAGGCCCATTCTCGTGTTGCCACCCTCCGAACCTCTGGAGGAGGAGGCACACAAAGAAGGGCCTCGGAAGATGATCTCAGGGTTTATATGGGAAGAGGCAGTCCTTGAGGTATGGTGGTCCTGAACCATTTAAGGCTTTATAGGTCAAAACCAGCACTTTGAATTGGGCCTGGAAACTAATTGGTAGCCAGTGCAGTCGGACCAGTGTAATATGCTCAAACCGTCTTGCTTTGGTGAGCAACCTGGCCGCTGAATTCTGCACCAACTTACGTTTCTGAACCATCTTCAAGGGCAGCCCTACGTATAATCCATTGCAGTAATCTAACATTGAGGTTACCAGAGCATTGGCAACAGCAGTTAGGCTATCCCTGTCCAACTAATGGAAGGCACTCCGGGACACTGAGGCCACCTGAGCCTCGAGCAACGGCAAAGGATCCAGGAGGAGCCCTAAGTGACAAAGCTGCTTCTTCAGAGGAAGTGTAACCCCATCAAGAGCAGGCAACCTCCCAGCCATACCAGCTGTACCTTTTCCAGCTCTTATGATTTCCAGGATCAGGCCAGACTGGACTTCTGTCTTTTCACTGAGCCCTTTCCCCTGGTCTGTGCTGTAATTCTGTCCTGCTCTTTTAAGTTTACTCAGGTATCTCTAGTCTGCCATCATGTTGAAGCAGAGAAGCCATGTCTCCCCTCCAATAGAAAAGCTGATGGAAGACCCCCCCATTTCCCACTCTTACACCTTACTGTTACCTAAACTCTCCTATAAGGTGTGGAGATCTGGTACAGCGTACAGCTCAAAGGGATATTTCCCCCTCATGTGCCAGGAGCATTTGGCTTAATATCACCCCTATGTCTTATTGAGATTGGGTACAGAAAAGCCAGCCATCCTGGGCTGGGGGCTTCCTAAGAGTCAGCAGCTCAGGCCAAGAGCCCATCTAGCCCAGCATGCTGCTCTCACTGAACAGATGCCTCTGGGAAATAATGGGAAATAAGGCATGGATGGAAGAGCTGCAGTGGCCTGGTCTTCTGAGCACATCCCCTCTGTCCTGAATTTCTGCCTCTGTTTGACTCAGAAATGGGTGAAGAAACTCAGCCAGATGAGCGGGGTATGAATAATAAATTATTATTATTACTAGCTGTTCCCGGCCACGCATTGCTGTGGCAATCAACGATCCCCCCACCCCATCCCAAAGGCACAGCCCTCCTCCACTCGTTCCTCTCACCTCTCTCTCTGCCCCCCCCGCTGTGTGACGTCATCTTCAACCCCTCTCTGTCTTTCATCCACACACCCCATCACCCGTCACCCTGACCCCTCTCTCACTTCCATCCGCACATCCCATGAGCATCTTTGGCCTGGTATTTTCCCCTGGCTTGGGCCTGGTCTCCTCCCCTGGCAGGGCAATGCTGGCCAATGTCATGTGATGTCAGAGTATTGTGATGTCACAGATATTCTGCAGCAAATGGCAGCAGCTGAAACATCCAGCGGATGTTAATACTACTACCATTGGAGGACGGTTTTTTCTAAAAAAGAAGGTTGCAGGTGAGACATTTCTATAATGTAAGGATATGCAAACACCTGGACAGTGGACTGGAATGCTGTGTCCAAATTTGACCACAATCGGTCAAGCGGTTTCGGAGAAAAGTGGAAACATACAAACATGGCCATTTCTACATTTATATATATATATAGATAGATTGTTGCAGTTGTTGTTGTTAAATGTACCTTTCCGCAGATGAACTCCATATTCCACAGTGTCTGGAAGAGAAAAGGGAAGAGAGATTTAGCATCACACCATCATTCAGACAACAAACCTGGAAAGAACAATATGAGCTCATGAGATTGTAGCCAGGGTGGTGCATTCCTGGTGTTGTGGAGTACAAGTCCCTTCATCCCTATCCATAGGACATGCCAGCTGGAGATTATGGGAGTTGCAGTTAAATCTATCTGAAATTCACCATACTGGCTATCCCTGCACAACCAGGGCAGGGGTGTTGTCAAGGTTCAGGCCTGCCCAAATCTTGGGAGGAGGAGCAGGACCCCCAGAAGATCTCCCCATCAACAAGAAGATCCAGATGTTCCAGGATGGGAGGCCTCAACCCCAGTCCCCTTTGCTCCTGGCTGGCTCTGTGACATTCCCCCACCTTCCCTCTTTCTGCCCCCCTTACATCAATCTCAGGGCCAAAGGAACAGAGGAGATTCCAGAAAAGCTGTAGGTGAGGCTACTTGGGAAACGGGTTAGATGTGTGAAAGCACCTAAGGCCTGGCTAGGAGATGGGAAGAGAAGAAGAGGAAGAAGAAGAAGAAGAAGAAGAAGAAGAAGAAGAAGAAGAAGAAGAAGAAGAAGAAGAAGAAGAAGAAGAAGAAGAAGAAGAAGAAGAAGAAGAAGAAGAAGGAGGAGTAGTAGTTTGGATTTTATATCCCGCTTTATCACTAAAGAGTCTCAAAGCGGCTAACATCCCCTTCCTCCCCCACAATAAACACACTGTGAGGTGAGTGGGGCTGAGAGACTTCAGAGAAGTGTGACTAGCCCAAGCGAACCCGGTTCACCAGATTACAAGTCTACCGCTCTTAACCACTACACCACATTGGCTCAAGTACAACTTTTTACAGACAACTCACAACTTAAGGGAGGGTCACATTCCTGGGGATTGTGCATAAAGGCAAATCGTGCAAAGTCAGAAAAATCCCAGAATCACCCCTGCTATCTGAGATCTCAAGACGACCCCATGAGATTTTGCAGGAGCCTCTCAGAGCATGGCTTAAAAGTGATTTAAGTGGTGGCCAAACCCTTTGAGGCAACAGCTTTCAAATCCTTTACCTTGCTGAGTGGAATCTGGGAGGCTCCCCCAAGATCTCACAAGAGCTTCCAGAGCGCAGCAAGAAAGGTTTACCATCCATTTCAATTGCCTAAGTAAAATCAGTTGTGAATCATCTACATATGAAAGTGTGGCTTCTAGATATTGAAAGAGGATAAATAAGTAAGCCTTCTATTTTCCTGGCACTGCTAATGAGCTGGAGTCTTTACAATTTTAAATATCCAGTAAACAATCCTTCCAGCCCTTCTTTACTACCTCTGAATTTCTTCATGACTCCCTCCAGGAAGGGATGAATATCGCTGAAGTCCCAGATCCTCCACTTCAGGGCAGGAGGAAAAGCCACAGGAGGATTCTCTAAGTTCTCCTTCACCTGAGATCTGGGAGGAGGAGAACAAAGTCAAGCCACCATCCTTCCAATGCAAGGAGGTTTCTGACAAGGCAGGCGTCTCATTCTGATGATAAAGACATGGGAGGAGGGTTTTTCCTATGGCAAAAGGGAGCCTAACAAGATGAAGGAAAACCAACACACACTTGCTTTCAATACATTTTGAATGAAATATATGAATAGGAGATTGAAGATAAAGAAGCTGATATATGCAAATTATTATTATTTTTGAAGAAAAGTGAACCATACTGGGTCCTTACGCAGAGATTTTAAGACTACACCAGATTTAGTGAAGCGTTTCAAGTGATTAATGAGCAAAACAAAATAGATCTGGTATGTGCATTTCTTAAATATAAGGAAGTTCAGAATGCTTTAGAATGGCTTTTGCAATTAACATTATAAATATATTTTTGCACAGTGGTTATATTTTACAAATGGAGAAAAAAGAAAAAGTAAAGCAGTATTTTCTAAATATGGGAGGGTTTGAAGCTGTCTGGAAGACAAGCCTCTCAGCGGCTGCTATTTGCGATGGCTGCATCAAAAGCAGTTATGCACTGAAACCACAGGAAGGGAGTGTCCTCTGGGTTTCCTACTGGCATTTGCTTAGTCACTGTGAAAACAGGATGCTGAACTAGATGGGCCACTGGCTGGATCCAGGAGGGCCCTTTCTCACATTCTTATGGGTGAGGAAGAACCTGCAGGAGCCTGAAATAGGTCAAATATTTATGGGTAAGTTATAGTGATGGTATTTACAATCACCTTTGGGATGTCCCCCCCCCCCTTTTGTATCAATTGCAGAATAAATGAATGTATCATGGAGAAGGGCTTTCAGAGATGTGTAATGGGAACGGCTTCCTTCCCATGTTTAAAGATGAGACCAATGGCTACAAACGACTGTGAAAACGTGTCCCTATTTTTGTCTGTGATTTTGTGAAATGGACGATGGAGTCCTAAGCTATCTCTGGAGGGAAGAACTGGAACTCTGGAAATTTCTCACCCATTGAACAGGAACTTTCCTAGCATCTTAAAGCAGCAGATTTCCATCACTTACCTCTGCAAGAAGCTTCTGATATCCTGGAAAGAAGGAAAGAAAAAGATATCTGTGGAGCCATTTCTGCAGAGAGCCCTGCGGGCCGCGGCCAGTTATAAATACTAAGCAGCTGAAGCAGAGAGAGGTTAGCCAAGCTCAAAACAAAAGACTCTCGGATAAAATATGCAGTGCCACGCAATTTTGGAATAACCATCATATGGCAAAAGTCAGCCATTCCAGTGATGACTAATAAAAGGTCCTTTTCTACCCTTTTGGCCAAGTCACCAAAACACCTGAAAGATTCAATCCCATCTCCCTGATTTGTCATTTTGCCCAGCAGTGTATGCTGGTTCCGTGATCACCTGCGACCAATCGGTCCTCCGATATGTACATCCCACACTCAATGATATCCTATGAACCACCCTGAGACCTGTGGGTATAGGGCGGTATACAAACTTATTTAATAATGATAACAACAAAAACAACAACAACAACAACAACAGGTCGTCTTCTCTCTGGCTGGACCCAAGACAGCATCTGAATGGAAAGGTGATGTAATGCCATTTTGGAATGCCTGTGTTGGAGGCAGTATCAGTTGTATTCAACTAGCTTTTGCTCAGACACACTGAAATTAATGAACCTAAGATAGTCATCCCCATTATTTTCAGTCAGTCTACTCTGAGGAAAGATTAATTGAATACAGAGCTCTATTGGCTTGTGGGCTTCCCAGAGACCTGTAGTTGGCCAATGTGAAAAGAGGATGCAGGACAGAAAGGGCCTGAGGTTTGATGTAGTGACAACTTGAAGAAAATATTAGGGGGAGGCAGGTAAGCCCTGCCCCACATAATCAATTACAAGATGCAGTACACTCCTCCCCCATTTCAATAGAAATGTCCATCATTGGGGGGCTGGACCCCTCAAATATTTTATTGGGGCATCCAAGGGACCTCAGCCCCTCGGGAGTTGGCTCCTATGCCAGGGCTGACACCTTTTACCATTCATGCACTGCTTGTTTCTCTTACAACAGTATTTTTATTTGGGGGAGGACTAAGAAATGCCTGTACTGTAGTTTGAAGCAGCATACTCCACCCTCTCTCATCAAGACGAGGCCTGACCTGCAGGAATTCACTTGCTGGTTCCCGAAGCTTCTCCTCCATCTCTCGGATGAGACTGTCAAGAGAGGAGAGTTTCAAGGAGAGTCTGGCCAGGTGCTCCTCCCTTTTCTTTGCAATCTCCTTCTCCACTTCCGCCATCTGGGCCAGAAGAAGCTTCTCTTTTTCTTCCAGAAACTGATGCATCTGCCTGATCTCAGCCACCATCTTTTCCCTCTCTGCTTCCATTTGCTTCTGCACCAGCAAAAACAGAAAAAGGAAAAGAACCTATCAGGCATATAGTCTGCCATTGCAGGATAAAAAGACCAGCTATCAGAATTCACTTGGAAGGGCATGTCTGCCATTTTAGAGTTATCACAGCAGCAGGAAAAGAGTTCTATAAAAATCTACAAGCCCATTCCCTCCTTCAAATAGTCTTTCATGCCCTGTATTCCAGTTTCCTCACATACTGATTCTAGACCATGGGTAGGCAAACTAAGGCCCAGGGGCCAGATCTAGCCCACGTGGATCTAGCCCACATGGATCTGATTCTGATCATTTGGGCTGCGCCATTCCCCTTCCTCACACACACCATGGTGGCGCCTCCTCCCTCCCTCCTCCTGGCTTCTCCCCGCCCTGCCTAGAGCCGAGAGCAGCGGTGGAGGAGATAGGAAAGCAAGGAGAGGGGAAGGGGCTGGGGGAGAGGGGGGAGAGAGAAGCTCCCTTTCGCCAGCATCCCCGTCTCCCAGGGCTGGGGTCAACCCTGGATTGCGTCTCCTTTCAGTCTCCAAATATGTATATAAGTTTTGTGTGTGTGTGTGTGTGTGTGTGTGTGTGTGTGTGTGTGTGTGTGTGTGTAGTTTGCCCCACCACAAGATCTGAGGGACAGTGAACTGGCGCCCTGCTGGTAAAGTTTTCTGTCTATAGCACTTTTTCACTTACAAGAAACACGGATGCTTACAAGCAGGTCTTGGCTTTCCTTTTCTGCATCTGCTTGAAACACCATAATTTTCTTTCGCGCCTTTCTCATGTTGTCTAGGCAGCTGCTTAGCTGATCCTGAAAAGAAAAGAAAATTCCAGCTGAGTTGCTTTCTCTCTATCTTTTTTTGGCATTTTAGTATGCATAATATCAGGCAACTGAATCATATGCTTTCAGAAGTTTTAAGTTTCATAAGGCTGCACAAACGCTCCTGCTAGAGTATCTTGGCGTTTCCGAGCACAATTCAAAGTGTTGGTGCTGACCTTTAGCCCTAAACGGCCTCGATCCAGTATACCTGAAGGAACATCTCCACCTCCATCATTCTGCCCGGACACTGAGGTCCAGCACCGAGGGCCTTCTGGTGGTTCCCTCGTTGCGAGAAGCCAAGTTGCAGGGAACTAGGCAGAGGGCCTTCTCGGTGGTAGCGCCTGCCCTGTGGAACGCCCTCCCAACAGATGTCAAAGAGGAAAACAACTACCAGACTTTTAGAAGACATCTGAAGGCAGCCCTGTTCAGGGAGGCTTTAAATGTTTAATAGATTATTGTGTTTTATTTTTCTGTTGGAAGCCGCCCAGAGTGGCTGGGGAGACCCAGCCAGATGGGCGGGGTATAAATAATAAATTATTATTATTATTATTATTATTATTATTATTATTATTATTGGCATTATTCCTGCATTGCCGGGGGTTGGACTAGATGACCCTTGGGTCCCTTCCAACTCTAAGATCCTATGATCTTGCAAGCCTGACTTGTCTACAGCTATTCCATGCCCCCAACCAAATAGAGCAGAGGCGTAGCATGGGCCAGCCTGGGGGGCGCCTGTCGTGAGCTGTTGCGTCCTTCGCACAACATCTTCCATCTGTAGGGCAGGTAAGAAGGACGCAACAGGCTGGCACCCTGCCAGCCCCGCACAGCTTTTGCAAGTCTCACAAAGCGGTGCTGGGCTCGCAGTGTGCTGTGAGGCTTGCACCCCTCAAAGCAGTGCAGCAGTGGCCGCGTTGGCTGGCCAAGCTCCCCACTGCAAGGCCGAGCAGGCGGTGCAATGCAGCCCCTCTTAGCCCCAGTTACTGGGGGTCGCTCCACTGACACAACCTGTCCCCATGGAGTGCGGCACGCCCCGGGCACCAGCAAAGAATGCTCCACCACTGATCCAGAGTGTTTTCATACCTTGTACTCCGGGGACGCCTCCTCTATAGGAACCACCTTGTGGCTTTTGTGCTCCTTGGATCTGTCACAAACCAGGCAGATGGGGGCTTCATCCTCCTTGCAAAACAGCTTCAGGGGCTCCTTGTGCTTCTCGCAAACTCTCCCCTTTCCTTCTGCCTCCTTTATTCCGCCCAGAAGGTTGAATTTCTTAGTTATTTCCACATTTGCCAGCTGCTGGTTTTGCCTGATGCTGCATCGCTCCACTGTTTTCCTGCACTGAGGGCAGGAAGCCTCTCGCTCGGATTTCCTCCAATACTGGGTCAGGCAGGCTCGGCAGAAGTTGTGCCCACACTCCGGGATGATCACTGGATCCTGGAAATAATCCAGGCAGATGCAGCAAGTGGCTTCCTCGCAGAGATTCATGACAGGACCCCCAGAAGCAGCCATGGCCACCTCCCCAGGAAGAGAGTTGGTTTCATTTTCTCACTTTTCCGTCTGCAAATGGGCGTGTTTCCTTTTCAGACTCGATGCCTCCGGATCTCTGCTGATATGGAGCTATGGAGTTGGCTGTATGTGTGTTTCCTTTCCAGGAAATCCAGACTCGTCTGGATCTTTGCTGATATGGAGCTGTGGAGTTAGCTGGAGCAGAGCCTCTTTCGTGTAGAGGAAAATAATTTCTTTATTTTAAAAGGAATGCTCTTGGCGGTGGCTGGTTTAAGGAATCATTTCCAGTGAGAGCTGGAGAGAAGTGTGGCTCTATTTTGCCTAACTTCACATGAGCCTCAGACTAATTTTAAAAACTAACTCCATTTCCCCCACAAATTGCTCCATTTCCAGCTCTTAGCCTCGATGTAAAGAGGAGAAGCAGCCCAACACTCCATCACAGTGCCTATTTTGAGTGAATTTGGACAAAATTGCCAGCCTCTCTGATAGTATGAAAAAACACTGGGTGAAGACTGGGATTGCACGGCATTTTTAGCATAATCAAAAAATGACTGGGTCCTTTTTAATCTGCTGTGAAGACCTAGTGAAGCTCAATGCAGGGAAAGTCAGGGCAGGCAAAAGGAAGGACTTTTCTTCACACAGGATTTTGTGGGATTCCAATTAATTTTGCCATATGCAGAAGGGCTCGAGGGTGACGTGAGGGAGGGGATCCCAGAGGCCGAGGCTGAAAAGTGGGTGGCTGCCTGAAAAAACAAACTCAAGACTCTTTTTGGGAAAAGGTGAGCGATGGGGAGGCATGGTGAGAGTTATAGAAAATGTGGCAAAAAGTGGACAGGAATATGATTTTCTCCCTCATAGGCTGTGAGCTAAAGTTCTAATACAGTATGTGCCAAATGCTGGAACGCTCCTAATTATAGGGCCTTTCCATAGGAAAAACCTCCTTCTCAATGTTATTATGTTTTTAAATATGCTGTAGCTGTCCAGAGTGGCTGAGGAATCACAGCAGATGGGTGGGGTGTTATTATTATTATCATTTTTATTATTATTACTATTATTAAATAAGTGTACCCCACTCAAAGGTAATACTTTGTGTGCTAAACATGCAGTCCTTGATCTAACGCCAATGTCTCACACCCACGTTTAACTGATCAATGAGTGGGGAGGGAGAGAAAGAGAGGCCAGGGCCGTAGCTGGGGGGTGGTAAGGTGGGGCCCCGCCAGGAAAACAGGCTATGGGATGCGCAAAATGAGCTAAAACATGTCCATAAATAAAAATATCAATTATTGCCTCATAAGAAAAGGTTTTTAATAGAGGGTGAATTGAATGGATGAAGGTGGGGGTTGGAGGAGAGGTGGAAAGAAAAGCTAATTTGTCTGTGGCTAGGGGGAACTCTGGGGACACGGGTGGCACTGTGGGTTAAACCACAGAGCCTAGGGCTTGCCGATCAGAAGGTCGGCGGTTCGAATCCCTGCGACGGGGTGAGCTCCCGTTGCTCCGTCCCAGCTCCTGCCAACCTAGCAGTTCGAAAGCACATCAAAGTGCAAGTAGATAAATAGGTACCCCTACAGCGGGAAGGTAAACGGCATTTCCGTGTGCTGCTCTGGTTTGCCAGAAGCGGCTTTGTCATGCTGGCCACATGACCTGGAAGCTGTATGCCGGCTCCCTTGGCCAATAACGCGAGATGAGCGCCACAGCCCCAGAGTCGGTCACGACTGGACCTAATGGTCAGGGGTCCCTTTACCTTCACTTAGGGGTGCAATCTGGACAGTTCTGCCAGGGGCGCAAAATCACCTAGCTATGACTTTGAGAGAGGCAAATGCTTTTAATATTTATGGGCAGAGCCTGGATCAGATGAGGAAGGAAAGGGATTCTGGCCTTGCTGAAGGAAGTGGAGGCCTTGCTGAAGGAAAAGGGAAACAGAGAGCAGGATTGAGGCTGAGTGATGCCCATTCAAAATTCAAATTTTATTCAGAATAGTTGATGGTATTGTCTACAGAAAGCTGTGTCACTGTCTTTCAGGAGGTTGAAGAACTAAATCAGAACAAGAGTGGGTGTGGGATTTTTTATTTATTTTAATGACTAGGTCGCTTCCGTTTACCTTTGTTCCTGCTGCACCAATTGAAGGCGCTGATTCCCAAGGGAGAACATGAGAGGCGAAAGGCAGGTTTCAGGACTGACAGGAGAGTCAAGCAATCGGTGCAGTTCACAAAAGCGGCCTGAGAAAAGAATTACACCATGACAGACACTCGGGTCAGCCAATCAGTGTTCTGCCAATACGGCTTCCCCTTTAGTGCCTCTGAGAAAAGTCTCGAGAACACTTGTCTGTCTCTACACTCAAGAGATTTTCAGGCGGCCTTTGGCAGACACATAAAACAAGGGCTGGAGGGTCTCTCCCGAGAAGGAGGCGTCTGAGAATGAGTGGAGGAGGACTGCTGTATCTGCATCGTAAAAGGACACCTTTCTCCCTTCAAAGTTCAGGGTCACTCGGAGCCTCTTGGGCTCCTTTCTTGGAACAGGGTCCTCATGGGGGGAGGATAAGTTGTACCCACCGCCCCACTTCCCCAAACCCCAGATCCCTTCCCTAGTATCAAAACAGAACTCGCCCTTCCTCTTCACAGACTTTCTGGCAACTCCCACCCCCCATCTCTCCTCTCTTCCCACAATGACCTCCCAGAAATGTCTGCCTGCTGTGAAACCCTCGCATCCCAGCACATAGCCATGTGTGTCAAATCTCTCAGGGTTGTTTGGCAGGTCTTGACGCACTTCTCCCTCTCTCACACTCTTTTGATCTGTTGACAGGACGAGGTAGGGATGTGCTGTGTCTGGATCCAAAGTTACTATTTCTGTGGGGGGGAAGAGCAGAGAAACGACATCAACTGGGAAGCTGAATTTGACAGAAATGTAATTCCCTCTGAAATGAACAGGGACTTCATTACCTGCGTTTGGAACTAAGATGCTCCACAAGTTCTTAATAATAATTCTTGAAACATCTGTATGGTTTGGGGGGAGTTGTTCCATCAAATGGCACCCTCCTATTTTCTGGTAATCAGGCCCAGCTCTAGCAGGCGATGCGCGCTGCGCCCGCCCACTAGGGCAGGGGTGCCGGAGCGATCTCCGCGCCAAGGTGCCAGGGCGCCCGACCTGCTTGAGATGGCCCTGCTGGTAATCGTTCTCTTAGAACTTGTGTAGTGTTCAAAACAAAATAAAAAAAATTCCTCCCAGTAGCACCTTAGAGACCAACTAAGTTTGTCATTGGTATGAGCTTTTGTGTGCATGCACACTTCTTCAGATGTGGTGTTGAGAGACTGGGAGTCAGAGCAGGAGAGCGTCAGAGGAGTCTGAAGTGCTATTGGAGACCCCCTTCACAGGCTTGCCGAAGTTCCCAGGTTCCTTTTAATTGTTATTATGAAGATTTATGGCTAAATGGTTAAGAAAGAGCTGGATGGTGAGCAGGAGAATGTCTTTATTCCCCCACCAAATTCTAGCTAAAGTTGATGTTATCCAGCACTCTGCGCATGAAGGAAAACTGTAGTTTGAGTCTGTGGCAGAGAAGGAGACAGAGGGAGGGGAGTTTTGGCTCTGTCAGCTTACAGCATTTGGCTGCCTCTCTGTGTGGACGCCAAACAGTGGATTTGCCTGTTGGGAATGTTGAAGAGCTCCTAATCTTATTTATATTGGTACTTAAACTAATATAGGACAAAATGCACTAGCCTCCATTGAGATCCTTCAAAATATCATTTTAATGTATGCCTGGTGTGGCGAATTTGAAACTGTTATGTTTTTGTTTCGCAACCGACCTATCGAAGGGTTAACCCAGACTCCTGGTTAACTGGCAGCAACGTTCCATGGGAGGCGTGGCCTGCATGGGGTTTAAAAATGGAAAGGGGAACCGTTATGTCAGTTGGCGGTTTTGTGTGGGAGCTTGGGTGGTTGTGGAGAAGGTAGATTTAGAGTAGATGAAGTAGTTGATAGGTATTCTGTTATTTGATTACCAAGAACGTTACCTGTGAAATTAAGTTTGTACCAATGTTACCAGAAAGCAACCATTAAGATTCAAGCCAATAAATATCCATCTTTAAAGTGTCATACCAGTTATCGTCTATTTCCTTTTCCAGCTAAGGTATTCAGGAACCCAGTTGGTGGGGAACTCTTTTAAACTGTCAAAACTGCCTTTTAGAGGAGAAAGGTTAGTTTGTGGCTGAGAGTGCACCAAGAAAAGGGGGGGGGCTAAGGGAGGAGACAGGTTCTGAATGATAATAAAGTTACCTCAGGAAGGAGGCTAGCTTTACAGTGAGGGAGTTTCTAGTGAAGTGAAACCCTTATCTGAGTACACATAGGAACAGTCTTATAGCCCCGAGTCTATATAGGTACCTGGCCACGTTTAGGCTGGAAGAGGACTCTCTTTTATTTTTGAAAACCTACAAGTGCTAGAGGGTTTAAAGAAAGGCTAGAGGGATAAGTGGGAGGTTTGAGTTACCTCAGAAAATCCCTGTTAGTGCTTTTAATAATTGAGAGGTCAAAGTTATAAGACTGAAAGAGAGAGGACTTTCGGCGCACCTGGTACTTTCATTATACACCTTTAGGCGCCAGGCAAAAACATTCCTCTTCAACCAGGCCTTCGGCTAATTGACATCTGATGCCCTTTTAAAATGTGTTGGCGGGGTGTGTGTGTTATTGGGTTGTTTTTGTTTTGATTATAGGATGGTGGACAGCTGGCTTACTAGCAGTACATGTGGAAAGGATCTAGGGGTCTTGGTGGACCACAAACTTAATATAAGTCAACAGTGTGATGCAGCAGCAGCAGCAGCAAAAAAAGGCTAATGCTATTTTAGGCTGCACCAACAGAAGTATAATGTCCAGATCAAGGGAAGTAATAGCACCACTCTATTCTGCCTTAGTCAGGCCACACCTGGAAAGTTGTGTCCAGTTCAGGAAGCCATAATTTAAAAGGGATGTTGACAAGCTGGAATGTGTGCAGAGGACCAAGATGGTCAAGGCATAGCTGTCAAGTTTTCCCTTTTCTCGCAAGGAATCCTATTTGGAATAAGGGGATTTCCCTTTTAAAAAAAGGGAGAACTTGACAGCTATGGGTCAAGGGTTCCGTATGAGGAACGACTGAAGGAGCTGGGTGTGTTTAGCCTGGAAAAGAGGAGAGTGAGAGGAGATATGATTGCCACCTTCAAATATCTTAAGGCTCTATCACATGGATGAGGGAGCAAGCTTTTTTTCTCCTGATCTGGAGGGCAGATCTTGAACCAAAGGCTTCAAGTTATAAGAAAGGACATTCCGACTAAACATTAATAAAAACTTTCCGGCAGTAGGAGCTGTTTGTGGAACGCACTCCCATAAGGTGTGGTGGACTCTCCTTCCTTGAGGTTTTTAAGCAGATGTTGGATGGCCATCTGTCATGGATGCTTTAGCTGAGATTCCCGCTTTGCAGGGGTTGGACTAGATGACCCTTGGGGTCCCTTCCATCTCAAAGACTGTATGATTATATGTATTTTATTTTGTGAACTCCCCTGAGACCTTTTGTATATAAATTTAATTAATTAATTAATTAAAATAATAAAAGGAAACCACTTGAAACTACTGACAAGAGAATTAGAGAAGTGTAACAATCTAAGTATAATTTATCACTTCCTGAAAGTGACAGAAAACCTATAAGGCAGACGTTGAAAGTGCTAGTAAAGGTAAAGGTAAAGGGACCCCTGACAATAAAGTCCAGTCGTGAACGACTCTGGGGTTGTGACGGTCATCTCACTTTACAGGCCGAGGGAGCCAGCGTTTGTCTGCTTCCACAGACAGTTTTTTTCCAGGTCATGTGGCCCGCATGACTAAGCCGCTTCTGGCGACACCAGAGCAGCGCACAGAAACGCCTTATACCTTCCCACCTATATATCTACTTGCACTGCATGCTTTCGAACTGCTAGGTTGGCAGGAGCAGGGACTGAGCAACAGGAGCTCACCCCGTCGCAGGGATTCGTACCGCCAACCTTTCGATTGGCAAGCCCAAGCAGCACAGTGTTTTAACCCACAGCGCCACCTGCGTCCCTGTGGAAAGTGCTAACTGGGGGGAAATGAGGCACGGACAGAAGAGCTGCAGTGGCCTCATCTTTTGAGAAGCAGATTCCATTTCTCCTGAAATTGTGCCTCCCTTTGACCCTGATATTTACCTTTTTGCAGCTGAAGTCCAGATCCCACAGTGTCTGGAGAAGAAAAGGGAATAGAGATTTAGAATCACACCATCATCCTGATAACTAATCTGGTAATGACAATATGAGCTCATGCAATTATAGCTGGGGAACTTTAGGTATTGTGGTGAACTTTAGGTATTGTGGACTACAGTTCCCATCATCCCTATCCATTGGCCTTGCCAGGTGGAGCTTATGGGAGTTGCCATTTAAAATGTCTGAAATCCACTACACTGACTATCCCTGCCAGGGCAGGGCCGATGTCAAGATTCAGGCCTGCTCAGACCTTAGAGGAGCAGCAGGACCCCCACAAGATCTCCACATGAGCAACAATTTTGAGGGGATGTAATAATAGTCGTAGTAGTAGTAGTAATATTTATACCCCACCCAGCCACTCTGTGCGGCTCACAGCATATATTGAAATATAGTAAAACATCAAACATTAAAAACTTCCCGATACAGGGCTGCCTTCAGATGTCGTCCATAAGTCAGATAGCTGATTTATCTCCTTGACATCTGAAGGGAGGGCATTCCACAGGGAGGGCGCCACTACTGAGAAGGCCCTCTGCCTGGTTCCCTGTAACCTCACTTTTTGCAGTGAGGGAACTGCCAGAAGGCCCTCAGCGCTGGACCTCAGTGTCTGGGCTGGACGATGGGGGTGGAGACGCTCCTTTAGGTATACTAGGCTGCGGCCGTTTGGGGCTTTAAAAGTCAGCACCAACACTTTGAACTGTGCTCGGAAACATACTGGGAGCCAATGTAGGTCTTTCAAGACCGGTGTTATGTGGTCTCGGCGGCTGCTCCCTGTCACCAGTCTAGCTGCCGCATTCTGGATTAGTTGTAGTTTCCGGGTCACCTTCAAAGGTAGCCCCACATAGAGCGCATTGCAGTAATCCAAGCGAGAGATAACCAGAGCATGCACCACTCTGGCGAGACAGTCCGCCGGCAGGTAGGGTCTCAGCTAGTGTACCAAATGGAGCTGGTAGACAGCTGCCCTGGACACAGAATTGACCTGCACTTCCATGGACACCTGAGAGCCCAAAATGACTCCCAGGCTGCGCACATGGTCCTTCAGGGGCACAGTTACCGCATTCAGGACCAGGGAGTCCTCCTCACCTGCCCGCCCCCGTCCCCCCAAAACAGTACTTCTGTCTTGTCAGGATTCAACCTCAATCTGTTAGCCGCCATCCATCCTCCAACCGCCACCAGACACTCACAGAGCACCTTCACCGCCTTCACTGGTTCTGATATGAAGGAGAGGCAGAGCTGGGTATCATCCTCATACTGGAGAATGCCCAGCCCAAATCCCCTGATGATCTCTCCCAGCAGCTTCATATAGATGTAAGATCCAGACATCCCTGTTCTAGGACTGGAGTTCTCAACCCCAGTCCCCTCTGCTGCTGGCTCGCTCTTTGACAGCCTCCATCCTTCCCTCCTTCCCTCCTTCTGCCAGCTTTACATCAATCTCTAGGCCAGAGGAACAGAAGAGACACCCAAAAGGCTATAAGGTGAGGCTACTTGGGAAATGGGTGAAGAGTGTGAAAGCACCTAATGTGTGGTGAGTCATGTAAAGCAGTAAAATACAACATTTTACAGACAAGGGTTACTTTCCTGGGGATTGTTCATAAAGTCATGCAAAATCACAATTCCCTACTGAATCACCCCCTCCATCAAACATCTTGGATGGCCCCACAAGAGCCTCTCCGAGCCAAGTAAGCAATGCAGAGGGATTTAAAGCGATTTTCGTGGAGGGATTAAAAGCCTCCAGAGCCTGACAATTGATGGTTCCTATCTATCTATCTATCTATTTATATTTGTGATTCACATAAAGCTGTGATTGTGTAAGTAAAATTAGAGTAGGGTGAGAGTCATTTGTATATGAAAGTGTGGCATCCTGATAGTGAAAGAGGATGAATACATAAATCTCATTTTCCTGGCATGGCTAATATTCCACATGACCTGGAGGCTGTCATGAACACTTCTAAACATCCAGTAAACAATCCTTACAGGCCTTCTTTACTACCTCTGAATTTCTTCATGACTCCCTCCAGGAAGGGATTTATATCGCAGAAGTCCCAGATCTTCCACTTCAGGGCAGGAGGAAAAGCCACAGGAGGATCCTCTAAGTTCTCCTTCATCTGACAGCTGGGGAAGAAGAACAAAGTCAACCCAACATCCTTCCAATGCAAGGAGCTTTCTGACTAGGCATATGTCTCACCCTGATGATAAAGGCATGATGGATATATCATGTAGACTTGGGAGCAGAGATCTTCCTATGGCAAAAGGGAGAATCTAGATGACGTCTGGGTCTAGAAAGCATCGAAGAAGTTGGAGAAAAAACGACACACACCTGCTTCCATAATACCGGTACATGGAAGGAAATATATGAAGATTAGATTGAAGGTAAAGAAGCTGATATATGCAAATTAATTTTTAGAATCTAGAAAGCATCTAAGAAGTTGAAGGAAAACCGACACAAACCTGCTTCCATAATACATGGAAGGGAATATATGAAGATAAGACTGAATGTATGCAAATGAATAATTTAGAAGAAAAATTAACAATACTAGGTCCTTAGAAAGAGAACTACATCAGTTTTAGTGAATGGTTTCAAATGATTAAAATTATTAATATTTTTAGCCCAGTGGTTACATATAGAGTAGGGAGAAATATTAGAAATTAAAGCTGTATTTTCCAAAGATTTAAAAAAGCTGTTTGGGGGGCAAGGCTCTCAGCGGCTACTGTTGACGATGGCTGGGTCAAAGGCTGTGGTGCCTCTGAACTCCAGTTGCTGAAACCACCAGAGGGGAGTGTCCTCTGGGGTTGGAAACCTGCTGGCAGGTTTCGCACTGGCATCTGGTTAGTCACTGTGAAAACAGGATACTGGACTAGATGGGCCAATGGCCGGATCCAGCAGGGCCCTTTTTTACATTCTTATGGCTGAGGAATAATAATAATAATAAATAATAATAATAATAATAATAATAATAATAATAATAAAAATAAACAACTTTTATTTGTATCCTGCCCTCCCCAGCCAAAACTGGGCTCAGGGCAGCTAACATCAAATATATAACATTGGTATAAAATCAAAAAATAATTAAATTACCTCCTAAAAACAAGTCAGGATCAAATTAAAATCTAGTTAGATGGCTTTCTGCAGGATTAGGGTTGGGAACAGTAAATGCTCATCAGGCCCAACTGTTTCCACTGTTCTTATATGAGCCTATGTGTAGTGGTGACTTTCTAGTGATCTATGGAAGGGAATCAGGTACTCATAATTATGTGTGCCTGTAGAGGATGTCTGAGCTTCGTGGCTCCCTTGATATACCTCTGCTGCCTGAATTATGAAAATCCTGGTCTTGGACATAGGTTTCTGGGATGATTACTGACTCCATCTCTTTCCACCTTTAAAACACGTTTCAGTCTGGGTTGCAAGAAACAGGCCTGTGTTGCCATTTGTTTCATGCCTGGCTGTAAAACATTTGGCTCAATAGATCTGGGTAAAAGGGCATCTGTTAATCTTCCTTCCTGTTAGCCTTTGAAAAGCTGACAAACTTGTTTTCTGACAAGACACTGTTAATCTATGCAAGAATTCCTGGGCTCCTTTCCTTTCTTTAGTTGTAGTCTCTTTGAAGTCCAGGAAGTTTTATTAGCATCTTGGTGTTAGTTCCAGACCTTCCCAACAGTATCAGATTCAAGGTGGGAGGAAACCTGGGAGGGGTTTTAGAAGTTAGGATGAATTCTATTGGATGATTTGAATCTTTGTAACCTTTTGATATTGTAATAAAAAGATCTGGTGAAGGGAAAGAGGGAGGCACTTTTCCTCCCAGAGATTTGCTGGTTGAATCTTTGGTCCTTTGTCTTTGTTCTCAATGTGGTATTCCCACACCTATGAAAATGCTGGGAGGCCTCTTTCATACTAGTTCTTATACAAAAAAAAGAAGGGGAGTCAGGCTGAGCCCTGACCAAAGGCCTGGTGGATTAACTCCGTCTTGCAGGCCCTGCGGAAAGATGTCAAATTCCGCAGGGTCCTGATCTTTTGTGGCAGAGCGTTCTACAAGGCCGAAAAATAAGACTTCTTAGCAGCTTTCACTGCCATCTCATAGGCTTTCATAAACATCCTATAGGAAGAACCTATAGAAGCCTGAAATAAGCCTGAAATATTTAAGAGTAAGTTATAGTAAAGATATTTACAAGCCCCTTTGGGATGTCCCCTTTTCTGTATCTATTCCAGAGTAAATGAATCTATCAGGGAAAAGGCAGGAATATGTAATGGAGGGGAATGAGGAATGGCTTCCTTCCCATGATTGCGGATGAGACCAATAGCTACAAATGACTACAAAAAAGTGTCCCTATTTTTGTCTGTGATCTTGTGAAATGGATGGTGGCATCCTAAGCTATCTCTAGAAGGAGGAACTGGAGAGTGAGTTCCTCTCAAGAACTTTTCTAGCAACATAATAAGGCAGGGGTTTTCCATCACTTACCTCTGCAAGAAGCTACTGATATCCTGGAACGAAAGAAAGAAAGATATCAGTGGAGCCATTTCTGCAGTCAGTTATAAATAATAAGCAGTTGAGTGCCACCTGCTGGGAATCACAGGGTTGGAAAGCAGTACTGCTTTTTATCTGGTTGGTCAATGCAAGAACACAATGCTAGAATGAAGGGACCTGTGTTTTGATCTAGCAGAGCCCCTTTTGCCACCCCGGGACTGACACCTTTCACCCATCATGTACTGTTTTCTTTCCAGCAGCATTTTTATTGGGGGAGGGGGGAAGCATAAGAAATGTCTGTTGTTTGAAGCAGCACACTCCACCCTCTCACATCAAGACCAGGCCTCACCTGCAGGAGTTCACTGGCTGGTTCCTGAAGCTTCTCCTCCATCTCCAGAATGAGGCTTTCAAGAGAGTAGAGTTCCCCAGAGAGTCTGGACAGGTGCTCCTCCTTTTTTGCTGCAATCTCCTTCTCCACTTCTGCCATCTGAGCCAAAAGAAGTTTCTCTTGTTCTTCCAGAAACTGGTGCAGTCGCCTGAACACAGCCACCATCTTTTCCCTCTCTGCATCTGTTTGTTTCTGCAGCAAAGAGGTTGAAAGAAGAGAACAGTGGGCCAATATCAGGCATCTACTCTGCTGTTGCAGGATGAAGAGGCCAGTTATCGAAATTCCCTTGGAAGGCAACTTCTGACATATTCAGCAGAGAAAGAACTTTGTAAAAAACGGGCTTCCGGTTTGCCTGCGAAGGGGAAATGGTGACGAGGAATGGAGCGTCTGCTTAAGTGGTAAAAAGAAGTGAGCATAAATTGAAAGCCTTTGCGGATGATCTGGTATTTACTGTGGAAGATCCGAAATACTCCCTTCCAAAAGTAATGAATACAGTACAAGAGTTTGGACAAGCGGCAGGATTTAAACTAAACAAAAACAAGACCAAATTGCGATTAAAAAACCTTAAAGAACATTAAAGGAAAGAAGTAACAGAAATGATAGGAATAGAAGCATATAAAAATATAAAATATTTGGGAATATGGATAACAGCAAAAAAACATGAATATATATAAAGACAACTACGAAAAATGTGGCATGAGGTAAAAAGAAATTTGGAAATATGGAATAGGATGAACCTTTCTTTACTGGGAAGAATTGCAGCAATAAAAATGAATGTACTTCCAAGGATGTTATTCCTCTTTCAGACAGTTCCAGTAATAACAGGGAATGCATGCTTCAAAGAGTGGAAAAGAGAGATTTCAAGATTTATCTGGAGTGGGAAAAGGCCAAGGATAAAAAATAAGATTCTTACAGATCTGAAAGAAAGAGGCAGATTCTCACTTCCAGATTTAAAATTGTATTATGAAGCTGCATCTCTAACATGGATCCGGGTTTGGATCAAGTTAGACAAAGAGGAAATAACAGAACTGGAAGGACATGACAATAGGTTTGGATGGTATGCTTACCTATGGTATGGAAAAGCGAAATCCCTGTTCAAAGTTTGGGAAAAATATAAAGAACTATTGGAACCCAAGACACCCTGGTGGCATTATCACTTAAAACACTGGCAAGAAGGGGAGAATGGCCAACATATAGAGAATTACTGGTAGAACAGGAGGGAAAACTAAAATTGAAAGAATATGAAGAAATCAAGGAACATTTTCAAAGTTGGTTGCACCATAGACAGCTAAAGGATATTTTAAAAGAGGAGAATAAAAGAGGTTTTTCATATTCGGTTTCCTAATTCCAAAAGGAAGAAATTTCTAAATTGTTAAAAAAAGGCATACACTATGCTTTTGGAGTCACAATAGGTCACAATATACAATTCGAAGATTGGATAAAATTGTGGAAAGTAAATTTGAAATTTACGGATTGTATATTCTTGAGAGAGAATTATATGAAGATGATGTATAGATGGTATATATCAGGCATGTCCAACAGGTAGATCGCGATCTACTGGTAGACCACAGGGTGCTCCTGGTAGATCATGGTTGATCTCTGGCCCTTCAGTGATCTCCTTACAAAAAAGAAGGGGGGGACCCAACTTTGGCTTCCTAAATGAAAGCTCAACAACTTTGGCTTATTACAAAAATCTCAAGCTCCACAACTTTGGGGAGATCACTGCCAGTCTTTTTACGACAATGAGTAGATCACTGCCAGTTTTTTTATACTGTGAGTAGATCACAGACTATTGGGAGTTGGACGTCCCTGGTATAACTAGCAAAAATGTATAAAAATGAACATAAGAAGTGTTGGAGGTGTGAGGCTGAACATATTGGGAAATGATATACAATTAATTGAAAAAAAATGCTGAAAATAACATTTGCTAGGTATTTTAAGTCAAGATTTGCCAAAAGAGAAGAGGACATTATTTATGTATGCCACAACGGCGGGAAGAATTTTAGTGGCACAAAACTGGAAGACGGGAGAAATTCCAACAAAAGAACAATGGCAAGAGAAAATGATGAACTATGCAGAAATGGCAAAACTGACAGACAGATTACGAGAAAAGGACAACAGTGGGAACCTTTTATATTACCGGTATATTTGCAGAAACAAAGAAAAAACATTGACTTGATGACAGGACTTAAATAAACATGCACACTTCTTTTGATATAGAACATTTAAAATAAAGAGAAATGATATGTAGCGGATTGGTTGAAACAGCAGCATGTGATAAAGGGGGTAATAAACCAGAAATGGGAGCTGGGGGAAGCCTGAGAGGGATGGGAATGAAGATTTGTAACATGTATGCTATTGATATGAAATGTTTGTTAAATCAGAAAAGAAAGTCAATAAATTTTTTTAAAAAATAATAATAATGAGAAATTCGTAAAAACATACAACCCCACTCCCTCCTTTAAATGGTCTTTCATGCTCTGTGGGAGATTAGATTGTTCAAAAAGAAACTTCTTTCTGTATTTCATATTCATTTCCCCAGATTTTGATTGAAGACTACAGCACTTTTTCACCTTAAAGTAACAGTGATGCTTACAAGCAGGTCTTGGCTTTCCTTTTCTGCATCTGCTTTAAGTTCCAGAATTTTCTCTCTTTCCTTCCACACATTGTCTAGGCAGCTGCTGATTTGATCCTGAAAAGAAAACAAAAATCAAAGTTGGGTTGCTTTCTTCTTTGTTGGGACTTTTAGTATTCATAATAACAGGAACGTGGAATCATATGCTTGCTCCCTGCTCCAAAGACTGTGGTCTTTGCCTCGGGCCCCCAAGTGCCTTCTTCATTCAGGGAGCCTGTGGCGCAATGGGTCAGTCAGAAGGTTGGTGGTTCGAGCCCAACCAGGTATGGCTGTGGGCAGAATTCCTACATTGCAGGGGGTTGGACTAGATGACCCTTGGGGTCCATGCCACCTGCACTGCCCCACCCTCCAGCCCTTTCCTAAGGGAGCTGATTCCAGAGGAAGAACTGTGGGTGATTTACTGCTGCATGCCTGCAGGGGGACATTGGGGGCACTGTAATCCCCCGGAAAGGAAAAAAGAAATGTTTATTGAACAGAGTATCAAATGTTTATTTCTTTCATTTATTTTATATAATTTTTAATAAACTTTCTGTTTTACCATATAAAATGCTCATTTTAACATCCTTAAAATATCAATGACTTCCCTTCTTTTTTTCCATGGTTCATTCCGCATATCATAAATCCCTGCATATTTTACAAAAACTAAACCATTCAATATTCCATTATTGAATCCATCAAAACTTATTTACAGTTGAATTTATCATAATGCTGCCAACGTTTTCAAGTGTAGAGTTATTTCCCATATTTTCAATAAACGTTTTCCAATATTCTTTAAACGTATGTTCTTCTTGTTCTCTTATTCTATATGTTAGGTCTACAAGCTGCGCATATTCTGCCAGCTTAAGTTGCCATTCTTCTTAGTTGGGACCTCGCTCATATTTGGCTTCATGAAAGCTCTTGCTGGCTAGTGACTCTTTCACTGCCGGAGGGGAGAATATATTAAAACATTTTCTTGCAACACCCCCTCATCAAACCCAAAGGAAACCCAGAGAGATTTCCTACCTTGTACTCCTGGGACGCCTCCTCCAGAAGAATTGCCTCGTGGCTTTTGTGCTCCTTGGATACAATACACAGGAAACAGATGGGGCTTTCGTCCTCCTTGCAGAAGAGCTTCAGGGGCTCCTGGTGCTTTTCGCAGACCATCCCCTTTCCTTCGGCCTCCTTTTCACCTTGAATATGGAGTTTTTCCAAAACATTTGCCAGCGGCCGATTGGGGATGAGATTCCTGTGCTGAATGATTTCTCTGCACTGAGGGCAGGACGCCGCTCCCTCGGATTCCCCCCAGCACTGGATCAGGCAGGATCGGCAGAAGTTGTGCCCGCACTCCGGAATGATCACTGGATCCCTGAAACACTCCAGGCAGATGGGGCAAGTGGCTTCCTCGCAGAGATCCTGCATGGGACCCCCAGAAGTAGCCATGGCTACTGCCACGCCAGCAAGAGAGAGAGAGCTGGTTTCGTTTTCCCTGTATTACGTCTGCAAATGGGCGTGTTTCCTTTCCAGGAAATTCAGACCCGATGGCTCGAGATCATGGGAATAAAGCCACAAAGGGGGGGGGGACTTTTATTAAAGAAAATCACGCCGTTGCGCTGTTATTTCTGCGCTTGCCAAATCTATAGCCCACCCCCTTCCTTATGCAGAGCCACCTCAGTCACATGGAACTATCTACGCACCTCATTAATCGACCATAGGTAATACTGATATGATCGCTGCAGGCTTCATTAACAATAACACCCCACCCCCACCCTGGAAGAACAAAAATGATAAAAGCCGTGGTTCTGTCCAATCCTGTCTGAAAAGGGAAATAAAATGTATCGACCTACATAAAGCTCTGTACTGTACAGGAAAACCACAAGAAATCACTTGTTACACTTGTTACGTTTGAATTATAAAACTGCCTGTATCTTGCTTTGATCCTTGAATACTGTATCACCGAAATGCATATGTTTATTTCTCCTTTGCAACTTCTGTATCCCAAGATATGTGTGAACGTTTCCCTTATGACATTCTGCACACCCCCTCCACTGGTCTTCCCAACGTGTTTACGTAAGAACTCACAGACACAATTGATTCAGAAAAAGGATTTTATTAGGCAAATAAAGCTGTAGGGCAGTACATATATACGTACATGTGCCGGCCATAAAATCTTATCAGGCGGGTTGCGCCCGGAATCGGACCCTTTTTAACCCTAGATTTTCTACAACAGGAATTTATATGTTAAAAAGAAATGGCATAAATCCTGGCTGCCGATTTAAGGATAAAATATTCCAAGGAGATGGAAGCGATTTTTTTTAAAATGAGCTTCATGTCAGTCTCAGATTTATTTGAAAGCCAGTGAATGAATCTGAATCTTGCAAGCCCCTCCCACCCAATTGCCAAACCAGCCACTGGGATGTGCGTTCCCATGGGACAATTGAACACCTATCCGCAGCCACTGAGAACATGAGATGGAGGCTGGGGGATGCTCTTCAGCTCCAGCGTCTTCCCAGTCCTGTCCACCCACTCGTCCCACCTCCAGCCCCTCTGTGCTCTTGAAAAAAATAGTTCATCAAAGCCTCCAGAATTCTCTCTTCAATCCCCTCCCCAGTCCCATTATCCTTATCATTTGTTCTGGCAAAGCAGGTAATATTTTAGCTCCTGCTCAGAACAGACCCATTGAAGTCAATAGGCATGACTAATTTAGGCTCATTCATTTCAATGGGCTTACTCTGAGTAGGACATACTTGAAACCAACCCAGAGTGTGTATACAAGACACATCCTGGGTTCCCAATTTCTCCTCCTCTATATTATATCAGACATTATCATGGCCTGAGCCTGAGGCCTGATCAAGTCTTTCTTTCAGACTGGGTTACTGCTCCCCCCCCCCATTATGTTTTATTGTAATTTTATTGGTGTTAGCCACCCTGAGCCCGGTCCTGGGTGGGGAGGGCAGGGTTTAAATAAAATTATCATCATCTTATAGTGCTATCATACGTCAGAATAAAAGCTGAACAACTTTGGGAATTGCCTTTAAAAAGCTCAACAATTTTGGTGGTTTCCTTTTTATAAAAAAGGAGGTCAACAACTTTTGCGGTCTCCTGGTTTTATCTGGATCCCACTCTAGAAGATCATTAAAATCTGGAGGAAATTGGTTTCCCACTCCCTAAACTCCACAAGCATTTTAGAGAAAAAGCACCCCCAAATGTCATCTTTGATATGACAGCTAACTGAGCCTGAAATATCACCTGTGAGGAATGCCCCAAATAATTTAGAGTTAGTGAGGCGTCTTATCAGCACATTCCCCGGTTTATTTCCTGGTACTAAATCAAAGGTTTTGTTGTAAAAATTTGCAGAGCTACACGGTCCTAGAATTAAGTGGATCCTTGACCCAGGAAGAGTCCAGGTATCCTGGCAGGCAGACGAAGTTTGAGCGTCTCCTGCCTACCAAATAACAGAGGCCAAACCAGGACGTACGAAGCAAGGTACTTTATTAATTAAATAATAAAGCTATTGCAATAGCGATCCGTCCACACAAGCAAGTTGAAGTGAAGGGACCCCGAACAAAGGAAGCTTCACAAATTTATAGGTTTCATTTCCAATAGTACAGAATTGCATAAAAGGTGGGGAAATGGGTTCTGGGAGGGGGTAATCGCGAGAGGACAAAGGGGTTGATGGAATTCTTGATGTAAGATATCATGGTGATAGTCCAGGTAATGATTATGCATGTCTCCTTATTGTTTGACAGGAAGACTCTGCGGATGTGGGAAGATTGTTGATAACACCTGTTTATCAAATAAAATTGTTGTTCTCACTGAAAGTGTGTATTTGAGTCGTGCTCTTTTAGACTGGCTAGGTGGCAGTGTGGTATCAAGAAGAAGTGGAAACAGTCCGTAAAATATGTTGTGCCACAGAGGTGCCTATTAACTTGCAACAAAGTTTATACAAATATTCAACGTTTGCAATAGAGAGAAAAGACTACACTTAAAGTTAAAGAAGAAGAAGATATTATACAGTAACTAATAATACACAGAGAGGATACAATTCTAACAGCGGTAAAACGTTCACAGTTCAGAGCGATGTTTGACAGCTTATAACATTTTATCAAAGACAACGAACTAAAAGCTTAGAAGGGTGCATAAGTGGAAACCTTTGCAAATAGTAGAGTCAAACAATTAATTCTTCAGGATGGCAGGATTTTTTAAACAGGTACAATTTGATAGAAAGGTTCAAGGTATCAGTGCAAGGTTATATTATTGTGGTTTCGTAAATAGATACAGTTTCATACAGAGTAGAGAATAGGGAGATGCATCGGGTAACATGATAGAGGACACCATAACATTACTAAAGGAACAACGGAATAGTTTATTAGGGATAAATATATATATCTTAAAAAGGTCCATGGTTCAGCTGAATCTGGGTCATGAAAAGTACAAGGGAGGGCACCTCAGGCGGGGATTTGGGAGGGTGGAAGTTCCGAGAATGGGTGATCGTTATCGTTTTTGGTTATCTGGCTGGAGGTGCGATTATGCAAGTTTCCATGTGGGTGTGAGACAGGATTTAGCAATGGGTTATGTAAAAGGGTGCGTGTGTTTTCCAAGAGGTCTGGAGGAACTGTCTGGGTCAGCAGGGGATTAATTTACCTTGATACGGCAGAATAGGCTTCTCTTGACTTTTGAACCATGAAGTCAAGAAAATGGCTTCTCTCTGGCTAAACTGTCCCCTCTCTGTACATTGGTAGTCTCGTAATGCATGGGGGCAAATTCCTCTTACCCTGCCCCTTATAACATTTCCCCTCTCTGCGGATTAATTTTTAAGTAATTAAAAATTATTTCCGCACACCGGGGTAATGTACTCCCCACTCCCAAGGTGGAACATCGGTACTATCTCGGGGAACTCAGGGGAAGGACATAACGGAGCTTGAAAGGAGGTTGGGGAGGGCTTTTGTCTGCGGGGAGTTAACATAGCCGGGAAACATTGGAGGCAACAGCAAAGGGAGGTAAGGAGGAGGATCAAAGATAGAGCTAGAAAAAGGGTGCCTTTCACGATTTCCCTGAGCCAGGAGGCATTGGGAAGCCACGACCAGATATCGGAAATGCGCGGGGGCAAGGGAAGTCCTGTAAGGTTGACGTTTCTAGGGGCAGTGCCGAGGGGCTGTAAAGGGTCCTGTCGGTGGAGTAAGTGTAGGTCAGTTGAGACTCCCCCGCATCTCTGGGGTCCTACATGGTCCCATTCCGTACTAGCCCCACCTCCAACTGAGTGTAACCATCCCTCGACATACCTATTTCCTTCCCAGGTTGATGCCGTCCCTATGTCCCATATACAACAAAATTTTCGAACGCAGATACCTTGAATGGTCGTAGCAGTGGATGGATTGGTACACATGAATCCATAAGTCCAAAAGTCATAATGCATAGAGTCCGTGTATTCCCCCCAAAGTCCTTGTCCTTGTTCTGCGGGGTCAAAAGTCTTAATAGTGGTGCCCCATTGGGTCTGATGAGAAGTTCCATTGTGGCAAGTTAACCGGTTCCAGGAATGGTCAAGGGTAAAGAAAGCACGTCCCAATATAGAGAAGGAGGCAGACCTTATAAGTAATTCCCAGGTTTGGGTGCCTCGCAGTTGGGGTCGAAAGGCATGTGGTAGCCACCTCTTAGTTCCGGGAAGGCAGAATTTGAAGTCTCCAAGGTTGTTCAAGGAAGTAGGGTCAGAGGAGTCGACGGTCCGATGATCCAGGAAGAAGAACTCAGAAGGATTTTCTCCACAATTGAGCTGCTGGGCTGCGACGTAGGTGATGAAGGCGAGACAGTATCCCAGGAGCAGGGTCCGGTCCATCTCACGGGTTGGCAGAGGCGAAAATCTGTATAAAAATAAAGAAAGAACTCGACAGACACGATACAGTTAGGGAAGGGAGGGGGTGGTGGTTTTTGGGTTTGAGAAAGATAAGGGAGGAGGGTGGGAAAACTGGGTTGGGTTTTGGGAAGGTGGTATGAGAAAGGGAAGGTAAAACAAAAACTGGGGTTTCAGGTCCCGCTCCCGGTGTCGTGGCATTTCTGTTTCCGGAACTGCATTCGTATGGGTGGATGATCTGGGTCGTCTGGTTCAGGTACTACAAGGATCTTTGACATCCACTTCTCCAGGTCTCCTTGGTCACCTTCCTTGGCTGTTATTGGGATCGAGGTGGGTTCCTCGGGAGGGTCTTGGGGGGATTCGATGGCTGGCGCGGGATTGTCGAGTGGGACGGTGTCTTCGGTGGAGTTGATGGAAGATGGGGAGGTCCTTGCAACGTCACCCAGGTCGTTGGGGTTTGGTGCGGACTTACAGAAGGTGTGATGAATCCAGGCAGAACGTTCAGAGACCTTGATTGCAGTTGGGGTCGTCAGGAGAATCTGGTAGGGTCCTTCCCACTGGGGTTGTAAGGTGGCTCGCCTGTAAGTTTTAACCCAAATCCACTGTCCAGGCGTGAAGGAGTGAGCATCGACATCAAGGGGAACATTCTGACAGGTTGCTGCATAATGGTGTAGTTTCTTTAGTTGTCGTTGTAATTGTGTAACATATACAGTCAGTTCGTTTTCCCCAGTCTCTAGCTCAGAGACGGGGAGTTGGGTGGTATGAGTCGGGGAGGGTCTGGCGAACAGGAGTTCATAGGGAGATAGTTTCAAGAGTCCTCTCGGCTGGCTACGAATATTATGTAGGACTAACGGAAGAGCATTTATCCATTTTAGCCCGGTAGCCTTACAGATTTTTCCCAATTGGGTTTTTATAAGTCCATTCATCCGCTCCGTCTGACCTGAAGAGGCCGGATGGTACGGGGTGTGGAGTTCCCATTTAATTCCAAATGCCTTGGTGACAGACTGAACTACCTCTGCAGCGAAATGTGTCCCACGGTCAGAGTCTAATCGACGTGGAACTCCGTATCTGGGAATTATTTCCTGCATGAGGATTTTGGCAACGGTTTGAGCATTTGCTCGTTTGCATGGAAAAGCTTCTGGCCAACCTGAAAGTCGGTCTGTTATGACAAGTAATTGTTTAAACCCCATACAGTTCGGGAGTTCTGCAAAATCTAGTTGTAGGCTTTCAAAGGGTATATATGCCCAAGGTCTAGACCCTGGTGGTTTGCGTGGTTCTTGTTTTGGGTTGAATCCGGCGCAGATGGTGCAATTTTTGGATACTGCCTTCGCAAATTGGTGTGCACCTGGGGCATACCAATGCCTAAGGATGCTGTCTGCTAGGCGGTTTGCTCCCCAGTGTGTGAAATTGTGTAAAACCCGGAGGTGGCGGGGTACCCAGGCTTTAGGCATTGCTAGACGTCCGTCCGGCAAAACCCACGCATTGTCCCTTTGGTGTGCCCCCAGTTGTTGCCATGAGCTTATTTCTTCTACACTAGCGGTGCGATACATTTGATTGAAGTCTACATCGGCTGGAACTAAGATGGCTTGAAATTCATTTTCATACATTTCCCCTCTCATGGCCGCTGCCTTCTGGGCAGCGGCGTCCGCAATACTATTCCCTAAGGAGACAAAGTCCGTGCCATTTGTGTGTGCTTTGCAGTGTATTACTGAGATGGCCTTCGGGAAATGTATGGAGTCCATTAGTCTTTTCACTAGCGGTGCGTGAGAGATTTGTGTTCCTGCAGCTGTTAGGAATCCCCTCTGTTTCCAGAGGGTACCCGTAGCGTGTACCAGTCCGAAACAATATTTGGAATCAGTATAGATATTTACGCGCTTGCCTTCACTCAATTCGCAAGCTCTGATAAGGGCAATAAGCTCAGCTGCCTGCGCACTGTAGCGCGGGTTTATAGGTGCAGCTTCTAGGATGGTGTCGTGTGTTACCACAGCGTACCCAGTTTGTCTTGTTCCAGCCACGACCTTGGAACTTCCATCTGTAAAGATTGAGATATCTGGGTTTTCCAAGGGAAGGTGGTCTAAATCTTCCCGTGGCCTTTCGGCCAAGCGGACTGCTAAGGTGCAATCGTGATGGGGGGTCCCGTCGTCGGGCAGAGGCAGTAGGGTGGCTGGATTTAGGGTATTGACTCTTTTAATGCGCACGTTGGATGGTGTGAGCAGGGCAGCTTCGTACTGATTTAGTCTTTCGTTACTAAAATGTTGACAGTTTCGTAAGTTTAACAAGGTGGCTACAGCATGTGGTACATTTAGGATTAGTTCTTGATTTTGAACGATTTCTAGGGCTCTGTCCACTAATTCCGCAGCGGCAGCAATCGCCCTGAGGCAACCTACAGTCCCCTTAGCCACCGGGTCTAATTGAATACTGTAGTAGGCGACAGGACGTTCCTGGCCTCTGAAGGTTTGCGTCAGAACTCCGGAGGCTACCCCTTTCTGTTCATGCACGAACAGCGAAAAGGGGAGACGGTAGTCTGGCAATCCTAAGGCTGGAGCGGACCTCAGTTCCCTTTTGATAGTTTCAAAATTTTGTAGGCTTTCTTTGGACCATTCAAGGGGTTCTGGTTCGTCCTTATTAGTCATCTTTACAAGGGGTTTGGTTAATTCTCCATACCCTGGGATCCATGACCTGCAAAATCCGCTCATTCCTAGAAACCCGCGGAGCTGTTTCTTGGTCTTTGGCAGGGGAACCTTAGCTATAGCATCTACTCTTTCAGTTGTCAAAGCTCTTGTTCCGTGGCCAATTATGTGGCCCAAGTATTTTACTTCAGTTTGGCAATATTGTAGTTTTTTTGGTGAGACCTTGTGGCCCTTGTCGGCAAGGGCGGTTAGTAGATGGACGGTGTCCATGTGGCAATTAGTTGCGGAGGTGGAGCAAATTATCAAGTCATCTACATATATTAAAAGGGAGGAGCCAGCAGGAAAGGAGAGGTCTTGTAGGTCCCTATGCAATGCACAAGCAAAAATTGTTGGGCTCTCTACATATCCCTGTGGGAGTCTAGTCCAAGTCAGCTGTCCTTTTTCCCACGTAAAGGCGAACAGAAATTGGCTTTTCTCATGCACTCTTATGGAAAAGAAGGCGGAGCATAAATCAATGACACTGAAATATGTACTATCTGGTGGGATTCCGGTCAAAATTGTATTAGGGTTGGCGGTGATGGCGTGGCGGGGTATCACAAAGTTGTTGATAATTCTGAGGTCTTGGACAAGCCTGTATTTAACTGGGGCACCCGGGGGTGATGGCTTGCGTACCGGCAGGAGTGGACTATTGCATGGGCTGACGCAGGGAACAAGGATGCCTTGATCCATAAAATCCTGTATCATTGGCCTCAATCCTTCTATTGCCTCCTGCGGCAAGGGGTACTGTTTGATGGAGGGGTATGGGACATCAGTGCGGTATTTAATAACAACGGGATCTGCCGATTTTAAGAGTCCCACAGAGGTATTAGTATTTCCCCATAGGTGAACTGGTACCTTGTCAATCAGAGGGGTTGGTATTTCTAAATCAGTCAGGTTTTCTTCCTTTAAAATGCCTTGAAAGGAGACTGCCGCCTCTTCTGGCATGTGGAGGTAGATACCCTCAGTGCTGCAAGTTATAGTTGCCTGTAATTTACATAGTAGGTCTCGCCCTAGTAGGTTGACAGGGCTCGGGGTCAGTAGAAATGAGTGCTCAGCAGTCAGGGGCCCTATCGTTACTTTCGCTGGCTCTGAAAGAGCGCATGTCCTGGGGATCCCATCAATGCCCATTATACGTTGTTTTTGCTGACTGGACCTCAGATGACTGTCGTTTAAAGTTGAGAAAGTTGCCCCTGTATCTAGTAAACACTGATACTCATGGCCATCTATGGTGATTGTGCATATGGGGTCATGGGCTGATAAGGCAATTGTCGGGCATACCAGGGCAAGGTTTGAAGGATCCCCGTTTAATTGTCATTGGTTAGTCTCTGAATTAAGAGTGGGTTGCATTTGCTCCTGGTTAAATTCCAGCGGTAGTTGGAATGGGCGCTGATTCTGGAAAGGGTTTGGCGCTATCGGGTTAGGGTTTTGTGCTGCATTGGATCCCATCCCTAGAGCTGGTTTTGGTGCCACGGTATTTAAGAATAATGGACAATTTCGCTTGAAATGCCCTATTTGATTGCAGAAAAAGCATTGAGAGGTGGTCTCTCGATGCTGGACATTGTTAGCCCTTTGGTAAGGAGAGGCTTGTCGATTTGCATGTGCGTTCATCCCTCTAGGTTGTGTGGGAGCCTTTGAATTTCTGAAGGGGTAACTAGGTTGGGGGTTATATGCGGTACTGGCTGCACTCAAAGCCAAGGCGAGGACTCTAGCATCGTCCTCCTTTTCCTTCCTTGCCTCCTTTTTCTTTTTCTCATCCCTTCCATCATAAATGGTTTTCGCAAGCCCGAGGATCTCACTCATGGGTTTCCCTTCATAGGCTACTTGGAGGGAGAGGAATTTTCTGATGTCTGGACAAGCTTGGTCTTTAAAGAAGCTTTTCACCACTACTTGGTTGTCTGGGGTATCAGGATCGATCCCCCCCCCCATGTTCGAAAGGCGGTTATTAGCCTGGTATAGAAGGCGGTGGGAGTTTCATCAGGTTCTTGGGTTACCTCCCTGATCTTAGTCCAATTTGTAGATTTTTTTCCCGCGAGCCTTATCCCATGTAAGATGGCTTTTCGAAACGCCTTCAGATACCAAATCCCAGGCGTGGTGTTATAGTCCCATTCTGGTTCGGTTCTAAGTTGGGCTGCAGTTAGAGGCTCGATCCCTGCAGGTTTATTGAGTTGGACATCAGGTAAATTTAGGGCTTCTGTTGCTTTCTCTAAAATCTCCTCCCGTTCGGGCTCATTAAAAAGACCATTCAGGAGCATGTGTACGTCTGCCCAGGAGGGATTATGAGTAGAAAAAATAATGGCAATTTTACGATAGCACATGTCAGGATTGTCTTTTAAGGTCGACATCTGCTGAGCCCAATTCAGTAGGTCTGAGGTTAAAAAGGGAACATGGGAATAGACGAAGTTCGTCCCATCTGAAACTGGGACTGACCTTAAGGGATATTGTCCCTGGGTTTTCTCGGTAGCCTCTGGTTCCTTTTCTATGGGGTCTCTTTCCTTTGTGGACGATCCCTTTAATTCCGATAAAACTGTCACTAGTTGCTCCACTAAATTGGTTTCTGGGTCACGACTACGAGTTCTGCTAGCAACAGGACTTAGCTGGGGGGGTACTTCAGCAGGAATTCGGGCTTCGAGGTTGCCCTGAGGTGCTGGACTTAGACTAGGCATGGCAGGAGTTACAGATCCGCCCTCCACTGCACTCCGGGAGTCTTGGACCTCAGCCTCCCGTTGTCTGTTTGCGTTAGAAGGAGATGGTGCCGGGGCTTCGGCAGGGCTGCAGAGCTGGTCTACCGGCTCTTCTATAATTGTTTCCTGGTACGGTGGGGGTCTTGAACTCCTTTCCGTTATTACTGGCATTTGTGGGGCTGTTGGACCTTCAGTCCCTTTAAGAAGGATTTTTGCCTTTTCAAATAAGTTGAGATATCGAATTTGCAAGGGGTATTGGTCTTCCAGTGTTATTCTTAGTGCAGAGATTCGCTGGGCATTAAGGGAACCTCTCGGGATCCATTTTTCCCCCTCTGGATGGTCCGCAGTGACGCGGATCCAGTCTTTCTGACAGAGTCTTTTTAGCCGATTTTTGTCAAGTTTTTCCACCCCAGGTAATTCATGCCAATGTTCGAATATGAATTGTAATGGGCTTTCATCCTCAGAGTCCCCACTTTGGCGAAGCTTCCATTGAGCTTTGCCACGGCTGGGAGTCTGGGACAGGAATTCCTTTGAATTATGCGCACCCATGTTTATTCTGGCTCTTTATACTGCAGTTCTGGGTCCCCGACCCTGTTCCTGGACACTCTTAACTTCCCGAGTCTATGACTCACCCCCACGTCCTTGTGGTGTTCCTGCCTGCCGTTCGCGTGCACTAACTACTAGGCGGCCTGGTGCAGCTAGATACCTAAGGACCCCCTTCTGGTCATCAATTGCCTAGGGTCCTGCAGCAACTTTCCTGCCTCTTACAATCTAATAGAAAGACTACCTGCCCTGGACGCTTGCCCACGCAATGCCGGGTGGTTAGCCTTGGAAGGAAGGTTTTTTTTGAAAAGAACGGGTGACCTTGCGATCTAGAACAACCCCGTCACTTCCCGGTGGGGATCGGGGGTGTCTAGGGGCGGCTTCACCCGAAGATTAAGAGCAGAGGAATACGGAAAAAAGGTTGGGTAGATTGCTCAGAACTCCTGCGCAGGTTGGCAGGAGCGAGCTGGGTCCGTCCTTCTGGGTATTTCGTTTAACGAAAGGACGGATCCCAAAGGCTCTAATTCTTCTTTATCCCTTATGCCTTTACAGCTTAGCTGCAACTAGAGCCCAAGATAAGAAACAGAAAAGGAGAGAACAGTGAAGAGTGAAGTTTTAGATTTTTAGTTGCTGCAGTAATCAGCCCACCGCGTGTCCCCTTTTAATACTCACGACCGATCCTTTCAGTCGAATCCCGTTGTCTCCAGCTTCCCACTGGTTCCTGAAGAAAAACAGCCTTGTCCCTTTAAACGTTGCTTCGTCCTGGGGGTCCCGCTTGGACTCTCAATTACTACCAAGCGCCTCGGGTCCTGAGGTTGGTTTACCCCCCTGCAAAAGAGGCAAGGGCGCGCTGGGCTCCCCTTCCTCAGTGAACCCGGAGCTCAAGGCAAAACTGGGTCCCCGAAGTGGTCGCCAAACTGTTGTAAAAATTTGCAGAGCTACACGGTCCTAGAATTAAGTGGATCCTTGACCCAGGAAGAGTCCAGGTATCCTGGCAGGCAGACGAAGTTTGAGCGTCTCCTGCCTACCAAATAACAGAGGCCAAACCAGGACGTACGAAGCAAGGTACTTTATTAATTAAATAATAAAGCTATTGCAATAGCGATCCGTCCACACAAGCAAGTTGAAGTGAAGGGACCCCGAACAAAGGAAGCTTCACAAATTTATAGGTTTCATTTCCAATAGTACAGAATTGCATAAAAGGTGGGGAAATGGGTTCTGGGAGGGGGTAATCGCGAGAGGACAAAGGGGTTGATGGAATTCTTGATGTAAGATATCATGGTGATAGTCCAGGTAATGATTATGCATGTCTCCTTATTGTTTGACAGGAAGACTCTGCGGATGTGGGAAGATTGTTGATAACACCTGTTTATCAAATAAAATTGTTGTTCTCACTGAAAGTGTGTATTTGAGTCGTGCTCTTTTAGACTGGCTAGGTGGCAGTGTGGTATCAAGAAGAAGTGGAAACAGTCCGTAAAATATGTTGTGCCACAGAGGTGCCTATTAACTTGCAACAAAGTTTATACAAATATTCAACGTTTGCAATAGAGAGAAAAGACTACACTTAAAGTTAAAGAAGAAGAAGATATTATACAGTAACTAATAATACACAGAGAGGATACAATTCTAACAGCGGTAAAACGTTCACAGTTCAGAGCGATGTTTGACAGCTTATAACATTTTATCAAAGACAACGAACTAAAAGCTTAGAAGGGTGCATAAGTGGAAACCTTTGCAAATAGTAGAGTCAAACAATTAATTCTTCAGGATGGCAGGATTTTTTAAACAGGTACAATTTGATAGAAAGGTTCAAGGTATCAGTGCAAGGTTATATTATTGTGGTTTCGTAAATAGATACAGTTTCATACAGAGTAGAGAATAGGGAGATGCATCGGGTAACATGATAGAGGACACCATAACATTACTAAAGGAACAACGGAATAGTTTATTAGGGATAAATATATATATCTTAAAAAGGTCCATGGTTCAGCTGAATCTGGGTCATGAAAAGTACAAGGGAGGGCACCTCAGGCGGGGATTTGGGAGGGTGGAAGTTCCGAGAATGGGTGATCGTTATCGTTTTTGGTTATCTGGCTGGAGGTGCGATTATGCAAGTTTCCATGTGGGTGTGAGACAGGATTTAGCAATGGGTTATGTAAAAGGGTGCGTGTGTTTTCCAAGAGGTCTGGAGGAACTGTCTGGGTCAGCAGGGGATTAATTTACCTTGATACGGCAGAATAGGCTTCTCTTGACTTTTGAACCATGAAGTCAAGAAAATGGCTTCTCTCTGGCTAAACTGTCCCCTCTCTGTACATTGGTAGTCTCGTAATGCATGGGGGCAAATTCCTCTTACCCTGCCCCTTATAACAGTTTACTTCCTGGTACTAAATCAAAGGTTGCAGGTTGTCCTGGCAAACTATGAGTTTGCTTTGCACATTCTTTTTCTTTTTTATAATTGTTTAAACTTTCACTTTGGCTGCGGACTTTGACACACACCTGAGGTGCAACACAAAGTAGAAATCCCCAGTCACCTGGTTTCCAGGAAAAGAAACACCCAGTTTGTAAAATAGGTTTTTTAACAAAAGTCAGCAGAGAAAAGTAATGCTTGTGCCAGAGGCAGCCATGGCTGCTGGGGGTCTTGCTAAGGATCTGTCCAGACGTCAGAGGGGAACATGGAGCGTCTGTGAAAAACACCAGGAACCCCAGAAACTCTTCTGTAAAAACCACAAAACCGCCATCTGTGTGATTTGTGACAAAGCCAAGGAACACAAAAAACACAAGGTTGTTCCTCTGGATGAAGCGCCTGAAATATACAAGGTAGGAAATCACGTTTTCTATGGCGGCTGGAAATACTAGCTATGGGCAAGCGAGTCCTGCAACACAATGTTGCAGTGTCTCTCCATAAAAGGAATGCTCCAGTGAGCTTTGTGGTAAGGGGGGGCGGGGAGTATTTCATCAAGTGGAATGACAAACTCTCCAAGTGCCCCTATGTTCCAGGAATAGTCGCCGGTTTACAGAAGCTGTCCCGGTTTGATCCTGGAATGTAACGCTTTTCCTTAGGACGTCCCTATTTTAACCGGAGAAATGTTGGAGGGTACGGTAGGATGTCCCTACTTTCAACGGAGAAACGTTGGAGGGTACAGAGTTATGCGACCCCTTAGCCAAGGAGATAAGAAACTGTACAACCTTTAGAAGACATCTGAAGGGAACCCTGTATAGGGATGTTTTTAAATGTTTAATGGGTGGCATATAAATAATAAATTTATTACTATTATTATGATGGAATAGGACACCCCTATTTTCTTCAGAGAAATGTTGGAGGGTATGGAATGAGAACAGGAATCCCCCCCCCCCCCGGAGTTGCTGAATTACAATTACAGCCAAGAACAAGCAACCCTGGCCAACAGCCAGAGAAGCTGGGAGAACCTGAGCATTTATTATAGCTATACTAGAAGTGGTTCTGTAGAATAAGAAAGGGGGAAAGTATCCTTTGGGGAAGTAAGCTGGCCTCTGTTGCTACACCATGTTTATTTATATTCAGAATAGCATCCCCCCAATTTTTTTTTTCAAAGAATGAAGAATGTTAATCAGCCAAAGGCCTTGTTGAAGAGGAACATTTTCACCTGTCGCTTAAAAGTGTATAATGAAGGCGCTAGGTGAGCCTCCCTGGGGAGAGCATCACACAAACAGGGAGCCGCTGCAAATAAATAATAATAATAATAATAATAATAATAATAATAATAATAATAATTTATTATTTGTACACCGCCCATCCAGCTGGGTTTCCCCAGCCACTCTGGGCGGCTTCCAACAAAGATTAAAACACATTAAAAATATCACACATGAAAAACTTCCCTAAACAGGGCAGATGTTTTCTAAACGTCAGGTAGTTGATTATCTCTTTGATATCTGATGGGAGGGCGTTCCACATGGCGGGTGCCACTACCAAGAAGGCCCTCTGCCTGCTTCCCTGTAGCTTTGCTTCTCGCAGTGAGGGAACTGCCAGAAGGCCCTCGGCGCTTGACCTCAGTGTCCGGGCAGAACGATGGGGGTGGAGACATGAAGAAGGGCCTCAGAGGATGATCTTGGGGTCTGGGTTGGTCCCTATGGGGAGAGGCAGTCCTTGAGGTATTGCGGTCCTGAGCCATTTAAAGCTTTATAGGCCAAAACCAGCACTTTGAATTGGGCCCGGAAGCTAATTGGCAGCCAGTGCAGTCAGACCAAGATGGGTACAATATGCTCAAACCGTCTTACCCTGGTGAGCAACCTGGCTGCCGAATTCCGCACATTAGTTCCAAGTACAGTATGTCCGGTCACCTATATCTATTTGCTTATTGACGTTCTCAAAGATCGGGACATGTGCCCTTGCCATAACTTCCTGCATTGAGGCTTCCCAGAGGCATCTGGTTGGCCAGTGTGGGAAGAGGATGCTGGACTAGGTGGGACTCCAGCACACCTCTTATTGTTGTTTAGTCGTTTAGTCGTGTCCGACTCTTCGTGACCCCATGGACCAGAGCAGGCCAGGCACTCCTGTCTTGCACTGCCTCCCGCAGTTTGGTCAAACTCATGTTCGTAGCTTCAAGAACACTGTCCAACCATCTCATCCTCTGTCGTCCCCTTCTCCTAGTGCCCTCAATCTTTCCCAACATCAGGGTTATGTTCTCTCTTTCTTGAATGTGTAATCTCCTCAAGAAATCAGCAACCATGCCCTTCCTCAGGATTTCATTCCAAGGAGTGTCAAACCCTAACTTATTCAATCTAACCCATTTGGATAGCTCAGTTGGTTGGTTGGTTGTTTCCTTCCTGTGGCCCCCCTATCCTACCAGTAGCTATCCTTTTATCATTATTAATAAAAAAAATTATTGGTTTTTGCATATATTTTCCAATAAACCATCATTTCACATCTCATCTTACACATCTTTTTGACTCTTATAGCCTGAGGCTTCCATCAACCACATCTAATGATTTTCTAATCTCCTATCTATTCTTGCATTTTGTTATTATAATTATTGTTTTTAAAATTCATAACATAATATACTTCTTCATAGGTCCTTTTTACAATCGTTCTTATAGTTCTCCGTACAAAACTTCTTGTAATCCTACAAATGATGTCAATTGGTTACAGTTGTCTTTCATGTAAATCATATATTTCTTCCATTCCTTCAGATAGTTCTGGTCCTTCTGGTTCCGAATTCTCCCTGTCAACCTTGCCAGCTCTGCATATTCCATCATTTTTGTTTGCCACTCCTCTTTCGTTGGTAATTCTTCCTGTTTCCATCGTTGGGCTAATAAAATTCTAGCTTCAGTTGTTGCATAAAAAAACGGTTTTTTAAAATCCTGTCGATTAATTTCTGTACCTACAATACCAAGTAAAAATGCTTCTGGTTTTTTCCACAAATGTATATTTCAACATCTTTTTCATCTCATTATAAATCATTTCCCAGAAGCCTTTCACTTTTTTACAATCCCACCACATATGGTAAAAGGTACCCTACTTTTCTTTACACTTCCAGCATTTGTTACTTACTTTATACATTTAGCTAATTTCACAGGTGTTATATACCATCTATACATCATTTTCATTATACCGGTATTGTCTACCAGTAGCTATCTTGTTTGTAAATAAAACATGTTTTATTTATAATTTTTATAATTTTGTAATGTTTATAATTTCACTTGTGGTCCCCTTGGAATATTGGGGGGGGCATATGGCCCATGGCTGAGAAACATTGGGTTAGAGCAGGCATCCCCAAACTCGGCCCTCCAGAAGTTTTGGAACTACAATTCCCATCATTCCTGACCACTGGTCCTGTTAGCTAGGGATCATGGGAGTTGTAGTCCCAAAACATCTGGAGGGCCGAGTTTGGGGAGGCCTGGGTTAGCTGCTGGCAATTCCTATGTTGCAGGTTCGATCCCCATATGGGACAGCTGCATAGCCCTGCATTGCAGGGGGTTGGGCTAGATGACCCTTGAGGTCCCTTCCGACTCTACAATTCTATGTTGAATGCTGCAATGTGACATGGAAGGTGCAGGAGACCTCCCTAAAAGGCAAGGTGTTAGCATAGCATTCAACTTACCTCTCACTTTCTCAATTTTTATATCAAAAACACTCGATAAACCTGAAAAGAAAGAAAGAACCAAAGTAAAAATCACGTTTCTTTCCAGGATCAACTCTGCAGTCGCGAGGAGATTTTGTGTCAAGAGAGAGAAAAGGTTCTGGCATACGGAGCAGCCATCTTGAAGGAAAGCCAAGACCAGCTTGTAAGTGCCCTCTGGTTGGCCACTGGGAGAACAGGATGATGGAGCGGTTGGGCCTGATCCAGCAGCCTCTTCTTATGCATAGCTGTGTGTGATGCTACCTGCTTCGCCATTTCCTCAATGTTTCCAATTGCTTGCTAAGCTCAAATGAGAACCATTCCTTCTGTCCTACGGCCTTGAGACATCTCAAACTCTTCTATGGAGAAAAGTCACAACATCTGGGGCTTTTGAGTTTAGAGAAAGGAAAGTAAGCGTGAAGACAAGATAAGAGTGGCATAAAATTATGCACAGTGTGAAGAAAGCAGACAGAATTATTTCTCTCTCTCATCATACTGAGGGCATTCAGTAAAACTGAATATTAGATGTTTCAACACACATAACACAGGTGGCGCTGTGGTCTAAACCACTGAGCCTCTTGGGCTTGCTGACCCATTGCTCTGTCCCAGCTTCTGCCAACTTAGCAGTTCAAAAGCATGCTAGTGCAAATGTAAAGATGTGGAAGGAACCTTTTACCACATGTGGTGGACTTGCCCCAAAGTAAAAGACTTCTGGGAAAAGATTTATAATGAATTGAAAAAGGTGTTGAAAAACACATTTATTAAGAAACCAGAAGCCTTTTTACTTGGTATAATCGGGGAAGAAATTCCCCCAAAAGATGTTTTTTTCTGTATGCCACAACAGCAGCGAGAATATTGATAGCTAAGAATTGGAAGACACAAGAACTACCAACTGTGGAAGATTGGCAAATGAAGATGGTGGACTTCATGGAACTGGCCAAACTGACTGGGAGACTGCGTGACCAGGGGAAAGAGTCGGTGGAATAAGATTGGAAGAAATTTAAAATATATTTTAAAAATATTTTAAAAATATTTTTTAAAAATGAATATACATACGGAAGTTGTTTTTAGGCTGTAGATGTAGAAGTAGTGGTTAGTATTTAAGAAAATGTTGTGGTAATGAAATAATATAGATAATGCGAGATTATGTAAGGATAAGAGATATACTGTAATGTGGTTTAATATTATGGTTTAGAAATTGCTAAAGAGGATATATAATGAAGCTCAGTAAGGGGAGATTTGAGGAAGTCACCCTATAATGTTTAAGAAAAGAGATTTGAATGTGAGGATCATTTTTGTATTGTTTTTGTTTTTTGTTTTTTATGTGGTTTTGTTAGTTTTTTATTGTATCGTTGTGTAATGTTTTTATTTGTTATGTCTTATTATAAAATGAATATTTTTAAAAACAAAAACAAAAAAACAAAAGCACCCCATTGCAAGTAAATAGGTACCGCTGCTGCGGAAAGGTAAACGCCGTTTCCATTGCGCCAGAAGCGGTTTAGTCCTGCTGGCCACATGACCCGGAAAACTGTCTGTGGACAAATGCCAGCTCCCTCAGCCTGAAAGTGAGATGAGCGCCACAACCCCATACTTGCCTTTGACTGGACTTAACCATCCAGGGATCCTTTACCTTTTACCTTAATAGGAAATGTGTCTTCGTATTACAGCACTGCGGTACTCAGGTCTAAAAGAGGCATCTGGTTGGACACTGTGAAAAAGAGATGCTGCCCTGATCCAGATTGGGATGTCACTTTTTATGTTCTCTCACTTTTTATTACACTTTTTATGTTCTCTTTTTATGTTCTCTCTTTTTATGTTCTTAATTCCGGAATTAAGATTGCCGGAAGAAATATCAACAACCTCAGATATGCAGATGACACAACCTTGATGGCAGAAAGTGAGGAGGAATTAAAGAACCTTTTAATGAGGGTGAAAGAGGAGAGCGCAAAATATGGTCTGAAGCTCAACATCAAAAAAACCAAAATCATGGCCACTGGTCCCATCACCTCCTGGCAAATAGAAGGGGAAGAAATGGAGGCAGTGAGAGATTTTACTTTCTTGGACTCCTTGATCACTGCAGATGGTGACAGCACTCACGATATTAAAAGACGCCTGCTTCTTGGGAGAAAAGCAATGACAAACCTAGACAGCATCTTAAAAAGCAGAGACATCACCTTGCTGACAAAGGTCCGTATAGTTAAAGCTATGGTTTTCCCAGTAGTGATGTATGGAAGTGAGAGCTGGACCATAAAGAAGGCTGATCGCCGAAGAATTGATGCTTTTGAATTATGGTGCTGGAGGAGACTCTTGAGATTGAGGACGCTAGGAGAAGGGGACGACAGAGGACGAGATGGTTGGACAGTGTTCTCGAAGCTACGAACATGAGTTTGACCAAACTGCAGGAGGCAGTGGAAGACAGGAGTGCCTGGCGTGCTCTGGTCCATGGGGTCACGAAGAGTCGGACACGACTAAACGACTAAACAACAACAACAACAACATGTTCTCTCATTCTTGAGTGTATTCTCTTCCCAAGACATTGGGGAGGCCATCTTTCCTTCCTTCCTTCCTTCCTTCCTTCCTTCCTTCCTTCCTTCCTTCCTTCCTTCCTTCCATCAAGGTGTGTTAAACCCCCTACTTCACTTGCACCCTGTACTCTATTGAATCCAACCCATTCAAATGCTGCAAGGGGATATGGAAAGTTGCAGGTAAGGTAAAGGGACCCCTGACCATTAGGTCCAGTTGCAGATGACTCTGGGGTTGCGGCGCTCATCTTGCTTTATTGGCCAAGGGAGCCGGCGTACAGCTTCCGGGTCATGTGGCCAGCATTCTGGCAAACTAGAGCAGCGCACAGAAACGCTGTTTACCTTCCCGCTGGAGCGGTACCTATTTATCTACTGGTACTTGCACTTTGACATGCTTTTGGACTGCTAGGTTGCAGGAAATCTCCATAACAAAGCACAGGAATGTGAGGGCAAGGAGCAAGCATGCCATTCAACTTTGCCCCTCAGATTTCACTTCAGAAATAGACAATAAAGGAACCAAAAACAAAACGAACTGGTTTATGTTTTCTCTTCAGGATCAAATTGATGCTCTTGCAGAGAACCTGGAGGCGATGAGACAGGCAGCATTTGGAGGTGGGGAAAAACAGACACGGAAAAGAAGATTCAAGGGCTTCTTGTAAGTATTGCTGATGTTGGGAAGTGAAAAAGTCCGAGTCTAAAATTAATAAACTGGGGGGAAATAAATCCAGAAAGGGTTGGATATTTTTTTAAGCACACAAAGCCACCTTGCTTCTATTTGGGGTGGCCTCGTTCGCCTTCAGGAAATGAGTGGCTATTCCAAGGATGGGCACCCATAAGCTTCAAGAAAGTTCTTTCCCAGATTAAAGTTGATGTGACCTTTGTAGGAAATTTAAAAGTGCCTTTCCCAGGGAATGCTCATGAATGACGTGGCCCCTTGATGTTGTGGGAATGTTCAGGAATGTGGATGAGGAAATATTATTAAATATACAGGTATCCTCTCCCAGCTTGTGTTAACAAGCTCCAAACTTAACAGAGTAACATTCCCTTTCAATGCACAGCAGAAAACGGTCGTACAGTTTGCTTAAACCTCTAGAACAAAATATATTTCCTAGATTTTCCCCTTTATCCCTCTTAAAAGAAAAGACACGGCACAGTGCTCTTTTAAAAGTATAAAAAGAGTTTACTTACAAGCTTCCTGAGGTACAGCACAACTCAAGAGGTAGACTAGCTTAGATAAAAGTAGTATATACATGTGAAGTTCACTTATATGAAGTGAGACTCCATTTCCTCTCTCTCTTGGCCACCTTTCCCATCTCATTTGCATGTGTGGAGGAACAGGAAACTGACCTGGTCAGGTGTTCCTCCATGTGGACACTCTAGGAACTGTTGTGAGTTGACTGCACCTGTTTACATCCCACAGATGTTGCAGAACCTGAATATATTATCCACCCTGACTCCCTTTTCTCCTCCTTCCACCATCTAGCAAATTGAAATGGAAGAGAAGACACCCTTCCTTGAACTGTCAGTCATCTTAAGCTCTTGGGGCGAGGACTGCTCTGGGCCTTTCAGGTATGTCCCTTTCCTCTCTCTGTGTCAAGCCTCAGTCTCTGGGCGCAGATGGAGGAGATACCATTCTCTGTCATCCCACATGATTTTATTCATTCTATTTATTTTCCTGCTTTCCCTCCCATAGCCGCCCAGGGAAAGTTCCTTCCCCGGTGAGGAAAGTACAAGGAACAATGCTGGGCATTTAGTTTCAAGTGATAGATGAGAGAGACGTGCTTGCTTAGATCCATTTCACAGATAATGAGCACTATTGTGTTTTGCAGCAGAATGAAACAAAAATTAACTCTGCTCTGCCTTCTGCCTGCATTGCAGATCTCCAACACCACTGCACCTCTCAAAAAGCAACCTTGCAGCTCTTCTTCTAGGGTGAGAAATTGAAGAAGCGGATTGAGGAGGAGGAGGAGGAGCCACTGCAAAGCTGGGAACACCTGAAGCTGTGGGAAGGATCTAGAAGCATCAAGTAGTGTCTCACTATTACCTTTCAGGTTAAGAAAAGACCAGCCGGCCAACCAAGGACAGTAATCATCATAGAGGCTGTGGGGCATGTCCAGAGCAGTCTGAAGGAAACCATAGATGGGAGGAGCTGATGCATAGAAAGCGTCCCACCCAAAAAAGAATTAACATTCATAGGATCATAGAGTTGGAAGGGACCACAAGAGCCAACTTTACTAGGCCAACCCCTTGCAATGCAGGGATATTTCACTGGGAAGAAACCAGAAGGGGAATCGGGACTGAATTTTTGTGTCCATAGACACCTGGGCTTGATTCTGGTCCTGATCACAAATTTCTGGGTTGAGCATATGCCGCCTGCCAGGCGAAGCTACTGTTGCGCCCCTGTCTCTGGTTGGCTGACCTTAACATTCTGGTTAAAAACCAAAGCAGAACCTGGAAGTCAGAAACCTATGGAGAGCCCACAAGCAGGACACACCGGTTCTGCATTTGGCTACACCTTGGGACTCCCTGCCTCTTGATATCAAGCAGGTGCCTTCACTGTGTTCTTTTTGGTGCCTGCTAAGAACATTCTGGTTTCGTCAAGCCTACCCAGATGCTTAGAAAATATGTTTTAGTACGGTAGTTTAACTTCTGGTATGTTTTAATTTTTATCCTCCCCCCCCCCGATATTATCATTCTGTAAACTACTTTGGTGTTGTTGGGTTATTTGTCTTTGTTTTACAAAACAAGTGGTGTATAAATTTTATGAAATAAATAAACCAGGAAGTAAGAGCGCTCTCTCCTTCTTCTGCTCTGCAGAGCCTGGAATTGGGAGGAATTGTTCCTTTGATCCTGGAGGGGGTTTATAGCCATCATGAATCATAGCCATTTAAAGCTGTATCCTCTATGACTTGGATGGTGTTTTTTAAAGCCATAGGGAATAAACATACAGGGTCCATGTAAGGATTCTATGCAGATATGTAATGTGCTCGAAGTGCTTTGAACACTTGAAAGTACAGACGGTTTCAAGAATTATTATTAAGAACTTGTGGAGCATCCTGAACGCGGTGCATTTAGCGGGAATGAAATTTCTGTCATGGGTCTAAAGAAAAGTTATTTAGAACTCTCTGGGCTTGTGCTGTTTCTGTTCTCTTTCCTCGTTTGCCCCCAAACGCAGCTTTGGATCCAGGCAACTTTGGATCCTGCCTCATCCTGTCTGAGGATCAAGAGAGTGTGAGAGATGGAGATGTGGATCAAAATCTCCCCAACAATCCTGAGAGATTCGACACACGTCCCCATGTCCTGGGGCATGAGGGGATCACAGTGGGGAGACATTTCTGGGGGGTCATTGCAGGGAGTGAGGAGCATTGGAAGTCTATGAAGAGGAATGGCAAGTTCCCTCCTTGTCCTGAGGATGGGGTCTGGGAGGTGGGGAAATGCAGTGGCGGAGGTTCATGCTCTGGCACTGGGGGCAGGGGCGGGGCGCACCTCCCGGAGGGGAAGAGCACTCATTCCAGGGCTGTGGTTCGCCTCGCGGAGGGCCGTGGTTCGCCTCCCGGGGGCACGGCTCACATTCCAGGGGCGTAGGGCGTGTTTTGGGGGCGGGGCGGGTGTCCCCACGATGGCATCCCTTGGAGCCCACCGTTCAGGGCGGCCTGCCCCCACCGCCCCTATCTTCCTACGCCCCTGGGGAAATGGGAATAGAGCCCCTCCTTCCCTTCTGATGGCCCTGCTCTGTCCCTGCATGAGGAGCCCAGCAGGATCCAAGGGACCCTGAATATCCACCAAGGGCTTCTCCAATGCATTCCCAGCATCGACCTTCTCAGGAGAGACCCTCCAGCCCAGGCATCCCCAAACTGCGGCCCTCTAGATGTTTTGGCCTACAACTCCCATGATCCCTAGCTAACGGGACCAGTGATTGGGGAAGATGGGAATTGTAGTCCAACTCCAAAACATCTGGAGGGCTGAAATTTGGGGATGCCTGCCCTTCTTTCTCTCCAGGGAGAAACCACATGTTCAGGATAGAGATTGGCCGTCCCTTGTGTCAGTCATGGTGCAACTCTCCCTTCTCAGACCAGCTTTCTACTGATTGGCTTGCTGTTGGGTCAGTCGGGAGAGTAAGCCCACCTCTTGTCCCTCCTCCAAGCAGCTTTCCCAAAGGAATCCCTTGTTTGGTTCATGTTCTCCCTGAATAAAGTTGTTATAAGGGAAACTGTTCCCTTTCCCTTATGGGGTATCCAAGAGCCTGTATAGAGTCCTTAAGCAAAGGTTAAAAAGGTATAGGACAGGACCAGTTGTTATGTACTGAGCTGAATCATGGAACAATAGGATCCAGAATCAGCAGTCTGATTGGTCCGCAGGAGTCACCCAATCCAACTCCAGGTGGAAGTGAATCCGCAACCTGATTGGCCTGCAGGAGCAGCCAAAATAATGTATATAAGCAGATGGTTTTGGGAAAATGTCATTCTTCTCTTCTTCTCCCTGATGTCTACGAGCTGAATAAAGAGCATGAAATTCACTCTCGACTCCGAGTATATTTCACCAATCAAAGGCAATTATGGGGTTGCAGCGCTCATCTAGCTTTCAGGCCGAGGGAGCCGGCATTTGTCCACAGGCAGCTTTCTGAGTCATGACTAAACCGCTTCTGGCGCAATGGGACAATGTGGCGGAAGTCAGACTGCATGGAAAAGCTGTTTACCTTCCCGCCACAGCAGTATCTATTTATCTACTTGCATTGGCATGCTTTTGAACTGCTAGGTAGGCAGGAGCTGAGACAAAGAAACAGGAGCTCACTCCATATGTTCCCTATCGGTAGGAGAAAACAGGCCAATCAGAGTATATTGAAAAGCAAAGCAGCTAGTAAGCCTGATCTTTATTAAAGGAACTGTTGCTACAGGATCCCCACTGACCCCATGCAGGAGGGAGGAGAACCCAGAACAGTGGTGTGCAAGCCCCTATATAGACTATTGAAACTGCCCAGCTGTAGCACAAGACCAAACTCCCAAAATATCAGACATACATTGCAGAAGGAGGCGGTCTCCAGCAGAAATCAGGATACCTGTTAAAGGTCACTGATTGCATTACCTGGGGAGTCTGACCATGCTTTTGGCATGGTTAATACTTTAGTTCATGAATCCAGGTCACAGACTCACCCTATTCATACACAAATATGCCCTTAAGACCGCGTTTGTAAGCAAAAAGCCAATGGGAAGGCTTTCCCCATTTTTCTCCCTTAGTGCAGAGGAATATTTGAGCATAGCTGCCAAGTTTTCCCTTTTCTCGCGAGGAAGCCTATTCAGCATAAGGGAAAATCCCTTTAAAAAAGGGATAACTTGGCAGCTATGATATTTGAGGTTATTGGGAGAGTCAAAATGGCTTCAGCATTCCTCTCCCATACTATTTCAGACACATAGTTCATATATGTAGATATGTGTGCATTAATGAGTGTTTATTCTATATTGGAGACCTTAAAATTCTTATAACAAAGTGAGGTTTCACGGACAAAGGGCTGCATTCATTGAGAAAATGGGGCTAAGTGAAAGCACTTGATGTTAACAAGTGCCCTGCAGTGTGATTGGCAAATATCTGGATACCATTTAGCTGAGCAATGTTTGCAAAGTCCGTTTTCAGGGTCGGTTCCACATTATCAGACGCTGGCGATTTTGTCAAAACTACTTGAAGTAAAATTTTAAGCTGGTTCCTATGAACCCAGAGAAATGGATCCTGACCCAGGGAGAGCCCAAGGATCCAGGCAAGCAGGCACGATGTTGCCGCTGGCCGTAGAATGACAGAGACCAAACTAAGGCTGTCAAAAGCAAAGTACAGTTTATTAAAGAATAAAAACTGTTGCAACAGGGTCCTTCCTCTCACGCAGAACAAGGAAGGAACACCAAACAGAGGTGTCTTGCCCTTAAAAAGAAATTTGAAATTGGTTCCAGCCCACCCCCCAGAAGCATCATCCATATGTCACAGAAGGGGTGTAGCCCAAGACCCCCCTCCCTAGATTCATCATAGGTACATCATGAAAGGGGAGGTCTGGTGGCAGTAATCTGAGCAGTCTGGACCCTGCCCCCTGCCCCCAAAACCTAATAAACAAAATTGAGAGATATTTACATTTCCCTGTTTCCCAGCCAAGTTAATCACACCCTTTTGTCTGGCACTCAGGTACCAGGATGCCAGGGTTATCACTTTAATTCCTGAGACAATGAGAAGGTTCCCCCCACCCCCCTTCTTCCTTGCAGAGGAACACCTGGTCAGAGAGAGAGAGTCAAAATGGTGTCAGAAAGGCCTGTCTTCCTGTGCTGCTTCAGACATGTGCCTGTACATTCATGTACATGTTTTATGAACAATTATTTTATATATATATATATATATATATATATGACCTCAAAATTCTTATAACAATCCCCCATTTGGGGCTATAATTTTTCTTAAAAATTGTTGCCCGACAAAAGAATAACCAGATGTGTTGTTTTAGTACTTTGGGAGAAGCATTTCTCAAAGATGGTCTATGTATTACATTCAACAGGATGGTCCACCAATATTGACTGGAAAGTGCAGTTTGCTTGTTTACCCTTTTGTGTGTTCTCAGGTGTCAAAAGCTAGCTCTCCTCTGGTTGCACACCTCCATCGTGGCACAACAGCAACAATCCCTGGTGAATCCCCTTAGGGCTTTCATATTGACCATGTCGCCTGGCACCCCCCATAGCTGCCACAGGTTTGGACATGTCATGAGAGAGATGCCTTTGCCTTGGGCTTCCTATGGGCCTTTATTATTACAGGCTCTGGCCTTGCACTGTAGGGAGTTGCCCAGTTGCTCTTAAAGGAAGAAAGCTACTTGCACCTTGGATACACTTGCCCAATTAGAACTGAAGCCAAATTAAAATTTATACAGCCCCATAAAACATGTCCAAATTAGTCAAATTTAACTCTAAAAGGGATCATTCCTGTTAAATCAAGACATAAATACCTTTATTTATCTGGTGTTTCATGGATCTTGGAGCTTATTCTTGGTAAAATGAGTAAAAACAATTTTAAAAAATGTGTAGAGAAGGTTGGCACACTGCAGAGTGCCAGGTGGGACAAGAAAACATGGTCATAAGTTGATCTAATCTAAATACTGGACTATGCAATATCCTGATCCTTTAAAAGGCATACAATGCATGGCAATAATACAAAAAAAACATTGGGACACTATACATTAAACATAAAAAAACAATTAAACACAAAATTGGGTCACACACCCCCTCCTTGTGGAAATAACATACTGTCAGACATAGTTAAATGTTTCTGTCGAATATCACACAACATAAAACATAATCATATATCAGTTGCGTATCTTGAGGCCAATTCTTAATAGGGCACAGAGTCTTGAAGTCAAAAGAGAGCGTATGTCCTTGCAATTCACTTTCCCTTGCCCCTCTTCAGTCTGTTTCTTTTGGAAGGAGATTTTGAAGATGCTGTGGCTACTTTGGAAAATCTGATGTCTGTTGTTGTTGCAGATAATAAACAGTCTTATAGTCAAAATCCTTAAAACTTTTCAACAATAGTTCCCCCCTTTCTCCCCCCTCCCTTAAGTCCCAAAAAGTCCCAAAAATGTCATTTATGGAAACAATGGCTGTGGGCTTTCTCATGCTGTTCAGCTGCTGTAGGTTCATTATTCAGTCTTCAGAAATACAGTCTGCAGAGGGACAGGAGTGCTTGGAACTAAAAGACAGTTAGGAAGGAAGGAGTGGGAAAACAAAAGGGGAGAATATCCTACAGTATTTCTAAAAAAAACACACATCCTTTTGAAAATAGGCCTGCAGGGGGTTGGGGCCTGAAGATATAATTAGTTAAAAAATAATAATAATAAATAGTCAAGAAAGGGGAGAATATTCTAGAAATTTCTTCTTGGGAAGCTGTAAATAATATAAGATCATAGTTAAGCATTTTATTCATTTAAATATTACTATTATCATTCATATTTAATTACTGCTGTTATTGTCTACTCAGTCAGTTTAATTTACTTCACCTAGTTTGGCTGTGGAGGAAACAAAGGACAAAATTTTTGTTAATTAGGACACAATCAATAAGTTATTAACATTTTCCTTATGTGGTTCTGAATTCTCTTTGAGGTTCACGTATCTTGTTTGAAAGGGATTATTATTATTATTATTATTATTATTATTATTATTATTATCCCTTTCAAACAAGATACGTGAACCTCAAAGAGAATTCAGAACCACATAAGGAAAATGTTAATAACTTATTGATTGTGTCCTAATTAACAAAAATTTTGTCCTTTGTTTCCTCCACAGCCAAACTAGGTGAAGTAAATTAAACTGACTGAGTAGACAATAACAGCAGTAATTAAATATGAATGATAATAGTAATATTTAAATGAATAAAATGCTTAACTATGATCTTATATTATTTACAGCTTCCCAAGAAGAAATTTCTAGAATATTCTCCCCTTTCTTGACTATTATTATTATTTTTTAACTAATTATATCTTCAGGCCCCAACCCCCTGCAGGCCTATTTTCAAAAGGATGTGTATCATTTACAGCTTCCCGACAATTGGGATGGAGGGCTGGGCTGTTTCTCCTCCATATGTCTTGGCTACTAACTAGAAAGAGGAGTGTGAATGGAGCAAGGCGGGGGAGGGGGGAGACGGCAGTTCATTCATTAGCTTGCAAAGTGGTCTGAGGTTGACGTGCTGGTTGTAAACAAAACAACAACTACAACAAACTCCACCAGCTCTCACAGGGAAATGATTCCTTAAACGAGCAGCCACCAAGGATGAGCACTCCATTTAAAATAAATAAAAATATATATTTCCACCATATCAAAGCGGCTCGGAGCTCCCGCCGACTCCAAGGCAGCAGGGATGCTGAGTAATCGCATCTGAATTTCCTGGAAAGCGGACACGCCCATTTGCAGACGCAAAAGAGAGGAAACGAAACCAGCTCTCTCTTCCTGGAGTCTCCGCCATGGCTGGTGCTCGGAGTCCCGTCCGCGATCTCTGCGAGGAAGCCACTTGCCCCATCTGCCTGGAGTATTTCAGGGATCCAGTGATCATCCCGGAGTGCGGGCACAACTTCTGCCGATCCTGCCTGATCCAGTGCTGGGGGGAATCCGAGGGAGAGGCTTCCTGCCCTCAGTGCAGGGAAATAGTTGAGCAAAGCAGCATCAGGAGAAACCAGCAGCTGGCAAATTTTGTGGAAATAATTAAGAAATTCAGCCATCTGGGGGGGAAAGAGGAGGGAAAAGGAATGGGGAGAATGTGCGAGAAGCACCAAGAGCCCCTGAAGCTCTTCTGCAAGGAGGATGGAAGCCCCATCTGTCTCTTGTGTAATGTTTCCAAGGAGCACAAAAGCCACGAGGTGATTCCTCTAGAGAAGGCGTCCCAGGAGTACAAGGTGGAAAAAGTCTTTCTCGGGGGTGGGGGTGGAATTGCTGCAGACAAGAGGGGCTTGCAAAAATAAAATTAAAAATAATAAAATATAATTTATTCTCTCCACTTGCAGCCCAAAAGGAATTCTTGTGCAGCCTGATAAAACTAAACTTCTGAAACTTTATACAATAAACATTTCTTTTTCTTTTTGAGGGATTGTGTGTCACTGACCCATGAATGCAGTAACTTCCCTGGAGGGAAAGATAATAACATATAGGATTTAATTTAATAAAAAGGATGGGGGACATGTTGGAGGTGTGTTCGTTCTGCGGGATAAATAGCAAAACCCACGTTTCTCAGCTCCGAGCCCCATTTCTGCCTCATATGGGATGAAAAAGGGGAACATTTGCAAAAGACCCAGGGATGTGGGGTAGGGAGCTAGCATACAACTCAGCTTGCCTCTTAATGTGTGTTGAAAAAAGCCTTGGGAGGGTCAAAATGGCTTCAGGATTGTCTTCCTGTGCTGTTTCAGACATGTGGGTTATATATACAGTTATGAGTATCGGCAGGTTGTTCGGGCGCTCCGAGAGAGAGGGAAGGGCCGGTGCTCCGGCCAGCTGGAGGCGCGCGGCTTTGCCGGCGGCCTCCTTTCCCTCCTGCACACCCACCAGCTCAGCGGAGAGGAGGGAGGGAGGGAGGGAGGGGAGCGGGAAGGAGGGGCCATCCAGAGCTGGCGCACTGCCGGGCCGGATCCGTCCATGCCCAGGGGGCGAAGGCGGCTTGCTGCTCCTGCTGCTGCCGGCTAGGCGGCGTAGCGGGGTGAGGCTACCTTCCCTCCGGGCACCGAGCCTGCGTGCGCTCTTCACCTCTCTTGGACTCGGAGAGTTGCGCGCCCCTCCGCACTCTCCCGCCTGCCTTGCGGGCTTCTCCTCGCGGCTGATCCCCTGGTGGGGGCGGCCAGGAGCAGCCGCCACCGCCTCCTCCCTCCCCTTCGAGTATCATGGACAGCAAGCCCCTCCAGGATAGACCCCCAGCTTACAGCCTTGCTAGCCTAGCGGGCGCCGGCTACGAGTATGCGTGTTGTCTCGGGTGGGCAATCCGCCGCCGCCGCCGCCCGTGATAAAGACGGTGGCAGTCAGCAGCTTTGTCGTTGCTGCTGCTGCTGCCGCCACCGCCGGAGCTGTGCAAGCAGAATGAGCGGGAGCGCGAGAGGCACTAAAAGCCGAGCCGGAGAAGAGGGCGAGCACTTAACTGTGGCGACACCCTAACGATTTTGTTTTTTCAACCTACATTTACAGGCATGACAGGTGTTACTGCAGTCTCCATTTTTTAAAAAGAGGCTTCTATACTGATAAATACCATCTCGCATCACCTGGCTAACAAATTTATTTCCGGAGGGAAAGGTGGGGTGGGGTGGGGTGGCGCCGGAGGGATCCATGCACCACAGTGGCAGATAAGCTTAAGATGCCCCTGCCAAAATTCCTACAACATGTGTAACATAGCTCAATTTGGATTTTCTTTTCAGGATCAGATTAGCAGCTGCCTAGACAATGTGAGGAAGAAGAGAGAGAAAATTCTGGTATTTAAAAAAGATGCAGAAAAGGAAAGCCAAGACCTGCTTGTAAGTACTATTGTTACTTTAAGGTGAAAGTGCTATAGTCTAGAATCAATATCTGGGGGAAATGAAGATGGAATACAGAAAGAGATTTATTTCTGAACAGCCGTATCTCCCACAGAATATGAAAGAGCATTTAAAGGGGGGGTGGGCTTTTAAATTTTTATCAAGCTCTTTTTTTCTGCTGAATATGTCAGAAGTGGCCTTCCAATGGAATTTGGATAACTGGCCTCTTCATCCTTTAACAGCAGACCTGCTTGTAAGCACCATTGTTACTTTAAGGTGAAAAAGTGCTTTAGTCTAAAATCAATATCTTTGAGCATGGGAGAAATGAATATGGAATACAGAAAGGGGTTTCTTTTTGAACAGCCTTATCTCCCACAGAGCATGAAATACCATTTTAAGGAGGTGGTGGACTTTTGCTTATGAAGCTCTTTCCGTGCTGAATATTGGTGTAATCTCTCTAAAATGTCAGGCGTGCCCTTCCAAGGAAATTCCAATAACTGGCCTCTTCCTCCTGCAACAGCAGACTCAATGCCTGATATTGGCCCACTGTTCTCTTCTTTCAATCTCCTTCCTGCAGAAACAAACAGATGCAGAGAGGGAAAAGATGGTGGCTGAGTTCAGGCGACTCCACCAGTTTCTGGAAGAACAGGAGAAACGTATTCTGGCCCAGATGTCAGAAGCGGAGAAGGAGATTGCAGCAAAAAGGGAGGAGCACCTGGCCAGACTCTCCAGGGAACTCTCCTCTCTTGAAAGCCTCATCTGGGAGATGGAGGAGAAGCTTCAGGAACCAGCAAGTGAACTCCTGCAGGTGAGGCCTGGTCTTGATGCGAGAGGGTGAAGTGTGCTGCTTCAAACTACAGTGGTACCTCGGGTTACAGACGCTTCAGGTTACAGACTCCACTAACCCAGAAATACAGTGGAACCTCGGTTTATGAACACCTCGGTTTATGAATTTTTGGTTTATGAACGCCGCGGACCCACCTGGAACGGATTAATTCACTTTCCATTACTTTCAATGGGAAAGTTCGCTTCAGTTTATAAACGCTTCAGTTTATGAACAGACTTCTGGAACCAATTACACCCATGCTTCGGGTTAAGTACGCTTCAGGTTGAGTACTCCGCGGACCCGTCTGGAACGGATTAATCTGCTTTCCATTACTTTCAATGGGAAAGTTCGCTTCAGTTTATGAACGCTTCAGTTTAAGTACTCTGCGGACCGTCTGGAACAGATTAATCCACTTTCCATTACTTTCAATGGGAAAGTTCGCTTCAGTTTATGAACGCTTCAGTTTATGAACAGACTTCCGGAACCAATTGTGTTCATAAACCGAGGTACCACTGTAGTACCTCAGGTTAAGAACTTTGCTTCAGGAAGAGAACAGAAATTGATAACTGATTGGGGTTATCCGGAGGTTTGGAGCACATTGTCAGCAATATGCTGCTGACTCTCCTTCATGTCTTCAGATGAGGCAGTGGAAGTGATGGACCAGTGTCTTGACTCAGTAATGGACTGGATGAGAGCCAACAAACTGAAGCTCAATCCAGATAAGACTGAGGCACTGCTAGTGGGTGGTTCCCAAGACCAGATGGGTGGGAGATGGCCTGCTCTCAATGGGGTTACACTTCCTCTGACGGAGTGGGTACATAGCTTGGGGGATGTACATGGAGACAATTTGGATTATTTAGTTGCTTTAATTTTATGTTTTTATTATGAATTTTATATTTTTATATTGTGATTTTATCTTGTGAACCGCCCAGAGACCTGCAGGTATACGGTGGTATAAAAAATTGATACGAACAACAACAACAAACTGATCACAGTTTTCCTTTCCTTTTCCTTTCTTTCCCTCCAGGATATTGGAAGCTTCTTACAGAGGTAAGTGATGGAAACCCCTGCCTTATTCTGATTCTAGGAAAGTTCCTCTTTAACAAGTGAGGAACTCCGCTTCCAGTTCTTCCTTCCATTTCACAAAATCACAGACAGAAACAGGGACACATTTTCGTTGTCATTTGTATCTTTTGGTTGCATCTACAATCACAGACAGGAAGCCATTCCCACTGCATATTTCTGAAGGCCTTTCTCTGTGAAAGAGGGGACACCCCACAGTGCTTGTAAATATCTTCACTGTAATTTAGAGTTAAATATCCAGTGTCAGGCTCCTGCAGGTTCTTCCTCAGCCATTAGAAGGTGAGATAACACCCTGATGGATTCGGCCAGTGGCCCATCTAGTCAAGCATCCTGTTTTCACAGTGACTAACCAAATGCCATTGGGGAAACCCATGAACAGGATCCAAGCCCCAGAGGACACTCGCCTCCTATGGTTTCAGAGGCACCATTGTCTTGGACACAGCCATCGTGAATAGTAGCCGCTGAGAGCCTCGTCCTCCAGACAACTTCAGACACTCATGAATTTTGAGAATCTTCCATGTTTAGAAAATATTGCCTTGATTTCCAATATTTGTCCCATTTTTCAATGTAACCACTGTGCTAAAATACATTTCTAATGTTAATTGTAAAAGCCATTCTAAAGAATTATGAACTTCCTTATGTTTTAGAAATGCACAAAACAGATCTATTTTATTTTGCTCATTTATCACGTGAAATGCTTCACTAAAATGGGTGTAGTCCTAAAATCTCTATGTAAGGACCCAGTATTGTTCACTTTTCTTCAAAAATTAATTTGCATATATCAGTTTGTTTACCTTCAATTTCATATTCATGTTGTTGTTTAGTTGTTTAGTCGTGTCCGACTCTTCGTGACCCCATGGACCAGAGCACGACAGGCACTCCTGTCTTCCACTGCCTCCCGCAGTTTGGTCAAACTCATGTTTGTAGCTTCGAGAACACTGTCCAACCATCTCGTCCTCTGTCGTCCCCTTCTCCTAGTGCCCTCCATCTTTCCCAACATCAGGGTCTTTTCCAAGGATTCTTCTCTTCTCATGAGGTGGCCAAAGTATTGGAGCCTCAGCTTCACGATCTGTCCTTCCAGTGAGCACTCAGGGCTGATTTCCTTAAGAATGGATAGGTTTGATCTTCTAGCAGTCCATGGGACTCTCAAGAGTCTCCTCCAGCACCATAATTCAAAAGCATCAATTCTTCGGCGATCAGCCTTCTTTATGGTCCAGCTCTCACTTCCATACATCACTACTGGGAAAACCATAGCTTTAACTATACGGACCTCATGAATTCATATTCATATATTTCCTTAAATATGTTTTGGAAGCAGGTGTCTCTCGGTTTTCCTTCAACTTGTTAAGTGCACTCTAGATCCACACGTCATCTAGATGTTCCCTTTTGCCATAGGAAAAACCCTGCTCCCAAGTCTTCATGATATAGTCTTCATCATGCCTTTATCATCAGATTGAGACGCCTGCCTTGTCAGAAAGTTCATTGCATTGGAAGGATGTTGGCTTGACTTTGTTCTTTTCCTCCCAGGTCTCAGGAGAAGGAGAACTTAGAGGATCCACCTGTGGCTTTTCCTCCTGCCCTGAAGTGGAGGATTTGGGACTTCTGTGATATGAATCTCTTCCTGGAGGCTGTCATGAAGAAATTCAGAGGTAGTAAAGGGCTGAAAATATTTTATACTGGATGTTTAACGGGTTCATGACATGCTCCAGGTTATTAGCAGTGCCAGGAAAATGGAGGGTTTATTTATTTATTCTCTTTCAGTATCTAGAAGCCACACTTTCATATGTAGACGACTCAACATTGATTTTTCTTATTGAAAGGGGACGGTAAACCCTTCTTGCTGGGATCTTTGGGGTGCCTCCCAGATTCCAGTCAGCAAGGTAAAGGGCTTGAAAGCGGTTGCCACGAAGGGTTTGGCCACCACGCAAATCCCTTTTAAGACCGTACTGGGCTCTGAGAGACTCCTGTAAGATCTCATGGGACCCTCTTGAGATCTTGGTGGCACAGGTGATTTCGAGGGTCGTTCTGACTCTGCACAATTTGCCTTTATGCACAATCCCCAGGAATCTAACCCTCCCTTACGTTTCCAGTTGTCTGTAAAAGGTTGTACTTCACCACTTCACAATTTCTCAGCCAGGCTTTGGGTTCTTTCACACATCTCACTTTTGGGGCATTTCTCCTGTTCCTTTGGCCCTGAGATTGATGTAAGGGGGGCAGAAGGAGGGAAGGAGGAGGGCTGTCCAAGAGCCAGCCAGGAGCAGAGGGGACTGGGGTTGAGGCCTCTCATCCTGGAACAGGGATGTCTGAATCTTGTTGTGGATGGGGAGATCTTCTGGGGGTCTGTCCTCCAAGATTTGGGAAGGCCTGAACCTTGACATCATTCCTGCCCTGGTTATGCAGGGTGAATTCCAGATAGTTTTAACTGCAACTCCCACAATCTCCAGCTGGCATGGCCAGTGGTTTAGGGATGATGGGACTTGTAGTCCACAACCACCCTGACTACAATCTCATAAACTCATATTGTTCTTTCCAGGTTTGTTACCTGAATGATGGCGTGATGTTAAATCTGTTTCTTTTCCTCTTCCAGACACTGTGGAGTATGAACTTCAGCTGCGAAAAGGTACATTTCCGGGTCAAACAGAGGCATATGAGAGGGAAATATCCCTTGGAGCCATACAGGTCCCTCATAAGATCCTCTTAATTTCCCATTAAGAGTGGGAAATGCATGAGCACAAATAGCTCAGAAAATGGCTGCAACAGCCTTTGGGGGCTGGAAGGTAAAAGGGTTCTGGTGTCAGTTTCAGGGAGGTGGGGGCTGCCAGAGTGTGAATTCCAGGGGTCCAGCTTCCCTGCAAGATGGGGGTCTTCCCTCAGCTTCTGTATTGGAGGGGAGACATGACTTCTCTGCTTAAACTAGAGAAACTTGAGTAAAATTAAAAGTGCAGGACAGAATTACAGCACAGACCAGAGGGAACGGCTCAATTGGAAGACAGAAGTCCAGTCTGGCCTGATCCTGGACACCACAAAAAGGGAATCATAAGAACGGGAAAAGGTGCAGCAAATGGCAGCATAAAGGAAACTCTGATATATCTTTAAAATTATATTCTGGGATTCTTTTCGAAAACATCAGTGAGTAAAATGCATAAAGGCTAATCAATACAACAATAAACTAGAAAAAACCCATTACATTTGACAATTATTTTTTTACTAATAGCAGCACTCACAACATCCAATATCCCACATAATTTCTGAAGGCCGCTGTACAAATGTGTGTCTTTAAAAAGAAATCGCTTGACTAACTTTCCATAACGTGGCAGGAGGAGAGGAGGAGGATTGCAGAACAGATCTTCTTTCTAATGTCCACCAGCCTGACCAATTTTTAAATGGGTTTCTCATGATGCTTCCACTGCCCACCTTTTCCATAAATGTGAAGAACAGTGAAAAAAAAGCTGAATCATATAGCCAATCAGGTCTGGGGAGCCAGGATGGGGTCTTTGCATTGCAGGTGACAGGTAGGAATGGCACCTCCTAGGTTTAACTGTGTTTGGCTTTAATAAAGTTATTTAATAATTATATATATTAATAATATATATACAATAATAATTTATTATTTATACCCCACACATCTGGCTGGGTTTCCCCAGCCACTCTGAGCGGCTTCCAACAGAATATTAAAAACAACGCAGCATCAAACATTAAAAGTTTCCCTAAACAGGGCCACCTTCAGTTGTCTTTTAAAAGTAAAATAGCTGCTTATTGCCTTGACATCTGCTGGGAGGGCGTTCCACGGGGCAGGCGCCAATACCGAGAAGGCCCTCTGCCTGGTTTCCTGTAACCTTACTTCTCACAGCGAGAGAACCGCCAGAAGGCCCTCGGTGCTGGATCTCAGTGTCCGGGCTGAATGATGGGGGTGGAGACACTCATTCAGGTATACTGGTCCGAGGCCGTTTAGGGCTTTAAAGGTCAGCATCAGCACTTTGAATTGTGCTCGGAAATGTATATATATATTAACCACCCTTTATATTGGGATTGCAACAATAACTGCATTAAAACAATTCATAGGAAAAGAAAGTCATTCTTATCAACCATGTAATAGATGTCCATTTAAAGGATAGAACTGCAAGAGATAATCAAGTTTGTTCTTGGCTGAAACAAACCGTCGGCCCAAACGCCTACCAGTGACTCCTTTCTCCTTGGCGGACTTCTCATAGTTTGCCTGGGGAAAACAAACCATAGATCCAAAGGCTACCAGTGATTCCTGCAGAACATGGAAGGGCGTCGACTCTCCTTCCTTGGAGATTTTAAAGCAGAGGCTGGGTGCCCGCTGACGTTAATGCTTTAGTTGGGATTCCTGTATTGCAGGGGGTTGGACTAGATGACCCTTGGGGTTCCTTCCAACTCTATGATTCTATAAAGTGCTATCAAGAATCCCAAGAAGGACATTTCACGGGGGTCAGGGAAGCCTAACCACTTTCTTGCTTTTCCTGGAAGGATGGGGCACAACATACCTTAAATAAGTAACTGAAACTTGAGAGGATCTTCTGCCAGTTTTACCTGGCATGTCAAGCACAGTCTGTCATGTGAGGTAAAAGATTAAGATGTGAATTAGGGAGTCCCTACTTAGACTCCCGTCTGCCATGAACGGTGGGGGTGGGGGGTGGGGGGTGGGGCTGGCCTTTGACAAGCCACTGTCTCTCAGCCGCAGTCTTCCCATCTGAAAAATGGGCATAGTAAGATTAATTCAACTTACAGAGTCGTTGCATATGTTTCAAGTATCCTTATTAAGAACTTGATGAACCATCCCTGTCTCGAATGCAGAGCCATGGAGTCCCTGTTCATTTCAGACGGGATGCTATTTCTATCATGTGCCTAAAGAAAAGTCAGCTTCTCAGTTGATGTTGTTTCGCTTCTCTTTCCTTATCTGCCCTCACAGAAAACATAACTTTGGATCCAGACACAGCAAATCCCTTCCTCATCCTGTCCAAGGATCGAAAGAGTGTGAGTTGGGGAGAAGTGCACCAACCCCTGCCAAACAACCCTGAGAGATTTGACAAACATCTCTATGTGCTGGGACGTGAGGCATTCAGGGAAGGCAGACGTTTCTGGGAAGTCACTGTGGGGAGTGAGGTGGAATGGTCCGTGGGGGTGGCCAGAGAGTCTGTGAAGAGGAAAGGCAATTTAATCCCTGGTCCTAAGGAAGGGATTTGGCGCATAGGGAAGTGGGGTGATCAATACAGGGTCTCCACCCCTGATGGGCACCCTGTTCCCATGCTGCGTGGGGAGCCCAAGAGGATCCGAGTGACCCTGAACTATGAAGGGGGACGGGTGTCCTTTTATGATGCAGATACAGCAGTCCTCCTCCACTCATTCTCAGAAGCCTCCTTCTCTGGAGAGACCCTCCAGCCCTTATTTAGCATGGGCAAGAAGGCAAACCTGACACTCTCTTGACTGAGGGTGGAGACAGATAAGCTTATATTCATGGCCATCATGTCACATTCAGTCTCCTCTTCAGGAATGAGCTGACTGGCACTTGAGAAGCCATATTTGCAGAACTGTGATTAGCCATCCCTTGTGTCAATCATGATGCAACTCTCCCTTCTCAGGACAGCTTTGTAAATGACATTGATTGATTGATTGATTGATTGATTGGGTCCCCTAACTTGCCTGATCTCTGTTCCTTGGGAATCTGCTACTTCTGTCAGTGCAGGATGAGCAAAGGGGGAAAGAAGCCAAAAAATGATTTAAGAAACATCAGCAAACCTCCGCCCACCCTACACACATTCCTGTTTCAATGTAGTTCTCTCTCCAGCCTCCAACTTAAGATTTCTAGAGATAATACCATCATCTTTTCTGAATAAAATCAGAATTATGCACGGGCCTCGCTTAAAACCTTCCTCCGCCTCAATCCTGCTCTCAGATTCCCTTTTCCTCCCCCAAAACTTCCACTGGCCAGGGAGATGGAAGTTCCAAAACCCCTTTTTTGCTATTCTTCATCGAAACATATGTGGCAATTCAGCAAAATCAGAGACCTGTTTGCTAGTTGAGTACAGTCGGCCCAAAACTCACATGCAACTTAATTTCCGTGATCGCAGTCTGGAAACGTAACCCCTGTCGCGAATTCCTTCACGGCGCTTTAGCAGAGATGTTAAGAGTTCCAGTTTCTTTAGTGCAGTATATTTATTGTGAGCTATATACAAATATCTACAGGCAGTTCATACACAAGCAGTTCATACACTCTCTAAACCTCTCACTGACCACACCCTTCTACAACACCACCACAAACACTGCTGGATAGGTTTCCCTTTTAAACTACTGACAGCCAATCAACTGACAGCACATTACTGCCGAGTCATTCTTACCCAGCACTTCTACAGAAAGTATTGCATCAGCCAGTTTCACTTTACTAGTACACTCAGGCCTGCAGACTTACTATTTCACACAGCATTCTGTGGATCCCAACAACCCCCATATAGGCATAGCTGCCAAGTTCCAGGTAGAAAAATAAGGGATCGCAGCGGCGCGACACCGGAAGTCGCTTCTATGCATGCAAATGGCTTTTAAAACGGGGCTTTCCAGCGAAAAACGGGAGACTTGGCAGCTATGCACATAGGTCCATGTAACAAAAATTCCCTGAGATAGTGAAGAGCTTCTGTGAGAGGTTTTGAGGAGAGAACAGTGACAATCTAGAGGATTTCAGGGTTTGTGTGTTAAATTCCCATGTATACAATTGTTTTCTCCAAGGTTCTCTGTAGCTAAGTGTCAGATACTTACCTGTATTTTTAGAGATCCCCTCTACACCAGTGTGGTGTAGTGGTTAAGAGCGGTAGACTTGTAATCTGGGGAACCGGGTTCGCATCTCTGCTCCTCCACATGCAGCTGCTGAGTGACCTTGGGCTAGTCACACTTCTTTGAAGTCTCTCAGCCTCACTCACCTCACAGAGTGTTTGTTGTGGCGGAGGAAGGGAAAGGAGAATGTTAGCTGCTTTGAGACTCCTTCGGGTAGTGATAAAGCAGGATATCGAATCCAAACTCTTCTTTTCTTCTTCTTATCCTTTTGTATAACGGGCCTGGAAGAATTTAGGGATATGTTTCCTCTGCTAACATGTATGTATGTTTCGATGTAGCCCTCTCTCCAACCTCTAATACTGACAAGTTTTCGACAGACAATCTTTTCTGAATAACATCAGAATTATGCACGAACATCACTTAAATCCTTCCTCAGCCTCAATCCTGAACTCCTTTTCCTCCCCCAACATCCCCCAACAACTCCTGATTCCCTTTTCCTCCCCCAACATCTTCACTGGCCAGGGAGATGAAAGTTCAAAAATCCCCCCTTTTTTTTGCTACTCCTCAGGGAAGCTTATGTGGCAATTCAGCAAAATCTCCATATCTAAAGAGACTTTTTGTGAGTTGAGTACAGTCGCCCAAAATTCACATACAACTTACTTGCGATTAAAACACAAATTAATAAATAGAAAGAGGGCTAGAGATGAGGAAAAACTGTTAGAAGGGACTCTTGAGATCTCAGAAAAGTCTCCAGAACCCAGAAAGCAATGGGGGGGCCCCTTTGGCAATGATGGGAAGAGTTTCTAAGTCCACCTTGCTTACTGACCACTACCGTAGGAAGGTCAGGATCTCTGGCTTCAGACAAGTGGGATGGTCGCTTAGGGGGCATTTTCGGGGGTCTTTCTGACTTACACTATATTACCTTTGCATGCTAACCCCAGAAACATAACCCACCCCCCGTGCAGGTTTTGGACCTCGATGTAACAAAATTCCCTCTGACAGTGAAGAGCCTATGTCACACGTTCTGAGGAAAGAAAAGTGACAATCTAGACTGGATTTCTGGGGGTGGGGTAAATTCCCATGTATACAATTATTTTCTCCAAGATGCTTTGTAGCGAACAATCAGATACTTATCTGTATTTTTAAGGGATAACCTCTTCTTATCCTTTTGTGTAATGGGCCCGAAAGAATTTGGGGGTATGTTTCCTGTGCTAACGTGCTTGATTCTAATAAAGATTATACATCTTGTTGTTCCTGTGTTGTTTCAAACTCAACAGTATAATATCCATTCCCCATGACACTTCCTCCAGGGATTTTAGGAGGGTGATATCCTGTTTTATCCTCAGAGAAGCCCTGTGAGGTAGAAGAGGCTGAGCTGAGAGACTTAGAAAAAGGAGACATGTTAAAGTTTATGGTCAAAAGGGATTTGAACCTGGGCCTTGTCATCCCTAGTCCAACAGACACTACACTCAGAATGTGAAATCTTAACAAGGGTCCCTTCAGAGATGTGCTTGAAAGTCCTCCCTGCAAAGTTACTCTACAGTGGTACCTCCGGTTAAGAACTTAATTGGTTCCGGAGGTCCGTTCTTAAGCCGAAACTGTTCTAAACATGAGGCGTGCTTTCGCTAAGGGGGCCTCCCGCTTGCATCCTGGGGCAAAGTTCGCTACTAGGAACATCTACTTCCGGGTTAGCGGAGCTTGTTACCCAAAGCGTTCGTAAGGAGGACGGTATGTAACCTGAGGTTCCACTTTATATGTTGTAGCTCCTCTTCAGACCTTCCTGTGTTGGCCGTGAATGTCTGCAGGAGGAGTCAATCCCGTTTGAGTGAGCGGCAGATTTCAGGGGCTTCCCTGCATAAGCTCATATTTTGCACCTGGATCTCAGCATTCCAATTAAAAATGAAAGCATATCCCCCAAGTCTGCCCATCCCTTTATTTATGGGAATCACACAACCAGGAGAGAAGTGAGTCTCAGCCGTATCTGCCAGGTCAGATTCCTTTCGTTCCCCTCCCCTTCCATCTGCCCTATTTTTAAGCACACAGTCAGTTGTGGGCAAATGGTGGGAACGAAAGGAATGCCAATTGCAATAGTTCCCCACCCCATTTTCAGGTGAAGCATTGCACCCAGTGCTAAACAGATGGGGCATAGAAACAGGGAGAGGTATTTTAATTCACCATTTTTACCATAGTCACCCAAATAGCAATTCTCAAATCGGAAGAGGAAGTGAAGGCAGAAGGAAGGAAGTGAAGGCAGAAGGAAGTGAACAGATCTTTCCAATCTGTTCCGAGGTCTGTGGGGCAAAGAAGGAGTAGCTCCGTGCCCACTTCCCTGGGATAAGCCCCTTTGAACTTACTCAGAGTTGACATAGGAGTGCCCTTTATTTTCTGGTTACATAAAATAAAAACTTAGTTGGTCTTTAAGGTGCTACTGAAGGAATTTTTTAACTTTATTTTCTGGATAGCCAAAAAGGATTAGCTCAAAGGTTTAGGGTGATTGCCTAGAGAAAGGACTTTTTCACATATATGGTTTGGGCCACTGGCTTACACACCCTTTCAAAGTTGTTGAGACGAAGGGTCTGAGACCAAAAGCCCTTTCCTGTTGTTCACCTCCACAGCTTCAACTTATTCAGAGGCACACTACCTCTGCACCAGGTGGTTTCATTGAGCAGGATGCTGTGCTTTGTCCCCTGAACATTTCCCTGTTGAAACGGCAAGCGGCCGCGCCCCCCCCGGCCACCCCGATTGGCCAGCCGGGGGCGTGACGCAGCTAGGAGTACCAATGACGCGGGGGACATCCCTTTGCCCACAGAGACTTCTCTCCTGCAACTGCGCCCCCCCCCCAGAAGGGAAGCAGTCTTCTCTCTACCTCTCCTAAGCACATGGCTCCTTAAATTAGCAGCAAGGAATTCTGCCCATTCTCTTTTTAAAAATAAATTTCGATGTCAAGGAGACCCTGTTCCACTTCAATGCATGTCTCTAAGGCAGCCGAGATCCTGAATTATCCTGCTTGAATTTCCTGGGTGGGGGAAGCAATACCCCAGATCTCCTTGCTAACTCCACATCTGCAGAGCGGAAGGGAAATCTTGAGTCACCCACCCCACCCCCGGGAAGGATCTCCCCCTGGGAAGGAAACGGAAACATATCCATTTGGGCGCGAAAAGCCAAGAAAACGAAACCAGCTCTCTCTCTTCCTGGAGAGGCAGCCATGGCTGTTTCTGGGGATCCCGTCCGGGATCTCTGCGAGGAAGCCACTTGCTCCATCTGCCTGGGTTATTTCAAGGATCCAGTGATCATCCCGGAGTGCGGGCACAACTTCTGCCGATCCTGCCTGATCCAGTGCTGGGAGAAATCCGAGGGACAGGCTTCCTGCCCTCAGTGCAGGGAAACGGTTGAGCAAAGCAGCATCAGGCGAAACCAGCAGCTGGCAAATTTTGTGGAAATAGCCAAGAAATTTAGTTATCTGGACGGGAAAAAGGAGGCCGAAGGAAAGGGCAGAATGTGCGAGAAGCACCAGGAACCCCTGAAGCTGTTCTGCAAGGAGAATGGAAGCCCCATCTGTGTTGTGTGTAATGTATCCAAGGAGCACAAAAGTCACGAGGTCATTCCTCTGGAGGAGGCGTCCCAGGAATACAAGGTGGGAAAAGGCAATGGGTCTTTCTTTGGGTTGGAATAGTTGTAGACAAGAGGGGCTTGTAAAAAAATAAATAAATACATACATAATGTTGTAATGTATTCTCTCCACTTGCAGTCCAAAAGGAATTCTCCAAAAAGAGATCTTGTGCAGCCTAATAAAACTAAACTTCTAAAACTTTATACAATAAATATTTCCTTTTCTTTTTGAAAAATTAAAGTGCACCAGTGGACCCCCCCCCTGAATGCAGGCTGCAGTGACTCCCCTGGGCTGAAAGAGGATTAACTTAATAAAAAGGAGGGGGGAGATGTTGGAGGTGTGTTCAGTGTGGGGGACAAATAGGAAAAAGCCCATGTTTCTCAGCTCTGATATAGGGCAGCCCCATTTCTGCCTCTTCTGGGATGAAAAGGGGGAACCTCTGCAAAAGACCCAGGGATGTGGGGCAGGGAGCAAATATACAATTCACCTTGTCTGTTGATGTGTAACACAGCCCAACTTGGACTTTGCTTTCTTTTCAGGATCAGATCAGCAGCTGCCTAGACAATGTGAGGAAGGAGAGAGAGAGAATTCTAGTACTTAAAGCAGACACAGAAAAGGAAAGCCAAGACCTGCTTGTAAGTATCATTGTTACTTTAAGGTGAAAAATACTATAGTCTAGAATCCATATCTGGGTAAAATGAAGATGGAATACAGAAATGGGTTTCTTTTTGAACAGCCTTATCTCCCACAGAATATGAAAGACCATTTAAAGGGGGAGAGGGCTTGTAAGTATTTATCAAGTTCTTTCTCTGCTGAATATGTCAGAAGTGGCCTTCCAAGGAAATTTCGATAACTGGCCTCTTCATCCTTTAACAGCAGACTCAATGCCTGATATTGGCCCACTGTTCTCTTCTTTCAATCTCTTTGCTGCAGAAACAAACAGATGCAGAGAGGAAAAAGATGGTGGCTGAGTTCAGGCAACTGCGCCGGTTTCTGGAAAAACAAGAGAAGCTTCTTCTAGCCCAGATGGCGGAAGTGAAGAAGGAGATTGCAGCTAAAAGGGAGCAGCACCTAGCCAGACTCTCCGGGGAACTCTCCTCTCTTGACAGCCTCATCCGGGAGATGGAGGAGAAGCTTCAGGAACCAGCCAGTGAACTCCTGCAGGTCAGGCCTGGTCTTGATGCAAGAGGGTGAAGTGTGCTGCTTCAAGCTACAGGCAGGAGGATAATATGTCTTAGCCCCCACCCCCAAAGAAAGCTGCTGTAAAGAAAACAATTGGTACATGAAGGGTGAAAGGCCTGGGGTCGCAGAAGGGGTCCTGCTAGATCAAACCACAGGCCCCTTCATTCTAGCATTGTGTTCCCACATTGACCAACCAGAGGTCTCTGGGAAGCCCCAAAAACAGTAGTGCTCTCCAAACCTGTGATTCCCAGCAGTTGCCACTCAGCTGCTTAGTATTTATAATTTACTGCAGAAATGGCTGCATCATGACATCTTTCTTTCTTCCCTTCCAGGATATTGGAAGCTTTTTGCAAAGGTAAGTGATGGGAAATCCCTGCCTTATTCTGATACTAGGAAAGTTCCTGTTTAACGGGTGAGAAACTCACTCTGCAATTCCTCTTTCTAGAGATAATTTAGGACTCCATCGTCACTTTTAACAAAGTCAGAGTCAAAAATAGGAACAGGTTTTCGTAGTTGTTTGTAGATTTTGGTCCCATCTACAATCACAGACAGGAAGCCATTCCCGCTGCATATTTCTGAAGGCCCTTCTCTGTGACGGATTAATTTACTCTGCAATTGATACAAAAAGGGGAGACATTCTAAAGGAGCTTGCAAATATCTTCACTATAACTTACCCTTAAATATTCAGTCTATTTCAGAGTTCTGCAGGTTCTTCCCCAGAAATAAGAACATGAGATGGGGCCCTGCTGGATCAGGCCAGTGACCCATCTAGTCCAGCATCCTGTTTTCACAGTCACTAACCAGATGCCCATGGGAAACTCACAAACAGGATCCAAGCCCCAGAGGACACTCCCCTCCTGTGGTTTCAGCAACTGGAGTTCAGAGGCACCACTCACTGTCTTTGATCCAGCCATGGTGAATAGTAGACAGTGAGAGCCTTGTCCTCCAGACAACTTCAACTCTCATGAATTTTGAAAATAATCCATGTATAGAAAATACTGTTTTAATTTCCAATATTTGTCCCATTTTTCAATGTAACCACTGTGTTAAAATGCATTTATAATGTTAATGGCAAAAGCCATTCTAAATCATTCTGCAGTTCCTTATATTTCAGAAATGCACATACCAGATCTATTATATTCTACTCATTAATGCTTCACTAAAAATTGGTGTAGTCCTAAAATCTCTGTGCCAAGACCCACTATTGCTCGTTGTTGTTGTTTAGTCGTTTAGTCGTGTCCGACTCTTCGTGACCCCATGGACCATAGCACGCCAGGCACTCCTGTCTTGCACTGCCTCCCGCAGTTTGGTCAGACTCATGTTGGTTGCTTTGAGAACACTGTCCAACCATCTCGTCCTCTGTCGTCCCCTTCTCCTTGTGCCCTCCATCTTTCCCAACATCAGGGTCTTTTCCAAAGATTCTTCTCTTCTCATGAGGTGGCCAAAGTATTGGAGCCTCAGCTTCACGATCTGTCCTTCCAGTGAGCACTCAGGGCTGATTTCCTTCAGAATGGATAGGTTTGATCTTCTTGCAGTCCATGGGACTCTCAAGAGTCTCCTCCAGCACCATAATTCAAAAGCATCACTTCTTCGGCGATCAGCCTTCTATATGGTCCAGCTCTCACTTCCATACATCACTACTGGGAAAACCATAGCTTTAACTATACTTTGTAGGCAAGGTGATGTCTCTACTTTTTAAGATGCTGTCTAGGTTTGTCATTGCTTTTCTCCCAAGAAGCAGGCGTCTTTCAATTTCGTGACTGCTGTCACCATCTTGCAGTGATCTAGGAGCCTAAGAAAGTAAAATCTCTCACTGCCTCCATTTCTTCCCCTTCTATCTGCCAGGAGGTGATGGGACCAGTGGCCATGATCTTGGTTTTTTTGATGTTGAGCTTCAGACCATATTTTGCGCTCTCCTCTTTCACCCTCATTAAAAGGTTCTTTAATTCTCCTCGCTTTCTGCCATCAAGGTTGTGTCATCTGCATACCTGAGGTTATTGATATTTCTTCCGGCAATCTTAATTCCGGCTTGGGATTCATCTAGTCCAGCCTTTCGCATGATGAATTCTGCATATAAGTTAAATAAGCAGGGAGACAATATACAACCTTGTCGTACTCCTTTCCCAATTTTGAACCAATCAGTTGTTCCATATCCAGTTCTAACTGTAGCTTCTTGTCCCACATAGAGATTTCTCAGGAGACAGATGAGGTGATCAGGCACTCCCATTTCTTTAAGAACTTGCCATAGTTTGCTGTGATCGACACAGTCAAAGGCTTTTGCATAGTCAATGAAGCAGAAGTAGACATTTTTCTGGAACTCTCTAGCTTTCTCCATAATCCAGCGCATGTTTGCTATTTGGTCTCTGGTTCCTCTGCCCCTTCGAAATCCAGCTTGCACTTCTGGGAGTTCTCGGTCCACATACTGCCTAAGCCTGCCTTGTAGAATTTTAAGCATAACCTTGCTAGCGTGTGAAATGAGCGCAATTGTGCGGTAGTTGGAGCATTCTTTGGCACTGCCCTTCTTTGGAATTGGGATGTAGACTGATCTTCTCCAATCCTCTGGCCATTGCTGAGTTTTCCAAACTTGCTGGCATATTGGGTGTAGCACCTTAACAGCATCATCTTTTAAATTTTAAATAGTTCAGCTGGAATATCATCACTTCCACTGGCCTTGTTATTAGCAGTGCTTTCTAAGGCCCATTTGACTTCACTCTCCAAGATGTCTGGCTCAAGGTCAGCAACCACACTACCTGGGGTGTATGAGACCTCCATATCTTTCTGGTATAATTCCTCTGTGTATTCTTGCCACCTCTTCTTGATCTCTTCTGCTTCTGTTAGGTCCTTACCACTTTTGTCCTTTATTATTGTAATCTTTGTACGAAATGTTCCTTTCATATCTCCAATTTTCTTGAACAGATCTCTGGTTTTCCCCATTCTATTGTTTTCCTCTATTTCTTTGCATTGCTCATTTAAGAAGGCCCTCTTGTCTCTCCTTGCTATTTTTTGGAAATCTGCATTCAGTTTCCTGTATCTTTCCCTATCTCCCTTACATTTTACTTGCCTCCTCTCCTCCGCTATTTGTAAGGCCTCGTTGGACAGCCATTTTGCTTTCTTGCATTTCCTTTTCCTTGGGATGGTTTTCGTTGCTGCCTCCTGTATAATGTTAGGAGCCTCCATCCATAGTTCTTCAGGCACTCTGTCCACCAAATCTAAATCCTTAAACCTGTTCCTCACTTCCACTGTGTATTCATAAGGGATTTGATTTAGATTGTATCATACTGGCCCAGTGGTTTTTCCTACTTTCTTTAGTTTAAGCTGGAATTTTGCTATAAGAAGCTGATGATCTGAGTTACAGTCAGCTCCAGGTCTTGTTTTTGCTGATTGTATAGAGCTTCTCCATCTTTGGCTGCAGAGAATATAATCAATCTGATTTCGATGCTGCCCATTTGGTGATATCCATGTGTAGAGTCGTCTTTTGTGTTGTTGGAAAAGAGTGTTTGTGATGACCAGCTTGTTCTCTTGACAGAACTCTATTAGCCTTTGCCCTGCTTCATTTTGAACTCCAAGGCCAAACTTGCCAGTTGTTCCTTTTATCTCTTGATTCCCTACTTTAGCATTCCAATCCCCTGTAATGAGAAGAACATCCTTCTTTGGTGTCATTTCTAGAAGGTGTTGTAAGTCTTCATAGAATTGGTCAATTTCACTTTCTTCAGCACCGGTAGTTGGTGCATAAACTTGGATTACTGTGATGTTAAAAGGTCTGCCTTGGATTCGTATCGAGATCATTCTGTCATTTTTGAGATTGCATCCCATTACAGCTTTTGCCATTCTTTTGTTGACTATGAGGGCCACTCCATTTCTTCTACGGGATTCTTGCCCACAGTAGTAGATATGATAGTCACTCGAACTGAATTCGCCCATTCCCTTCCATTTTAGTTCACTGATGCCCAGGATGTCAATATTTATTCTTGTCATCTCATTTTTGACCACATCCAGCTTACCATTATTCATGGTTCTTACATTCCAGGTTCCTATTCAATATTTTTCTTTACAGCATCGGACTTTCCTTTCGCTTCCAGGCATATCCGCAACTGAGCGTCCTTTCGGCTTTGGCCCAGCCGCTTCATCAGCTCTGAATCTACTTGTACTTGTCCTCCGCTCTTCCTCAGTAGCATGTTGGACGCCTTCCGACCTGAGGGGCTCATCTTCCAGCGTCATATCTTTTATATACCTGTTGTCTTTGTCCATGGAGTTTTCTTGGCAGGGATACTGGAGTGGCTTGCCAATTCCTTCTCCAGGTGGATCACGTTTGGTCAAAACATAACTTCTCCAAGTTATTTAAGCCCCTTCGCCACGACAAGGCAGTGATCCATGAAGGGGCCACTATTGCTCACTTTTCTTCAAAAACTTCCCCCCCCCCCATATATCAGCTTCTTTACCTTCAATCTCATATTCCTATATTTCCTTCAATATATTTTAGTTTTTCTTCAACTCTGTAAAGGGGAGAGATTACAGAGAACCTCCCCCTCTTATCAGAAGCAGTTCGTCCCCAAGCAGCCATGAAAGAGCGGGGTCTGAAGGAGATAGTCAGGAAGCGGAGAGAGAGAGCCAGGTCTCTGGCAGCATGGGAGGGCCCCTGCTCCACAGGCGGGAAAGGAGAGAGACGGAAAGGGGGGAGAGGGAAAAGACGGAGCACAGACCCTTTCCCCCGGCACCGGAATTAAGGAGGAGGAGAAAGGGGAGGAGATTCGCTGTCCCGCGACTCTTATGTTGGTCCAAGTCACGAAAGGGGGCAGTGCCGGATTCTGGTTCGGAATAAGCAGACATGTTTCCAGCACCTCGTTACACTGTAAATAGAGTGCACCAATAAAGACTGTTAAAAGACAAGCATGTGGAAGGTCGTTACTCTAGAGTAGTCGCAACAACCTCTGACAAACTCATTAGGTGCTCTCTAGAGCCACACATCAACAACCTTTTTGCCATGGGAAAATATTGCTTCCAATTTTTTAATGTATCTTAAATGTTGTGTTAAGTATTTATTTGTGTATATTACTTCTAGCTTTATACATATTATGACCATTTCTTCATTTCCTTGATCCTGCAAACTTCATTCAATACATATTGATATATTTATTCCAGAACAATGTTTTTTCACACACTCTTGTAACACAGTCCCATTCTTTTATTAATTTTTGATCTGATTGTCCTCTTAGGACTGCCATTAGCCTTGCTGAATCTGTATATTCATAGTTTAATTTGCCATTCTCCCAAGTCTTCATGATATAGCCATCATGCCTTTATCATCAGGATGAGACACCTGCCTTGTCAGAAACCTCCTTGCATTGGAAGGATGTTGGCTTGACTTTGTTCTTCTCCTCCCAGGTCTCAGGCAAAGCAGAACTTAGAGGATCCTCCTGTGGCTTTTCCTCCTGCCCTGAAGTGGAGGATCTGGGACTTTTATGATATAAATCCCTTCCTGAAGGGTGTCATGAAGCAGTTCAGAGGTAATGAAGAAGGGCTGAAAATATTTTATACTGGACATTTAAAATTGTTTATGAAAGGCTCCAGGTCATTAGCAGTGCCAGGAAAATGGAACGTTTATTTGTTTCTTCTCTTTCAATATCTAGAAGCCACACTTTTATATGTAGATGATTCACAACTGATTTTACTTACGCAATTGAAACCCTTCTTGCTGAGCTCTGGAAGCTCTTGTGAGATCTTTGGGGAGCCTCGCAGATTCCAGCCAGCAAGGTAAAGGGCTCAAAAGCTCTTTCTAAGAAGGGTTTGGCCACCACACAAATTGCATTTAAGGCATCCTCCTTGCTTACTGGGCTCTGAGAGGCTCCTGCAAGATCTCATGGTGCCATCTTGAGATCTCAGATGGCAGAAGTGATTCCAGGGGCCATTCTGACTTTGTGCAATTTTCCTTTATGCATAAACCCCAGGAATGTAACTTTCCCTTAAGTTATGAGTTGTCGTGTAAAAATTTGTGCTTGACCACTTCACAACCAGGCTTTGGGTGCTTTCACGGATCTCACTTTTTGGGAATTTCTCCTGTTCCTTTGGCCCTGTGATTGATGGAAGGGGGCAGGAGGGGGGCTGTCCAAGAGCCAGCCAGGAGCGGAGGGGACCGGGGTTGAGGCCTCCCATCCCAGAACAGGGATGCCTGTACCTTGTTGTTGAGGTGGAGATCTTCTGGGGGGTCTGTCCTCCAAGATTTGGGAAGGCCTGAACCTTGACCGCTTCACAATTTCTCAGCCAGGCTTTGGGTGCTTTCACACATCTCACTTTTTGGGCATTTCTCCTGTTCCTTTGGCCCTGAGATTGATGTAAGGGGGGCAGAAGGAGGGAAGGAAGGGGGCTGTCCAAGAGCCAGCCAGGAGCAGAGGGGACTGGGGTTGAGGCCTCCCATCCTGGAACAGGGATGTCTGGATCTTGTTGTGGATGGGGAGATCTTCTGGGGGGTCTGTCCTCCAAGATTTGGGAAGGCCTGAACCTTGATATGACCTTATGCAGGGATAGCCAGTATGGTGAGTTTCAGATAGTTTTAACTGCAACACCCATAATCTCCAGCTGGCGTGGCCAGTGGTTAGGCATGATGGGACTTGTAGTCCACAACACCTGGCTAAAATCTCATGAGCTCATATTATTGTTGACAGGTTTGTTACCTGGATGATGGTGTGATCCTAAATCTCTGTTCCTTTTTCTCTTCCAGACACTCTGGAATTTGGACTTCAGCTGCAACAAGGTACATTTAATAATAATAATAATTTATTATTTATACCCCGCCCATCTGGCTGGGTTTCCCTAGTCATTTCTGGGTCAAACAGTAGATGGGATCCGCTTCTCAAAAGTCCAGGCCACTGCAGCTCTTCCATCCATGCCTTCTTTCCCCTTATTTCCCAGAGGCATCTGTTCAGTGAGAGCAGCATTCTGGGCTAGATGGGCTCTTGGCCTGAGCCTGCAGACTCTAAGGAAGCCCCCAGCCCAGGATGGCTGGCTTTTCTGTGCCAAATCTCAATAAGACACAGGGATGGTCAAGGCATTTACGATAAAATGGGGACAAGTTTTGGGCTGTGCAATTTGGCTTGAGAGATGAGAAAGGTTATGGAAAAATTTCATAAATTTTACTGTGTGCACTGCCATTAAAGAAACATTATAAAGATGTGCTATAGGTGGTACATGATCCCGGTGAAATTGGCTAAAATTTATAAATTACCCACAAATCTATGTTGGAGATGCAAAAAGGTTGAAGGCTCACTATATCATATTTGGTGGAACTGCGTTAATGTAAAGACTTGATGGAATGATATTTTTGAGGAATTGAAAAAGGTTTTTAAAACAACCTTCCAAAAAAGACCTGAAGGTTTTCTTCTGGGGCTAGTTCAGACGATATTCCCAAAGACAGTACTGATTGAGTTCATCAAGCTAAGAGGTAATGATTTTAAAATAGAGGATTGATCAATGTGATGAACAATAAGGAACACAATGTTAGAGTTTTAAGGCAGCAAGAAGGATATAATGCATGTGGGTGAAGGAAGTCTCATGGGTAATGAAATGAAATGAAATTGTTTATTACGGTTATAAACCAGCTCCAACAGCACATTCACAAAAATGAAATCTGGATTTATAAACAATGTACAGCAAACTGCGTAAGACTTAAAATTGAATTAAACAGACGTATGAGAACCTAAAAGTTTAAAATTTGAGATACCATACAGGTTGACCCTATCACCCTGGAGGCTCCCTTTGACTATTTTCCCCACAGGCTAATTTGTTCTGGGAGGATAGACTGCATCTGCAAATCTGCGTGCAGAATCTGGCGACCGACCAGGTCGTCTTTTGATCTTTTCCTAAGAGGAGGGCATTTAATTTATAGACTTCTCCGGAAGGTGAGCAAGCCTCTCCAGTAGGGAGGCAATGGTGTCTCTGTGTGCCTCATCATAGAAGGGGCATCTAAAGAATAAATGTTCAGGGCTTCCTATTTCCCCTAGTGGGCAGGTACACAGTCTCTGGTCATATGAGACTTTTCCGAAGGATCCTTCCAGAACCGGCGATGGTAACGCCGAGCTTCGTGCAAGAGTAAAGTCCCCTCTTGCGTTTCTGGATTCGAGAAAATAGAGCTATGCAGCCGGGGCAGCAACGTATCTCTCGTTATCTGCGATTATGAAGTCAGGGGACCTCAGACTGTCCAGCCGTCTCTCAGAATCTATAATTCTTTGTTTGACCTCGGATCTTGCTTGACCCAGGCCCAGATTTAAAAGGGCTTGGGGAGCAAAGCCCAATTTCTGGAGGGTGAAGCCAAATGCCCCCGACACATGAGGGGAAAATATCCCTTTGAGCAATACAAGATCCCCACCCCTTTTATGTAAGAGTCAGGTTTAAGAGTAGGAAATACATGAACACAAATAGCTCAGAAAATGGCTGCAACAACCTTTGGGGGCTAGAAGGTAAATGGGTTCTGGTGTCACTGGCAGGGAGGTGGGGGCTGCCAGAGTGTGAACTCCAGGGGTCCGGCTTCCCTGCAAGATGGGGGTCTTCCCTCAGCTTTTGTATTGGAGGGGAGACAATGGGAAGACAGATGTTCAGTCTGGCCTGATCCTGGACACTACAATAAGGGAATCATAAGAGCTGGAAAAGGTGCAGCAGATGGCAGCATAAAGGAAACTCTTACTTATCTTTAAAATCATATTCTGCGATTCTTTTAGACAACAGTGAGTAGAATGCATAAAGGCTAATCAATACAATAAACTAGAAAAACCCATTATATTTAACAAAAAAAATGTGACACATAACAGCACTGGCAACATCCAACATCACACATAATCTTCAAAGGTGGCTGTACAAATGTGTGTCTTTAAAAAGAAATCGCTTGACTTAACTTTCCATAATGTGTTGAGCGGGGGGGGGGGGGGTGAGAAGACTGCAGAGCAGATCCTTTTTCTAATGTTTCCCAGCCTCTCAAATTTTTAAACGGGTTTCTTGTTCTGCTTCCACTGCTTACGATTTCCATAAATGTGAGGAACAGTGGGGGGGGAAGGCAAGCCATGTAGCCAATCGGGTCTGGGGAGCCAGGGTGGGGTCTTTGCATTGAAGGTAAGAATGACGCGTCCTTGGTTTTACTGGGTTTGGCATTACATTATTAACAATGTAAATTTACTATCAATGCTGTAATCAATGTCAATTTAAAAGATAGAACTATCCATTTTCTGCATCACTATAACCAAAGCACAAGAGATAATCAAGTTAGTTTTTGGCTGACTGGCTCCCAGTGCGTTTCCGAGCACAATTCAAAGTGTTCGTGCTGACCTTTAAAGCCCTAAATGGCCTCGGTCCAGTATACCTGAAGAAGCGTCTCCACCCCCATTGTTCTGCCCAGACACTGAGGTCTGTTGCCGATGGCCCTCTGGCGTTTCCCTCGCTGCAAGAAGCCAAGTTACAGGGAACCAGGCAGAGGGTCTTCTCGGTAGTGGCACCCACCCTGTGGAACGCCCTCTCACCAGATGTTAAAGAGAAAAACATCTGCCAGACTTTTAGAAGACCTCTGAAGGCAGCCCTGTTTAGGGAGCCTGTTAATGTTTAACAGAATATTGTTGGAAGCCGCCCTGAGTGGCTGGGGAAACCCAGGCAGATGGACGGGGTATAAATAATAAATTATCATCATCATCATCATAGTTTTCCTGGGGGAAACAAACCATAGGCCCACACTGCAGAACATGGAACTGAGTCACTCAGAAAGCAGTGGAATCTCCTTCCTTGAAGGTTTTTAAGAAGAGGTTGGGGGGGGGCTGTCATGGATGCTATAGTTGGGATTCCTGCATTGCAGGGGGTTGGACTAGATGACCCTTGGGGACACTTCCAACTCTATGATTCTATGAAGTGCTGTCAAGAATCCCAAGAAGGACATTTCATGGGGTTCAGGGAAACCTAACCACTTTCTTGCTTTTCATAAACTACCTGGAAGGATGGGGTACAACATACCTTAAATATGTATCTGAAACTTGAGAGGATCTGCTGCCAGTTTTACCTGGCATGTCAAGCACAGTCTGTCATGTGAGGTAAAAGATTAAGATGTGAATTAGGGAGTCCCTGCTTTGACTCCCTTCTGCCATAAACTGTGGGGGATGGGGCTGGTCTTAGACAAGCCACTGTCTCTCAGCCTCAGTCCTCCCATCTGAAAAATGGGCAAAGTAAGATTGACTCAACTTACAGAGTCGTTGCAAGGATTCTATGTAGATAATGTGTGAACCCTTGAAATAACTGTCAATGTTTCAAGAATCCTTATTAAGAACTTGATGGACATCCCTCTCTCGAATGCAGAGCCATGGAGTCCCTGTTCATTTCAGAGGGGATGCTATTTCTGTCATGTGCCTAAAAAAGAGTCAGCTTCCCAATTGATGTTTTTTCTCTTCTCTTTCCACCTCTGCCCCCACAGAAAACGTAACTTTGGATCCAGACACAGCAAATCCCTGGCTCATCCTGTCTGAGGATCGAAAGAGTGTGAGAAGGGGGAAAGTGCGTCAAGACCTGCCAGACAACCCTGAGAGATTTGACACATATGGCTATGTGCTGGGATGTGAGGGGTTCACATCAGGCAGACATTTCTGGGAGGTCATTGTGGGAAGAGAGGAGAGATGGGGGGTGGGAGTTGCCAGAAAGTCTGTGAAGAGGAAGGGCAATTTAGGTTTTGCTACTATGGAAGGGATCTGGGGTTTGGGAAAGTGGGACGGTGGGTACAAGTTCTGCTCCCCCCATGAGACCCCTGTTCCAAGTGAGGAGCCCAAGAGGATCCGAGTGACCCTGAACTGTGAAGGGGGACGGGTGTCCTTTTACGATGCAGATACAGCAGCCGTTCTCCACACATATCTGGCAGCTGCCTTTTCAGGAGAGACCCTCCAGCCCTTGTTTTACGTGGGCAAGGAAGAGAACCTGACACTCTCTTGACTGAGGGTGGAGACAGACAAGCGTATATTCATGGCCATTATGACATATTCAGTCTCCTTCAGGACTGAGCTGACAGGCACTCATGGACAAGCCATATTTGCAGAACTGTGATTGGCCATCCCTTGTGCCAATCATGATGCAACTCTCCCTTCTCAGGCTAGCTTAGCAAATGACACTGATTGATTGTGTCTCCTGTCAGTCCTCAAACTGGCCTGTTCTCTCTCCCTTGGGAATCAGCTCTTTCTGTCAGTGAAGGAGGTGCAAGAAAATAATTTAGGAAACAACAGCAACCCTAATCACATTCCTCTTTCGATGTAGTTCTTTCTCCATCCTCCAATTCTGACTTAAGATTTCTAGAGACAATATCATCATTTTTTCTGAATAAAATAAGAATTATGCACGGGCCTCACTTAAAACCTTCCTCAACCTCAATTCTGCTCTCAGATTCCCTTTTCCTCCCCCTAAAACTTACGCACAACTTGACTTGCATGATCGCAGGCTGGAGCCCTTCCTCAAACCACAAATTAATAAATGGAAAGAGGGCAGGAGACTGTGGGAAACTGTTGGAAGGGACTGTGAGATCTCACAAGAGTCTCCAGAGCCCAGAAAACCTTTGGCAGTGGGGGGAAGAGTTTCTAAGTCCACCTTGCTTCCCGGCCTCTAGAAAGGTTGCATAAAGCTCTCGGGATCTCTGGCTTTGGACGAGTAGGGATGGTTGCTTGGGGGCATTTTGGGGGGTCTTCCTGACTTGCACTATATTGCCTTTGTATGCTGACACCAGGAATGTCACCCACACGTAGGTTCCCATGTAAATTCCCATGTATACAATTATTTTCTCCAAGCTGCTTTGTAGTGAATAGTCAGATGCTTATAATTATCTGTATTTTTAGAGATCCCCTCTTCTTATCCTTTTTTGTAGCGGTCCTGAAATAATTTGGGGATATGTTTCCTGTGCTAACATGTTTGATTCTATTAAAGATCGTACTTCTTGTTGCTCCTGTGTTGTTTCCAACTCAACAGTATAATATCCATTCCCCATGACACTTCCTCCAGGGATTTTAGGAGGGTGATATCTTGTTTTATCCTGAGAGAAACCCTGTGAAGTAGAAGAGGCTGAGCTGAGGGACTTAGAAAAAGGAAACACTTTCAAGTTTATGGTCAAAAGGGATTTGAACCTGGGCCTTGTCATCCCAAGTCCAACACACTGGGCACTCAGAATGTGAAATCTTAACAAGGGTCCCTTCAGAGATGTGCTTGAAAGCCCTCCCTGCAAAGGTCCTGTATGTTGTAGCTTCTCTTCAGACCTTCCTGTGTTGACTGTGAATGTCTGCAGGAAGAGTCGATCAAAGATTGAGTGAATGGCAGATTTCAGCGGCTTCCCTGCATAAGCTCTGGATCCATTTCTGGATCACAGCATTCCGAATAAAAATGAAAGCAAACCCAAGTCTGAAGTCTGCCCATCCCTTTATTGATGGGAATCACACAACCAGGAGAGAAGTCTCAGCCGTTTCTGCCATGTCAGTGAGAGAGCAGGTATCCTATTGACACCCTTCCTTTTAACACACAGTCAGTTGTGGGGAAATTGAAGGGGGGAAATGAAAAGAATGCCAGTTAGTTCCTCACCCCATTTTCAACAGAAGCAGCCAGTGCCAAATAGATAGGGCATACATCTAAAAAATGCTCAACAACTGTGCCCTCCCCTCCTCCCCTAAAAAAAACCTTGGTCCTACCCGCCTCCAATGACAATGGGTAGATCATTGTCAATTGTTTAATACTGGGAGTAGATCACAGCCCCTAGGGAGTTGGACGTGCCTGGCCTAGAGAAAGGAGTTCTTCACACAGCACGTCATATGGTTTTGGCCACTGACTTACACACCCTCTTAAAGGCCATGAAACAAAGGAGGGTTTGAGACCAAAAGCCTGTTCCTGCTTATTCAGAAGTAGACTGCCTCTGTCCCAGGAGGTTTTATTTAGCATGATGCTAAATTCCTGTGGAAACTAGGCTTTTCCAGCACCCTTTCCCCTCTGCAGAGGTGGGGCACCCATGAGAATGGTCCACCCTCATATGTTGATGGATCCAAGTGGCTCTGGAAGATTTTCTGGCTGATATGACTGGCACTTCTGTTGAACCCCGGGTCAATCTGTGGAACATCCAGATAGGTCAGGATATATGCAACAACAACAACAACAACAATAATTTATATCCTCACGATCCCTCTCCCACTTTTTGCAGCCCATTTGGCCTTGTGGTATACTCTCAAACTGTGCACATTACAGTTATCACTATAATCCTCATTAATATAGGCTTAATGAAAACAACACAAACATTTGTGTGTACGTCGGGGATAAACTGCTGCTCATACTACTTTTTTGGTGTCCTCACGGAACTCCTAGGCTGGACATCCACCCCAAAAAGTTTTCAGAACTGTCCCCTCAGCCCTTTTTTCAGTTACAGACCCTTCTGCAAAATGTCAACACAGAGACAGCAGGAATCATAATCCACAAGGGTCCAGAATATGAAACTGAAAACAGTTTTGGGTGGATTTATAATTCCCTCAATTGTTTTGTCTTTATTTTTACACTTCAACATAGAGCCAAATTAAGAAGGGAACCCTCACTTCAGCATGGATCAAATGAAACTTCAGAGAAAAATGTTCAAAGTATCAGCACTGAAAATAAATTTTTAAAATGTAATTTGCAACCAGTGCCAATCATATGGGTCATACAAATAGGGAGAGGTATTTTAATTCTACACTTTTTACCATAGTCACCCCAAATGGCAATTCTCAAATTGGAAGAGGAAGTGAAGGCAGCATATTTTTCCAATCTCTCCTGACCATGGACATAAATCTGACATCAGGAACCAGAAGACAGAAAAACCAGTAGGAGAACACTTCAATCTCCCAGGACATTCTATACAAGATCTCAAAGTAGCTGTCTTACTACAAAAGAATTTCAGAAATAGACTGGAAAGAGAAGTTGCTGAATTGCAACTTATCACCAAGCTCAAAACCATGGAGGGACCTGGTTTGAACAGAGATATCGGGTTCTTATCTCATTATACATGATAAGCGATCTTCAGCCATCTCCACCCTTGCTTTTTCATGCAAAACCATTTGCAGTCGTTTCTGGTCATCAACAGCTATCAGTCAGTCAATCACCCATTTCCACCACCCTTCTGAGTGATCCCCCCTCCCCATCCCCACCCCTCCCCACCCCTTCTCTACATAAGTGCCTGGAAACTTCCATTTCACTGTATCTGAAGAAGTGTGCATGCACACGAAAGCTCATACCAAAATAAAAACTTAGTTGGTCTTTAAGGTGCTACTGAAGGAATTTTTTTATTTTACTTCGATCCAGACCAACACGGCTACCTACCTGTAATCCTGACCACTGTGCAGCAAAGAGGAAATTGAGCCTATTACCCTGTGCGCACTTCCCTGGGATAAGCCCTTTTGAACTTACTCTTGAGTAGACATAGGAGTGTGATTATTTTCTGGATAGACTAAGAGGATTAGCTCACAGGTTTAAGTGATTGCCTAGAAAAAGGAGTTCATGTTTTTTGTATCTGTATTTGCATTTTGTGTTCATGTTTCTTTTTTCTCATTATATATATATGGGGGAAGAGTCCCTTCAGAGATGTGCTTGAAAGCCCGCCCTGCAAAGTTCCTCTACAGTGATACCTCCGGTTACGAACGTAATTCGTTCTGGAGGTCCGTTCTTAAGCTGAAACATTTCTTACCATGAGGCATGCTTTCGCTAAGGGGGCATCCTGCTGCCACCACACTGCCGGCATGTGATTTCCGCCTACAGCCCTGTGCCCACATCCCTGGGATAAGTCCCTTTGAGTTTACTCTTGAATAGACATAGGAGTGCCCTCTATTTCCTGGAGATAAAAAGGATTAGCTCACAGGTTTTGGTGATTGCCTAGAGAAAGGACTTCTTCACACACATGGTTTTGGCCACTGACTTACACACCCTTTCAAAGTTGAATAAAAAAATTCCTTCAGTAGCATTCCTCTCTAGAAAATTCCTCTCTAGAACCTGCTGCAAGACAGACCCAAAAAAGAAAATAACAGAACACCACTAGTCATCACATACAACTCCCAAGCTAAAACAGTACAACGCATCATCAGAGATCTACAGCCTCTCCTGGACAATGACCGCTCCCTTTCTCAAGCTCTGGGAGGAAGACCTTTCATTGCCTACAGACAGCCACCCAATCTTAAACAACTCCTCACCCACAATAATACAACCACCAGACTTAACATGGACACTGGTACCAGAGCCTGCAATAAACCCAGATGCCAACTTTGCTGCCACATACACCCAGACAACACCATTACTGGCCCCAACAACATCCAACATACCATCTCAGGACTATTTAATTGCTCATCCTCTAACATTGTGTATGCCATCAAATGCCAACAGTGCCCTTCAGCTCTCTATATTGGACAAACAGGCCAAACCCTACGCCAAAGGATAAATGGACATAAATCTGACATCAGGAACCAGAAGACAGAAAAACCAGTAGGAGAACACTTCAATCTCCCAGGACATTCTATACAAGATCTCAAAGTAGCTGTCTTACTACAAAAGAATTTCAGAAATAGACTGGAAAGAGAAGTTGCTGAATTGCAACTTATCACCAAGCTCAAAACCATGGAGGGACCTGGTTTGAACAGAGATATCGGGTTCTTATCTCATTATACATGATAAGCGATCTTCAGCCATCTCAACCCTTGCTTTTTCATGCAAAACCATTTGCAGTCGTTTGCGGTCATCAACAGCTATCAGTCAGTCAATCACCCATTTCCACCACCCTTCTGAGTGATCCCCCCTCCCCATCCCCACCCCTCCCCACCCCTTCTCTACATAAGTGCCTGGAAACTTCCATTTCACTGTATCTGAAGAAGTGTGCATGCACACGAAAGCTCATACCAAAATAAAAACTTAGTTGGTCTTTAAGGTGCTACTGAAGGAATTTTTTTATTTTGCTTTCAAAGTTGGTGAGAGGAAGGGTTTGAGACCAAAAGCCATTTCCTGTTGTTCACCTCCACAACTTCAGCTTATTCAGAGGTAGACTGCCTCTGCACCAGGAGGTTTCATTGAGCAGGATGCTGTGCTCTGTCCACTGTGACATTTCAGCCCTCTCTTCATATCTGGACTGCACATCTCCAACTCCACTGATATCCTGCCCTGTTCAAAGGGAAGTATGGTGTGGGAGACAGGGAAAAAGGATAAATGGCACACACAGAGGCAAGGTGGTGAAGGTGCTGTGTGCCAGCCGTCCCAGCCCAAGGAACTGATCTCCTATCTGCTGTGGTTAATGCCAGGCTTGCTGTGAATAAAGTTCCTTTCATCCATGACTTGATGGTGGATGAGCAGGCTGGTTTGGTCTATTCCTGAGGCTTTAATGGGTAAACAAGGTGGAGTTGGTCTCACCCAGTTGTGCCCACCTGGGTACCCGGTGCAGCACCAGGGCAGACTTGAGAGCCAGCGAGTGGGAGGGGGGTAACTGTGGTCTATAGAGATTATCTTTCTCTCTCCAACTGAATGAGGATCTAGAGTGTTTGTTCCTGGCACTGAGTATATGGAACAGATTTGGGATTCTGTTGGTTTCCTGCCCGCCTCATTTCCCAGCAGTCTCCCTGCCTGAGTGGCAGAGTTCATCTTCGTGGCAGAGTTGAGGGCTCCCACACTGCTGCATCTGTGTGGCTTCAACATCCATGTTGAGGCGACTGGCTCTGGGGGTGGCGGCTCAGAAATTCATGTCTGCATGACAACCGTGGGGCTGTCCCAACATGTTGTTGGCCTGATGCATATTGTCAGGTGCACACCAAATTAAGAAGAGAACCCTCACTTCAGCAGGAATCAAATTAAACATCAGATTTGTAATTCCCTCAATTGTTTTGTCTTCATTTTTACACTTGAACATAGACTCAAATTAAGAAGAGGACCCTCACTTCAGCATGGATCAAATTAAACATCAGAGGAAAAATGTTCAGAGCATCAACACTAAATCCCCCCCCCAAAAAAACCATGTGTTATCTTTTTTATGAGGAATATGTATCAACCACCAAACAATAATACTTTAGCAGTATATAAAGATAAAAAGAATCACAAGTCAAAAGAGAGAAAACACTTCCCCAACACCAAAAGATAAAAAATAAAAAAAAATCCATGTTAATTTTTATGACAAGGAGATCCGACAAGGCGGCGAATGGAGGCCACCCCCCACAGCCGCGCTCCTGTTTAAACGGCAAGCGGCCACGCCCCTGGCCACCCCGATTGGCCAACCGGGAGCCGTGACGCGGCTAGGAGTACCAATGAGGCGGGCAACATCCCTCTGCCCACAGAGACTTCTTCTCTCCTGCAACTCCGCCCCCCCTCCGGAAGGGGAGGGGTCTTCTCTCTACCTCTTCTAAGCACATGGTTCCTTAAATTAGCAGCAAGGAATTCTGCCCATTCTCTTTTTAAAAATAGATTTCGATGTCAGAGAGACCCTGTTCCACTTCAATGCATGTCTCTAAGGCAGCCGAGATTCTGAGTCCTCCTGCTTGAATTCCCTGGGTGGGGAAGCAATACCCCAGATCTCCTTGCTAACTCCACATTTGCAGAGCAGAAGGGAAATCTTGAGCCACCGCTGCCGTGGAATCTCATCATGGGAAAGAAAAGGAAACGTCTATTCACACGCGAAAAGCAAAGAAAACGAAACTCTCCCTCTCTTCCAGGTGAGGCAGCAGCAGCCACGGCTGCTTCTGAGGATCCCGTGCAGGATCTCTTCCAGGAAGCCACTTGCCCCATCTGCCTGGATTGTTTCAGGGATCCAGTGATCATCCCGGAGTGCGGGCACAACTTCTGCCGATCCTGCCTGATCCAGTGCTGGGAGACATCCGAGGGAGAGGTTTCCTGCCCTCAGTGCAGAAAAATCATTCAGCACAGGAATCTCATCCCCAATCGGCCGCTGGCAAATGTTGTGGAAAAACTTACAGCCGGGAAACTCCAAGGTGAAAAGGGGTCTAAAGGAAAGGGGAAGGTCTGCAAGAAGCACAAGGAGCCTCATAAGCTCTTCTGCAAGGAGGACGAAAGCCCCATCTGTGTCGTGTGTAATGTATCCAGGAAGCACAAAAGCCACGAGGTGGTTCCTCTAGAGGAGGCGTCTCAGGAGTACAAGGTAAGAAATCTCTCTGGATTTCCTTTGGGGATGATGAGGGTGAAATAGCTACAGAGAAGGGCGTCTTGCAAGAAAACGTTTTAATGTGTTCTCCCCTCCAGCAGCCAAAGAGTCACTCGCCAGCAAGAGCTTTGTGCAGCCTTCGAAAACTAAACTTCTGGAACTCTTTTCAATAAATCTTTTGGAGGATTACAGTGCCCCAATGCCCCCCTGCAGGAGTAACTCACCCCCAATTCATGCTCTGGTAGCAGCTCTCTTAGGAAAGGGCTGGGGTGGGGCAATGGAGGTGGGAGGGATAGAATCATAGAATCCTAGAGTTGGAAGGGACCCTGAGGGTTATCTAGTCCAACCCCCTGCAATGCAGGAATTCTCCCCACAGCCATCCCTGGTTGGAATCGAACCAACCTTCTGGTTATCAGCCAGACACACGGACACATTGTGCCACAGGCTCCCTGGATGAAGAAGGCAAAGACCCCAGACTTGGGGGCAGGGAGCAAGCATATGATTCAACATTACTGTTATTATGAATATTAAATTCCAATAATGAAAAAAGCAACCAAACTTCGATTTTGTTTTGTTTTCAGAATCAGATCAGCAGCTGCCTACACAATGTGAGGAAGGAAAGAGAGAGAATTCTAGAATTTAAAGCAAACGCAGAAAAAGAAAGTCAAGACCTGCTTGTAAGCATCATTGTTGTTTTTAAGGTCTTCTGCAGGGAAAATGAATATGGAATATAGAGAAAGCAGTTTCTTTTTGAGCATCCTAATCTCCCACAGAGCGTGAAAGACCATTTAAAGGAGGGGGTGGGCTTGTAAGTATTTATCAAGCTCTTTCTCTGCTGAATATGTCAGAAGTGGCCTTCCAAGGAAATTTGGATAACTGGCCTCTTCATCCTGCAACAGCAGACTAAGTGTCTGATATTGGCCCACTGTTCTCTTCTTTCAATCTCTTTGCTGCAGAAACAAACAGATGCAGAGAGGAAAAAGATGGTGGCTGAGTTCAGGCGACTGCGCCAGTTTCTGGAAGAACAAGAGAAACGTATTCTGACCCAGATGGCAGATATAAAGAAGGAGATTGCAGCTAAAAGGAAGGAGCACCTGGCCAGACTCTCCGGGGAACTCTCCTCTCTTGACAGCCTCATCCGGGAGATGGAGGAGAAGCTTCAGGAACCAGCCAGTGAACTCCTGCAGGTGAGGCCTGGTCTTGATGCGAGAGGGTGAAGTGTGCTGCTTCAAGCTACAGGCAGGAGGATAACATGTCTTAGCCCCCACCCCCAAAGAAAGCTGCTGTAAAGAAAACAAAAGGTACACGAAGGTTGAAAGGCCTGGGGTCGCAAAAGGGGCCCCTTCATTCTAGCATTGTGTTCTCGCATTGGCCAACCAGAGGTCTCTGGGAAGCCTTAAGAACCAGTAGCACTCTGCCCCCTCTGTTTCCCTGCAAGTGGAACTCAGCTGCTTAGTATTGATAACTGATTAGGGGTCATCCGGAGGTTTGGAGCACGTTGTCAGCAATATGCTGTTGGCTCCCCTTTACATCTTCAGGTGAGGCAGTGGAAGTGATGGACTGTTGTCTTGCCTTGCTAATGGACTGAATGAGAGCCAACAAGCTGAAGCTCAATCCAGATGAGACTGAGGCACTGCTAGTGGGTGGTTCCCAAGCCTGGATGGGTGGGAGATGGCCTGCTCTTGATAGGATGACACTTCCTCTGAAAGAGTGGGTACATAGCTTGGGGGTTATATATGGGGCTGCCTCTGAAGACAGTTTGGATTATTTGGTTGCTCTTGTTTTTGTATTTATTATGAATTCTATATTTTTATATTGTGATTTTATTTTGTGAACTGCCCTGAGACCTGCGGGTGTAGGGTGGTATACAAAATTGATGACAACGACAACAACAACAACAGTAGAACAGGCTCCCCTGACATCTACCTTTCTTTCCCTCCAGGATATCGGAAGCTTCTTGCACAGGTAAGTGATGGAAAACCCCTGCCTTATTGTGATGCTAGGAAAGTTCCTCTTCAACAGACAAAAATAGGGACACATTTTTGTGGTAGCTATTGGTCCCATCTACATTCACAGACAGGAAGCCGTTCCCACTGCATATTTTTGAAGACCCTTTTCTGTGATGGATTCAATTACTCTGCAATTGATACCAAAAGGGGGGACACCCCAAAGGTGCTTGTAACTTCACTATAACTTACCCTTAAATATCCAGTGTATTCCAGGCTCCTGCAGGTTCTTCCTCAGACATAAGAATGTGGGAAAGGGCCCTGCTGGATCCGGCCAGTGGCTCATCTAGTCCAGCATCCTGTTTTTACAGTGACTAACCAGATGCCAGTGGGAAACCCGTGAGCAGGATCCGAGCCCCAGAGGACACTCCCCTCCTATGGTTTCAGAGGCACCACTGCCTTTGACCCAGCCATTGTAAACCCAGCCATGTCCTCCAGACAACTTTAGACACTCATGAATTTTGAGAATCTCCCATGTTTAGAAAATATTGCTTTGATTGCTAATTTTTTCTCCATTTTTAAAATACAACCACTGTGCTAAAATACATTTACAGTAGAACTTCTACCGGTACTTATGTCCGTAATCCGTTTTGGGGTGCCATCAGCACCCTGAAACAGGACGCAAGTAGAAGAGTTGCTCCACACATGCGCGCAGTGCGATAGCGTGCTTCTGCGCATGGGAAAGCGCACAGAAAGCTTCTGCAAATGTTCAAAGCACGCAGACAGATTCTGCTCATGCACGCACGGCAAACCCGGATGTAAATACTTCCAGGTTGGCAGCAGATGTAAGTTGGAACATGTGCAAGTAGAAGCAGACGCAAGTCGAGGTTACATTGTATAATGTTAATCACAAAAGCCAATCGAAAGTATTCTGAACTTCCTTATATTTCAGAAAAGCACATACCAGATCAACATGTTTTGCTCATTAATCACTTGAAATGCTTCACTAAAAGTGGTGTAGTCCTAAAATCTCTGCATAAGGACCCAGTTTCTTAAAAATTTTTTTTGTAAATGTCAGCTTCTTTATCTTCAGTCTCATATTCCTATATTTCCTTCAGTATATTTTGGAAGCAGGTGTGTGTCGGTTTTCTTTCATCTTGTTAGGTGCTCTCTAGATGCTCCCTCTTGCCATAGGAAAAGCCCTGCTCCCAAGTCTTCATGATATCTCCATCATGCCTTTATCATCAGGATGAGACACCTGCCTTGTCAGAAACCTCCTTGCATTGGAAGGATGTTGGCTTGACTTTGTTCTCCTCCTCCCAGGTCTCAGGCGAAGGAGAACTTAGAGGATCCTCCTGTGGCTTTTCCTCCTGCCCTGAAGTGGAGGATCTGGGACTTCAGTGATATGAGTCCCTTCCTGGAGGGTGTCATGAAGCAGTTCAGTGGTAATGAAGAAGGGCTGAAAATATTTTATACTGGATGTTTAGAAGTGTTAATGACAGGCTCCAGGTTACTAGCAGTGCCAGGAAAATGGAGGGTTTATTTATTTATTCTTTTTCAATATCTAGAAGTCACACTTTCCTATGTAGATGACTCACAATCGAAAGAAGTGGATAAACCTTTCTTGGTGGGCTCTGGAAGCTCTTGTGAGATCTTGGGGGAGCCTCCCAGATTCCAGTCAGCAAGGTAAAGGGCTTGAAAGCTCTTGCAACAAAGGGTTTGGCCACCATGCAAGTCCCTTTTAAGACCTCTGCCATGGTTACTGGGCTCTGAGAGGCTCCTGTGAGATCTCATGGGACCGCCTTGAGATCTCTGATGGCAGGGGTGATTCCGGGTGTCGCTCTGACTTTGCACGATTTTCCTTTATGCACAATCCCCAGGAATGTGACCCTCCCTTAAGTTGCAAGTTGTCTCTAAAAAATTGTACTTCACCACTTCACATCTCTCAGCCAGGCTTTGGGTGCTTTCACACATCTCACTTTTGGGGAATTTCTCCTATTCCTTTGGCCCTGAGATTGATGTAAGGAGAAGTAGGAAAGAAGGGGTTGCTGTCCCAGAAGCAGAAGGGACTGGGATTGAGGCCTCCCATCCTGGAACAGTGATGTCTGGATCTTTTTGTCGAAGGGATAGCCTGCATGGTGTATTTCAGATAGTTTTAACTGCAACTTCCATAATCTCCAGCTGGCGTGGACAGTGGTTAGGGAAGATTGGACTTGTAGTCCACAATACCTGGCTACAATCTCGTGAGCTCATATTGTTGTTGACAGGTTTGTTACCTGAATGATGGTGTGATGCTAAATCTCTGTTCCTTTTTCTCTGCCAGACACTGTGGAATATGGACGTCAGCTGCAAAAAGGTACATTTAATAATAATAATAATAATAATTTATTATTTATGCCTCACCCATCTGACTGGGTTTCCCTAGTCAATTCGGGTCAAACATTTCTGGGCCTTTTTCTGTGCCCAATCTCAATTCAACACAGGGTTGCTATGAAGCCAAATGCTCTAGTGTGGTGTAGTGGTTAAGAGCGGTAGACTCGTAATCTGGGGAACCGGGTTCGTGTCTCCGCTCCTCCACATGCAGCTGCTGGGTGACCTTGGGCTAGTCACACTTCTCTGAAGTCTCTCAGCCCCACTCACATCACAGAGTGTTTGTTGTGGGGGAGGAGGGGAAAAGGAGATTGTTAGCCGCTTTGAGACTCCTTCGGGTAGTGATAAAGCGGGATATCTAATCCAAACTCCTCCTCCTCCTCCTCCTCCTCTTCTTCTTCTTCCTCTTCCTCTTCCTCTTCCTCTTCCTCTTCTTCTCTTCTTCCTGGCACATGAGGCTGAAATATCCCTTGGAGCCATACAAGATCTCAATCTCTTTTAGGAGAGTTCATGTAAGAGTAAGGTGTAAGAGTGGGAAATGCATAGCTCAGAAAATGGCTTAAATGTGTTAAGTGCTTCAAACACTTGAAAGAACTGCAAATGTTTCAAGAATCATTAATAAGAACTTGATGAACATCCCTCTCTCGAATGCAGAGCCATGGAGTCCCTGTTCATCTCAGAGGGGATGCTATTTCTGTCATGTGCCTAAAAAAGAGTCAGCTTCCCAGGTGACGTCGTTTCTCTTTTCTTTCCTCATCTGCTCTCACAGAAAACGTAACTTTGGATCCAGACACAGCAAATCCTATCCTTATCCTGTCTGAGGATCGAAAGAGTGTGAGAAGGGGGAAAGTGCGTCAAGCCCTGCCAGACAACCCTGAGAGATTTGACTCACATGGCGATGTGCTGGGATGTGAGGCATTTAAGGAAGGCAGACATTTCTGGGAGGTCACTGTGGGAAGAGAGGAGGGGTGGGGGGTGGGGGTTGCCAGAAAGTCTGTGAAGAGGAAAGGCGAATTAAATGTTGATCCTACAGACGGGATCTGGGGTATGGGGAAGTGGGACGGTGGGTACAAGTTATGCTCCCCCCATGAAGAGCCCAAGAGGATCCGAGTGACCCTGAACTGTGAAGGGGGACGGGTGTCCTTTTACGATGCAGATACAGCAGCCCTCCTCCACTCATTCTCAGAAGCCTCCTTCTCAGGAGAGTCCCTCCAGCCCTACTTTTACGTGACGGATAAAGGGAACCTGAGCCTCTCTTGACTGAGGGCGCAGACAGACAAGCGTATATTCATTGCCAATTAAGACATATTCAGTCTCCTTCAGGACTGAGCAGACAGGCACTTAAGGAGAAACCATATTTGCAGAACTGTGATTGGCCATCCCTTGTGTCAATCATGATGCAACTCTCCCTTCTGGGGACAGATTGTAAATGACACTGATTGATTGGGTCCCCTGTCAGTCCCCAAACTTGTCTGTTCTCTCTTGCTTGGGAATTGTCTATTTCTGTCAGTGCAGGACGTGCAAAGGGGAAAAGAAGCAAGAAAATGATTTAGGAAACGGCAGCAAACCCCCCCCCCCACATTCCTGTTTCGATGTAGTTCTCTCTCCAACCTCCAACTCTGACTTAAGATTTCTAGAGATAATAACATCATCTTTCCTGAATAAAATCAGAATTATGCACAGGCTTCACTTAAAACCTTCCTCAGCCTCAGTCCTGCTCTCAGATTCCATTTTCCTTCGCCAAAACCTCCACTGGCCAGGAAGATGGAAGTTCCAAAATCCCTTTTTTTGCTACTACTCAGGGAAGCTTATCTCGCAAGAGTCTCCAGAGCCCAGCCTTTGGCAGTGGGGGAAAGAGTTTCTAAGTCTACCTTGCTCGCATGCCTTTAGAAAGGTTGCATAAAGCTCTCAAGATCTCTGGCTTCAGACAAGTAGGGATGGTTGCTTGGGGGGCATTTTCCGGGGTCGATTGCCTTTGCATGCTGACCCCAGGAACATAACTCCCACGTAGGTTTTGGGCCTCTATGTAACAAAATCCCCTCTGACAGTGAAGAGCCTCTGTCAGAAGTTCTGAGGAGAGAACAGAGAGAATCTAGAGGATTTCAGGGGGGACAGTAAATTCCCATGTATACAATTATTTTCTCCAAGATGCTTTGTAGTGAACAGTCAGATGCTTATCTGTATTTTTAGAGATCCCCTCTTCTTACATTTTTGTATAACAGGCCTGAAAGAATTTGGGGGTATGTTTCATGCGATAACATGTTTGATTCTATTAAAAATTGTCCTTCAGCATAATATCCATTCCCCATGATGTTTCCTCCAGGGATTTTAGGAGGGTGATATCCTGTTTTATCCTGAGAGAAACCCTGTGAGGTAGAAGAGGCTGAGCTGAGAGACTTAGAAAAAGGAAGCACTTTAAAGTTTATGGTCAAAAGGAATTTGAACCTGAGCCTTGTAATCCCAAGTCCTACACACTCTGCAGTCAGAATGTGAAATCTTAACAAGGGTCCCTTCAGAGATGTGCTTGAAAGCCCACCCTGCAAAGTTTCTCTATATATTATAGCTCTTCTTCAGAGCTTCTTGTGTTGACCGTAAATTTCTGCAGGAGGAGTCGATCAAAGATTGAGTGAGTGGCAGATTTCAGGGGCTTCCCTGCAGAAGCTCATATTTCGCACCTGGGTCCATTTCTTGATCTCGGCATTCCCATTAAAAATGAAAGCAAATCCCTAGAAGGCTCAATGTTGGGGCTATCTGCCACCCATAACCTGAGCATTTCTCATAGCTATATTGGAATGGTTCTATAGAACAGGCATCCCCAAACTTCGGCCCTCCAGATGTTTTGGACTACAATTCCCATCATCCCTGACCACTGATCCTGTTAGCTAGGGATCATGGGAGTTGTAGGCTAAAACATCTGGAGGGCCACAGTTTGGGGGTGCCTGCTATAGAATAAGAAAGGGAAAAGGTGTCCTTTCGGGAAGTAAAGTGACTTCTCTTGCTACACCATGTTTATATCCAGGATAGTCCCACCCCCCACAAACAGACAAAACAACCACATTTAAATCACTGTAGAATATTAACCAGCCAAAGGCCTGGCTGAAGAGGAGTGTGTTTGCGTGGCACCTAAAAATATTTTCACCTTTTTATTAGGAATGCCTATAAACCAGTGAAGAGTGCAATAATGCCATACTGGTAAACAACAAGTAATAAAACAAGTAAAAAAGAAATAGATCATAAAATACTGCCCATGAAGAAACTTTTCCATTTTTAGAAAGAATGACAAAGGTTTTTCAATAAAAGTTCTCTTCCACATGGTGGTAGATGGGTTCAGTGGGGGCAAGCTAGGAGCTGTACAGCAGATTAAAAGTCCACTAGCATCCATTCTATGTTACATGACTTCAGAAGCGAACATTTCCTATCTTTTGCACTACCATTCTTAAAAAATAAAAATTTAAAAATCCATATGAAAGAGGCTCTGAAGTCCAGCTACCTTCACACCTGCAGGGGGCAGCAGAGACCACGAGTCACCGCCTTCAATTTCCTGGAAACGAAAATGCCCCCCCCCGCCCCCCAATTCTTGAATGGGCAAAGGAGAGAGTGGAACTTAACCCGCCCCCGTCACCCCATGGGCTGCCTCTGGGGTCCCATCCATGCAGGACCTCTGTGAGGAAGCCACTTGCCCCATCTGCCTGGAGTATTTCAGGGATCCAGAGATCATCCCCGATTGTGGGCACAACTTTTGCAGAGCCTGCCTGAGCCAGAGCTGGGGGGAGTTGCAAACTGGGGGATGTGTCCTCAATGCAGAAACATGGCTCAGCGAAACAGCGTCAGGCCAAACCGGCAGCTGGCAAATGTGGTCAAAACAACCAAGAGAGTCTTCAGGGGGGCCAAAGGGACAGAAGGAAATGGGGGGGGGGGTGTCTGCGAGAAGCACTAGGAGCGCCTGAAGCTCTTCTGCCAGGAGACGGAAAGCCCCATCTGTGTCGTGTGTGGCAGATCCAAGGAGTACAAAACCCACGAGGTGATTCCTCTAGAGGAGGTGCCCCAGGAGGAAAAGGCAGTGAGTCTTGATGGGGGGGCAGGATTAGCTAGTGACACGTGGAGGGGAGTCTCTCCTTCCACTCCTGCTTCTGCCATGAACTTTAATGGCAGGTGGGGTGGCCTCAAACCTCCCGTTTGAAAAATGGGGGCGATAAAATTAACTTAGCATACAGGGTCCATGTAAGGATTCGATGCAGATAAAGTGCTTGAAGTGCTTTGAACACTTGAAAGAACAGATGGTTTCAAGAATGATTATAAAGAACTTGTGGAGCATCCCAAACACAGTGCATTGAGCGGGAATGAAATTTCTGTCTGGTGCCTAAAGAAAAGTTCGTCTCTGAACTTGTGCTGTTTATGTTCTTGTTCCTCGTCTGCCTCCAGAGAAAATGCAACTTTGGACCTGCCTCGTCCTGTCTGGGGATCAAGAGAGTGTGAGAGATGGAGATGTGGATCAAGATCTCCCCAACAATCCTGAGAGATTTGACACACACGTCCCCATGTGCTGGGGCATGAGGGGATCAGAGCGGGCAGACATTTATGGGGGGTCATTGCAGGGAGTGAGGAGCATTGGGCTGCGGGGGGGGGGGGAGTCTGCAAAGCGAAGGGCAAGTTCAATCCTTGTCCTGAGGATGGGATCTGGGAGATGGGGAAATGGGAAGGTGAATAGGGCCCTTCCTTCCCTCCTGATGCCCCTATTCTGTCCCTGATTGAGCCCAAGAGGATCCGATGGACCCTGAACTCTGAAGTTTCCCTTTCACGATGCAGATCCAGCAGCCCTTCTCCATGCATCCCCAGCACCCACCTTCTCAGGAGAGACCCTCCAGCCCTTTCTCTCCAGGGAGAAGCCCTATGTGCAGGATAGAGATGGGCCGGCCCTTGTGTCAGTCATGGTGCAACTCTCCCTTCTCAGACCAGCTTTCTACACATCACTGGTTGGTTTGCTGTTTGCAACAGAGGATGCATCTACAGCAGAAATCCTGCCTCCACAGGATACCTTATAATGGTCACTGATTGCACTACCTCAGGAGTCTGGCCATGCTTTTGCCATGGTTAATACTTTAGTTCCTGAATCCAGGTCTCAGGCTCACCCTATTCATACACAAATTGCTTACAAGACTGCGTTTGTAAGCAAAAAGACAATTGGGAAGGCTTTCCCCATTTTTCTCCCTTGCTGCAGAGGAATATTTGAGGTCATTGGGAGAGTCAAAATGGCTTCAGCATTGCTCTCCCGTACTATTTCAGACACATGGTTCATATATGTAGATATGTGTGCATTTATGAGTGTTTATTCTTTATTGGAGACCTTAAAATTCTTATAACAAGCTTATGTTTCATTGACAAAGGGCTGCATTTATTGAGAAAACGGGGCTAATAGAAAGCACCTGCTGTTAACAGGTGCCCCAGCGGTGTGATTGGCAAATATCTGGATACCGTTTAGCTGAGCAATGTTTGCAAAGGCCGTTTACAGAGTTGGTTCCACAGGTTATTGCACATTATCAGACGTTGGCGATTTTGTCAAAACGACTCACTAAAAACTGGCACCTGGATGGGGGGGGGGCTGGGCTATTTCTCCTCCGTATGTGTTGGCTACTAATTAGAAAGAGGAGTGTGAATGTTATGGAGCAAGGCGGGGGAGGGGGGGAGACGGTAGTTCATTCATTAGCCTGCAAAGTAGTCTGAGGTTGACGTGCTGATAACAACTACAACAAACTCCACCAGCTCTCACAGGGAAATAGTTCCAAAACGAGCAGCCACCATGAACATTCCATTAAAAATGAATTTCCACCGTATCAAAGCGGCTAGGAGCTCCCGCCAACTCGAAGGCACTATGGGTCCTGAGTGATCGCACCTGAATTTCCTAGAAAGGAAACACGCCCATTTGCAGACGTAAAAGAGAGAAAACGACATCAGCTCTCTCTTCCTGGAGACTCCGCCATGGCTGCCACTCGGAGTCCCGTCCGAGATCTCTGCGAGGAAGCCACTTGCCCCATCTGCCTGGAGTATTTCAGGGATCCAGTGATCATTCATGAGTGCGGGCACAACTTCTGTCGATCCTGCCTGATCCGGTGCTGGGAGAAATCCGAGGGAGAGGCTTCCTGCCCTCAGTGCAGGGAAACGGTTGAGCAAAGCAGCATCAGGAGAAACCAGCAGCTGGCAAATTTTGTGGAAATAATTCAGAAATTCAGCCATCCGGAGGGGAAAGAGGAGGTAGAAGGAAAAGGAAGAGTCTGTGAGAAGCACCAGGAGCCCCTGAAGCTCTTCTGCCAGGAGGACGGAAGACCCATCTGTGTCGTGTGTAATGTTTCCAAGGAGCACAAAAGACACGAGGTGGTTCCTCTAGAGGAGGCGTCCCAGGAATACAAGGTGGGAAAAGGCAGTGGGTCTTTCTTGGGGGTGGAATTGCTGCAGACAAGAGGGGCTTGCAAGAATAAAATTAAAAATAAGAAAATGTCATTTATTCTATCCACGTGCAGCCCAAAATGAATTCTTGTGCAGCCTGATAAAACTAAACTTCTGAAACTTTATACAATAAACATTTATTTTTCTTTTTGGGGGATTAAAGTGTGCTCAATGACCCCCTGAATGCAGGTTGCAGTAACTCCCCTGGGACGAAAGATTACAACATCTAGGATTAATTTAATAAAAAGGAGGGGGGACATGTTGGAGCTGTGTTCAGTGTGGGGGACAAATGGCAAAACCCAAATGTTTCTCAGCTCTGATATAGGGCAATTCCCCTTCCACTTCTGCCTCATCTGGGATGAAAAAGGGGAACCTCTGCAAAAGACCCAGGGATGTGGGGCAGGGAACAAACATACAATTCAGCTTGCCTGTTAATGTGTAAAGGGTATCCTTTTAAAAAAAGAGAGAGATTGGGAAGTTTTTAAAGATTATATAGCAATTTTTGTAGGGAATGCTGATCTTTCAGTTGACTTATGAAGGCTCAAAAATTGTATATCAAAATGGAAGTAAGGATATAAGTATTTATATGAGTAGAAAGGGGGGGAGCGCAATATAAGATTGGCTGGAAAGAATGATAGGGTGGGTGGAGGGGGTGTTAGAGGAGATGAAAAACTCCTCGAAAGATTCCATCAACAGTGTCTCCGAAAAATTGTACACATCACTTGGGAAGACAGGCGAACTAACATCAGTGTAGTGGAAGAAGCAAAGATCACCAGTTTCGAAGCAATGATTCTTCAACATCAACTTCATTGGACTGGTCATGTTGTGCGGATGCCTGATGATAGTCTTCCAAAGCAACTACTCTACTCTGAACTTAAAAATGGAAAGCGTAATGCTGGTGGTCAACAAAAGAGGTTTAAAGACTGTCTCAAGGCAAATCTTTAAAAATGTAGTATAAAAACTGACAACTGGGAAACACTGGCTTGCGAGCGCTCTGGTTGGAGAATAGCCTTTACGAAAGGTGTCATCAGCTTTGAAGACACTCGAACACAGGACGAAAGGGAGAAACGTGCTAGGAGGAAGGCACGCTTGGCAAATCCACACCATGATCAACTCCCGCCAGGAAACCAATGTCCCCACTGTGGAAGGACGTGTCGATAAAGAATTGGCCTCCACAGTCACTTACGGACTCATTGTTAACATTGTTTATGGAAGACAATCTTACTCGGCTACGAGTGATCGCCATAAAAGAAGAAGAAGAAGAAGAAGAAGAAGAGATGAAAAATGCTTTTTATTATCTATTTTTTTTTTGTAAGTTCTGTAATTTATTGTTGGTTTAAAATAAAACTTTAGAAAAAAATGTGTAAAGGGTAAAGGGACCCCTGGCAATTAGGTCCATTTGCAGACGACTCTGGCTTTAATGGCCAAGGGAACCTGCATACAGCTTCCGGGTTAATGTTAATGTGTAAGGCAGCCCAAATTGGATTTTGTTTTCATTCCAGGATCAAATCAGCAGCTGCCTAGACAATGTGAGGAAGGCGAGAGAGAAAATTCTAGTATTGAAAGCAGACACAGAAAAGGAAAGCCAGGACCTGCTTGTAAGCACCATTACTACTACTTTAAGATGAAAAATGCTATGGTCTAGAATCAATTATCTGGGCGGTGGGTGGGGAGAATATGGAATACAGAAAGAGGTTTCTTTTTGAACAGCCTTATCTCCTACAGACATGAAATACAATTTAAAGGAGGGGGTGAGCTTGTGCTTATGGAACTCTTTCCCTGCTGAATATTGGCGTAATCTCTCTAAAATGTCAGAAGTGGTCTTCCAAAGGAATTGGGGTAACTAGCCTCTTCATCCTGCAACAGCAGACTAGAATCCTGATATTGGCCCACTGTTCTCTTCTTTCGATCTACTTCTTACAGAAGCACGTGGAAGCAGAGAGAGAAAAGACTGTGGCTGAGTTCAGGCGACTCCACCAGTTTATGGAAGAACAGGAGAAACGTCTTTTGGCCCAGATGGCAGAAGTGGAGAAGGAGATTGCAGCAAAAAAGGAGGAGCACCTGGCCAGACTCTCCGGGGAACTCTCCTCTCTTGAGAGCCTCATCCTGGAGATGAAGGAGAAGCTTCAGGAACCAGCAAGTGAACTCCTTCAGGTGAGGCCTGGTCTTGATGCGAGAGGGTGAAGTGTGCTGCTTCATAGAATCATAGAGTTGGAAGAGACCACAAGGGCCATCCAGTCCAACCCCCTTCCAAGCAGGAAACAACATCAAAGCATTCTTGACATATGGCTGTCAAGCCTCCGCTTAAAGACCTCCAAAGAAGGAGACTCCACCACACACACTCCTTGGTAGCAAATTCCACAGCTCTTACTGTCAGGAAGTTCTTCCTAATGTTTAGGTGGAATCTTCTCTCTTGTAGCTTGAATCCATTGCTCCGTGTCCGCTTCTCTGGAGCAGCAGAAAACAATCTTTCTCCCTCCTCTATATGACATCCTTTTAAATATTTGAACATGGCTATCATATCACCCTTTAAATGACAGGCATTTCTTAGTCACATAGAAATGTTGCTGGAAAGAAAACAGTACAGTACATGAAGGATGAAAGGCGTCAGTCCTGGGGTCGTAAAAGGGGCCCTGCTAGATCAAACCACAGGCCCCTTCATTCTAGCATTGTGTTCTCGCATTGGCCAAACAGAGGTCTCTGAGAAGCAAAAAAAAAAAAAAAAACCAGTAGTGCTCTCCAAACCTGTGATTCCCAGCAGTTGCCACTCAGCTGCTTAGTATTTATAACTGACCGCAGAAATGGCTCCACTGACATATTTATTTATTTCGTTCCAGGATATTGGAAGCTTCTTGCAGGGGTAAGTGACGGAAACCCCTGCCTCATTCTCATGCTACAAAAGTTCCCGTTCAACGGGTGAGAAACTCACTCTCCAGTTCCTCCTTCTAGAGATAGCTTAGGACTCCATCATCCATTCACAGACAAAAACAGGGACACATTTTTCTAGCTTTTAGTCTCATCTACAATCATGGGAAGGAAGCCATTCCTCGTTCCCCTCCATTGCATATCTCTGAAAGCCCTTCTCTGTGATGGATTCATTTACTCTGCAATTGATACAAAACGGGGACATTCCAAAGGGGCTTGTAAATATCTTCACCGTAACTTGCCCGTAAATATCCAGTGTATTTCAGGCTCCTGCAGGTTCTTCCTCAGCCATAAGAATGTGGGAAAGGGCCCTGCTAGATCCGGCCAGTGGCCCATCTAGTCCAGCATCCTGTTTACACAGTGACTAACCAGATTCCAGTGTGAAACCCGTGAGCAGGATCCGAGACCCAGAGGACATTCCCCTCCTGTGCTTTCAGAGGCACCACTGCCTTTGACCCAGCCATAGTGAAGAGAATACTGTCCTCCAGACAACTTCAAAAACTCAAGAATTTTGAGAATCTTCCATGTTCAGAAAATATTGCTTTAATTTCCAATATTTTCCCCATTTCTCAAGGTAACCACTGTGCTAAAATACATTTATACAGTAGTACCTCCGTTTATGTTAATGGCAAAAGCCATTCTAAATCATTCTGGACTTCCTTATAATTCAGAAATGCACATACCAGATCTATTTTGTTCTACTCATTAATGCTTCACTAAAAGTGGTGTAGTCCTAAAATCTCTGTGCAAAAGCCCAGTATTGCTCACTTTTCTTCAAAAAAAATAATCTGCATATATCAGCTTCTTTACCTTCAATCTCATATTCCTATATTTCCTTCAGTATATTTTAGTTTTCCTTCAACTCATTAGGTGCTCTCTAGATCCACACGTCAACAATATGCTCATTTTTGCCATAGGAAAACCCTGCTCCCAAGTCTTCATGATCATTCCTTTATCATCAGAATGAGACACCTGCCTTGTTAGAAGGTTTCTTGCATTGGGAGAATGTTGGCTTGACTTTGTTCTTCTCCTCCCAGGTCTCAGGCAAAGGAGAACTTAGAGGATCCTCCTGTGGCTTTTCCTCCTGCCCTGAAGTGGAATATCTGGGACTTCATTGATATAAATCCCTTCCTGAAGGGAGTCATGAAGAAATTTAGAGGTAGTAAAGAAGGCCAGAAAATATTTTATACTGGACATTTAAAATCATTCATGAAAGGCTCCAGGTCATTAGCAGTGCCAGGAAAATGGAATGTTTATTTATTCCTTTTCAATATCTAGAAGTCACACTTTCATATGTAGATGATTCACAACTCATTTTATTTATGCAATTGAAACCCTTCTTGGTGGGCTCTGGAAGCTCTTGTGAGATCTTGGGGGAGCCTCCCAGATTCCAGCCAGCAAGGTAAAGGGCTTGAAAGTTCTTGCCATGAAGGGTTTGGCCACCACTCAAATCACTTTTAAGACCTTTGCCATGCTTACCGGGCTCTGAGAGGCTCCTGCAAAATCTCATGGGGTCGTCTTGGGATCTCAGATGGCAGGGGTGATTCCGGGGTCATTCTGACTTTGCACGATTTTCCTTTATGCACAATCCCCAGGGATGTGACCCTCCCTTAAGTTGTGAGTTGTTTGTAAAAAGTTGTACTTGACCTCTTCACATATTTCAACCAAGATTGATGTGCTTTCACACATCTCACCCATTTCCCAAGTAGCCTGACCTACAGCTTTTTGGGCATCTCCTGTGTTCCTTTTGCCCTGAGATTGATGTAAGGGGGGCGGAAGGAGGGAAGAAGGGGGGCTGTCCAGGAACCAGCCAGGAGCAGAGGGGACTGGGGTTGAGGCCTCCCATCCTAGAACAGGGGTGTCTGGACCTTGTTGTTGAGGTGGAGATCTTCTGGGGGTCCTGCTCCTCCTCCCAAGATTTGGGAAGGCCTGAACTTTGACATCACCCCTGCCCTGGTTGTGCAGGGATAGCCTCTATGGTGAGTTTCATGTACTGGCCAGAGGTTAAGGATGATGGGACTTGTAGGCCACAATACCTGGCTACAATTTCATGAGCTCATATTGTTCTTTCCAAGTTTACTAAATCTGTTCCCTTTTCTCTCCCAGACACTGTGGAATATGGACTTCAGCTGCAAAAAGGTACATTTCCGGGTCAAAGAGAGGCACAAATTCAGAAGAGATGGGTTCCACTTCTCAAAAGGCCAGGCCACTGCAGCCCTTCCATCCATGCCTTATTTCCCCTTATTTCCCAGAGGCATCTGTTTGTTCTTGCTTGACCGCTCATGTCAAGAATCCTGAGCAGGACATTTTAGAATCTATCTATCTGGAAGGATGGGCTATAACATAACATTAAATACGTAACTGAAACCTGAATGGTAGTTACAAGGAGAGTGAGAACACCTGCTGCCAGTTTTGCCTGGCCTGTCAAGCATGGTCTGCCATGTGATGTGAGGTAAAAGATTGATGTGAATGAGGGAGTCCCTGCTTTGACTCCCTTCTGCCATGAATGGTGGGGGTGGGCCTGGCCTTAGAAAAGCCACTGTCTCTCAGCCTCAGTCCTCCCATCTGAAAAATGGGCATGCTGAGATTGATTTAACTTACAGGGTCATTGCAAGGGTTCTATGTAGATAATGTGTGTTAAGTACTTTGAACCTTTGAAATAATAATAATAATAAATATAATTATAATAATTTTTATTTATACCCCACCATTCCCGGCCAAGACCGGGCTCAGGGCAATTAACACCAAATATATAATACATTAAAAACACACAATCAAATGTTTGGTTAAAATACAGTTGAAAATCACATTTGAAATCAGAATAAAATTAAGTGGAAACCCACAATCACAACCGTAGGGGTAAGGAAAGAACTGCAAATGTTTCGAGAATCCTTATTAAGAATTTGATGAACATCCCTGTCTCGAATGCAGAGCCATGGAGTCCCTGTTCATTTCAGAGGGGATGCTATTTCTGTCATGTGCCTAAAGAAAAGTCAGCTTCCCAGTTGACGTTGTTTCTCTTCTCTTTCCTGATCTGCCCCCACAGAAAACGTAAGTCTGGATCCAGATACAGCACATCCCATCCTCATCCTGTCTGAGGATGGAAAGAGTGTGATAAAGGGAGAAGTGCGTCAAGACCTGCCAGACTACCCTGAGAGATTTGACACATATAGCTATGTGCTGGGAAGTGAGACCTTTGAGGAAGGCAGGCATTTCTGGGACGTCGCTGTGGGGAGCGAGGGGGAATGGGCCATGGGGGTGGCCAGAGAGTCTGTGACGAGGAAAGGCAAGTTTACCCCTGGTCCTAAGGAAGGGATCTGGCGCATAGGGAAGTGGAAGGATCAATACAGGGTCTCCACCCACACCGGCTGCCCTATTTCCATGCTGGGTGGGGAGCCCAAAAGGATCCGAGTGACCCTGAACTGTGAAGGGGGACGGGTGTCCTTTTACAATGCTGATACAGCAGCCCTCCTCCACTCATTCTCAGAAGCCTCCTTGTCTGGAGAGACCCTCCTGCCCTTTTTTTACGTGCGCGAGAAAGCGAACCTGACACTCTTTTGACTGAGGGTGGAGACAGACAAGCATATATTCATTGACATCATGACATATTCAGTCTCCTCTTCAGGACTAAGCTGACAAGCACTTGAGAAACCATATTTGCAGAACTGTGATTGGCCATCCCTTGTGTCAATCATGATGCAACTCTCCCTTCTTAGAATAGCTTTGTAAATGACATTGATTGATTGGGTCCCCTGTCAGTCTCCAGATTTGCCTTTTCTCTCTCCCTTGGGGATCGGCTGTTTCTGTCTGTGCAGGAGGTACAAAAGGAGGAAAGAAGCAAGAAAATGATTTAGGAAACAACAGCAACCCCCCCCCCATTCCTGTTTCGATGTAGTTCTTTCTCCTGCCTCCAACTCTGACTTAAGATTTCTACAGACAATACCATCATCTTTCCTGAATAAAATCAGAATTATGCAGGGGCCTTACTTAAAACCTTCCTCATCCTCAATCCTGCTCTGATTCCATTTTCCTTCCCCAGAACCTCCACTGGCCAAGGAGATGGAAGTTCCAAAATCCCCCTCTTTTTTTGCTCCTACTCAGGGAAGCTTATGTGGCAATTCAGCAAAATATCCATATCTAAAGACCTTTTTGTGAGTTGAGTATAGTCAGCCCAGAATTCACAGCCTGGAGCCCTTCCTCAAAACACAGATTAATAAATAGAAAGAGGGCTGGAGATGAGGAAAAACTGTTAGAAGGGACTCTGAGATCTCAGAAAAGTCTTCAGTGCCCAGAAAGCAATGGGGGGGGGGCTTTAGCAGTGGGGGACACCTAGAGAATTTTGGTGTGTGTGTGTGGTAAATTCCCATGTATACAATTATTTTCTCAAAGATGCTTTGTAGCGAACAATCAGATACTTATCTGTATTTTTAAGAGATAACCTCTTATCCTTTTGTGTAATGGGCCTGAAAGAATTTGGGGATATGTTTCCTGTGCCTAACGTGTTTGATTCTATTAAAGATTATACTTCTTGTTGCTCCTGTGTTGATTTGAACTCAACGGGTATAATATCCCTTCCCCATGACTCTTCCTCCAGGGATTTTAGGAGGGTGATATCCTGTTTTATCCTCAGAAAAACCCTATGAGGTAGAAGAGGCTGAGCTGAGAGACTTAGAAAAAGGAGACGCGTTAAAGTTTATGGTCAAAAGGAATTTGAACCTGGGCCCTGTCATCCTAAGTCCTACACACTCGGCACTCAGAATCTGAAATCTTAACAAGGGTCCCTTCAGAGATGTGCTTGAAAGTCCTCCCTGCATAGTTCCTCTACAGTGGTACCTCCAGTTACGAACGTAATTCGTTCTGGAGATCCGTTCTTAAGCCGAAACTGTTCTTAACATGAGGCGTGCTTTCGCTAAGGGGGACCTCCCGCTGCCGCCACACTGCTGGAGCGTGATTTCCGCTCGCATCCTGGGGCAAAGTTCGCTACTAGGAACATCTACTTCCAGGTTAGCCGAGCTTGTTACCTGAAGCGTTCCACTTTATATGTTGTAGCTCCTCTTAAGACCTTCCTGTGTTGGCCATGAATGTCTGTAGGAGGAGTCAATCCCGTTTGAGTGAGTGGCAGATTTCAGGGGCTTCTCTGCATAAGCACATATTTTGCACCTGGATTCATTTCTTGATCTTTGCATTCCAATTAAAAATGAAAGCAAATCCCCCAAGTCTGAAGTCTGCCCATCCCTTTATTTATGGGAACCACACAACCAGGAGAGAAGCGAGTCTAAGCCGTATCTGCCAGGTCATATTCCTTTCGTTCCCCTCCCCTTCCATTTGCCCTACTTTTAAACACACAGTCAGTTGTGGGCAAATGGGGGGGGGGGACGAAAGGAATGCCAATTGCAATAGTTCCCCACCCCATTTTCAGCTGAAGCATTGCACCCAGTGCCAAACAGATGGGGCATACAAACAGGGAGAGGTATTTTAATTCAACATTTTTACCATAGTCACCCAAATGGCAATTCTCAAATTGGAAGAGGAAGTGAAGGCAGCATATTTTTCCAATCTGTTCCGAGCTCTGTGGGGCAAAGAAGGAATTGAGCCTATGGCCCCGTGCCCACTTCCCTGGGATAAGCCCATTTGAATTTGCTCAGAGTTGACAGGGAGTTGGACTGGATGACCCTTGTGGTCTCTTCCAACTCTGATTCTATGACAGGAGTGCCCTTTATTTTCTGGATAGACAAAAAGGATTAGCTCACAGGTTTAGGTGATTGCGTAGAGAAAGGACTTCTTCACATATATGGTTTGGGCCACTGGCTTACACACCCATTCAAAGTTGGTGAGATGAAGGGTTTGAGACCAAAAGCCCTTTCCTGTTGTTCACCTCCACAGCTTCAACTTATTCAGAGGTAGACTGCCTCTGCACCAGGAGGTTTCATTGAGCAGGATGCTGTGCTCTCTCCCCTGTGACATTTCCCTGTTTAAATGGCAAGTGGCCGCGCCCCCGGCCACCCCGATTGGCCAGCCGGGGGCGTGACGTGGCTAGGAGTACCAGTGACGCGTGCGACATCCCTCCGTCCACAGACAGTTCCCTCCTGCAACTCCGCCCCCCTCGGAAGGCGAGCGGTCTACTCTCCACCTCTCCTAAGCGCTTGGCTCCTTAAATTAGCAGCAAGGAATTCTGCCCATTCTCTTTTTAAAAATAGATTTCGATGTGAAAGAGACCCTGTTCCACTTCAATGCATGTTTCTAAGGCAGCCGAGATCCTGAATTATTCTGCTTAAAATTCCTGGGTGGGGGAAGCAATACCCCAGATCTCCTTGCTAACTCCACATCTACAGGGCGGAAGGGAAATCTTGAGTCACGCCCCCTGGGAAGGATCTCCCCCTGGGAAGGAAACGGAAACATATTCATTCGGCGCGAAAAGCCAAGAAAAGGAAACCAGCTCTCTCTCTTCTTGGAGAGGCAGCAGCCATGGATGCTTCTGGGGATCCCGTGAAGGATCTCTGCGAGGAAGCCACTTGCTGCATCTGCCTGGAGTATTTCAGGGATCCAGTGATCATTCATGAGTGCGGGCACAACTTCTGCCGATCCTGCCTGATCCAGTGCTGGGAGAAATCTGAGGGAGAGGCTTCCTGCCCTCAGTGCAGGGAAACGGTTGAGCAAAGCAGCATCACGAGAAACCAGCAGCTGGCAAATTTTGTGGAAATAGCCAAGAAATTCAGCCATGTGGGGGGGAAAGAGGAGGGAAAAGGAAAGGGCAGAATGTGCGAGAAGCACCAGGAGCCCCTGAAGCTGTTCTGCAAGGAGGAAGGAAGACCCATCTGTGTCGTGTGTAATGTATCTAAGGAGCACAAAAGCCACGAGGTGGTTCCTCTAGAGGAGGCGTCCCAGGAGTTCAAGGTGGGAAAGGGCAGTGGGTCTTGGGGGGTGGAATAGGGGCTTGCAAAAATAATAATAAATAATGTTGTAATGTATTCTCTCCACTTGCTGTCCAAAAGGAATTCTCCAGCAAAAGATCTTGTGCAGCCTGATAAAACTAAACTTCTAAAACTTTATACAATAAACATTTCCTTTTCTTTTTGAAAAATTTAAGTGCACCAGTGACTCCCCCTGAATGCAGGCTGCAGTCATTCCCCTGGGCTGAAAGCTCTAGGATTAATTTAATAAAAGGGAGGGGGGAGATGTTGGAGGTGTGTTCGGTGTGGGGGACAAATAGCAAAAAACCCATGTTTCTCAGCTCTGATATTGGGCAAGCCCCATTTCTGACTCTTCTGGGATGAAAAAGGGGGAACCTCTGCAAAAGACCCAGGGATGTGGGGCAGGGAGCAAATATACAATTCACCTTGTTTGTTGATGTGTTGTTGTTTGTTTAGTTGTGTCCGACTCTTTGTGACCCCATGGACGAGAGTACGCCAGGCACTCCTGTCTTCCACTGCCTCCCGCAGTTTGGTCAAACTCATGTTCGTAGCTTCGAGAACACTGTCCAACCATCTCGTCCTCTGTCTTCCCTTCTCCTAGTGCCCTCAATCTTTCCCAGCATCAGGGTCTTTTCCAGGGAGTCTTCTCTTCTCATGAGATGGCCAAAGTATTGGAGCCTCAGCTTCAGGATCTGTCCTTCCAGTGAGCACTCAGGGCTGATTTCCTTCAGAATAGATAGGTTTGATCTTCTTGCAGTCCATGGGACTCTCAAGAGTCTCCTTCAGCACCATAATTCCAAAGCATCAATTCTTCGGCGATGAGCATAACACAGCCCAACTTGGGCTTTGTTTTCTTTTCAGGATCAGATCAGCAGCTGCCTAGACAATGTGAGGAAGAAGAGAGAGAAAATTCTAGTATTTAAAGCAGACACAGAAAAGGAAAGCCAAGACCTGCTCGTAAGCACCATTGTTCCTTTAAGGTGGAAAATGCTATAGTCTAGAATCCATATCTGGGGGAAATGAATATGGAATACAGAAAGGGGTTTCTTTTTGAACAGCCGTATCTCCCACAAAATATGAAAGACCATTTAAAGGGGGGGGCTTGTAAGTCTTTACGAAGCTCTTTCTCAGCTGAATATGTCTGGTGTGCCCTTCCAATGGAATTTGGATAACTGGCCTCTTCATCCTAAAACAGCAGACTAAGTGCCTGATTTTGGCTCACTGTTCTCCTCTTTCAATCTCTTTGCTGCAGAAACAAACAGGTGCAGAGAGGGAAAAGATGGTGGCTGAGTTCAGGCAATTGCGCCAGTTTCTGGAAGAACAAGAGAAGCTTCTTTTGGCCCAGATGGCAGAAGTGGAGAAGGAGATTGCCGCAAAAAGGGAGGAGCATCTGGCCAGACTCTCCGGGGAACTCTCCTCTCTTGAGAGCCTCATCCGGGAGATGGAGGAGAAGCTTCAGGAACCAATGAGTGAATTCCTGCAGGTGAGGCCTGGTCTTGATGCGAGAGGGTGAAGTGTGCTGCTTCAAACTACAGGCAGGAGGATAACATGTCTTAACCCCCAACCCCCAAGAAAGCTGCTGTAAAGAAAACAATAGGTACATGAAGGGTGAAAGGCCTGGGATTCAAACCACAGGCCCCTTCATTCTAGCATCGGGTTCTCGCATTGACCAACCAGAGGTCTCTGGGAAGCCTAAAAAACCAGTAACGCTATTCCCTCCTCTGTTTCCCTGCAAGTGGAACTCAGCTGCTTAGTATTGATAACTGATTGGGGTTATCCAGAGGTTTGGAGCAGGTTGTCAGTCAGGTGAGGCAGTGGAAGTGATGGACCATTGTCTTGCCTTGGTAACGGACTGGATGAGAGCCAACAAACAGAAGCTCAATCCAGATAAGACTTGAGCACTAAAAGTGGGTGGTTCCCTAGACTGGATGGGTGGGAGATGGCCTGCTCTTGATGGGGTTACACGTCCTCTAAAGGAGTGGGTACATAGCTTGAGGGTGGTGCATGGGGCTGCCTCTGAATAAAGTTTGGATTATTTGGTTGCTCTTGTTTTTGTTTATATTATGAATTTCATATGAATTTTATTATGAATTTCTTATTTTTGTCATTTTATTTTGTGACCTGCTCAGAGACCTGCAGGTATAGGGTGGTATACCAAATTGATGACAACAACAACAACAACAACAGTAGAACAGGCTCCCCTGACATCTTTCTCTTTCTTTCTTTCTTTCTTTCTTTCTTTCTTTCTTTCTTTCTTTCTTTCTTTCTTTCTTTCTTTCTTTCTTTCTTTCCCTCCAGGATATCGGAAGCTTTTTGCACAGGTAAGTGATGGAAAACCCCTGTCTTATTATGATGCGAGGAAGGTTCCTCTTCAACAGGTGAGAAACTCCAGTCTTCAGTTCACAAAATAGGGACATATTTTTGTGGTAGCTATTGGTCCCCTCTACATTGACAGCAGGAAGCCATTCCCACTGAATATGTCTGAAGGCCCTTCTCTGTGATGGATTCATTTACTCTGCAATTGATACCAAAAGGGGGAACATCCCAAAGGTGCTTGTAAATATCTTCACTATAAAGGCCCATTAGGTCCAGTCGTGAACGACTCTGGGGTTGCGGCGCTCATCTCGCGTTATTGGCCGAGGCAGCCGGCGTACAGCTTCCAGGTCATGTGGCCAGCATGACAAAGCCGCTTCTGGCGAACCAGAGCAGTACATGGAAACACCGTTTACCTTCCTGCCGGAGTGGTACCTATTTATCTACTTGCACTTTGACATGCTTTCGAACTGCTAGGTTGGCAGGAGCTGGGACCGAACAACGGGAGCTTGTGAGGGATCCCGTTTCCCACCCCTCATTGCGTTAACAACAGAGGCTCTCCCTGTGCTTCTCTGCAAACAGGAGAAAAAACCTCCAGTGTCCAAATTGGACTTGTCTCCAGAGTACCTCAGGCACTGCGTTTGAAACCTATTGCCACCAGTGGGTCTCCCTCCCTGGGATCCCTACTGCTACAAGGTGCCTCTCCCTTAGGCAACTATGTGGCTCCTTTGGCTTTGCTAACCAACCCTTTGTATGACAGGAGAGAAAGCAAACAGTTTCCTCTTCCACAGGAAAGCTTTGTTCTCCCCTCTTTGTCACACCTCTGAAGGTACTGAGACACTGCCGAGTCAGTGAACGTTTAAGCACATTTAACTTTATTATTTAACTTATAAACATGAATTTCTCTGGTTCTTCAAAGCACATATCTTCTTTTCATATAACACAGACATGTTACCACAGCTCCTGCATCTCTCTCTAACCCTCTACTCCCAACTGCCAACCCCCAACTGCCATTTAGAATGCCCTCTAGCTCCGCCTCCCAGGGAACACCTGCCTATAATGGGAGTGATAGATTAACCCATGATGAACCGGAATCATCATCAGGCACCATTCCGCCACAGAGCTCACCCCGTCGCAGGGATTCGAACTGCCGACCTTCTGATCAGCAAGCCCTAGGCTCTGTGGTTTAACCCACAGTGCCACCCGCGTCCCTTCACTATAACTTGCCCTTAAATATCCAGTGTATTTCTGGCTTCTGCAGGTTCTTCCTCAGATATAAGAGTGTGAGAAAGGGCCCTGCTGGATTCAGCCAGTGGCCCATCTAGTCAACCATCCTGTTTTCATAGTGACTAACCAGATACCAGTGGGAAACCTGTGAGCAGGATCCGAGCCCCAGAGGACACTCCCCTCTGGTGGTTTCAGAGGCACCACTGCCTTGGACCCAGCCATCGTGAATAGGAGCCACTGAGAGCCTTGTCCTCCAACCTCAGACACTCATGAATTTTGAGAATCTTCCATGTTTAGAAAATACTGCTTTAATTTCTAATATTTTCTGCATTTCTAAAATGTAGCCACAATCACTTGAAATGCTTCACTAAACCTGGTGTAATCCTAAAATCTCCACGTAAGGATCCAGTATTGCTCACCTCCACATGCCATCTAGATGCTCCCTTTTGCCATAGGAAAAAACCAAGTCTTCATTGTGCCTTAATCATCAGGTTGAGACACCTGCCTTGTCAGAAACTTCCCTGCATTGGAAAGATTTTGGCTTGACTTTGTTCTTCTCCTCCCAGGTCTCAGGGGAAGGAGAACTTAGAGGATCCTCCTGTGGCTTTTCCTCCTGACCTGAAGTGGAGGATCTGGGACTTCTGTGATATAAATGCCTTCCTGGAGGGAGTCATGAAGAAACTCAGAGGTAGTAAAGAAGGGCTGTAAATATTTTATACTGGATGTTTAGAAGTGTTAATGACAGGCTCCAGGTCATTAGCAGTGCCAGGAAAATGGAGGGTTTATTTATTTATTCTTTTTCAATATCTAGAAGTCACACTTTCCTATATAGATGACTCACAATGGAAAGAGGAGGATAAACCCTTCTTGCTGGGTTCTGGAAGCTCTTGCGAGATCTTGGGGGAGCTTCCCAGATTCCAGTCAGCAAAGTAAAGGGTTTGAAAGCTCTTGCCACAAAGGGTTTGGCCACCACGCAAATCACTTTTAAGACCTCTACCATGATCACTGGGCTCAGAGAGGCTTCTGCAAAATCTCATGGGGCCATCTTGGGATCTCAGATGACAGGGGTAATTCCGGGTGTCGTTCTGACTTTGCACGATTTTCCTTTATGCACAATCCCCAGGAATGTAACCCTCCCTTAAGTTGTAAGTTGTCCGTAAAAATTTGTACTTGACCACTTCACATCTCTCAGCCAGGCTTTGGGTGCTTTCACACATCTCACTTTTTGGGAAATATCTCCTGTTCCTTTGGCCCTGAGATTGATGGGGGGCAGAAGGAGGAACGAAGGGGTTGCAGTCCCAGGAGAAGAGGGGATCTTCTGGGGGTCCTGCTCCTCCAAGATTTGGGCAGGCCTGGACCTTGACATCACCCCTGCCCTGGTTATGCAGGAATAGCCTGTATGGTGAGTTTCAGATAGTTTTAACTGCAACATCCATAATCTCCAGCTGGCGTGGTTAGGGATGATGGGACTTGTAGTCCACAATGCCTGGCTACATTGTCGTTGCCAGGTTTGTTATCTGAATGTTGGTTAAATCTCGGTTTCCTTTTCTCTTCCAGACATTGTGGAACATGGACTTCAGCTGCGAAAAGGTACATTTAATAATAATAATAATAATAATAATAATAATAATAAATTATTATTTATACCTTGCCCATCTGCCAGGTTTTCCCAGCCATTTCTGGGTCAAACAGAAGCTGGGATCTACTTCTCAAAAGACCAGCCACTGCAGATCTTCCGTCCATGCCTTTTTCTGTGCCGAATCTCAATAAGACACAGGGGTGGTGTGAAGCCAAATGCTCCTGGCACATGAGGGGGAAATATCCCTTTGAGCCATACAAGATCCCCAATTGGCAGCAGCTAGCGATTCCGGCCCGCTCTCACTCAACCACCCCCCCCACTCTCAAACAACCCACCCAAGGCTAGGGATGCTTAATGCAAGCTGTAGTCAGAGTTCAGCAAAATGAAAAGCCAGCTGCAGTGAAAAGGGGGGAACCAAATTATAACGGAGAGAACCGGGGACCCGAAGGCTGAACAGACCTGACACAGGAACCCGAGCAGCCTCCTCTCGTGTAAGCGGCTCCTCTCCCACTTTGCTGCCATGGCTCTCCTTCCTTCCCGACTCAACTCCGCTCACTGTAAAGCAAGGAAAGCGGGGGCCGTGTAAGCGACTCCTCGCCCACTTTGTAGCAACGCAAAAGCGAGCCACGGAGGAGGGAAGGAAGGGGAGTCCAAGGTAGTGGAGGGTGGCGGAGGCAAGGCCAGGCAGTGCGCCTAGTGGGAAGTGCGCAGACTCTAGGAAGGTGAGGCGCATGCAGGCCGGCCGTGCCTCAACGCCTCCCGCGCACAGTGTGCCCGCCGCTCCTAAACCTTCCCGGGGCTTCAGGGGAAAGGGGAGACTGCTGGCAACAGGGGAGGGTGGGGCAAGGGCGTGCACCGCACTCGGGCAATTTGGCTCCAGGGACCACACATTTGCTCCATAAGGCGCACAGACATTTCCCCTTTTTAGGAGGAAAAAAGTGAGTCTTATGGAGCGAAAAATACGGTAATCGAGTTTGTTCTTGGCTGACTGCTCATAGTTTTGCTGGGGGAAACAAAACATAGATCCAAAGGCCTACCAGGGACTCCTGGATCGCTCAGAAGGAAGTGAATTTTTCTTTCCTTGGAGGTTCTTAAGCAGAGGTGGGGGGGGGTCCTGTCATGGATGCTTTAGTTCGGATTCCTGCATTACAGGAGGTTGGACTAGAGGACCCTTCTGCCATGAACGGTGGGGATGGCCTTTGACAAGGCGCTGTCTCTCAGCCTCAGTCCTCCCATCTGAAAAATGGGCATAGTAAGATTGACTTAACTTACAGGGTCGTTGCAAGGGCTCTATGTGGATAATGTGTGTTAAGTGCTTCGAACACTTGAAAGAAGTACAAATATTTCAAGAATCATTAATAAGAACTTGACGAACATCCCTGTCCCTGTTCATTCTGTCATGTGCCTAAAGAATAGTCAGATTCCCCCTTGATGTCGTTTTTCTTCTCTTTCCTCCTCTGCCCCACAGAAAACGTAACGTTGGATCCAGACACAGCACATCCCTGTCTCATCCTGTCCAAGGATCGAAAGAGTGTGAGATGGGGGGGAAAGCCTCAAGACCTGCCAGACAACCCTGAGAGATTTGACACATATGGTGATGTGCTGGGATGTGTGGCGTTCAAGGAAGGCAGACATTTCTGGGAGATCACTGTGGGAAGAGAGGAGGAATGGTCCGTGGGGGTTGCCAGAAAGTCTGTGAAGAGGAAAGGCACGTTTACTGCTGCTCCTGAGGAAGGGATCTGGGGTATGGAGAAGTGTGACTGCTACCCCAATAATGCCCCTGTTCCAAGTGAGGAGCCCAAGAGGATCCGAGTGACCTTGAACTGTGAAGGGGGACGGGTGTCCTTTTACGATGCTGATACAGCAACCCTTCTCCACTCATTCTCAGAAGCCTCCTTCTCAGGAGAGATCCTCCAGCCCTACTTTTATGTGATGGAGAAAGCGAACCTGACACTCTCTTGACTGAAGGTGCAGGCAGACAAGCGTATATTGATTGCCATTATGACATACCCAGTCTCCTCTTCAGGACTCAGCAGACAGGCACTTAAGGAGAAACCACATTTGCCGAACTGTGATTGGCCATCCCTTGTGTCAATCATGATGCATCTCTCCCATCTCAGGCCAGCTTTGTAAATGACACTGATGGATTGGGTCCCCTGTCAGTCCCCAAACTTGCCTCTTCACTCTCCCTTGGGAATCGACTACTTCTGTCAGTGCAGGAGGTGCAAAGGGGAAAAGAAGCAAGAAAATAATTTAGGAAACAACAGCAAACACCCCCCTCCACATTCCTGTTTAGATACAGTTCTCTCTCCAACCTCCAACTCTGACTTAAGATTTCTAGAGATAATACCATCATATTTCCTGAATAAAACCAGAATTATGCACAGGCTTCACTTAAAACCTTCCTCAGCCTTAGTCCTGCGCTCAGATTCCCTTTTCCTTCCCCAAAACCTCCACTGCCAGGGAGATGGAAGTTCCAAAATCCCTTTTTTTTGCAACTAATCGGGGAAGCTTATGTGGCAATTAAGGAAAATCTCCATATTGATAGAGACTTGTTTGCGAGTTGAGTACAGTTGACCCAAAACTCACGTGCAGCTTACTTGCGTGATTGCAGCCTGGAGCCCTTCATCAAAACACAAATTAATAAATTGAAAGAGGGTGAGAGATGGGGAAAAACTGTTGGAAGGGACTGTGAGATCTCACAAGAGTCTCCAGAGCCCAGAAAACAATTGGGGGGGGGGCATTGGCAGTGGGAGAAAGAGTTTCTAAGTCCACCTTGCTCACCTGCCTTTAGAAAGGTTGCATAAAGCTCTCAAGATCTCTGGCTTCAGACAAGTAGGGAAGGTTGCATAGGGGCATTTTCAGGGGTCTTCCTGACTTAGCAATACTGCCTTTGCATGCTGAGCCCAGGAACATAACTCCCACATAGGTTTCGGGCCTCAATGCAACACAGCGAAGAGCCTCTGTCAGAAGTTCTGAGGAGAGAACAATGACAATCTAGAGCAGGCATCCCCAAACTTCGGCCCTCCAGATGTTTTGGACTACAATTCCCATCATCCCTGACCACTGGTCCTGTTAGCTAGGGATCATGGGAGTTGTAGGCCAAAACATCTGGAGGGCCGCAGTTTGGGGATGCCTGATCTAGAGGATCTTGGGGTGATGGTAAATTCCCATGTATACAATTATTTTCTCCAAGGTGCTTTGTAGTGAACAGTCAGATACCTGTATTTTTAGAGATCCCCTCTTCCTATCCTTTTGTATAACGGGCCTGGAAGAATTTGGGGATGTGTTTCCTGTGCTAACATGTATGATTCTATTAAAGATTGTACTTCTTGTTGCTCCTTTGTTGTTTTGAACTCAACAGTACAGTGGTACCTCTACTTACGAATTTAATGCGTTCCGAACGCACATTTGTAAGTTGAATCCCATAGGAATGCATTGGGAGAAAAAATTCGAAAGTCGAAGCAACCCTATGTAAAAATTCGTAAGTAGAAAAAACCTATCTAAACCACATCCAAGATGGCGGACGGAGCTTCGTTCGTAAGTAGAAACATTCGTAAGTAGAAACATTCGTAAGTAGAGGTACCACTGTATAATAACCATTCCCCATGACACTTCCTCCAGGGATTTTAGGAGGGTGATATCCTGTTTTATCCTCAGAGGAACCCTGTGAGGTAGAAGAGGCTGAGCTGAGAGACTTAGAAAAAGGAAACACTTTAAAGTTTATGGTCAAAAGGGATTTGAACCTGGGCCTTGTCATCCCAAGTCCAACACACTGGGCACTCAGAATGGGTCCCTTCAGAGATATGCTTGAAAGCCCTCCCTGAAAAGTTCCTATATATGTTGTAGCTCATCTTCAGACCTTCCTGTGTTGACTGTGAATGTCTGCAGGAGTCGATCAAGATAGAGTGAGTGGCAGATTTCAGGGGCTTCCCTGCATAAGCTCATATTTCACACCTGGATCTCAGCATTCCGATTAAAAATGAAAGCAAATCCCTGAAGTCTGCCCATCCCTTTATTTATGGGAGTCACACAACCAGGAGAGAAGTGAGTCTCAGCCGTATCTGCCATGTCAGTTACAATACCGGTAGTTCCTCACCACATTTTCAACAGAAGCAGCTAGTGCCAAACAGATGGGGGCATACATCTAAAAATGCTCAACAACTGTGTCCTCCCCTAAAAAAAGCTTGCCCCCCCCCCAATAACAATGGGTAGATCAGTGTTTCTCAACCTTTTTTGGGCCACGGCACACTTGTTCCGTGAAAAAAATCACGAGGCACACCACCATTTAAAAAGTTAAAAAAATTAACTCTGTGCCGCCCTATATTATAATTATGACTGTAAGAAACACTTGCCAAATATTGCTTTCCGGCGGGTTAGTGTTATATATTGGCGGCCGCCAGGCACCTGACAATGCAAATCGCCCTTCTCGTCGCTGCACGTCGCGGCACACCAGCTAGCGTCTCGCGGCACACTAGTGTGCCACGGAACAGTGGTTGAGAAATGCTGGGGTAGATCATTGCCAATTGCTTTATACTAGGAGCAGTGTTAGTGATATTTCCAGTGAGAGAGAGAAAGAACTGACTTCTCTATGGAAGTTACCAGAAGCACACACAGATTTACCTCAGACAAGTTAACTGACATCAGTCACATGACATTCTCTCTTAAGGTGGAATGGAAAATTACAACAACCTCCCCCTTTCCATGTACAGTGGTACCTCGGTTTAAGTACACAATTGGTTCTGGAAGTCCGTACTTAACCTGAAGCGGACTTTCCCATTGAAAGTAATGGAAAGTGGATTAATCCGTTCCAGACGGGTCCGCGGAGTACTTAAACTGAAAGTACTCAAACCAAAGCATATTTAAACCGAGGAATGAGTGTAACATTAAGCACTGGTTTACCAACCAACTGTAGCTTTTGTATATACACACAAAGTTGTTCTTTGTTAACAACTTTAGACAACAGATCTGCGGGAATCTCGTTGCCTGCAATGTAGGACCCTTGAATAAGTCCTTTCCTAATACATTCCCTTGCACGGTGTAATTTGATTTGCAAGTACTTGGTTCTTTGCTTGCAACTCTCAGAATTAAGCAAAGCCAAACAAGATCTGTTATCTTCATACACCTGTATAGGACAAGTTACCTTGACTCTGATATCCTGAAACATTTGTATCAACCAACAGTGCATTTAATTCAGCTTCACAAGAACTTAAATTCACTGTCATCTGCTTCCTGCACATCCAATCAAAAAGACAGTGGTTGTACATATAGCATACTCCAGAAGTACTTGTTCCGTCTGTGGTGTCACTTCCAAAACTTGCATCAGCAAAAATTTCAAGATCTCCAGTCTTCTGACTGGTGAACCTCAGCCTATAGTGCATAGTTCCTCTCAAGTAACGAGCTATGCGTTTTAAAGCTTTCCAATGCTGAACAGTAGGATTGTTAGCATGTCTGCTAAGCAGGTTAGTACTTGCAGCTATGTCAGGCCTTGAGTATCTGGCAATGAAATTTAGTTTGCCTAGAATGCATCTACAGTCATACCTCGGTTTAAAACCGCCTCCGTTTGCAAACGCTTCTGTTTACAAATGCTGCGGACCCATCTGGAACGGATTAATTCACTTTCCATTACTTTCAATGGGAAAGTTCGCTTCAGGTTAAGTACGCTTCAGGTTAAGTACGGACTTCCAGAACCAATTACAGTGCTACCTCTACTTACGAATTTAATGCGTTCCGAATGCACATTTGTAAGTTGAAAAAAATTGTAAATCATAGAATCATAGAGTTGGAAGAGACCACAAGGGCCATCCAGTCCAACCCCCTGCCAAGCAGGAAACACCATCAAAGAATTCCTGTCAAGCCTCCGCTTAAAGACCTCCAAAGAAGGAGACTCCACCACACTCCTTGGTAGCAAATTCCACTGCCGAACAGCTCTTACTGTCAGGAAGTTCTTCCTGTTTAGGTGGAATCTTCTTTCTTGTAGTTTGAATCCATTGCTCCGTGTCCGCTTCTCTGGAGCAGCAGAAAACAATCTTTCTCCCTCCTCCATATGACATCCTTTCATATATTTGAACATGACTATCATATCACCCCTTAAAGTCGAATCCCATAGGAATTCGTAAGTAGAAGCAACCCTATCTAAAAATTTGTAAGTAGAAAAAATCCTATCTAAACCGCATCCAAGATGGCGGACGGAGCTCCATTCGTAAGTAGAAACATTCGTAAGTAGAGTTATTCGTAAGTAGAGGTACCACTGTACACTCATACTTCAGGTTAACTACGCTTCAGTTTAAGTACTCCGTGGACTGCCTGGAACGGATTAATCCACTTTCCATTACTTTCAATGGGAAAGTTCACTTCAGGTTAAGTACGCTTCAGTTTAAGTACAGACTTCCGGAACCAATTGTGGTTGTAAACCGAGGTACCACTGTATACAATGTTATATCAGAAAATGCTTCAGCCTTTTCATCTCTGAAAACCTGTCATCTTTGGGGTGTCCACAGGATTCGCAGCAGTCAAATTTAGTCTGGCTAATACATCAGAGATTTTCTGAGTTTGGTGAACCAGAAAATTATCTTTTTCTACATGCAGAGATAGGTAGTTGGATCCCTGGCCAAGATCCTTCATATCAAAGTGTTCTTTCAACTGAGCAAGGGTGTTTCTGTATAAATCTTGATCTTTCCAAAACAGCAAAAGATCCAAACACAGCTCATCCCTGGCTCTACCTGTCTGCGGATAAACAGAGTGTGAGAAAGGGAGAACTGTGCCAAGACCTGCCAGACAAACCTGAGAGATTTGACACACAAACCTATGTGCTGGGATGTGAGAGTTTCACATCAGGCAGACATTTCTGGAAGGTCACTGTGGGAAGAGAGGGAGAATGGAGGGTTGGGGTTGCCAGAAAGTCTGTGAAGAGGAAGGGTGTTTTTTCTTTTGATCCTATGGATTGGATCTGGGGTTTGGGAAAGTGGGGCGGTGTATATAAGTTTTGCTCTCCCTTTAAGGCCCTTGTTCCAGGTGATGAGCGCAAGAGGACCCGAGTGACCCTGAACTGTGAAGGGAGATGGGTGTCCTTTTACGATACTGATACAGCAGCCCTTCTCCACTCATCCTCGGCAGCCTCCTTCTCAGGAGAGACCCTCCAGCCCTTGTTTTATGTGTCCGCTGATATGGGCAAAAATCTGCCCTTATTCCCTTATTGGGTTCTCCATCGGTTGGAGAATATAACAGAGGCCAACCAGAGAAGTTTGAGAAGCAAAGCCTTTATTTTCGCTGTTGCAACAGGGTCCTTCTTCTCACGCAGGAGAACAAGGAAGGAACCCCAAACAAAGGTGTCCTGCCCTTAAAAAGAAATTTGAAATTGGTTTCAGCCCACCCCCCCAGAAGCATCATCCATATGTCACAGAAGGGGTATAGCCCAAGACCGCCCTCCCTAGATTCATCATAGGTACATCATGAAAGGGGAGGTCTGGTGGCAGTAATCTGAGCAGTCTGGACCCTGCCCCCTGCCCCCAAAACCTAATCAACAAAAAAGAGAGATATTTACATTTCCCTGTTTCCCAGCCAAGTTAATCACACCCTTTTGTCTGGCACTTAGGTATCAGGATGCCAGGGATTATCACTTTAATTCCTGAGACAATGAGAATGTTCCCCCCACCCCCCTTCTTCCTTGCAGAGGAACACCTGGTCAGAGAGAGAGAGTCAAAATGGTGTCAGTCAGGCCTGTCTTCCTGTGCTGCTTCAGACATGTTTCTGTACATTCATGTACATGTTTTATGAACAATTATTATTATATATATATATATGACCTCAAAATTCTTATAACACCGCCAAAGGCCACCTCGTCACCAAATTTCCAATTATTATGATTATAATTATTATTATATTTTGAATAATTTTATTTTGGATTATTTTTATTAGTTTTCAGTTACAATAATCTAATAATAGCCTCATTATAACAATGCTAAAGTATAATACAGTTATTAACACCAATCATTCAGATGCCAACCTATAATTTAGGTGGTCCCCTGCGTGCAAGAATTGATGTCTGTGATGTCTTTTCCTGTCCTTGTAAAATATCATGTCTATCTTTTCCGCCTTGGGTGGAGCTAATATCCCATTGTTGTTTCAGAAGTTCTCCATTGCTCCGTCCCGTGCTTCATTGTTTTGCAACTTTAACAGCAACTGCAAAAATCACACTGACTAAATAAATATCCTGTGTTCACCATTTCCCCTCTCGGCCTCGGAAGGAGAGTGATCTGTCAAACTTCAAATAACTCATTAATGACCCATATAAGCTTCTCAGCAAGCTCACCAGCAGATTCCTTTCATCCCTCAGTTCAGCTAAAAAGAAAAACTTCTAATTAAATTAATCTTGAAGTCCTTTTAGCATGATTCAGTTCAGTCCATAGATAATAAGGGATAGGGAAGAACTCCAATTTCCCACAAACCCTGCAAAATAAGCCTTTCCCCCCTTTTTTCTTTTTACACACACAGTTCCATTTGATGTTATCTTCCATATCTGCAATCCAATTTAATCCCTTTTCACCTGTATGTATATATATATATATATATATATATATATATATATATATATATATACAGTGCTTTTGCACTCAGCACCTCTCACATTCCATGCCGCAGCGAGAGCCAGGTACTGAAGCCCGTTCCCCCCTGTCCCTGGGGGGAATTTTCAAGGATGATTGTTGTTGTTGTTTAGTCGTTTAGTCGTGTCCGACTCTTCGTGACCCCATGGACCATAGCACGCCAGGCACTCCTGTCTTGCACTGCCTCCCGCAGTTTGGTCAAACTCATGTTCGTAGCTTCGAGAACACTGTCCAACCATCTTGTCCTCTGTCATCCCCTTCTCCTAGTGCCCTCACTCTTTCCCAACATCAGGGTCTTTTCCAAGGATTCTTCTCTTCTCATGAGGTGGCCTGGAGAAGGAACTGGCAAGCCACTCCAGTATCCCTGCCAAGAAAATTCCATGGACAAAGACAACAGGCATATCAAGGATGATTACCCTCAATCTATTATTTCTCAGACCTTTCAAAATGATCCAGGCTCTACCCATAAATATTAAAGGCATTCGCCTCTCTTTCAGTCTTTCCCCACTCATTCATCAGTTAAAGGTGGGTGTGAGACATTGGCGTTAGATCAAGGACTGCATGTTTAGCGTGCAAACTATTACCTTTGAGTGGGGCACACTTTTAAAATATTAAAATAATAATATCCAACCCATCTGCTGGGTTTCCTCAGCCATTCTGGGAAGATTACAACATATCTAGAAACATAATAAAAAAACACCAAGCATTAAAAACCTCCCAAAACAGGAGGTTTTCCTATGGAAAGGACCTAAAATTCGGAGCCTTGCAGCATTTGGCACATATAAGAACTTTAGCCAACAGCCCACGAGGGAGAAAACAATATTCCTGTTCACTTTTGCCACATTTTCTATAGGTCTTGCCATGCCTCCCCATTGCTCACTTTTTTCCAAAAGGAGTTAAAGTTTGTTTTTCAGGCACAGCAAAATTAATCAGATTCCCACAGAATCCTGTGTGAAGAGAAGTCCTTCCTTAGGGAGCTGGGTATGTTTAGCCTAGAGAAGAGAACATGATAGCCATGTTCAAATATATAAAAGGATGTCATATAGAAGAGGGTGAAAGGTTGTTTTCTGCTGCTGCAGAGAAGCGGACACGGAGCAATGGATTCAAGCTACAAGAAAGAAGATTCCACCTAAACATTAGGAAGAACTTCCTGACAGTACCGTAAGAGCTGTTTGGCAGTGGAATTTGCTGCCAAGGAGTGTGGTGGAGTCTCCTTCTTTGGAGGTCTTTAAGCGGAGGTGTTAGGGCAAAATCTGGGTGCGAGGCAGCCGGACACCCAGCTCGTCAGGCGAGGGCCTGCGGTGACTGCGGATAGCAAAGGAAGGAGGCCAGCCAGATGTTGAAGCAAAAACACCAAGGTTTATTGCTGCGCAGCAGGTTCAATGCAGAGAATGAACCCCGAACAAAAGCTTACAACAACTTTTAAAGGTTTCCCCAAACGTCCCAGAAAACATTGCAGAAAGTGTCATACATACATCATTGATACATCACAGAAACGTCATGAGAGGGGAGGGTACAGGACACATTTCCATATGGGTAAACAAGATAAACAAGATTTATGCAAAGGGAGGAACAGACAACGACCCCCTGATGGGTCACTTGATGGTCCAGGCATTGAGATCTCCGCAAAGATGAGTATTGGGAAAGGTTCCAGACATGTCCAGATAGGAGGTGACAATGGAACTCCGGTGTACTTAGCCCCTGGCATGTGTGAGACCCAGGAAGGAAGGATATCCAAGGATTATGCCTGATGGGTTTGTGTTCAAGGTGGAGGGGACATTTTCCTGTGTACGTGACTCTACGCTTCGGGGATTATGTCGAAGCCTGGGGTCTTTGTGAGGCCTCAGTGCCTGTGTCAAACGAACATTGGTTCCAATAAAATCCATGCTTGCAGTGATTTTATATGATTTAATAAAGATTCCTGAGTTCCCCTATCTGGACTCACTGTCTCGTTCTTTGCCTGAGTCGCTTGGATACAATGTAGCAAGTTCTAATTAGATTACTAGCTTCCGAAGGTTCGAAGAACTGTCAGTGATTGTTCTCCTGTCATCGCCTCGTCAGCAGCTTACTCGAGCGTGCAGAGTTAGCTGAGCTGGGCTCTGCAGAGAGATTGCAATTGTCTGATTGGCCAAGACGCAGCGGACAGGAGAAGGGGTTTCATTCATAATTTTCGCTACATTCATAACTTGGTTTCATTCATGAGTTGTGACAATGTTACTATCATATAGAAAGGGTTATACGGGGGAGAGGGAGAAGCGGGAATGGAGAGAAGCCTTTATTTCAACAGGGCTCATTCCCATGGGTTGGGGTTACTTGCGACGTGTCTACAGGTTTGGGGCATGGTCTGGCGGGGTCCTCTTAGGGTTTCCTCTGAGGTCCAAACGAAGCCTCGTTTGGATGCCCCCCCCCCGTAAAATTCCCTAACAGTCGCCCACTCGGAGATAGATTCGTGACGAGTTCTGAAAGAACCACGAATCTTTTCTCCGCACCCCCTTGCACCCCCTGTAGCTATATTTCAGTGATTTGATATTCACCTTCCCCAAGATGTCGCATTTGGACATACTCGGGGAAGGGACCGGTATTTGTTGAATAGGCTCTCAGTGGGAACAGTTGAGGGGGGTTTCTCTCGGGAAAGCAATGGAGTAGGGCACAACAAGGATTAGCACAATGTAAGGCACAGCAACACATAGACACACATAAAACACTAATAACTAATATTGAAATAATCACCTTAAGTATAGACCTTACCCATCCTAAGTTGGGGAGCCAGCCCCATAGGTCAAAATCTGAGAGTCCCTCATGTTGAATCGCTTCAAGTTGTCCTGCCAGTTTGTGGATGTTGTTTAGGTGTCCGGTTATGTTTAGGGTTTGGTCTGTCACGAACGTGCAGCATTCAGAGCCAATTAGAGCACAGGTCCCACCCTCACTAGACAACAAGAAGTCCGTCGCAATTCTGTTCTGAATCGAGAGTTGGCGTACCTGTGACAGTTCTGTGGTGAGGGAATCCGTGATTTGTTCTGCTTCCTGCATGAATTTCAAGAGTACATCAGTGAGTTTAAGGATGTCCACATGGTTGGAGCCCGCTCCATATGCAGGGAATAATGCCCTGCCCCATGTTTCACCGTTAGCCGCCACGTCGGAGAGATCTGAGAGGGATTTCTGTTCTCTCCTGTTCCTTTGCCTTCCGGCCGGTAAGTTGCGAGTGATTCGGATTCCGGGTACAATGTATCCAACGAAACAGGAACCAGACATATGAGGGCTCACCCAGCTGTATGCGCGATGCCCACATACCCAGAATAACCCTGAGAGGTAAGATTCCATCCTCCCGGATGCAAAGGGTCGCAAGAGCGAGGGGTCTGGATTGTCCGTCGAGTTCTCAGAAGGACGGCCAACCACTGCAATCCATGCCATTGAGAGATTAGGGTAAATGTGAGAACCTAGACGTGAGGAGACTGTTGCCTGCCCGGAAGTGTGGAGCTCAATGTTGGCAGCGCAGGTGCTGGTTCCTATGTGGGCCCCATCACCGGTGAAGAGCCGACAGAGGGGGCCCTTAGTTGGGCCTGTGAGGTACAGGTACTGATGAGTAAGATTCATAGCGGTAAGATTCCAGGACGTCATATCCCCGGAGCGGAATTGCTCTAGGGTGACGGGTACTGGTACCAAAGGCAGTCCTTGTCGCATGTGGCTTGGAGCGTGGGCGCAAATCCAACAATCCTGTGGAGGTGCCTCCTTGGCCACCTGGCTAAGGAGTTGGAGGTAAGAGTTCTTGCCCCAGGAGGAGAGCAGGTCCGGTTCCTCGAGAGTGGGGTTTTCGCCGAGCTGCCTAGGAGCTGTTCCGATAGGATGGAGAGGGTCAGTGGTGTTTAGGAGGGTAGCGTTCTTGGCGATTCCCCCGCATCGTTGCGGTCCAACGTGGTCCCATACCGGGGACATGTTTGAAGGTCCTACAGGGTGATACCAACCCTCAAGGTATTCTCCTCCCTTCCACCCCAAGGTATGTCCCAAGTTCCACAGACAACAGAAGCGCCTCAGACAAACTCCTTGTAATTGAGGTTTCTCTGGTTTCTGGGTCAAAAGGAGGCACTGGAACCCGAATATCAAATTTTCCGACGGGTGGTGGTTGTCAGTGTAAACGTGGTTGACACCTCCCTTTTCCATCTCAGTCCAATTCGGGTAGCGGAGGATGTCCCTTTGCCCATAAAGTAGATGCGACCCATTGGTACAGTGAAGTCGGTAGTATTGCTGTTCCATGGTGAGATTTGCAGATCCAATGCGTTGGTAATTTCGGTCTCGTATGAAAAGTTCCCAGTATTGGGTCCCACTGAGTCTAGGGACCAAGGAGTGACGAAGAAGGGTTCGGGATTCCGGGAGACAAAAATTGAAGTCGCCCACTCGGTCCGGGTTCTGGTTGCCTCCAAGGTCTGCAGTATGGTAGTCGAGAAAGCGATAGTTCGTCTGCAGACCGGAGCACTGGTCCGACAATGGCTTGGTAGCTGGGGCAAAGAGGAGGAGGGTGAATAAGTAAAGGGTATGTTCCATGTCCAATTCACGGGGGGTTTGGCCTGCGTAGGGGTTGTTTGGTTGGGTATCAGAAACGGGCGTTGTCAGACTAGTCAAAAAGAGCGAGCTGTCAAAACGTGGCGGAGAAGAACGGGCGGTTGACAGCTGTCAAACAGGAGCTGTCAAAACGTGGCGGAGAAGAACGGGCGGTTGACAGCTGTCAAACAGGAGCTGTCAAAACGTGGCGGAGAAGAACGAGCGGTTGACAGCTGTCAAACTGGAGCTGTCAAAACGTGGCGGAGAAGAACGAGCGGCTGACAGCTGTCAAACTGGAGCTGGGCGTCGGCAGGCAGCAGGAACGAAAGCGATGGCAGGAAGCAGGATCGAAGTGAAGCAAAGCGACGGCAGGAAGCAGGATCGAAGCTAAGCAAAGCGACGGCAGGAAGCAGGATCGAAGTGAAGCAAAGCGACGGCAGGAAGCAGGATCGAAGTGAAGCAAAGCGACGGCAGGAAGCAGGATGGAAGCGAAGCAAAGCGATGGCAGGAAGCAGGATCGAAGCGAAGCAAAGCGACGGCAGGAAGCAGGATCGAAGCGCCGTCGAGGGGGTATCACTGACGTTTCAGGCGCAGCTTGATTGCGGTAGGATCTGGGACAATTTCAGAGGTCCAATTGTCCCACAAAGGTGTAGCGGCAAGGTCTTCTTCAGGTCCAGTCTGTAGAGCCCGATTTTGGCCCCGATTGTCAGGTCCGGTCTGTAGAGCCCGATCTTGGCCCCGATTGTCAGGTCCGGTCTGTAGAGCCCGATCTTGGCCCCGATCGTCAGGTCCGGTCTGTAGAGCCCGATCTTGGCCCCGATCGTCAGGTCCGGTCTGTAGAGCCCGATCTTGGCCCCGATCGTCAGGTCCGGTCTGTAGAGCCCGATCTTGGCCCCGATCGTCAGGTCCGGTCTGTAGAGCCCGATCTTGGCCCCGATCTGGGTCCGGAGGTGAGAGCAAAGGAGCCGGGTCAGGCTCGTTGTCCTCTAGGTCAGGAGCTGGGAGGGTTGGGGGTTTGTCAAAGGTACAGTCCTCCCCCTCCCCGTCCCCCTCAGAGTCTGGTGGCGGTTCGGCTTTCTTGCACCTGGTGTGGTGCAACCAGGAGCTCTTCTCCCCTATTTTTAGAGCGGTAGGAGAGGTGAGGAGAATTTGAAAGGGTCCCTCCCAGGAGGGTTGAAGTGTCTGCTTATGAAACACCTTAACTAAGATCCACTCTCCTGGGTGGAAGGAATGGGCCGAAACATCTACAGGCAGATTCTGTCCCTCTACAGCAGCATAGGCATGAAGTCGCTGTAATTGTTTCTGAAGTTGGATGACATATGTCGTGAGTTCCGCTTCCCCCGTGTCCAACTCAGCAAGCGGGAATTGTGTTGTATAGACTGGTGGCGGTCTCCCGAACAGGAGCTCATATGGGGATAGTTTTAGGGTTCTTGTGGGAGCACATCTAATATTATGTAGAACGAGAGGTAGGGCATTCACCCATTTCAGTCCCGTTTCACTGCAGAGTTTTCCAAGTTGCAACTTAATCTCTTGGTTCATGCGTTCTACTTGGCCAGAAGACTGAGGGTGATAAGGGGTGTGTAGTTCCCACTTGATACCGAGCGCCTGGGCAACATGTTGGGCCACCTCTGCAGTGAAATGGGTTCCTTGATTGCTGTCCAGTTTACGGGGGATTCCATATCTAGGTATGATCTCGTGAATCAGAGTTCTAGCGACTACAGAGGCTGTCGCCCGTCGGGTAGGAAATCCCTCTACCCAATGGGAGAACTTGTCTACAATGATTAAAGCGTGCTTGAATCCCTGGCATGGTGGAAGATCAATAAAGTCCAATTGCAGGGTTTCAAAGGGGACGAAAGCCCAAGGTCTGGCTCCTGGGGGTCGTTTAGGTTCTCGCTTCGGATTAAAGGTTTGGCAAGTGACACAATTTTTGGTAGCTGCTACGGCCGCGGCTGCAGTCCCCGGCGCATAGCAATACCGTTGGATGAAATCAGTTATTTTTCCCTTTCCCCAGTGGGTTTGTTGGTGAAGTATCCTTGCAAACTTTGGTGTCCAAGCCTTGGGTAAAATTAGTCTACCATCAGGCAAAGTCCAAACTCCTTCGGTTTCGGACGCACCAATAGAGATCCACTTTGCCAGTTCCTCATCAGTTGTAGTCTCATAGATATTTCTCAGGTCTAAATCAGCTGGGAGTTGGATGCACTGAAAGTCCATTCCCTCCAAAGGAGGTTGGAGTGCAGCCATTTGAGCCGCTCTATCTGCCCGGCTATTCCCTTTGGATATGGGATCCCTCCCTCTTGTGTGTGCTTTGCAATGCACAACAGCTATCGCCTCCGGTAGGTGAATAGCATTTAGAAGCCTTTCGACAAGGGCGGCGTGGGATATTTGGGAACCAGCCGCTGTCAGGAAGCCTCTTTGGAGCCAGATTTGTCCCGTGGTGTGAACTAATCCGAAACAATACTTGCTGTCTGTGTAGATGGTGGCCCGTTTGCCTTCACTAATTTCACAGGCTCTAATGAGGGCTACGAGCTCAGCCGCTTGGGCACTATACTGTGGATTGATTGGGTTGGCTTCTATTATTTCAAAATCAGAGACCACTGCATACCCCGACTTCCTTTCTCCATCTATGATTCTTGAGCTGCCATCGGTGTACAGAATTAAGTCCGGATTTGGCAGGGGGAGGTGATCTAAATCCTCTCGGGGTTTTTCTGCTTGACGGACTATTTGCGCACAATCATGGTGAGGGGTGCCATCATCTGGTAGTGGTAAAAGGGTGGCAGGATTGAGGGAGGTAACTCATTTGATCGTTACATTCGAGGGGGTCAGAAGTAAGGCCTCATAGCGGTTTAATCGTGAGTTCGAGAAGTGGTGCGAACCCTTCATTGTAAGGAGAACGGACACCGCATGTGGCACGTGTATGGTGATTTCATGTCCTAATACAGTTTCCTGAGCTTTCTCAAGGAGTGCGGCTGTTGCAGCTATAGCGCGGAGACAGTTGACAGTTCCCTTAGCTGTGTTATCTAGCTGAAGACTGTAGTAGGCTACTGGTCTTTCCCGATCGCGAAAGGGTTGTGTGAGGACCCCTGATGCGACCCCCATTTGTTCATGGACATATAGATTGAAGGGGATACGGTAGTCCGGGAGTCCCAGGGCGGGAGCTGAGCGGAGTTCCCGTTTTATTCGCTCAAAGGAGGCATAGGCTTCCTCACTCCATTGGAGTTTATCGGGGTGGTCCTGTCGGGTCATAGCTGTCAGGGGCTTGGTGAGTTCAGCGTAACCCGCTATCCATGATCGGCAGAATCCAGCCATCCCTAGGAACCCTCTGAGCTGTCTTTTCGTTTGAGGCAATGGGATCTTTGTGACTGCCTCAATCCTGTCAGTAGCTAGGCTTCTAGTGCCAACCCCCAGGATGTGGCCTAGGTATTTCACTTCTTGTTTGCAGAATTGCAATTTCTTAGGTGACACCTTGTGTCCCTTATGTGCCAGTTCCATGAGCAGGTACTTGGTGTCCATTCTGCATGCTTCCTCACTAGTAGAGCACAATAAAATGTCATCTACGTACAAGAGATAGATGGATCCCCCTGGAAGGACTACATCCTGCAGATCTTGGTGGAGGACCGCAGAGAAGATTGCGGGTGATTCCACATATCCCTGGGGTAGTCGAGTCCAGGTTAGTTGACCTGGTCCCCATGTGAACGCAAATAAGAACTGACTTTCTGGGGCCACCGGGATGCTGAAAAAAGCTGAGCACAAATCCGCTGCACTGTACCAGGTTGTGTCGGGCGGGATGGCGTTTAGGAGAGAATTGGGGTTGCCTACGACAGGGTGGCGGGGGATCACGAACTGGTTTACCAGGCGGAGGTCCTGAACAAAGCGATAACGGACAGGTGCGCCTTCCCCTCCCGGTTTTTTGATTGGGAGCACCGGGGTGTTACAAGGGGAGGCGGTGTGTACCAGTATTCCTTGGTCTAGGAAGTCCTGTATCATCGGCGTAAGGCCATCTATAGCTTCTTTAGGGAGCGGGTATTGTTTTGTGCAGGGGAAAGGTACGTCCGTGCGGTAGGTGATCCTGACAGGTGCGGCTGACTTTAGGAGTCCGACCGAAGTAGACTCGGTACCCCAGAGCCACGGGGGCATTTCTAACTCGAGCTCAAGGGGCAAGTCCGGGAATTGGTGGCCCATTTTCGCCTCCTCCACGATGCCTTGGAAGGCCAGGAGTGATTCTTCAGGGAGGTGCAGATAAATTCCTTCCTTATTACACTGAATGGTAGCGCGCAACTTGCAGAGAAGGTCCCTGCCTAGCATATTCACCGGGCTGTTAGTCAAAAGGAAGGTGTGTTCCGCTAACAGAGGTCCTAGCTTTACCTTTGCTGGCTCAGAAAGGGGGCAGGTTCGGGGTATCCCATCTAATCCAAACACTTTGCGAGTTTCTCTTCCTGGTTTGAGGTGACTATCCGACAGGGTAGAAAAGGTGGCTCCCGTGTCCAGCAGGCAATCATAGGATTGTCCGTCTATATTAAGGGTACAGACTGGGTCCTCTGGTGACAAGGCGAGGACCGGGCAAAGTGCGGAGGCTTGAGTGGGATACCCGGCTGATTGTCAATAGTTCTGCCCTCCAGGCAAGACGGATGGGGCTGAAGAGGCCGGATTAGGCTGGAATGAGTTTCCGTACTGTGGAGCTTGAGTCTGATACCCTGAAAGGGGCCGGGGATTGGTGACCTGGGCAATTTGCCGGATCCCAGAATTGGAGGGGTATCGCTGTCCTGGGGACATAGGTCCGGATGCCGGCTGAGGTGGGAAAGTGCCGGTGGGGGGGTTTCCGTAGGGAGCTTGTGGCGGGTAGTAACTCGGGCCGGAGAGATACGGACAGAATTTTTTGATGTGGCCTTCTTCCCCGCAATTGTAGCACCCTCCCGTGTTGGGTCCCCACGGTCTGGGAATTACTGGTGGTGCGCCTCCTCTACCTCTTCCCCGGACCATGCCTCTTCCCCGGAACCCTCTAGGTTCCATGTTGAGGGCCAACACCCTTTCTTCCTCAGCTGACCCCTCACGCTTGGTTTTCTCTTCCCGTGAGTTGAAGATGGTCTTTGCAATGGACAGAATTTCACCAATTGGCTTTCCATCATATCCTATCTGGAGGTTCAGGGCCTTCCTTATGTCTGGGTGGCCTGGTCCTTGAAGAACCCCTTAATTATAATTTCATGTTCGGGACTCTCTGGGTTTATTCCTCCCCATGTTTTTATCGCTGTTGTTAGTCTACTGAAATAGTCAGAGGGGTGTTCATTTTGCCCTTGTTGGACCGCTTGGACCTTGGTCCAATTTACTACCCGTTTCCCGGCTGCCCGGATCCCCTCTAGGATTGCCCTGGTAAAAACCTCCAAACACCAGGTATGATCTGGATTGTTATAATTCCATGAGGGGTCATTTCGCAGCACGGTGGCTGTGAGAGGTGCGACGCCCCCGGGTCGGTTAGGTTGAAAGTCAGGGAGATTCAAGGCTTCACCCGCCTTAGCTAGGATGTCCGCCTTCTCTGCCTCATTAAAGAGGGAGTTCAGGAGAACCTGAACGTCCGCCCAGGTAGGGTCGTACGAAGAGAAGATGGCGCTGACTTGCCGGTGACATCTATCGGGGTCGTCCCTCAGGGAGGGCATTAGGTTGGACCAAGTAACAAGATCTGTGGTGGCGAATGGCCGGTGAGCGTATACCATCCTGGGTGGACCGTCAGGGGCGGAAGGAGGGATGGGCAACCCTCGTAGGGGCATCTGTGCGTCCCCTTGGCTGCTGGGACCAGCCCCATCATTTACTGACGTTGGCTTGGACTTTGTTTTTAACTCTTTCTTAGTTTTCTCTCTTTGCGCCAAGGTTGAAGCCCTGGCCGTTCTTCCTTGTCCTTCGCTGCCACTCACTTCCTCATCAATGTCACCCTCACTGCTAATGTCTTCCGAGGTGGCCGTTGGGTAGTAAAAGGGCAGAAGCGACTGATCGAAGGAGTCGCTGTCATCTGCCGGTTCCTCATAAGGAGGGGGTGGTGGTAGGTTCCTTTGGGACCTAGGTCGGCGGGCCTTGGATTTCAAGACAGCTAGGTGCCTCGGATTTCCTCGTCCTGAGCAATCCGGAACCGTTCTCTCGGCGGCTTCAAAGAGACTTAGATATTGTAGCTGCCGGGGCTTTTCTTCTCTTAAGTGCTTCTTTAAAGTCTTAAGTCGATCCACGTTAAAGGATCCCTCCGGTGGCCAACGGAGTTCAGGTCTTGCAGCAGTAGTTAATTTTGGCCAGGAAGCCTGACAGAGGTCTTCCAATTTTCGCTTTGAAAGGGTTGCATGTCCTGGAAGTTGATTCCAACGGGCTAGCACGAATTCAAGGGGGGAGTCGGGGTCTCGCTGGGATAGAGAAGGCTTCCTCGAAGCCTTCTTCCCAGAGGGAGTCCGCTCTGGCTTCGAAGCACAGGTGCCCATTCTAAAGGATTTTTACTCTGGTGAAAGAAAGGAGGATGGAAAAGGGTAAGGGCTTGGTCACTCTAATGTCTAGATTTTAAACAGGGAGCAATCTATCCTAACAAGGTGTACCTTTCCCAAAACTCATGCGGGTTTTCCTTTCCACTCTGCCGTGTCCCCCTAGGCTTCCGCTAGGCTCTTCCCTCCTGGCAACCTCCTACCTATCTCTACAATCTAAAGAAAGATGAGAGTCCTACTGAACGCCCGCGATATGCGGTGCCAGATCGGGTGCTCCCAAGATAGAGTTTTTCGATCCGGAATACCCCCCTTGCTTTCAGAAGCGAGTTCACGCACGATACTCGTGTTACGTGACTCGACTGGTGCGGCTGGGGTAGAGACAGTGCAGGAAGGCTCCAACTAGGTGATTGGAGAGTGGAAAAAGAGCTCTGACCCCTTGCTTTCGCTGGAGATCGTGCCCCAACGGTGCGGCTGGTCAGAGACCCCCACTCCCACCTGGTCCCTTGCTTTCACTGAAGATCACGCTCCAGTGGGGCGGCTGACCAGATGAGGGGAGGCTCAAGAAAACAGAGATAGAGCTCAGGACTCCCGTTCGAGTTGAGCGCGGCACTCGGTCCGAAGAGAAAGGCAGAAGGTAAGATAGGTAAGAGGGAAGAGAATTCGGTTGCCAGGAAATACCACCCGCTTCCCACCAGTGCACTGGATTTAACCTTATACTCACACACCTCCTCGTGAGAAGATCCCGGGATCGATGAGGTTGTCCGGCCGGTCCCTGGTTTTGCTCCCTGGCTGGGTCCTTCGGGGACCTGCAGATTACCGCCCGATTGGTGGCAGGAGGTCCGGAGGATCCCCACAGGCGAAGGTGCCCGATGCCGGCTTGAAGACCTCAGGGCCCCCGGTCAGCAACTCGGGAGAACCACAGGTCCCTGTTCGGGCGCCAAATGTTAGGGCAAAATCTGGGTGCGAGGCAGCCGGACACCCAGCTCGTCAGGCGAGGGCCTGCGGTGACTGCGGATAGCAAAGGAAGGAGGCCAGCCAGATGTTGAAGCAAAAACACCAAGGTTTATTGCTGCGCAGCAGGTTCAATGCAGAGAATGAACCCCGAACAAAAGCTTACAACAACTTTTAAAGGTTTCCCCAAACGTCCCAGAAAACATTGCAGAAAGTGTCATACATACATCATTGATACATCACAGAAACGTCATGAGAGGGGAGGGTACAGGACACATTTCCATATGGGTAAACAAGATAAACAAGATTTATGCAAAGGGAGGAACAGACAACGACCCCCTGATGGGTCACTTGATGGTCCAGGCATTGAGATCTCCGCAAAGATGAGTATTGGGAAAGGTTCCAGACATGTCCAGATAGGAGGTGACAATGGAACTCCGGTGTACTTAGCCCCTGGCATGTGTGAGACCCAGGAAGGAAGGATATCCAAGGATTATGCCTGATGGGTTTGTGTTCAAGGTGGAGGGGACATTTTCCTGTGTACGTGACTCTACGCTTCAGGGATTATGTCGAAGCCTGGGGTCTTTGTGAGGCCTCAGTGCCTGTGTCAAACGAACATTGGTTCCAATAAAATCCATGCTTGCAGTGATTTTATATGATTTAATAAAGATTCCTGAGTTCCCCTATCTGGACTCACTGTCTCGTTCTTTGCCTGAGTCGCTTGGATACAATGTAGCAAGTTCTAATTAGATTACTAGCTTCCGAAGGTTCGAAGAACTGTCAGTGATTGTTCTCCTGTCATCGCCTCGTCAGCAGCTTACTCGAGCGTGCAGAGTTAGCTGAGCTGGGCTCTGCAGAGAGATTGCAATTGTCTGATTGGCCAAGACGCAGCGGACAGGAGAAGGGGTTTCATTCATAATTTTCGCTACATTCATAACTTGGTTTCATTCATGAGTTGTGACAATGTTACTATCATATAGAAAGGGTTATACGGGGGAGAGGGAGAAGCGGGAATGGAGAGAAGCCTTTATTTCAACAGGGCTCATTCCCATGGGTTGGGGTTACTTGCGACGTGTCTACAGGTTTGGGGCATGGTCTGGCGGGGTCCTCTTAGGGTTTCCTCTGAGGTCCAAACGAAGCCTCGTTTGGATGCCCCCCCCCGTAAAATTCCCTAACAGGAGGCTTGACAGGAATTCTTTGATGGTGTTTCCTGCTTGGCAGGGGGTTGGACTGGATGGCCCTTGTGGTCTCTTCCAACTCGATGATTCTTTTGTATGCCCTGACTCTCCCTCCCTTCAGCATCACTGGGTCTTCACAGCATATTAAAAAGGACCCAATCATGTTTTGATTTTGAAATACCCAGTTTCATGTATTGCTAAAAATGCCATGTAATCTGAGTTTTCACTTGGGGGGCCCCAGTGTTTTTGCACATTATCAGAGAGGCTGGCGATTTTGTCCAAACTCACTAAAAACAGGCACCATGATGGATAGTTGGGCTGCTTCTCCTCTTTACATCAAGGCTAAGAGGTGGAAATGGAGCAACTTGTGGGGGAAATGGAGTTAGGATTCATTCATCGGTTTTCAAAGTAGTCTGAGGCTCATATGAAGTTAGGGGGGAAACAACAACCACACTTCTCTCCAGCTCTCACTGGAAATGGTTCCCTAAACGAGCAGCTGCCAAGAGCATTCTTTTTAAAATAAAGAAATTAATTTCCTCTACACGAAAGAGGCTCTGCTCCAGCTAACTCCACAGCTCCATATCAGCAGAGATCCGGAGGCACAGAGTCTGAATTTCCTGGAAAGGAAACGCCCATTTGCAGACGCAAAAAAAGAGAGAAAATGAAACCAACTCTCTCTTCCTAGGGAGGTGGCCATGGCTGCTTCTTGGGGCCCCGTCGTGGAGCTCTGCGAGGAAACCACTTGCTCCATCTGCCTGGAGTATTTCCAGGATCCAGTGATCATCCCGGAGTGTGGGCACAACTTCTGCCGAGCCTGCCTGACCCAGCATTGGGGGAAATCCGAAGCAAAGGCTTCCTGCCCTCAGTGCAGGAAAACGGTGGAGCAAGGCAGCATCAGCCGAAACCTGCAGCTGGCAAATGTTGTGGAAATAACTAAGAAATTAGGTAAAAAGGAGGCAGAAGGAAAGGGGAGCGTTTGTGAGAAGCACAAGGAGCCCCTGAAGCTGTTCTGTAAGGAGGATGAAGCCCGCATCTGTGTTGTGTGTGACAGATCCAAGGAGCACAAAAGCCACGAGGTGGTTCCTATAGAGGAGGCATATCCGGAATACAAGGTAGGAAAACACTCTGGATCAGTGGTGGAGCGTTCCTTGCTGGTGCCCGGGGCGTGCAGCACTCCGTGGGGACAGGTTATGCCAGTGGAGCGACCCACAGTAACTGGGGCTAAGTGGGGCTGCATTGAGCTGCCTGCTCAGCCATGCAGTGGGGATCTTGGCCAGCCAACGCGGCCGCTGCTGCCCTGCTTTGAGGGGTGCAAGTCTCACAGCACACTGGAGTCCAGCACTGCTTTGTGAGACTTGCAAATGCTGTGTGGGGCTGGCAGGGTGCCAGCCTGTTGAGTCCTTCTTACCCGCCTTACAGATGGAAGACGTTGGGCGAAGGACGCAACAGCTCACGACAGGTGCCCCCTAGGCTGGCCCATAGTACACCTCTGCTCTGGATTTGCTTGGGGGATGGAATAGCTGTAGACAAGCCAGGCTTGCAAGATCATAGAATCATAGAGTTGGAAGGGACCCAAGGGTCATCTAGTCCAACCCCCTGCAATGCAGGAATTATGCCAAGAAAATATTGAAATAATGTATTCTCCCCACCCCCTCTAGCAGGAGCGTTTCTGCAGCCTTATGAAACTTCTGAAAACACTAGTCAATAAACGGTTTCACAATCTTTTGAGGGATTAATTTCCCCCTATGTCCCCTGTAGCATATTGGAGTAACTCCCCACAGTTCTTCCTCTGGAAACAGCTCCCAGTCAAAGCTCCTAGAACTGGAAGGTGGGGCAAGGCAGGTGGCAGGAATGAAGGACTGGGGAATGTGGGGCAGGGAGCAAGCATATGATTCAGTATCCTGTTAATGTGTAACCCAGCCCAACTTGGATTGTGTTTTCTTTTCAGGATCAGATCAGCAGCTGCCTAGACAATGTGACGAAGGAACGAGATAAAATTCTGGTATTTAAAAAAGATGCAGAAAAGGAAAGCCAAGACCTGCTTGTAAGCATTGTTGTTACTTTAAGGTGAAAAAGTGCTATAGTCTGGAATCCATATCTGGGGGGAAATGAATATGGAATATAGAAAGAGGTTTCTTTTTGAACAGGCTGATCACCCACAGGGCATGAAAGACCATTTGAAGAAGGGGGTGGGCTTGTAAATTTTTATGAAACTCTTTTCCTGCTGGAATGATCTCTCTAAAATGGCAGACTTGCCCTTCCAAGTGAATTCTGATAACTAGTATTTTCATCCTGCAACATTAGACCATATGCCGCTCTTGTTCTCTTCCTTTTTCTGTTTTTGCTGGTGCAGAAGCAACTGGAAGCAGAGAGGGAAAAGCTGGTGGCTGAGATAAGGCAGATGCACCAGTTTCTGGAAGAAAAAGAGAAGCTTCTGGCCCAGATGGCGAAAGTGAAGAAGGAGATTGCAAAGAAAAGGGAGGAGCACCTGGACAGACTCTCCGGGAAACTCTCCTCTTTTGAAAGCGCCATTCAGGAGATGGAGGAGAAGCTTCAGGAACCAGCCAGTGAACTCCTGCAGGTCAGGCCTGGTCTTGATGAGAGAGGGTGGAGTGTGCGGCTTCAGACTACAGGCATTTCTTAGTCCTCCCCCACATAAAAATACATGGTAAAAAGTCTCAGCCCTGGCATAGGAGCCAACTCTGAGGGGCTGAGGTCCCTTGGACGCTCCAATAAAATATTTGAGGGGACCAGCCCCCCTAATAATGGGAATTTCTATTGAAATGGGGGGGTGTACTGCATCCTGTGATTGATTATGTGGGGCGGAGGTTACCGGTTCCCCACCCCCCAATATTTTGTTCAAGTCGTCACCCCTGAGCCCCCGGGGTTGGCAAGAAGGGCCCTGCTAGATCAAACTTCAGGCCCTCAGTCTTGCATCCTGTTCTCACATTGGCCAACCAGAAGTCTCTGGGAAGACCACAACCCAATAGAGCTCTGTAATGTTGTTGTAGTTGTTGTTGTTGTTGGGTTTTTAAAAAAATTGTAATACAATTCCAATGGAGGCCACATTATCATAATGCCAATTAAAAATGACAACAACCAATTATTCATAAGCCAAATTAAAACATTTTTGGATGACTTCCCATGTTCTGGATTTCAGGATGCAAATGATCCAAGAGGAGTTTATGTCTAGTGAGTTTCCTGTGTGAGATATAAATATTCCAGCTATTTCTTCTTTTTCCTGATATATTCCAGTCTTAAAAGATACCTTCATTTCCACAGATTCACTTTCTCTTCTGGTCCTACTCTCCGAGGTTAATTTCCTCTGCGTCACTCAGGGCTACAGTAGATCAAAGGGCAGTAAATTTAATTCAGTGGAAATTCAGTGCAGTCCATCATATCAACATTCTCACACAGAATAGAGCTCTGTATTCAATTAACCTTTACTCAGAGTAGAATGATCGAAATTAATGGGCATGACTATCTTAGGTTCATTAATTTCAATGTGTCTGAGTAAAAGCAAGTTGAATACAACCAATACTGCCTGCAACACTGGCATTCAAAATTGGCACTTTGTACTTTGTACTAAGATGGACGCAGGTGGCGCTGTGGGTTAAACCACTGAGCCTAGGGCTTGCTGATCAGAAGGTCGGCGGTTCGAATCCCTGCGATGGGGTGAGCTCCCGTTGCTTGGTCCCAGCTCCTGCCAACCTAGCAGTTCGAAAACACGTCAAAGTGCAAGTAGATAAATAGGGGATACAGCGGGGAAGGTAAACGGCGTTTCCGTTGCTGCTCTAGTTCACCAGAAGCGGCTTTGTCATGCTGGCCACATGACCGGGAAGCTGTACACCGGCTCCCTTGGCCAATAATGCGCGCAAACCCAGAGTTGGTCACGACTGGACCTAATGGTCAGGGGTCCCTTTACCTTTACCTTTACCTTTACTTTGTACTAAATAACATAAAGGGTTGAATTTTTGTGTGTATTTTGTTGGTGTGTAAGCATAATAAAAATAAACAAATTGGCATTGCATCACCTTTTCATTCAAATGCTGTCTTGGGTCCAGCCAGAGAGGGGGTGACCTATTATTATTATTATTATTATTATTATTATTATTATTAATAGTAGTAGTAGTAATGATGATGATAATAATTTCTCTCTCTCTCTTTGGCGATCACTCGTAGCCAAGTAAGATTGTCTTCCCTAAACACAGTTTTAACAATGGGTCCGTAAGTGACTGTGGAGGCCAATTCTGGATCCACACGTCCTTCCGCAGTGGGGACATTGGTTTCCAGGTGGGAATTGATCTCGGTGTGGATTTGCCAAGCATGCCTTCCTCTTAGCACGTTTCTCCCTTGCATCCTGCGATTGAGTGTCTTCAAAGCCCATGACACCTTTGGTAAAGGCTGTTCTCCAATTGGAGCGCTCGCAGGCCAGTGTTTCCCCATTTGTCGGTGTTTATACTACCTTTTTTTAGATTTGCCTTGAGACAGTCTTTAAACTTCCGCCCTATACACACAGGTCTCAGGGTGGTTTCCAGGATATCATTGAGTGTGAGATGTACATAGCAGTGAACCAATTGGTCGCAGGTGGAGAACCACAGAACCAGCCTGCCCTGTGGGGCAAAATGGCAGATCAGGGTGGTGGGATTGAATCTCTCACTTGTTTGGGTGACTTGGTCAAAAGAGAAGAAAGGGACCTTTTATTAGTCATCACTGGAATGGCTGACTTTTGCCATTTGATGGTTATTCCAAAATTATGTGGCACTGTGTATTTTATTGGGGATCTTTTGTTTTGTGCTTGGCTACCCTCTCTCTGCTTCAGCTGCTTAGTATTTATAACTGACCACAGGGCTCTCTGCAGAAATGGCTCCATGGATATCTTTTTCTTTCTTTCTTTCCTTCCAGGATATCAGAAGCTTCTTGCAGAGGTAAGTGATGGAAACCTGCTGCTTTAAGATACTGTATTGGGGAAGTTCCTATTTAATCCAGAATGCGGCAGCTAGACTGGTGACTGGGAGCGGCCGCCGGGACCACATAACACCAGTCCTGAGAGATCTACATTGGCTCCCAGTGTTGCTTCCGAGCAAGTGTTGGTACTGACCTTTAAAGCCCTAAACGGCCTCGGTCTTATATACCTCATATATATATACCTGAAGGAGTGTCTCCACTCCCATCGTTCAGCCCGGACACTGAGATCCAGCGCCGAGGGTCTTCTGGTGGTTCCCTCATTGCGAGAAGTGAGGTTACAGGGAACCAGACAGAGGGTCTTCTCAGTAGTGGCACCCGCCCTGTGGAATGCCCTTCGAACAGGAAATAAGCAGCTATCCTATTTTTAAAAGACATCTGAAGGCAGTCCTGTTTAGGGAGGTTTTTAATATTTAATGCTGTATTGTTTTAACACTCGATTGGGAGCCGCCCAGAGTGTCTGGGGAGACTCAGCCAGATGGGCAGGGTACGAATAAATTATTATTATTATTATTATTATTATTATTATTATTATTATTATTAGTGAGAAACTCACTCTCCAGTTTCTCCTTTCAGAGATAGCTTAGGAATCCATTGTCCATTTCACAAAATCACAGACAAAAGTAGGGACACATTTTTGTGGTAGTTTGTAGCTACAATCACAGACAGGAAGCCATTTCCATCTCTGAAGGTCCTTCTCTGTGATGGATTCATTTACTCTGCCATTGATACAAAAAGGGGGGACATTCCAAAGGGGCTTCTAAATATCTTCACCGTAACTTACCCTTAAATTTCCAGTGTATTTCAGGCTCCTGCAGGTTCTTCCCCAGACATAAGAAGATGAGAAAGGGTCCTGCTGGATGAGGCCAGTGGCCCATCTAGTCCAGCATCCTGTTTTCACTGTGACTAACCAGATGCCAGTGGGAAACATGCGATCAGGATCTGAGCCCCAGAGGACCCTCCCCTCCTATGGTTTCAGCAACTGGAGTTCAGAGGCTCCACTGCCTTTGACCCAGCCATCGTGAATAGTAGCCGCTGAGAGCCTTGTCCCGAAACAACTTTATATATTGAAAATCTTCCATGTTTAGAAAATACTTCTTTAATTTCTAATCTTTTCTCCATTTTAAAAATATAACCACTGTGCTACAATACATTTTGGATGCGGGTGGCGATGTGGGTTTGCCAATCAGAAGGTCAGTGGTTCGAATCCCCGCGACAGGGTGAGCTCCCATTGGTCAGTCCCTGCTCCTGCCAACCTAGCAGTTCGAAAGTTCATAAAAGTGCAAGTAGATAAATAGGTATCGCTCTGGCGGGAAGGTAAAAGGCTTTTCCGTGTGCTGCTCTGGTTCGCCAGAAGCAGCTCCCTCGGCCAGTAAAGCAAGATGAGCGCCACAACCCCAGAGTCGTCCACGACTGGACTTAACAGTCAGGGGTCCCTTTACCTTTACAATACATTTATAATGTTAACTAGCTGACCCGGCCACACGTTGCTGTGGTTCTTTCCTGTGCCCCCCCCCACCCTGTCCCGATCCATGACGTATCCTGCCCCTCCTCCATCCACCCTGGCTCATCCCTGTGGTTTGGTAGGATACCCTTTCCTCTGTTGTCCCTGGGGAGTGTTGGCCCCTCCCCCATGTATCTCCATACCTTGGCCCCCACCCTTGGAGAAGGAACTGTTAGGTTCTTGATTTTATTTCCCAGCATGCACTTCTGTCTGAGCCCTCTGTTGTCCCTGGGGAGTGTTGGCCCCTCCCCCCAGTATCTTCCTACATTGGCCCCCACCCTTGGAGAAGGAAATGTTAGTTTCTGGGTTCAATTTCCCAGTATTTACTTTTGTCTGAGGCCTCTGTTGTCCCCTCCCCCCTGTATCTCCATACATTGGCCCCTGTGCATGCATCCTGAACATTTCTATATATTTAGATTAAGGATGGGGGGTGATGATGTGCCCTGGGACGCAGAGAACTACTTAAAGAATCCCAACCCGGGGAGGGGGGGTCAAATAGCGAAGCCCCATAGCCCCGTAGCAACAGACAGGCCCAGACAGAAGGAGGGGGGGTCATATGGGCCACTTGGCGCGGGCCTCCGAATCTAGAGGGGGCCTCAGTCTGCATATTCACAATTAGTATAATGAAAAAAGTAACAAAAGGGTTAAAAACAGGGACACATTATCTTATCTACCTGGGCCGGGCCTCTGAAGCACCCGAGTTGTTCAGTTCCATAAAAAACCCAGGAAGTGGCAAGGGGAAGCTAGGGGATTGTAAATGGGTTGGGGGGTGGCCACTGCAAATATCTGAGGACTTAAACTGGGGAGAGAAAGTGCATGGTTGTGGTTTTTTTATAAAAAAAAGACACAGAGGCTTACAATTAGTTGTTTCTCCTAAAATAAGACATACCTATAAAATAAGCCATAGCAGGATTTCTAAGCATTTGCGCAGTATAAGCCATACCCCGAAAATAAGACATAGTGATAGGCGCAGTTCTGGAGGGCCCCAAGGAAGAGGCAAGGCTGGACGCGTAATAAATAAGACATCCCCTGAAAATAAGCCAATGTGGTTGTTGTTTTTTTAGGGAAAATAAATATAAGACAGTGTCTTATTTTCGGAGAAACATGGTAAAGCCTAGGTTAAAAGGGGCACGATTGCCCTTACTTAAAATGGCTGCCGGAACCTCGCATGTGACACAATGCCCACTAAATTATAAAGCGAAAACCCCTCGCTGTGCCCCCAAGTGCATGTTAGGATAAATGATGGGCGACTGCCTAATGCTGCCAGGCGTTTATTAATGCAGCCGCCGGGAGAGGCTTTGGGCTTGGGGTGTAATGGCCTTTTTGGTGGTTGCTAGGCGTCCTGTATTACAGGATCTCGTGGCGGAGGCGGGGTTTGTGGGTGTGGCGCGTTGTTGTGTCTAATCCCTGTGACTGCCCCCACGTGTCCTGATCCATGATCTATTCAGTTTGTTTCCCCCCCCTCCGTGACCGGCGTATCTCATGACGTTTTGAAGGATGGTATTTATTTTTGTCTTGTGGTGTGTTTTTTTGGGGGGGTAGTGGTGCTAAATTGTAAAGTAAAAACCCCTTGCCGTGCCCCCAAGTGCGTTGCTGTGGGTTATCTACCCCCCCCAGGCCTAGTGGGGTCTGGCAGCAGGGGCCTACATAAAACAAAGGCCTAGTGGTGTGATAATGGCCGCCTTGGTGGTTTAAGTTGCTTGGTTGATGATGTCATTTGGTTTGTGGGTGTGGCTTAGATTTCACAGGAAGGGAGGGGGTGTACTGTGGGAGGAATTCCACTTGAGGGCGCTGTTTGAGTTGGTGGAAAACCAGGTTTACACCTGCCCAGGTGTGTGATTTGAGGTTTTCTTGTCCCCAGCAACCCCCGGGGAGTGGCCTGGATCCTTGTATCAAAATTTCAGGATGATCGGTCAAGCGGTTACGGAGAACATAGCGGCCAACAATTTCAAGATTTTTACATTTATATATATATAGATTGCAAAAGCCATTCTAAAGCATTCTGCACTTCCTTATCTTTCAGAAATGCACATACCAGATCTGTTTTTTTAAAATGCTTCACTAAAACTGATGTAGTCTTAAAATCTCTTCGTAAGGACCCATTATTGTTCACTTTTCTTTAAAAAAAATGCATACATCAGCTTCTTTACCTTCAATCTCATTCATATATTTCCTTCAATATATTTTGTAAGCAGATGCGTGTCGGTTTTTCTTCAACTTGTTAGGTGCTCTCTAGATTCACACATCATCTAGATGCTCCCTTTTGCCATAGGAAAAACCCTGCTCCCAAGTCTTCATGATATAGCTATCATGCCTTTATCGTCAGGATGAGACACCTGCCTTGTCAGAAAGCTCCTTGCATTGGAAGGATGTTGGCTTGACTTTGTTCTTCTCCTCCCAGGTCTCAGGCGAAGGAGAACTTAGATGATCCTCCTGTGGCTTTTCCTCCTGCCCTGAAGTGGAAGATCTGGGACTTCTGTGATATAAATCCCTTCCTGGATGGAGTCATGAAGAAATTCAGAGGTAGTAAAGAAGGGCTGAAAGGATTGTTAGCTGGAGGTTTAGAGGTGTTCGTGACAATCTTCAGGTCATGGGAATATTAGCCAAGCCGGGAAAACAGAAGGTTTATTTATTTATTCTCTTTCAATATCTAGAAGCCACACTTTCATATGTAGATGACTTAGTCATATGTAGATGACTTAGGCAATTGAAAGGGGACGGTAAACCCTTCTTGCTGGGATCTTCGGGGAGCCTCCCAGATTCCAGTCAGCAAGGTAAAGGGCTTGAAAGGGTTTTGCCACCACACAAATCGCTTTTAAGACCTCTGCCATGCTTATTGGGCTCTGAGAGGCTCCTGCGAAATCTCATGGGGCCATCTTGGGATCTCAGATGACAGGGGTAATTCCGGGTGTCGTTCTGACTTTGCACGATTTTCCTTTATGCACAATCCCCAGGAATGTAACCCTCCCTTAAGTTGTAAGTTGTCCGTAAAAATTTGTACTTGACCACTTCACATCTCTCAGCCAGGCTTTGGGTGCTTTCACACATCTCACTTTTTGGGAATATCTCCTGTTCCTTTGGCCCTGAGATTGATGGGGGGGGGCAGAAGGAGGAACGAAGGGGTTGCAGTCCCAGGAGAAGAGGGGATCTTCTGGGGGTCCTGCTCCTCCAAGATTTGGGCAGGCCTGGACCTTGACATCACCCCTGCCCTGGTTATGCAGGAATAGCCTGTATGGTGAGTTTCAGATAGTTTTAACTGCAACATCCATAATCTCCAGCTTTCGTGGCCATTGGTTAGGGATGATGGGACTTGTAGTCCACAATGCCTGGCTACATTGTCGTTGCCAGGTTTGTTATCTGAATGTTGGTTAAATCTCGGTTTCCTTTTCTCTTCCAGACATTGTGGAACATGGACTTCAGCTGCGAAAAGGTACATTTAATAATAATAATAATAATAATAATAATAATAATAATAATAATAATTTATTATTTATACCTTGCCCATCTGCCAGGTTTTCCCAGCCATTTCTGGGTCAAACAGAAGCTGGGATCTACTTCTCAAAAGACCAGCCACTGCAGATCTTCCGTCCATGCCTTTTTCTGTGCCGAATCTCAATAAGACACAGGGGTGATTCTGAGGTTTTTCTGACTTTGCACAATTTGCCTTTATGCACAATCCCCAGGAATGGAACCCTCCCTTAAGTTATGAGTTGTCTGTAAAAATTTGCACTTGACCACTTCACATATTTCAGCCAGGCTTTGGGTTTTTTCACACATCTCACCCATTTCCCAAGTAGCCTCACCTACAGCTTTTCGGGCATCTCCTCTGTTCCTTTGGCCCTGAGGTTGATGGAAGGGGAGCAAGAGGAGGGAAGGAGGGGGGCTGTCCAAGAGCCAGCCAGGAGCAGAGGGGACTGGGGTTGAGGCCTCCCGTCCTGGAACAGGGATGTCTGGGTCTTCTTGTTGAGGTGGAGATCTTCTAGGGGTCCTGCTCCTCCTCCCAAGATTTGGGCAGGCCTGAACCTTGACATCACCCCTGCCCTGATTATGCAGGGATAGCCAGTATGGTGAGTTTCAGATAGTTTTAACTGCAACTCCCATAATCTCCAGCTCACGTGGCCAGTGGTAAGGGATGATGGGACTTTTAGTCCACAATACCTGGCTACAAACTCATGAGGTCATATTGTTGTTGACAGGTTTGTTGACTGAATGATGGTGTGATGCTAAATCTCTGTTCCTCTTTCTCTTCCAGACACTTTGGAATATGGACTTCAGCTCCAAGAAGGTAATAATAATAATAATAATAATAATAATAATTTATTTATTTATTTATTTATTTATTTATTTATTTATTTATACCCTGCCCATCTGGCTGGGTTTGCCCACCCATTTCCCCAGGCACAAATTTGGGAGAGATGGGATCCGCTTCTCAAAAGACCAGGCCACTGCAGCTCTTCTGCCCATGCCTTATTTCCCAGAGGAATCTGTTCCGTGAGAGCAGCATGCTGGGCTAGATGGGCTCTTGGCCTGACCCTGCAGACTCTTAGGAAGCCCCCAGCCCAGGATGGCTGACTTTTCTGGGCCGAATCTCAATAAGACACAGGGGTGGTATGAAGCCAAATGCTCCCGGCACATGACTAATAGCACTGGCAACGTCCAACGTCACATTTAATTTCCAAAGGCCTCTGCTTGACTACCTTTCCTTTCCTTAACATGGCAGGAGGAGGGGGGAGGAGTGCAGAGCAGATCTTCTTTCTAATGTCCATCAGCCTGACCAATTTTTAAAATAAAAATAAAATAATAGCCTCCTTATAACAATAGCAATTTATAATACAATCCTAATGTAAATCATTCAAATACCAAATTATATAACTTATTTAAGGTGCTAGAATTGATGGTTTTCTTTATTTCTGTGTTCCAAATCTTATCGATTTTAATTACATTCCTGTCATCACCATAATCCCTTATACAACATCTGCAATATTTCTAACTTCTATTCGTCTTGACACATTAAATGACCAATTTTTAAATGAATTTCTCATGATGCTTCCACTCCATAAATGTGAGGAACAGTGAAGAAAAAGAGAATCGTACAGCCATTCAGGTCTGGGGAGCCAGGATGGGGTCTTTGCATTGAAGATGACAGGTGGGAATGGCACTTCCTAGATTTTACTGGGTTTGGCTTTAATAAAGGCCTCCTATCTCGGGATTGCAACAATAAATGCATTAAAACAAGTCATAGCAAAAGGAAGACATTTAATAGATGTCAGTTTAAAGGACAGAACTATCCATTTTCTGCATTGCTCTAACCAAAGCACAAGAGATAATCAGGTTTGTTCTTGCTTGACTGCTCATGTCAAGAATCCCGTGCAGGACATTTTAGACGGGGAGTATCAATCAGAGCACAGAAATACCTTTTTAGGTATTGTTGTTCTTTTTATAATCTATCTGGAAGGATGGGATATAACATAACATTAAATATGTAACTGAAACTTGAATGGTGGTTACAAGGAGGGTGAGAGCACCTGCTGCCAGTTTTACCTGGCCTGTCAAGCATGGCCTGCCATGTGATGTGAGGTAAAAGATTGATGTGAATTAGGGTGTCCCTGCTTTGACTCCCTTCTGCCATGAATCGTGGGGTCCTTAAACAAGCCACTGTCTTTCAGCCTCAGTCCTCCCATCTGAAAAATGGGCATGCTGAGATTGACTTGACTTACAGGGTTGTTGCAAGGGTTCCATGTAGATAATGTATGTTAAGTACTTCGAACCCTTGATAATAATAATAACAACAACAACAATATAGCTCAGGGCGGCTAACACCAAATATATAATATATTAAAAACGCAAAATCAAATGATTGGTTAAAATACAGTTCAAAATCACATTTGAAATCAGAATAAAATATAGTGGAAACCCACAAATCACAACCGTAGGGGTAAAGAAAGAACTGCAAATGTTTCAAGAATCCTTATTAAGAATTTGATGAACATCCCTGTCTCGAATGCAGAGCCATGGAGTCCCTGTTCATTTCAGAGGGGATGCTATTTCTGTCATGTGCCTAAAGAAAAGTCAGCTTCTCAGTTGATGTTGTTTCTCTTCTCTTTCCTCCACAGAAAACATAACTTTGGATCCAGACACAGCACATCCCATGCTTATCCTGTCCAAGGATCGAAAGAGTGTGAGAAAGGGAGAAGTGTGTCAATACCTGCCAAACAACCCTGAGAGATTTGACACACTTACCTACGTGCTGGGATGTGAGAGTTTCTCATCAGGCAGACATTTCTGGGAAGTCACTGTGGGGAGTGAAGAGAACTGGTCCGTGGGGGTGGCCAGAGAGTCTGTGAAGAGGAAAGGCAATTTCACCCCTGGTCCTAAGGAAGGGGTTTGGCGCATAGGGAACTGGGGTGATCAATACAGGGTCTCCGGACACACTGGGTGCCCTGTTCCCCTGCTGGGTGGGGAGCCCAAGAGGATCCGAGTGGCCCTGAACTGTGAAGGGGGACGGGTGTCCTTTTACGATGCTGATACAGCAGCCCTCCTCCACTCATTCTCAGAAGCCTCCTTCTCTGAAGAGACTCTCCAGCCCTTTTTTTCTGTGAGCAAGAAAGCAAACCTGACACTCTCTTAACTGAGGGTGGAGACAGACAAGCGTATATTCATTGCCATCATGACATATCCAGTCTCCTCTTCAGGACTGAGCTGACAAGCACTTGAGAAACCATATTTGCAGAACTGTGATTGGCCATCCCTTGTGTCAATCATGATGCATCTCTCCCTTCTCAGGCCAGCTTTGTCAATGATACTGATTGATTGGGTCCCCTGTCAGTCCCTGTTTTCTCTCCCTTGGGAATCAGCTACTTCTGTCAGTGCAGGAGGTGCAAAGGGGGAAAGAAGCAAGAAAATAATTTAGGAAACAACAACAACCTTACACACCCTCCTGTTTCGATGTAGTTCTCTCTCCAACCTCCAATTCTGACAATTTTTCTACAGACAATACGATCATCTTTTCTGAATAACATCAGAATTATGCACAAACATCACTTAAAACCTTCCTCAGCCTCAATCCTGAACTCAGATTCCATTTTCTTCCTTCAATACCTCCACTGGCCATGGAGATGGAAGTTCGAAAATCCCTTTTTTTTGCTACTCCTCAGGGAAGCTTCTGTGGCAATTCAGCAAAATCTCCATATTTAAAGAGACCTTTTTGTGAGTTGAGTACAGTCAGCCCAAAATTCACAGCCTGGAGCCCTTCCTCAAAACACAAATTAATAAATAGATAGAGGGCTAGAGATGAGGAAAAACTGTTTGAAGGGACTCTGAGATCTCAGAAAAGTCTTCTGTGCCCAGAAAGCAATTGGGGTGTGTGTGTGGCTTTGGCAGTGGGGAAAGGGTTTCTAAGTCCACCTTGCTTACTACCGTAGGAAGGTCAAGATCTCTGACTTCAGACAAGTGGGATGGTTTTTTAGGGGGCATTTTCGGGGGTCTTCCTGACTTACACTATATTGCCTTTGCATGCTGACCCCAGAAACATAACCCACCCACCCCCTTGCAGGTTTCGAACCTCAATGTAACAAAATCCCCTCTGACAGTGAAGAGCCTCTGTCAGATGTTCTGAGGAAATAAAAGTGACAATCCAGACTGGATTTCTGACGGGGTAAATTCCCATGTATACAATTATTTTCTCCAAGATGCTTTGTAGAGAACAATCAGATACTTACCTGTATTTTTTAGAGATAACCTCTTATTATCCTTTTGAGTAATGGGCCTGAAAGAATTTGGGGGTATGTTTCCTGTGCTAATGTGTTTGATTCTATTAAAGATTATACTTCTTGTTGCTCCGGTGTTGTTTCAAACTCAATAATATAATATGCATTCCCCATGACACTTTCTTCAGGGATTTTAGGAGGGTGATATCCTGTTTTATCCTCAGAGAAACCCTGTGAGATAGAAGAGGCTGAGCTGAGAGACTTAGAAAAAGGAGACACATTAAAGTTTATGGTCAAAGGGGATTTGAACCAGGGCCTTGTCATCCCAAGTCCTACAAACTCTGCACTCAAAATCTGAAATCTTAAGAAGGGTAAGAGTCCCTTCAGAGATGTGCTTGAAAGCCCGCCCTGCAAAGTTCCTCTACAGTGATACCTCCGGTTACGAACGTAATTCGTTCCGGAGGTCCATTCTTAAGCGGAAACATTTCTTAACATGAGGCTTGTTTTCGCTAAGGGGGCATACTGCTGCCGCCACACTGCCAGCATGCGATTTCCGCCTACAGTCCTGTGCCCACTTCCCTGGGATAAGTCCCTTTGAGCTTACTCTTGAATAGACATGGGAGTGCCCTCTATTTGCTGGAGATAAAAAGGATTAGCTAACAGGTTTTGGCGATTGTCTAGAGAAAGGACTTCTTCACACATATGGTTTGGACCACTGGCTTACACACCCTTTCAAAGTTGGTGAGACGAACGTTTGAGACCAAAAGCCCTTTCCTGTTGTTCACCTCCACAACTTCAGCTTATTCAGAGGTAGACTGCCTCTGCACCAGGAGGTTTCATTGAGCAGGATGCTGTGCTCTGTCCCCTGTGACATTTCAGCCCTTGCTTCAGCTCTGGACTGCAGCACATCTCCAACTCCACTGATATCCTGCCCTGTTGAAAGGGAAGTACGGTGTGGGAGACAGGGAAAAAAGGATAAATGGCACACAGAGAAGTAAGGTGGTGAAGGTGCTGTGTGCCAGCCCTTCCAACCCGAGGAACTGATCTCCTATCTGCTGCGATTCATGCCAGGCTTGCTGTGGATAAAGTTCCTCTCATCCATGACTTGATGGTGGATGAGCAGGCTGGTTTGGTCTATTCCTGAGTCCTTAATGGGTAAACAAGGTGGAGTTAGTCTCACCCAATTGTGCCCACCTGGGTACCCGGTGCAGCACCAGGGAAGACTTGAGAGGCAGCGAGTGGGGAGGGGTTTACTGTGGTCTATAGAGATTCTCTTTCTCTCTCCAACTGAATGGGGATCTAGAGTGTTTGTTCCCAGCACTGAGCAATTGGGACAGATTTGGGATTCTGCTGGTTTCCCGCCTGCCTCGCTTCCCAGCAGTCTCCCTGCCTGAGAGGTAGAGTTCATCTTGGTGGCAGAGTTGAGGGCTCCCAGGCTGCTGTGCCTGTGAAGTATTTCTCATCATGTGCTAATTGTGCTGCTTAATCTGCCACAAACTGATGAAGCTTTATGGCGAAACCTGTTAGTAATCCGGAGGACAGGTCTTCTTCCTGTGTCTGTATCCTCTGGGTGGTGACTATGCAAGACCCACTGAAACATTCTTCATCCACCCTCTTCGATTACATCTAGGAGGTTTCTGTTTTAAACCTCTGAAGAATTCCATTATCATTCCACCCACTATTACCTGTGAACTTTTTGTTGGCATGAGGACCTTGTTGAATATCTAGCCCATGGGTCCCCAAACTAAGGCCTGCGGGCCAGATGCGGCCCAATTGGCTTCGCAATCCGGCCCGCGACGACCCCCGCCGCCCGCTGCCGCCGCCCGCTCTTACGGCGCACAGCGCGGCGGCACTCTTCCACGTCAAAAAAGCGCCGAAAATCGTCATTTTCGGCGCTCTTCCGGGTCGGGGGAGGCCCATACACATGCGCACAAACGATTTCCGGCGCTTTTTCTGACCTGGAAGCGCGCCGCGCGACTTCCGGTTTTACCGCCTCCGCAACGGACACGTTTTGCTCGAGTTCTGGGGCAAAACAATTGTTGGAGAGGACTTTTGGGGGTAGCGAGGGCTGCGCGACCCCAAAAAAGAGTTGGGGGGTGACCTCAACTTGAAAAGTTTCCAGCGGCGTTGGACGGGACTCTCAGCGTTCTACAGCCTAACGGCGGCAGAGCAGGGAGACCCAGACGCAAGGGAACGAACGCCCTCCAACATAAAAGCCCTGAAAACCGAAGCGGCGCCAGAGCGTGTCAGGAGATTCAGTTCCACCTTAAGACTTAGGCATGTTGCTGCTGATATATGTCACATGTCTAGGTATATCCTTTTATGGATTCTTACTTTCAGTTCTGTACTGGTTCTGTTCTGAGTTCTGTTCTGAACTGTTTGATCTGATGGAAGAGAGAAAGCATCATTCGCTCTCTCTTCATGCTGTAATATAGCTGTAAATAAACCACTTTAAAATGCCTCTCTGCTGCTGCCTTATCATCTCCGCTGCAACCGCTGAAACTGCGTGGGCATCTCTGCTGATTGCGTGCTCAGGTTGCTGAGACCCTGAGTCGTGTTCGTGTTCCATGGGAATCACCGGGACTGAGACGAAGAGGAAGCTGCCGGCTGGACCTCCCAATGGTGAAATCCCATCAGAGCGGTAAAATTTCTACTTATTTTTAACCCTGGAAACAAGCTGACGCTGGGAGACGGGATGGCTGTAAAATATTAAGAAACCTGCAGCGTCAGAGTAAAGGGGAGCACAGTAATTGCGGGGGATAAGGAAGAGAGAAGGAAATTATTCCGCCTGTAATTAAATAGAACAGCGCAAGAACATAAAAGGTTCAGCAATAAAAAACCAGAAGGGAAAAAGAAATAAAGTGAAGCCGCTGCAAAAGAGAAAAAGAGATTGCGCTCACTTTTGTGAGTGAAGGAGAGAGAGAGAAAGAAAGAGGGACCCCAGAATACCCCAGAGATAAAGACGAAATAAGGAAAAAAACACACGCAAGACTGGGGATTGTTCCCGAGTGAAGGCAGAGGTAGTTGGGAGCGTTCTTAAGAGATTGGGACTTTAAAAAAAAGGAATAAAAGGAGAGTTAAAATAAAAATCGCTACCTGAGACAAAGATGGAGCGGCGTGGAGAGACGAAGGGTTGGGAGTACTGATTACCTAAAAGGGAAGTAATTGAAAAGGAGAGGAGAGGGAGAGCGCCAAGAGAGACAGCGTGATTAAGAAGGGAAAAAGTTCTAAACAGCGACACCAGTGGCTGGAAGAGGAAGCGCAAGAGAAGAAAAATACCAAAATAAATAGAGGGGGGGAAAGATAGAAAAAATACAGCAGACCTAAACAGCGACACTGGTGGACGGGTTTGGAACTACAAGGAAACCAATATGACAACAACAAAGAAAACAACATATAGCGCAGCGGTGGGCCAGCAAGCGAGAAGAAACTCAACGTTGGATGGAGAGATGGATGTAAAGGAATTGATTTTGAGTTTAAAAGGGGACATCATGGAAATGAGGAAAGAATTTTATGAACTGAAAGAAGAAATGAATAGCAAAATGAAGGGAATAGATGAAAAATTAGACAAAATGAGTGGGAAAGTGGAAGAAAATTCAAAGGCAATAACAGAATTGAAGACGCAAGTTGAAGAGCTAGCAGAAAAGAATAAGGAGGTAACAAAAGCAACACAGGACAATAAGAATAATATGCAAATTGTGGAAGAGACAGTTTAAAAAATCGGTTAAAGAAATTAAAGACTGCAAAAAAGAGTGGGAAAAGGCCAAGAAAGATCAAGAGGAATTTAGAATAAGACAGGAAGCAACGTGGGATGCGATGGCGATGCTACAGATGCAAGCTAAGGAAAAGACGTTAAGATTGAGGGGCGTCCCAGAGGTCCCAGAGGACAACTTACAGGAAAGGATTATAAAAGAAGTAGCAACATGGATAGGAGTGGAAGAAGAAGAGTTGAAGGAAGATGTGGAGTCGCTATTCCGAGTAAATTCCAAGAAAGCAAAGGAGAACAATTGGCCTGGAGACTGTTTGATTACTTTTTATACCAATAAAAATAAAAATAAAATGTTGCGAAAAAGAAGAAATGATAAGCTCAAAATAGACAGTGATAGAATTGTTGTGCTGAAAGAGATACCACCCCTCATATTGAAAAAAAGGGAGAAGTATCATTTCTTAACAAAAGCATTGAACTCAAAATCAATCTTTTACAAGTGGGAATATCCGGAGGGACTGACTTTTACCTTCAAGGGAAGGAAAAGACGGTTTGAGACGCCAGAAGATGCTGATCTCTTCTACAGAAGATACAGATCTCAACTGGGAGGAGAAAAGAACCAGATAGAAAAGGAACCCGGCTCGAGAGGGGCGTGTCAAGATAACGACTCAGAAAGCGACTAGCAACAAGAAAGATAAGCAAGAAATCTAACTTTGAATCAATTTTATTTCAAAAAGGGGGGGGAGAAGGACATAAATAAAGACTAGTACATTTTGAAATAAATAAAATGAATTTGAAAATCTTTTCATGGAACGTAAATTGACTGAACAATAAGAGGAAAAGAAATAAATCATAGAATCATAGAATCATAGAGTTGGAAGAGACCACAAGGGCCATCCAGTCCAACCCCCTGCCAAGCAGGAAACACCATCAAAGCATTCCTGACAGATGGCTGTCAAGCCTCTGCTTAAAGACCTCCAAAGAAGGAGACTCCACCACACTCCTTGGCAGCAAATTCCACTGCCGAACAGCTCTTACTGTCAGGAAGTTCTTCCTAATGTTTAGGTGGAATTTTCTTTCTTGTAGTTTGAATCCATTGCTCCGTGTCCGCTTCTCTGGAGCAGCAGAAAACAACCTTTCTCCCTCCTCTATATGACATCCTTTTATATATTTGAACATGGTTATCATATCACCCCTTAACCTTCTCTTCTCCAGGCTAAACATACCCAGCTCCCTAAGCCGTTCCTCATAAGGCATCGTTTCCAGGCCTTTGACCATTTTGGTTGCCCTCTTCTGGACACGTTCCAGCTTGTCAGTATCCTTCTTGAACTGTGGTGCCCAGAACTGGACACAGTACTCCAGGTGAGGTCTGACCAGAGCAGAATACAGTGGTACTATTACTTCCCTTGATCTAGATGCTATACTCCTATTGATGCAGCCCAGAATTCCATTGGCTTTTTTAGCTGCTGCATCACACTGCTGACTCATGTCAAGTTTGTGGTCTACCAAGACTCCTAGATCCTTTTCACATGTACTGCTCTCAAGCCAGGTGTCTCCCATCCTGTATTTGTGCCTTTCAATTTTTTTGCCCAAGTGTAGTACTTTACATTTCTCCTTGTTAAAATTCATCTTGTTTGCTTTGGCCCAGTTGTCTAATCTGTTAAGGTCATTCTGAAGTGTGATCCTGTCCTCTGGGGTGTTAGCCACCCCTCCCAATTTGGTGTCATCTGCAAACTTGCTCAGGATGCCCTCAAGCCCATCATCCAAGTCATTGATAAAGATGTTGAACAAGACTGGGCCCAAGACAGAACCCTGTGGCACCCCACTAGTCACTACTCTCCAGGATGAGGAGGAGCCATTGATGAGCACCCTTTGGGTTCGGTCAGTAAGCCAGTTACAAATCCACTGAATGGTAGCATTGTCTAGCCCACATTTTACCAGCTTCTTTACAAGAATATCATGGGGCACCTTGTCAAAGGCCTTGCTGAAATCAAGATAGGCTACATCCACAGCGTTCCCTTCATCTACCAGGCTTGTAATTCTGTCAAAAAATGAGATCAGATTAGTCTGACATGACTTATTTTTCAGGAACCCATGCTGACTTTTAGTGATCACATGTTCTGCTTAAATATAAATTAGATATTATTTGTCTGCAAGAAACCCATATCAAGAAAGATCATAAAAGATTACTAATAGATCCAAAGTTAGGAATTGAATTTATTGCGGCTGATGATAAGAAGAAAAGAGGGGTAGTGATCTATGTTAGATCGTGTTTAGAACCACAACTGTTGTATACAGATGAAGAGGGGAGAATTGTTATGATTAAAGTGAAACATCAGGGAGAAATATTCTATATTGTGGGTGTGTATGCACCGAACGGGTAAAAAGCAGAGTTCTTTAAAAAAACTGGAAAACAAACTGTTGGAGTATGTGGATGGGAAAATGGTATTGATGGGAGATTTGAATGGAATATGTGACCCAAAAATAGATAAGACGGGGAAAGGAGGGACAGAAAAAACAGGGAAATTACCACAAGCTTTTTAAAAAATGGTTAATAATCTGGATATGGTTGATGTCTGGAGACATAAAAATGAAAGCGAAAGAGATTATACCTTTTTCTCTAATTCAAAAAACATGGCGAGTAGAATAGATGCCATTTGGCTATCAAAAGAGGTAGTGAGGAGAGTTCAGGAAGTTAAAATAATACCCAAAACGTTATCGGACCATAATCCAATGTTGTTAAATTTAAGAACAAAATGGAAAACAGAAATAAGGTGGAAATTAAACAATTCTTTACTTTACGATGAAAAAATAATAGAAGGGGCAAATAAAGAATTAAAAGAATTTTTTGAGTTGAATGGTAATAGAGAAACAGATATTAGAATAGTTTGGGATACGAGTAAAGCGGATATAAGGGGGTATTTTATAAAAGATAATAATATATTGAGGAGAGAAAAAGAGAAAGAGAAGAAGAAAATTATGGAGGAATTAGAGAAAAAAGAGAAAGAATTAAATAAAAGACCCCAGGATGAGAAATTAAAAAGAGAGATTAGTATACTTAAAGTGGAATATAAGAATAAAATAGAACAAGAAATGGATTGGGAATTAAAAATTTGGAAACAGAATAATTTCGAATTTGCAAATAAGCCAAGCAAATATTTAGCTTGGCAACTAAAAAAGAAAAAGAATGAAAAAGTGGTAAATAAAATAAGAGAAAATGAAAAAATAATAGATAAGCCCCAAGAGATCATGAAAAAATTCGTTAAATATTATGAGGAATTATATAAAGCAAAAGAGGAAAATAAGGAAGAAATTAAAAAATATTTAGAGAAATATAGGTTAAAAGTAAATATAGAAGAAAAGGTAAAAGAAATAGAAGCACCGATAACAGTATTAGAAATCAGGAATGTATTGAAAAGATGCAAATCAGGAAAATCTCCAGGTCCTGATGGATTACCAATAGAGTATTATAAAAAATTAGATGATATTCTCCTCCACCAGCTAAAAGAAATCATGAACCAAATATTAGAGAAAGGAAGGGTTCCAGATTCCTGGAAAGATGCATATGTCACCATCATACCAAAAGCAGGAGCGGATTCGGAATTGGTATCCAGTTATAGACCAATATCATTACTAAATTCTGATTATAAGCTATTTGCGGGAGTAATAGCTAAATGATTAAAGGGGATATTAAAAGAGGTGATACATCCAAATCAAGCAGGGTTCCTTCCCGGGAGACAAATATCGAGTAATACGAGAAATATAGTAGATATTTTGGAATACCTAGAGTTTAAAATAGACAAAAAAGCGGCATTATTACTGTTGGATGCTGAGAAGGCATTCGACAATGTCTCATGGGAATTTATGAAACAACAACTAGAGATATTGGGGTTCAAAGAAAAAATTAAGAAAGCGATAGGAGCAATCTATGAGGAACAAAATGCAAGATTAATAATAAATGGAAGTGTCACCGAAGGTTTTCAGATAACGAAAGGAACTCGCCAGGGATGCCCCCTCTCCCCGCTATTGTTTATAATGATATTGGAAATTCTATTGAATAACATCAGAAATGAGAACAAATTAAAGGGAATTGTAATTGGGAAAAACACCTATAAAGTGAGAGCGTTCGCTGACGATCTAATAATAACAACTCAAGATCCAAAGGAAAATATACCAACAGCACTAGAAATAATAAACTCATATGGGAAGGTGGCAGGTTTGAAGATTAATTATCAAAAAACGACGTTACTTACTAAAAATATGAATGCAGAAGAAAGGGAGGAATTACAGAAACAAACAGGAATACAAGTTAAAACGAAAGCAAAATATTTAGGAATTTGGATAGCACCAAGATGTATTAAACTATATGATGATAATTATAAAAAAGTATGGGGGGGAAATTAAACGGGACATGGAGATATGGAATAAATTGTCGCTATCACTGTGGGGAAGAATCTCAGCGGTTAAGATTAGTGTACTCCCGAAAATGATCTTTTTATTTCAAACGATACCGATTCTAGGAGGTATGAAGTGTTTTTCAGAATGGAGAAAAGAGTTAACGAAATTTATCTGGAGTGGCAGAAGACCTAGAATTAAATATCAACTGCTGACCGACCGGAAGGAGAGAGGGGGGTTTGCCCTCCCAAACTTAGAGTTATATCATGCGGCAGCAGGTTTAACTTGGTTAAAAGAATGGATAACTCTGAAGGACACAGAATTACTTGATCTGGAAGGGGTGGACAACCGTTTTGGTTGGCATTCATATTTGATTTATGATAAGGTGAAATCCCATAGAGGCTTCTTGAATCATTTGGTAAAAAAATCATTATATTTGATTTAGAGTAAATATAAGGGAATTTTGGAACCCAGGATACCTCTATGGGTTTCACCAAAAGAGGTGGTAACTGTCAAAAAACTTAATATGGATATCAAAAATGCCACGTACCATGAATTATTGGAAAAGAAACAAAATGAACTATCACTAAAGAAATATGAAGAAATAAAAGAACATCTATCATATTGGCTCCAATATTTTCAAATAAATCAAAGATTTATATTGGATTAAAAAAATGAAAAATCTAAATTTGAAATCGAATTGATTCAAAAGAAAGGGAAATTTATTTCAAATATTTATGATCTGCTTCTAGAGTGGGAACTTAAAGAAGAGCAAACTAAATCAACAATGATAAAATGGGCCCAAGATTTTGGATATAATGTCCCAATAGAGAAGTGGGAAAGACTTTGGAAACAAGATATGAAGTTTACTGCCTGCTATAACTTAAAAGAAAATATATTAAAAATGATGTACAGGTGGTACCAAACACCGGAAAAAATAGCCAAAATGTTTAAAAACGACTCGGATTTATGTTGGAGATGTAAAAGAGAAAAAGGGTCAATGATGCATATGTGGTGGAGCTGCGCTGAGATAAGTAACTACTGGAATTTGATATATGAAGAGTTGAAAAAAATATTAAAAAATACATTTAAGAAGAAACCAGAGATATTTTTATTGAATTTAATACCGGAGGAAGTTAAAACACCAAAAAGAGTATTGCTTATGTATGGGATAGTAGCAGCAAGGATTTTTATAGCTAGAAATTGGAAATCAGAGAAGGTACCAAAAATAGCAGAATGGCAGACACTGATGGTGGAGTATATACAATTGGCAATGACATCAGCAATAATAAGAGGGCAAACAAAACAAAAAGTGAAGAAGGAATGGGAGATATTTAAAGAATATTTAGTGAAAAATGGAATATCGAACTCTCTAATAGCGGATTTAGGCTGAACTTGAATTATAAAATATGAGTAAAAGATAAGTGGTTAACGTATCTATGAATGTGCAGAAAGCTAGGAATAATAGAAATTACAGACGGAATAATTGGAAGATCAACTTTTATTTCCATTTTCTTTTTACTTTTTTTCCCCTTCTCTTTTTTCTTTTCTTTTTCTTTTTTTTTTTAGGTTTGTATTGAGATTGCATTTTTTCTTTTCTGTCTTTTTTGTTGTGTGTATTTCTCTCTCTCTTTTTTTGAATATGTGATCGTTTGTAAAGTTTGTATTGCTTGTATTTATGTTTTTTAAACAATAAAGATATTTTAAAAAGAAGAAGAAGAAAGAAACATTCTTCATCCACCCTCTTCGATTACATCTAGGAGGTTTCTGTTTTAAACCTCTGAAGAATTCCATTATCATTCCACCCACTATTACCTGTGAACTTTTTGTTGGCATGAGGACCTTGTTGAATATCTATCTAGCCTATTGCTGAATGGTTCAGTCGCGTAAACATTTATTTTGCACAGTGCTTTTATTCTATGACTCTGACCTATACATGGCTTTGTTAATTATTTGGCTTAGTTGAATGACCATGATTTCATTCCTTTAGATTAGCTTTCAAGTAAATTTCCTTGTTACATTTTCCAGCCAGAGTGTGGTGGTTTTGGTTGTTTATGGTTCATATTATCACCACAGTGATACCTTGTATAGCTTGCTGCATCTGGGGGGGGGGGGCTTCAACATCCATGTTGAGGCGACTGGCTCTGGGGGTGGCAGCTCAGGAATTCATGTCTACCGTGACAACCGTGAGGTTGTCCCAACATGTTGTTGGCCTCATGCATATCGCCAGGTGCACGCCAAATTAAGAGGAGAACCCTCACTTCAGCAGGGATCAAATTAAACATCAGAGAAAAACATTCAGAGCATCAACACTGAATTTCCCCCCAAAAAACCACGTGTTATCTTTTTAAATGAGGAATATGTATCAACCACCAAACAATAATACTTTAGCAAAAATAAAGATAAAAAATATCACAAGAAAAAAGAGAGAAAACACTTTCCCCCACTCCAAAAGATTAAAAAAATAAAAAATAAAATCCATGGTTAATGTTGATTTTTCTGACAAGGAGATCAAACGAGGAGGTGAATAGAGGCCACTCCCACAGCCGCGTCCCTGTTTAAACTGCAAGCAGCCACGCCCCCCGGCCACCCTGATTGGCCAGCTGGGGGGCGTGACGCAGCTAGGAGTTCATAGCTGTCAACTTCCGGATTGGAAGTGACTTCCGGTGCCGGCTCTGCCCGATTAAAAACCTTCCTCAGCCTCAATCCTGCTCTCAGGTTCCCTTTTCCTCCCCCAAAACCACCACTGGCCATGGAGATGGAAATTCCAAAATCCCGTTTTTGCTACTCCTCAGGGAAGCTTCTGTGGGTATTCATCAAAATCTCTATATCCAATATTGCCTTTGCATGCTGACCCCAGAAATGTAACACACACACACACACACACACACACACACACACACACACACACACACACCCGTGCAAGCCTTGGGCCTTGATGTAACAAAATCCCCTCAGATTGAAGAGCCTCTTGTCAGAGGTTCTGAGGAGAGAACAGTAAAAATATAGAGCAGGCATGTCAAACTTGCAGCCCTCCAGATGTTTTGGACTACAATTCCCATCTTCCCCAACCACTGGTCCTGCTAGCTAGGGATCATGGGAGTTGTAGGCCAAAACATCTGGAGGGCCGCATGTTTGACATGCCTGATCTAGAGGATTTCATGGGTGTGTGTGTGTGTGTGTAAATTCTCATGTATACAATTATTTTTTCCCAAGGTGCTTTGTAGCAAAGAGTTAGATACTTACCTGTATTTTCAGATTTTCAGAGATCCCCTCTTCTTATCCTTTTGTATAACGGGCCTAAAAGAATGTTTCCTGTGCTAACATGTTTTATTCTATTAAAGATTGTACTTCTTGTTGCTCCTGTGTTGTTTCAAACTCAACAGGTATAATATCCATTTCCCTTGACACTTCCTCCAGGGATTTTAGGAGGGTGATATCCTGTTTTATCCTGAGAGAAACCCTGTGAGGGAGAAGAGGCTGAGCTGAGAGACGTAGGAAAAGGAGACACATTAAAGTTTATGGTCAAAAGGGATTTGAACCTGGGCCTTGTCATCCCTAGTCCAACACACTGGGCACTCAGAATGGGTCCCTTTGAGGTTTTATTGCCCTACTGAGTGTTTTATGGCTCAGCAGGGCATCTTCCAGCCCGGCACACTCCCAGAAGCTGCGCGCTCTCGGCTGTAAAATGCAGAGTTCCGTCTTCCCCTTTCTTGCACAAACGGAAGCTTGTGGAGCCTTCAGAAGTAGCTCATGAATAAATCCACGAAGTCCAGCTTCTGCTAATACTACTGAACTTTATTTACAGTGAAAATAACAAACAAACCTGGTGAGAAATCTGGCATGGTTGCGTCTTCATTGCAACCAGAAACGAAACTAAAAAACAGCATACAGAGAACAAATGAACATTCCCGTATGTAGGGAAAACTCCTCCCTCCTTCTCCTCCTCCCCAGTGACCAGCGTCACAGCTTCAGGCTTTTAACCCTTGCCAGCCTGAAAAACTCCACACCCCCTCTCGCCTGGACACTGGGGAACAGTGGGTATCTAAACTCACCCCAAAAACAACCCTTCACAGAATTCCCCATGACGTTGGAAACTCAAGGGCTTTGTGAACCCATCTGCTAGGTTCTCCTGGCTTGGACAGTACTTCAGCTTTACCAAGCCTGCCTGTACGCTTTGACATACGTTCCGGAAGCGAATGTCCAGGTGTTTGGTTCTGGCCTTGAACTGTCCAGACTGTGCCAGTTTCAAAGATGGCTGATTGTCGCCCCAAACAGTGATGGGCTGGCTACAATCACCATATATCTCCTGGACCAAACATCTGTAGTACTCCAACTCAGTACAAAGTGCAGACAACGCACAGAATTCAGCTTCCGTCGATGACATAGCGATTAGGCTTTGCTTGCGCGACCGCCAACCAATCAGAGAATTTCCAAACCTCACTACTAAACCAGTCACTGACTTCCTGTCCTCTTGATTGGCCCAATCCGCATCTGCAAAACAAGTGAGTTGTGGCTCACCTTGTGCCGACATCTCCAAACAGAACTCTTTGGTCTCCTGCAAATACCTCAGCACTCTCTTAATGCCATTCCAGGCATGCACACTAGGCTTTGAAGCCTCTCTGCTAAGCAAATTTACTGCAAAAGCAATATCTGGTCTACTCCACTGTGACAAATACAACAGACTTCCTAGAGCAGACTGAAACACTTCAGGACTCTCAAACGCTACTCTGTCCTTTACCTGTGACTCTTTCACGAAATTTGTCTCCATGGGTGTTCTGACTCCTTTACAGTCAGACATTCTGAACTTCTCAAGCAACTGTTCAATCTTGCCTTTCTGGCTGAGTAAAAAACTTCCATCCTCAGACCTATCTATCTGCACACCTAGATAAACTTTCACTGCACCTAGGTTCTTGAGTTTGAACCTCTTACCTAGCTCTTTTGCAAACTTTTGCACTTGCTTCTGGCTCTTAGCTAAGAAAATCAAGTCATCTACATAGACCAGCAACAATTCTTGCTGTTCTCCTTCACCTCTGAGATACAGACAACTGTCAGCTAGACTCTTCCTGAAACCTAGGCTCTCCAAAACAGAATCAAGACATGAATTCCAGTTTCTCGCAGATTGCTTCAAACCGTAGATCGACTTGTGCAGCTTCCACACCTGACCTGGCACATCGCCCTCAAACCCAGGTGGAGGCAACATGTACAGTTCCTCCTCAAGGTCAGAGTTCAAATAGGCGGTGTCCACGTCGAAGTGGTTGACCACTAGACCTCTCTGCGCTGCTGTCGCTAGAAGCATCCTAAACGATTCCAATCTAGCAGTGGGGCTAAACACTTATGAGAAGTGAAGTCCTTTCTGCTGCGTGAAACCTCTTGCCACTAACCTGGCCTTGTACTGAGGTTCACCAGTCACTGTGGGTTTCAACCTGTAGACCCACCGACTGCTCACTGCTTTCTTACCTTCTGGCAACTGTGTCAAGCTATACACACCAAGAGATTGCATGGAGTTCAACTCCTTCTCCATTGCAACTTTCCACTTACTAGCTTCCTCCACTGGTAACTGTTGAACCTCTTCAAAACTCTCAGGTTCACACACTGCTAGGTTCGCCCATACACTGATGGCTGAGAACCTATCAGGTGGTTTACCTTTCGTGGTGCGTTTAGAACACCTTGGTCCCACATCCTCCCCCTCTAAATCCGAACTGCTTGTCTCTGACTGTGGCTCTCTTGGACTTGCAGCACTGTCAAGAGACCTACTATGCTTTGCAGCCCCCTCTGGGCTTGATTTGGGTGATGTGGGTGACCTACCACGTTTGCTGTACTTCCCAGGCTTGGCCTGGGGAGAAGTCGGTGTGCTTCTGACTTCTTGCTTCACTTCCCTAGGAGCTACACCACTTGGACCAGCTGCCTGACCTGGGTCTGGCCCTGCAGCACCTGGAACTCCAGCATCAGCCACCTGAGTTTCCTCTTCCTGGTCAAAACCTGAAGACCAGTCAAGAAGAACTTCAGGGTTAGCATCCAACCCTCTTGTTCACAGAACGTAGCACTCCTGCTAATGTGAATGCGGGATTGATCCCCTTCTGCCGGCACAAACCTCCAAGCCTTTGAGTTTGGTTCGTAACCGCAGAAGATCATCTTCTTGGATCTTGGTCCCCCTTTTCTGCGCTTCTTTTTCGGAATTAGAACCCACGCCTCACACCCAAAGGTTCTGAAATAGTGCACCTTGGGAACCTTGCCATACAACATGTAGTAGGGCGTGGTTTCCACAACTGAACTATACACGCGGTTCGTACAAAAATTAACAGCTTTGTAAGCCTCCCCCCCAAACTTCTGTGGTAGCCCTGCATCAAAAAGAACGGCTTCCACCAGCTCGGACAGTGTCCGAAACTTTCGTTCAGCAACGCCGTTATCTTGTGGGCTGTAGGGGGCAGACTTCCTGTGTCTGATTCCCTTGCTACGAAAGAACCTCTGTAGCTCTGAACCCAAAAACTCCATCCCCCTGTCACTCTGGAAACATTTGACAGTAAGGGAGAACTGTAGTTCTACTTCGGCTACCCATTCCTGTATCACTTTTGCAGCCTCTCCTTTGTCTTTCAATGGGATAAGCCAAGAAAATCTCGAAAAATCATCAATTAAGCAAAGACAGTATTTTGAACCTCCAAGACTTGGGGTTCCCATTGGTCCAGAAAGATCCATATGGACCAGCTGGAATGGCTCTGTGCTCTTCCTTTCAGACCTAGGATAAGAACACGTTTTCACTCTGGCTTTGGAACAAGCTCTGCATTCCAAATGCCTGTGGCAGGGTTTAAACTTGCACCCTTGTGTACATTCAGTGGCCTTGGCCACGTACTTAAAAGAAATGTGCCCAAATTTCCGGTGCCAGTCATGAACACAACCTTCATGTATAGCGCCCCCTGGGGCACTTGGGGTATTGGCGCACTTAGCTTGGGCTTCACCAGTGTTACTTCTACCTGATTGCCCCCTCCCATCCAGGACAAACAGACCATCTGACCCAACAGTAACACTGACCAGCTTAACCCCATCTCTGGAAATGGTACACACGTCATTAGCAAAACCCAAATCAAAACCATCACGCATCAAACAAGAGACACTTAAAAGACAGTTTTTCATGCCTGGTAAAACATAAACATCAAGATCAGTGTCTAAACATTGCATATAAAAAACACCACTGCTTTTTATAACCCCTGTTGAACCGTCAGCTAAGTTCAGGGATTTTTCCTGTTCCAATGGCCTGCAATCACGTATCTGGCCTGAAGGGGGCATGATGTGGTGGCTGCTTCCACTGTCGATAATGAAAGTAAGACAGTTCTGTCCCTTGTTTCCGACCATCGCCATGGCAGCTGAGCTCTCGCTGTTATCAGCAACTTTCTCAAAACACTGTGCACGCAGCTGCGTCGCTTGCTTCTTGCCCCCACCTTTGGGCTGGTCACCATGGAAACCTGGCTGGGTGGCCTTGGCTGTTTCCTGAGCTCGGCAAAACCTGGCTCGGTGCCCAGGAAGATCGCAGCGAAAACAATGGCCTGCAAACTTCTGTCCAGTGGTTTGCGATGGGCTTGTAGAAACTGCCCCCCCCCACTGGGCTCCTTGCGTGTGTGGAACCTCTGCAAATGGCGATTTGAGCCACAGATCCAGCAAAGCTTCTCAGCAACACCTTCAGCACGTTTCCAGGCGACGTACGCACTTGCTTCGCCCCCTCTGCCTCCAGCAGATTGGCCTCCTCTGAAACCCCCTCCTCTCGTCTCCTTGAGAGCTGCAGCTACTTCACCTGCTGCTTCTGGTGGGTTTGGGCTCTGGGCGTCAAGCCTGGCATCATCCCTTTGGAACTGCTTCTCCCTGCAACTGCCTGCCAAGGGAGTGGTCTCCAGGACCTCTTTGTGGCTCTCCACTCCAGCCATTTCAGCATGCATCCCTCTGTTGCTTTGCCTTCCAGCCATTACTGCTGCTGTGGGGTCTGTGCACTTAGCTAGCCCCTCCTTCTCAAAGCTAGGGATTTTTCTGCTGCTTTTCAAACCACTTTTGCAGTCAGCTTGCTGCTTTCTGCTGTTACAGACCCAGGCATTTAAACACAGTCTCTGGGTTTTCCCAGCATGTTCCACAGACCCTTGGGTCCCAGCCATTCTGCCATACCGCCCCCGGGGCTTAGTGTCCAGCATTTACTCACTGAGCTGCTGCTTGTCCTCCGGCAATGGCGATGGCGAAATTCCAGCTTCCAGTCCAGCGGCGTTCTACCAGCGAGTGCATCTACCCCTACCGACTGTAGGAGTAGGTATCTCACAGCTGGCTTTTCTGTGAGCACTTCTGAGGCTCTCACAGCTACAATCACTCTTTCTGCCTGAGTGATTGATTAAGGCTCCATAACCTTTGAGGTTTTATTGCCCTACTGAGTGTTTTATGGCTCAGCAGGGCATCTTCCAGCCCGGCACACTCCCAGAAGCTGCGCGTATGTAGGAAAAACTCCTCCCTCCTTCTCCTCCTCCCCAGTGACCAGCGTCACAGCTTCAGACTTTTAACCCTTGCCAGCCTGAAAAACTCCACAGTCCCTTCAGAGCATAGCTGCCAAGTTCTCCCTTTTTTTAAGGGAAATTCCCTTATGCTGAATAGGCTTCCTCGCGAGAAAAGGGAAAACTTGGCAGCTATGCTTCAGAGATGTCATTGAAAGCCCTCCCTGCAAACTTCCTGCATGTTGTAGCTTCTCTTAAGAGACATGGGGGAATGATCAACGGTCTCCAATGTCTGTATACTAATGCACAGAGTATGGGAAATAAACAAGATGAACTTGAGACAGAGAAGGGAGGGAGGAGGGAGGAGGGGTCATATTTTGTGACCGCTTCTCAGTATGTATTATCATGTAGTATCATGCATGTTGCTTTAAAACAAAGATTAAGTAGTTGCAGGTATGTTTATATGAAATGCTTAGTGGAAGTGTTCAATTATCTGACTTGGTCCTGCTTAAAACTATTGACTGTAAAAGGTCTGGAATTCAGATTTAATCCTAATTTATTGTTTAATTATTTCTCCAGTAAATTAATGAAAGACATTTGTGAATCCAAACTGATAGGTATTTTTCATCCAAATCACAGTTTCAAGTATTGCTTGCTTTGTAAAGCTGTGGGAGAGGCATACATTACAGCAAAAGAATTTGATCAAGTTAATGTGTTTTAATCAGCTATTGACAAACCAAATCATCTATTCAAAAAGCAACTGAGATTCTTGTACAGAAGCTGGTAAAATGTGGTCTAGACAATGCTACCATTCAGTGGATTTGTAACTGGCTGACTGACCGAACCCAAAGGGTGCTCATCAATGGCTCCTCTTCATCCTGGAGAGTAGTGACTAGTGGGGTGCCACAGGGTTCTGTCTTGGGCCCAGTCTTATTCAACATCTTTATCAATGACTTGGATGATGGGCTTGAGGGCATCCGTAGCAAGATTGCAGATGACACCAAATTGGGAGGGGTGGCTAATACCCCAGAGGACAGAATCACACTTCAGAATGACCTTAACAGATTAGACAACTGGGCCAAAGCAAACAAGATGAATTTTAACAAGGAAAAATGTAAAGTACTATACTTGGGCAAAAAAAATGAAAGGCACAAATACAGGATGGGAGACACCTGGCTTGAGAGCAGTACATGTGAAAAGGATCTAGGAGTCCTGGTAGACCACAAACTTGACATGAGTCAACAGTGTGATGCAGCAGCTAAAAAAGCCAATGCAATTCTGGGCTGCATCAATAGGAGTATAGTGTCTAGATCAAGGGAAGTAATAGTACCACTGTATTCTGCTCTGGTCAGACCTCACCTGGAGTACTGTGTCCAGTTCTGGGCACCACAGTTCAAGAAGGATACTGACAAGCTGGAACGTGTCCAGAGGAGGGCAACCAAAATGGTCAAAGGCCTGGAAACAATGCCTTATGAGGAACGGCTTAGGGAGCTGGGTATGTTTAGCCTGGAGAATAGAAGGTTAAGGGGTGATATGATAGCCATGTTCAGATATATAAAAGGATGTCATATAGAGGAGGGTGAAAGGTTGTTTTCTGCTGCTCCAGAGAAGCGGACACGGAGCAATGGATTCAAACTACAAGAAAGAAAATTCCACCTAAACATTAGGAAGAACTTCCTGACAGTAAGAGCTGTTCGACAGTGGAATTTGCTGCCAAGAAGTGTGGTGGAGTCTCCTTCTTTGGAGGTCTTTAAGCAGAGGCTTGACAGCCATATGTCAAGAATGCTTTGATGGTGTTTCCTGCTTGGCAGGGGGTTGGACTGGATGGCCCTTGTGGTCTCTTCCAACTCTATGATTCTATGTGCTGGGGCATAAGGGGATCACAGCGGGCAGACATTTCTGGGGGGTCATTGCAGGAGTGAGGAGCATTGGGCTGTAGGGGTGGCCAGGAAGTGTGCGAAGCGAAGGGCAAGTTCACTCCTTGTCCTGAGGATGGGATCTGGGAGATGGGGAAATGGGAAGGTGAATAGGGCCCCTCCTTCCTCCTGATGCCTCTGCTCTGTACCTGTGGAGCCCAGGAGGATCTGAGAGACCCTGAACTCCAAAGTGTACTTTCATGGTGCAGATCCAGCAGCCCTTCCCCATGCATTCCCAGCATCCACCTTCTCAGGAGAAGACCCTCCAGCCCTTTTTTTTCTCCAAAGAGAAGCCCTATGTGCAGGATAGAGATTGGCTGGCCCTTGTGTCAGTCATGGTGAAACTCTCCCTTCTCAGCACTGATTGGCTTGCTGTTGGGTCAGTCGGGAGAGGAACCCGCTCTGCAACAGAGGAAGCAGTCTGCCTCCACAGAGGAAGAAATCCTGCTCCACAGGATACATGATAACGGTCACTGATTGCACTACCTGGGGAGTCTGGCCATGCTTTTGCGCTTTTGCCATGGTTAATACATTAGTTCCTGAATCCAGGTCACAGACTCACCCTATTCATACACAAATATGCCCTTAAGACTGCATTTGTAAGCAAAAAGACAATGGGAAGGCTTTCCCCATTTTTCTTCCTTACTGCAGAGGTATATTTGAGGTCATTGGGAGAGTCAAAATGGCTTCAGGATTGCTCTCCCATACTATTTCAGACACATAGTTCATATATGTAGATATGTGTGCATTTATGAGTGTTTACTCTATATTGGAGACCTTAAAATTCTTATAACAAAGTGAGGTTTCACTGACAAAGGGCTGCATTCATTGAGAAAATGGGGCTAAGTGAAAGCACTTGCTGTTAACAGGTGCCCTGCGGTGCGATTGGCAAATATCTGGATACCGTTTAGCTGAGCAATGTTTGCAAAGGCCGTTTTCAGGGTCGGTTCCACAGGTTATTGCACATTATCAGACGCTGGCGATTTTGTCAAAACTACTCACTGAAAACTGGCACCTGGATGGGGGGCTGGGCTGTTTCTCCTCCGTATGTCTTGGCTACTAACTACCGGTAGAAAGAGGACGTGAATGTTATGGAGCAAGGCGGGAGAGGGGGGGAGACGGTAGTTCATTCATTAGCCTGCAAAGTAGTCCGAGGTTGACGTGCTGATAATAACAACAACTACAACAAAACTCCACCAGCTCTCACAGGGAAATGGTTCCTTAAACGAGCAGCCACCAAGGATGAGCACTCCATTTAAAATAAATAAAAATATATATTTCCACCATATCAAAGCTGCTCGGAGCTACAGCCAACTTCAAGGCATCAGGGATCCTGAGTGATCGCATCCGAATTTCCTGGAAAGGGAACACGCCCATTTGCAGACCCAAAAGAGAGAAAACGAAACCTACTCTCGCTTCCTGGAGACTCCGCCATGGCTGCCACTCGGAGTCTTGTCCACGATCTGTGCAAGGTAACCACTTGCTACATCTGCCAGGAGTATTTCAGGGATCCTGTCATCATCCCGGAGTGCGGGCACAACTTCTGCCGATCCTGCCTGATCGAGTGCTGGGGGGAATCCGAGGGAGAGGCTTCCTGCCCTCAGTGCAGGGAAACGGTTGAGCAAAGCAGCATCAGGAGAAACCAGCAGCTGGCAAATGTTGTAGAAATAGCCAAGAAATTCAGCCATCTGCACGGAAAAAGGGAGGCAGAAGGAAAAGGAAGGGTCTGTGAGAAGCACCAGAAGCCCCTGAAGCTATTCTGCCAGGAGGACGGAAGCCCCATCTGTTTCGTGTGTAATGTTTCCAAGGAGCATAAAGGCCACGAAGTGGTTCCTATAGAGAAGGCGTCCCGGGAGTACAAGGTAGGAAAAGGCAGTGGGTCTTTCTTGCGGGTGGAATAGCTGCAGACAAGAGGGGCTTGCAAAAATAAAAATAAAAATATTGTAATGTATTCTCTCCACTTGCAACCCAAAAGGAATTCTCCAGCAAGAGACCTTGTGCAGCCTGATAAAACTAAACTTCCGAAACTTTATACAATAAACATTTCTTTTTCCTTTTAAGGAATTGAAGTGCACCAGTGACCCCCTGAATGCAGGCTGCAACATCTAGGAATAATTTAATAAAAGGGAGGGGAGAGATGTTGGAGTGTGTTCATTGTGGGGGATAAATAGCAAAACCCACATGTTTCTCAGCTCAGATATAGGGCAGCTCCGTTTCTGCCTCAACGGGGTTGAAAAAGGGGAACCTCTGCAAAAGACCCAGGGATGTGGGGCAGGGAGCAAACATACAATTCAGCTTGCTTGTTAATGTGTAGCGCAGCACAATTTGGTCTTTGTTTTGTTTTCAGGATCAGATCAGCAGCTGCCTAGAAAATCTGAGGAAGGAGAGAGAGAAAATTCTAGTACTTAAAACTGACACAGAAAAGGAAAGCCAAGACCTGCTTGTAAGCATCATTTTTACTTTAAGGAGAAAAAGTGCTATAGTCGAGAATCAATATCTGGGGAAAATGAAGATGGAATACAGAAGGGGGTTTCTTTTTGGCCAGCTGTATCTCCCACAGAATATGAAAGACCATTTAAAGGAGGGGGCTTGTAAGTGTTTACGAAGCTCTTTCTCAGCTGAATATGTCAGGTGTGCCCTTCCAAGGGAATTTGGATAACTGGCCTCTTCATCTTTTAACAGCAGGCTAGATGCCTGATATTGGCCCACTGTTCTCTTCTTTCAATCTCTTTGCTGCAGAAACAAACAGGTGCAGAGAGGGAAAAGATGGTGGCTGATATCAGGCGACTGCGCCAGCTTTTGGAAGAACAGGAGAAACTTATTCTGGCCCAGATGGCAGAAGTGCAGAAGGAGATTGCAGCAAAAAGGAAGGAGCACCTGGCCAGACTCTCCGGGGAACTCTCCTCTCTTGAGAGCCTCATCCGGGAGATGGAGGAGAAGCATCAGGAACCAGCGAGTGAATTCCTGCAGGTGAGGCCTGGTCTTGATGCGAGAGGGTGAAGTGTGCTGCTTCAAACTACAGGCAGGAGGATAACATGTCTTAGCCCCCCATCCCCCAAAGAAAGCTGCTGTAAAGAAAACAATGAAGTACATGAAGGGTGAAAGGCCTGGGATCGCAAAAGGGGCCCTGTTAGATCAAACTACAGGCCCCTTCATTCTAGCATCGTGTTCTCGCATTGACCAACCAGAGGTATCTGGGAAGCTTTAAGAACCAGTAACGCTCTGATTTCTTAATTCCTTATTGGACCCCCTCGAGCCCCCTTTTTAACGGTTCCAATATCGGCTCCACTTTACAGGTTTCATTTTTTTCCCCAAAACCTCCTATTTCCCCGTCTGCAACCTATATAATTGCTTAAAATCCCCTTCAAATGTCTAAGTTACAATACTTCTTAACATATATTCTAAATTTCTTCCAGTCTTCTTGCAGCTTCTCGTCTCCCCGGTCGCGTAGTTTCCCGGTCAGGTCAGCAAGTTCCATATAGTCCAACATTTTCATCTGCCATTCATCCACTGTTGGTAGCTCAGATGTCTTCCAGTACTTTGCTAGTAATACTCTTGCCGCAGTCGTGGCATACAAAAACAAATTCCAATCTTTATTAGGTAATTCTCTTCCCATTATGCCCAAAAGAAAGGACTCTGGTTTCTTAATAAACGTAGTCTTAAAGACTCTTTTCAATTCATTATAAATCCTTTCCCAGAAGTCCTTTACTAATGGACACGTCCACCACATATGATAAAACGTTCCTATTGCCTCCTTACATTTCCAACATTTATTATCCTGGTTATGGTACATCTTTGCAAGTTTTGCTGGGGTCAAATACCATCTATACATCATTTTCATCATATTTTCTCTCAAGACCGTGCATGCCGTAAATTTCATATTCTTTTTCCATAACCTTTCCCAATCCTCCATCATAATGTTGTGTCCCACATCTTTTGCCCAATCTATCATTACCTTTTTTGTTTGTTCATCTTTCGTATGCCACTGCAGTAGCAGATTGTACATTCTGGAAAGATTCTTTGTCTTTGGATCTAGCAGTTCTGTTTCCAGCTTGGATTTTTCCTGTGAAAAACCATTTTTCTTATCTAGCTTATACATTTCATTTATCTGGTGGTATTGGAGCCAGTCATCTACCTTACTTCTTAACTGCTCATACGTTTTTAACTTTAATTGGCCTCCTTCCTCCACCAAGATATCTCTATATTTGGGCCACCTGGCCTCCGTAGTCAATTTTTTATGAGCCTTAGCTTCCAAAGGTGAGATCCACAGGGGTGTTCTCCTCTCTAATAAATCTTTATATTTAATCCACACCTTCAACAATGATTTTCTAATTACATGATTTTTGAAACTTTTATGATTCTTGACTTTGTCATACCATAAATATGCATGCCATCCATAAGCATTATTAAATCCTTCCAAATCTAAAACATCTGTATTTTCTAGTAAACACCAATCTTTCAACCAACAAAAAGCGGCAGCTTCATAATAAATCTCAAGATCTGGCAGGGAAAAACCTCCTCTCTCTTTACTATCTGTTAACAATTTATATTTAATTCTCGGTTTTTTCCCTTGCCATATGAACTTAGATAACACCTTCTGCCACTCTTTAAAGCATTCCACCTTATCTATAATTGGCAACATTTGAAACAAAAATAACATTCTTGGCAATACATTCATTTTCACAACTGATATTCTTCCTGACAAAGACAATTTTAAATCCGACCATCTTTCAACCTCCCTCTTGATCTCATTCCAAACTTTCACATAATTATTTTTATATAAATCCAAATTTTTCGCAGTTAAATTCACCCCTAAGTATTTCACTTTTTTCACAAATTGTAGGCCGGTGGCTTCCTCCAATGTCTTTTTCTCTTCCGGTGTCAAGTTTTTATCTAACACTTTGGTTTTACTTTTATTCAATTTAAAACCAGCAACACTGCCAAACTCTTGGATTAAGTTCAGTGCGTTAATCGCACTGGTTTCTGGGTCTTGCAAAGTTAAAACAAGGTCATCAGCAAAGGCTTTTAACTTAAATTGTTTCCTCCCTACCCCCACTCCTTTAATCGATTCCTCTCTTCTAATCATTGACAAGAGCACCTCCAGGACCGATATAAATAAGAGGGGTGATAGGGGGCACCCCTGTCTGGTTCCTTTTTCAATTCTAATTTCCTCTGATACCCCACTATTTACAATGATTTTTGCTTTCTGCTCTGTGTAAACTGCATTTATCGCATTCATAAAACCACTTCCCGTCCCCATCCTTTCCAAATTCTTCTTCATGAAGGCCCAAGAGATATTATCAAATGCCTTTTCCGCATCAATAAAAATCAACATCGCTTTTTTGTTAATTTTCTCCTGTAAATACTCCAAAATATCAATTACATTTCTAATATTATCCTTCATATGTCTGCCCGGCAAAAAGCCAGCCTGGTCCGAATGAATCAAATCCCCCAACACCGTCTTCAATCTGGAGGCCAAAATATTTGCAAAAATTTTATAATCCACATTCAATAAGGATATGGGGCGGTAATTCTTGATTTGAGTTTTGTCCATTTCTGGTTTTGGTATCAGCGTGATGAAAGCTTCTTTCCAGGAGTCCGGTGCCCCCCCTCCCCTCAGGATCTCATTGCACAAATCTGTCAGTGGTCTTATCAGCCATTCCTTTAAAGCTTTATAATATTTAGCTGTCAGTCCGTCCGGTCCCGGGGCTTTCCCGAGTTGCATCTGATTTATTGCATTTTCCACTTCTTGTATCGTTATCTGGTGGTTAAGTAGGGTAGTTTTATCCTCTGGAATCTTTTGCAACCCATTTCTGTCCAAAAACTGCTCGAGCTTGTCCAAATTCTCCTTTTCTTTTTTTATATAGCTGTTTGTAGTACTTCTGGAAGCATTTTCTGATCTCTGCAGGTTTCTCTATATTTCTCTCATCCTGAATTAAATTTGTTATTATATTTTGCTTCTGTCTTTTTTTTAGCTGCCAAGCAAGTAATTTACCGCATTTATTTGCAGATTCGAAAGTCCTCTGTTTCATCCATTTAATTTTCCATTCTATTTCCTGATTTATCAGAATTGCATACTGGGTCTGCAATGTCTTGATTTCTTTCTGTAATTGCTCACTCTTAGGTTTAGCTCTCAATTTCTTCTCTTTCTCTTTCAATTGATCCAGAATATTATTCTTTTTCTCATTTTGTTCCTTCTTCCTCTTTGCATTCTGCTGAATCAGAAGACCTCTCATAACTGCTTTACTTGCGTCCCATACTGTTTTTTTTTCCAAAGAAGTATTCAAATTTATCTCAAAATAATCTCTCAACGACTTCTGAGCAATCTTTAAGACCTGTTCATTTCTCAACAACGAATCATTCATCCTCCATCTGAAAGAACCCTGCTCAGTTAATTTTAAGTCCAGAAATACTGCATTATGATCAGAGCATGTCTTTGGGCAAATTTCCGCTTTATGTATTCTTGGCGCCAACTCTTTCATAATCCAGATATAGTCCAGCCTACTCCAGGAATTTTTTGATTGAGAGAAAAAAGTTTGTTCTTTTTCTAATGGGTTCTTGAGTCTCCACGTGTCTATTAAGTCCAACTCATCTATCATCTCAAAGAAAGATTTGGGTAATCGTCCCTCATTTGATATTTTGTCTCTTTGGGATCTGTCCATCATTGTGGAGACTGCTCCATTCAAGTCTCCCATCAAAAACATCTTATATTCCATATAGTCCATCAGAGTACCATGTAGCTTTTTGTAAAAATCCGCTTTGCCATCATTTGGTGCATAGATTCCAACTATTAAAAATTTCTCGCCATTCGCTGTTATTTCCACCGCAATATATCTTCCCTCCTCATCCTTGAAAATTTTTTTTGGCTTATATTTTTCTTTAACGTAAATCACAACACCCCGTTTTTTCACCTTGTCAGCTGTAATGAATTCCTCTCCCAATTTTTTGTTTTGTAAAATTCTTCTATGAGATCTATTCACATGTGTCTCCTGGAGACAAATAATGTCCAATTTTTGTTTTTCCAAAATATGAAACACCCGGTGTCTTTTCTTGGGTGCGTTTACGCCGTTCACATTCCAAGATACCGTCCTCAGCGCCATGATGAGTTAATCAAGTGCGCCTGGGCCTGCCCCCAGACCAAGATCTGCTCCCAATCCTGTTAGGGGATCAGTACCTTGTTCTGGCAGTCTTGATGTTCGTCCTTGTCCTCCTTTCAACTCTGCTCCGTGGTCCTCCAGAAATCTTCTTTTATCCTCCAAAGATCTTATCTTAATTTTCTTTTGCTGGTACTGAAAATGAAGACCCTCCGGAAGATCCCAGGTGTAGGGTATGTCTATTTTTCTCAATGCTGTGGTTAAGTCTAGGTACTCACGTCGAAGATCAAGCAGGTATTTCGGTATGTCCTTATACAGAATTACTTGGGTATCTTTTACTCTTAGGGTCTTTTGATAATGTAGCTGGAGTATTCTATCTCTCTGTTCCCTTGTCTGGAATGTCACCAAGCAGTCACTGACTGATTTTCTCTCCCTCTTTGATCTTGTTCCAAACCGAAAGGCTTTCACTATTTGTGTCTCCAGCTCATCAGTAGGAATGTCCCAAGCTTTGTTGAATTCTTGGATCAATGCCGCCTTCAAATTGTCCTGCTCAATCAAGGGAAGCGATCTCACCTTTAAATTTACTTCACGTTCTTTAAGCTGGAGCAGGGAGATCGCAATTTGTGCCTGATGTCCTTGTCTTTCCAAATCCCGCACTTTCCCTGTCTCCAGCTGTGTAACCCGTTGATCCACTTCCCCAACCTGGCCCTTCACCTGTTGAATTTCTTTATTCAATGTTCCTAATTCAGTCTTAATCAATTTCAATTCTTCTGTATTCTTTTTTAGCTCTTGTGAGGTTTTATCCTGGCTCTCCCTCAAACCACTCAATAATTGCAAAACTTGATCCTCAAAAGACGGCGAGACTGACCCCTTCCGTCCTTTTTTAGCAGTTGCAGCCGCTGATGAGAGCGTGTCAGTAGTTGTCATATTTCCCCCAGCTGCAGCTTCTATTCAGAGCAGCTCAAGGTCAAAGTCTTATCTCTGTTGTTTCCCACAAGAGCAGAGCAATTGTTTCCCACCCGAAACAAGCTGTTTTCCCTTCAGGGGCAGGCCAGGCACTGGCTGTTATATTGTTTCAATGGCGGCTGTTATACTGTTTCAATGGCGAGGGGGGGAGAGATACTGCAACATTTTAACCTCAGTCTTTGCAAGTTTCTATTAGTCACAGGCAGTCTGCTTTTCTGCTTTCTCAAATACCAAGCCTATAAAAAGTTTCAAAGTAGCAAATTCAGAGCCTTTCACAGTTAATTGCTGTCTCACTGACCGGTCCCCGCTCCCGCGGGGGAGGAGAAGTTTTCCTTTTTTCTATTTAAAATCACCTTCTTACAGGGGAAACAGCACAACAAAGTTCTTTTCTCCCCACTGCCCCCTGTCCCAGTGGGGGGTGTTCTTTGATCCGCAGGATTTAAAGCTTGCCGCTGTAAATTCTTAAGTGGCTGCAGCAGTCTTTCCCCTGCTTCTTAATTGCCGTTACAAAGGGAGAACCCGACCTCCGTTTCAAAGGCTCTCCCTCAGCCAAATTAAATCCAATTAAGTAAGCGATAAAAGTCTCTTACTCACGGCTCATCAAAGTTCTTTAAACTTAATTTTGGAAGAAGTCCGTCGCTTACAGCCCTCCGGTACTAGCGGCTTTGTGTCCGAGGGAAGCAAAACGCCTTGGGAAGCTCGCGCCTCCACTCCGTCCTCTCTCAGCCCCCCTAAATTAGGGGTTCTGGGGGTCGGAGGAGGCACCCCACAGCCTCTGCCAGGTCCACGTCAGCGAGAAGCTCGACCCGCTGCTCTTTTGGGGATCGCGTAGCCGCCGCGATAGCCCCTTATCCCCGGAACACGCAGAGAAGCCACGGAGCTGGCTCTCTTACGACCGATCGGGCCAGCGACGTTCCTGGAAGTCGTAATTTTATTGTTATTATTGTTTTTTTTCTTCTTCATTGTATATGTTTTCATTATATGTTATATTTTGGATGTGGACATTTGGATTTGGAAATAAGATTGTCATGATTGTCTTTATTTGTTGTTTATAATCGGAAAATTTAATAAAAAATATTAAAAAAAAAAAAAGAGAACCAGTAACGCTCTGCCCCCCTCGTGTTTCCCTGCAAGTGGAGCTCGAGTTTGGAGCACGTTGTCAGTCAGGTGAGGCAGTGGAAGTGCTAGACCGTTGTCTTGCCTCGGTAATGGAATGGATGAGAGCCAACAGACAGAAGCTCAATCCAGATAAGACTTAAGCAGTATAAGTGGGTGGTTCCCTAGACTGGATGGGTGGGAGATGGCCTGCTCTTGATGGGGTTACACTTCCTCTGAAGTAGTGGGTACATAGCTTGACGGTTGTAAATGGGGCTGCCTCTGAAGTCGGTTTGTATTATTTGGTTGTTCTTGTTTTGTTTTTATTATGAACTACCGTAGCTGTACCCGGTCATGCGTTGCTGTGGCTCAGTCAGAGCCCCCATTTCCCAGGACAGGGGGAAGATGTCACCCTCCACCCCGACCCCTCTCTGTTTCCCCATCACATACCATATCCACAGTTTGGGGAGGGTCTGCATGGTTTCCCCAGCGGATCCCGGTGGGCAAGGGGGCCAGCTGGCCAGCTGCAGGTCTTGTTTGAGAGGGTCTCCCATTTCCCACGCTGGATTCCGGCGGGCGAGGGGGCAAGCGGGCTAGGTGGAGGTCATTAGCGAAGGCAGACAAGTTGAGGGCGACAGAGAGGGCCGAGGTGCCGGCAACGGAGGGAGAGGATCCCACCCACCCCGGTCCCCCAGAAGATACTGCCGGTTACCCGCTCCAAGAACAGTCTACATCCTATAGGATTGGTTACAGGTAGGTAGCCGTGTTGGTCTGGGTCGAAGTAAAATAAAAAAATTACTTCAGTAGCACCTTAAAGACCAACTAAGTTTTTATTTTGGTATGAGCTTTCGTGTGCATGCATCTGAAGAATATCTGAAGAAGTATCTGAATAAGTGTGCATGCACACGAAAGCTCATACCAAAATAAAAACTTAGTTGGTCTTTAAGGTGCTACTGAAGGAATTTTTTTATCCTATAGGATATTTTCCTTTGATATCCAACAGATGGCGCTATTGTTACACAAAAGGATATGGTGTCTGTTCCTTTGACATCCAACAGAGGGTGCTATTTTTACACAAAATCATATTTTTACCTGTGACAGGTGTGACATCTATATAATCTAAGTCTAAACAAGCACTTCCATATTGGAACGGAACATTTTGTCAAAATTTCAACGCAATCAGTCAAGCAGTGGTACCTCGGTTTACGACCGCTGCGGTTTGCGAACGATTGGTTTGAGTACGCCGTGGACCCGGAAGTGTTTACATCCGGGTTCCGGAGCGCACGGATGCGCAGAAGTGATCTGCGCAGTGTGCACATGCGCACAAGAACCACTCCGTTTACGGACTGCTCGGGGAGTGAACGGCTCCCTGGAACCAATTGTGTCCGTAAACCAAGGTACCACTGTATAGGGTGGTACACAAAATGGATAAGGACAACAGCAGCAATAACAACTCTGATGACAGTGCTCTGGCTCCACATACATCTTTCCTTCTTTCCTTCCAGGATATTGGAAGCTTCTTGCAGAGGTAAGTGATGGAAAACCCCTGCCTTATTCTGATGCTACAAAAGTTCCTTATTTAGCAGGTGGGAAACTCACTCTCCAATTCCTCCTTCTAGAGGTAGTTTAGGACTCCATTGTCCATTTCACGTGATCACAGACAAAATAGGGACACATTTCCCTAGGCATTTGTATCTATTGGTTCCATCTACAATCACAGACAGGAAGCCATTCCCACTGCATATTTCTGAAGGCTATTCTCTGTGATGGATTCATTTACTTTGTAATTGATAGAAAAAGGAAGGACATTTCCAAAGGTAAATATCTTCACTGTAACTTACCCTTAAATATCCAGTGTATTTCAGGCTCCTGCCGGTTCTTCCTCAGCCATTAGAAGGTAAGAAAGTGCCCTGCTGGATTTGGCCAGTGGCCCATCTAGTCAAGCATCCTGTTTTCACAGTGACTAACAAATCACTGTGTAAGGATGCAGTATTGCTCACTTTCCAGAAAAAAATAATTTGCATATATCAGCTTCTTTACCGTCAATCTCATATTCCTATATTTCCTTCAGTATATTTTGGAAGCAGGTGTATGTTGGTTTTTCTTCAACTTCTTAGATGCTTTCTAGATCCACACATCATCTAGATGCTCCCTTTTGCTCCCAAGTCTTCATGATATATTCATCATCATGCCTTTATCATCAGAATGAGACACCTGCCTTGTCAGAAGGATGGTGTCTTGACTTTGTTCTTCTCCTTCCAGGTGTCAGGCAAAGGAGAACTTAGAGGATCCTCCTGTGGCCTTTCCTCCTGCCTTGAAGTGGAGGATCTCAGCCTTCAGAGATATAAATTCCCGCCTGAAGGGAGTCATGCAGCAGTTCAGAGGTATGAATGAATTAATTAATACTTTATTACGGTCAAAGACCAGCTCTTATAAAAATTCCTTTGGAAGAACAATTCCAAAGAACATATCATACATGTGACGCTTTATACAACAATAAAAACGATATTTATAAAAGCAATGGGGGTAAGAGTGCTTAAAAGCTTAAAATTTAAAACTTAAAAAGCTGCCACAGAAAACTGAGCCTGTCGCTCAGGGAACCATGTTTTGGGACATTCAGACGGGCTGGTTCTTCCCAGGAGAGAGTCTATGTCTGCATATCTGGACACAGAATCTGGCGACCATCCTGGTTATCTTCTGGTCTTTACCTAAACAGCAGCAGGTCGTATATTTGCTTTTCCGGGAGGCCTACTGACCTCGCCAGTATGGGATCCAAGATCTCCCTGCGTGCTTCTTCATAGAAGGGGCATCTAAAGAAAAGGTGCTCTGGGCTTCCTATTTCCCCTAATGGGCAGACACAGAGTCTTTGAGCATATGGGATTTTTTTGTAGGATCCTTCCAAAACAGGCATGGGCAGTGCCGCGCTTCTGGCGAGTGTATACACCAGGGTCCCCAAACTACGGCCCGCGGGCCGGATGCGGCCCAATTGGCCTGCCAATCCGGCCCGCGAAAGGTCTGGGGATCAGCATCCCCAGGTCTGGCGATCCTGCGCCTTTCCCCCACCGCCGCCAAGCTAGTGCCAGAGCCGAAGTGCGGCGCTGCGGCTGGGGGCTTTTCTCCGTCTGCCTCCCCCTTGGCTCGGGGAAGGCAAATGGCGAGCAGCGCCGCACTTCGGCTCCGGGGGACGCTCTGTTGGTCGGGGTGGGGGGAAAGCGGACTTGGCTTTTCCCCCCACCCTGACCGCCACAGCACAGATCTGATCATGCCGCCGGTGCGCGGCGAAGCGGCGGGGGAGAGAAGCACTTCTCTCCCCCGCCGCCTCGCCGCGCACCTCTAGCATGAGATGGGGCTTCGGAGATGGTCTCCGAAGCGGCGTCTCATGCCGCCGGTGCGCGACGAGGCGGCCGGGGGAGAAGCGCTTCTCTCCCCCGCCGCCTCGCCGCGCACCTCCAGCATGAGACGGGGCTTCGGAGATGGTCTCCGAAGCGCTGTCTCATGCCGCCGGTGCGCGACGAGGCAGCGGGGGGGGGGAGAAGCGCTTCTCTCCCCTCCGCCGCCTCCCGCCTGTCTTCCCCGGTGGTGCATTCGTAAAGCGAGGCACCACTAAAAAAATATAGTCCGGCCCAGCACAGGGTCTGAGGGCGGTGGACCGGCCCCCGGCTGAAAAAGTTTGGGGACCCCTGGTATATACCCTTCTTGCGGTTTTTGATAAGAGAAAGGAGAGGTAGGGTGCCGGAGCGGCTATATATCTCTCAGGTTCACCCATTTTATATTCAGGGTATCTTGAGCAGTCCTGTTGTCTCTCAATGTCTATGAGTCTTTGTCTGACCGTGGCTTTTGCTTGGCCCAATCCCATACTTAGAAGGTACAAAGCCCATTTTCTGGAGAGTGTTCAGGACTGCTAACTGCCAGCCAGACTGGAACTGGTCACAGAGGATCAATGGAGCTATTCCTTGGGGGAGCAGATTTAATGTCAGCCATTTGTAAATTGATGATAGGCTGATTAAAGCCTCCACTCTCATTGTTCCCATTTCAAGTCTGACCCATGCACTCGAAACGGATCTGGGGACGTGTAGGAGGGCTTTGAGAAATTTGGATTGTACGCACTCCAAGGGAGAGGAGGGCGGACCCAGGAAGGCTCCGTAGAGGAGCTGAGCCAGTGTTTTGGCCTTAAATAGCTTAAGGGCCACAGGAATGAAAAAGCCACCTTGTGTTCTAAAAAAATTTGAGGATGCCGTTTGCGGTTTTTTCGGCTGAGCTCCCGATAGAATTTATGTGAAGGTTGTTGGATCCTGAGGCCTGTACTACCATTCTGAGGTATTTGTAATTTGTAACTTGTTCTAATTTGTGGCCTTGAAGTTCCCAGGTTCTGAGCTTTGATTGTTTCCCAAAGGCTATTATCTTGGCTTTTTGGTAATTGATTTTAAGGCGTTCGGTTTCGCAGTATGTAGCAAGCTTCCTTATTCCCCGTTTGAGTCCAATGAGGGTTCTGGATAGGATTACTGCGTCGTCGGCATATAGTAAGACTGAAATGTGCCGGTTTGCAAGCTTTGGTGGACGGAATTCTAAATCATTTAATGCAGCTACTAAATTATTTAAATAAAAATTTAATTGTAGTGGGGCCAGAAGGCACCCTTATCTGACACCCTTATACGGTAGGTTTTAATGGGATCTGTTAGATGTCCTAGGTGGCTGCTCCTAACTCTGAGGCACAAATGGTTTGACTGCGGCGAAGGAAGGCGATCCGTGCGCTTTACTTGACCCCCCTCTCTCTTTCTCAACTCCACCAGGTGAAGGGCTAAGTACCACAAATGTTTCCCCCCACCGATCAGGGACCGTTGCCGAAGCCATGGGCAAAGGCGACCCAAAGAAGCCCCGGGGCAAGATGTCCCCGTACGCTTATTTCGTGCAAACGTGCCGCGAGGAGCATAAGAAGAAGCACCCGGACGCTTCGGTCAACTTTGCCGAATTCTCCACGAAATGCTCCGAGACATGGCGGAGAATGTCAGCAGAACAAAAAGGCAAGTTTGAAGACATGGCAAACAGTGACAAAGTTCGTTATGAGAGGGAGATGGAAAGTTATATTCCTCCTAAAGTAGAACCTGAAGAAGATGAGGAGGAGGAAGAAGACGAAGAAGAGGAGGAAGAAGATGAAGAAGAGGAGGAAGATGAGGAGGAGGAAGAAGAGAAGATGAGGAGGAGGAAGAAGATGAAGTTATAAAGCTGCTGTAAAGATTTTGTGCTCAAAAGTCAATGATTCTGCTAAGAATGTGAAGTTGAGTGCAGCTCATTGTTGCTACAGTATAAAAACTGTACAGAATTGTTCTAGTTACAGGTAGGCAGCCGTGTTGGTCTGACGTAGTCGAAACAAAATAAAAAAATCCCTTCCAGCAGCACCTTAGAGACCAACTAAGTTTGTCATAGGTATGAGCTTTCATGTATCTGAAGAAGTGTGCATGCACACGAAAGCTCATACCTATGACAAACTTAGTTGGTCTCTAAGGTGCTGCTGGAAGGAATTTTTTTTATTTTGTACAGAATTGTGTATAGGTAACGTAATTGTAGGGAGACCTGTATTCTGATGTAAGTAGTAGCTGAATGCCACTACTGTTAGATTTTTAAAAGCTGATATTGTCAAATGTTCAGGCATATTTAATGGTTCTTTGGATTCAGCTTGATTTTGAGCAGGGTTAAAAAAAAGGTAGTAAAATTGGTAGTCAACCTTGTCTTGTATACTATTGCATTGTATTACTTTTATAACAACTTTGTAATAAAATTATGTATATTAAAATAAAAAATGGAGGCACAAATTCAGGAGAGGGGGTCTCTGCTTCTCAGAAGACCAGGCCACTGCAGCTCTTCCGTCCATGCCTTATTTCCCCTTTTTTCCCAGAGGCATCTGTTCCATGAGAGCAGCATGCTGGGCTAGATGGCCTCTTGGCCTGAGCCTGCAGACTCTTAGGAAGCCCCCAGCCCAGGATGGCTGGCTTTTCTGTTCCTAGTCTCAATAAGACACAGGGGTGATGTGAGGGGGAAATATCCCTTTGAGCCATAATCAAATGTAATGGATTTTTCTATTTATTGTTCTATTAACAAATTTTTTTGACTAATATCAGTACTGGCAACATCCAACTTCCCACTGTACCAATCTGTGTCTTTATAAAGAAATTGCTTGACTAACTTTCCATAAGGGGGCGGACGGGACGGGATCGGGGACTGCAGAGCAGATCTTCTTCCTAATGTCCACCAGCCTGACTAATTTTTAAATGGGCTTCTCATTATGCTTCCACTGGCCACCTTTTCCATAAATGTGAGGAACAGTGTAGAAAAAGACGAGTCATGTAGCCCAGGCATCCCCAAACTGTGGCCCTCCAGATGTTTTGGCCTACAACTCCCATGATCCCTAACTAACAGGACCAGTGGTCAGGGATGATGGGAATTGTAGTCCAAAACATCTGGGGGGGGGCGAAGTTTGGGGATGCCTGATGTAGCCAATCAGGTCTGGGGAGCCAGGATGGAGTTTCTGCATTGAAGGTGGGAATGGCACTTCCCAGGTTTAACTGGGTTTGGCTTTAATAAAGATATCTATCTTTCTATCTATCTATATCTGGGACGCGGGTGGCACTGTGGTCTAAACCACAGAGCCTAGGGCTTGCCAATCAGAATGTCAGCGGTTCGAATCCCCATGACGGGGTGAGCTCCCGTTGCTCGGTCCCAGCTCCTGCCAACCTAGCAGTTCGAAAGCACGTCGAAGTGCAAGTAGATAAATAGGTACCGCTCCGGCGGGAAGGTAAACAGCGTTTCCGTGCGCTGCTCTGGTTCACCAGAAGCGGCTTAGTCATGTTGGCCACATGACCCAGAAACTGTCTGTGGACAAACGGCAGCTCCCTTGGGCAGTAAAGCGAAATAAGCGCCACAACCCCAGAGTCGTCCGCGACTGGACCTAACGGCCAGGGGTCCCTTTACCTCTATCTATCTATCCATCTATCTTGCCCTTCATCTTGAGACTGCAACAATAAATGCATTAACACAATTCATAGGAAAAGAAAGCCATACATATTAACAGTGAAATACAGTTGTCAATTTAAAAGATTGAGCTATCAATTTTCTGCATCGCTCTAACCAAACCACAAGAGATAATTGAATTTGTTCTTGGCTGATTGCTCATAGTTTGCTTGGGAAAAACAAACCATCGGCCCAAATGCCTACCAGGGACTCTCTGCATCGCACTGCAGAACATGGAAGGGAGTCCCTCAGAAGGTGGTGGACTCTCCTTCCGGGGAGGTTTTTAAGCAGAGGTTGGGTGGCCTACTGTTGTGAATGCTTTAGTTGGGATCCCTGCATTGCAGGGGGTTGGACTAGAGCAGGGGTTCCCAACAAAATTTTCTCGAGGACCCCTCATCGAGCCGCTATTGTGACAAGGACCCCCATTAATTCCTAATCCTAAAATTAAAAAGCGAGAGCCAAATTAAGAGTCTTTTTATATTTTATATTTATACATTTTTTTTACAGTTCTTCCTCTTCATCTGTAGGCCTTTGTCGTTTTACCAAACCACTTTTTAACCAACGGTCCATTTTTTAACGACGTGAACTGTAGCTTCCGCGAAAAACAACGCTTTGTTTACAAAGACGACTGTTTTGCAAAGAGGCAGCGCGCGCCAGGGAGGAGGGAGGGGAATGGAGAAGACAGGGTACCTGCGCAGTAGCGCACAAATGAAGCCGACGCGCGCAAAGCATCTTGGGGAGGTGAGCGTTAGTAGAATGCGTGCGCTGCCTCTTTGCAAAACAGTAGTGTTTGTAAAGCGCCACCTAACGGCATACAGCAGAACTACTGCCTCTATCTAATTCTAGTTTTGCGCTAGACTCTGCTCATGCAGGAAGCGGCCAAAACAAAAAATCTGCTATCATACGAAATATATTTAATATATTTTTTATTCTAATAGCATCTTGTGGACCCCTCTGGCATAGCTCGCGGACCAATGGGGGTCCGCGGACCACCTGTTGGGAACCACTGGACTAGAGTGTTGGCAAACACCTTGTAGACGCCAGGGCCCCGTGCCCTACCGGCCGTCAACCCTCCGGTGCAGCCAGGAGATAACGACCTAGACTCAAGAGCCTAGGCACGCTGTTTGCAGAATCCACCTAGCTTGAGCAGCCAGAGAGAGAGAGAGAGAGAGAGAGACGTGTTTGCATATTTACAGGTGTTTATTAAGCATATCTCAGGAGAGAGAAAAATGTGTCCTCTCCTCCTTCATCAGCACAGCAGAGACAAAGCATTAGCAATACACAATGGAAGTGCACAGACATGTGACATACGACAGCTACCTTAAGGTGGAATGAATTCCCAACATCCTCCCCCATTCTGTGTAACCTTTAAGCACCAGTATTTCCCATCTGTAGCTTTTGTACATAAACCTGAAGTTGTTCCTTGTTAACAACTTTGGGCAACAGATCAGCAGGAATCTCGTTACCTGGCATGTAGGACGCCTGAATAAGTCATTTCCGGATACACTCCTTTGCACGGTGTAACTTGATATGCAAGTACTTGGTCCTTTGCGTGCAACTCTCTGAAGCCAGCAAAGCCAAACAGGACCTGTTGCTTTGGTACTCCTGTATAGGACAAGTCACCTTGACTCTGACATCCTGAATAGAATGTTGTTGTTGTTGTTTAGTCGTTTAGTCGTGTCCAACTCTTCATGACCCCATGGACCATAGCACGCCAGGCACTCCTGTCTTCCACTGCCTCCCGCAGTTTGGTCAAACTCATGTTCGTAGCTTCGAGAACACTGTCCAACCATCTCGTCCTCTGTCGCCCCCTTCTCCTTGTGCCCTCCATCTTTCCCAACATCAAGGTCTTTTCCAAGGATTCTTCTCTTCTCATGAGGTGGCCAAAGTATTGGAGCCTCAGCTTCACGATCTGTCCTTCCAGGGAGCACTCAGGGCTGATTTCCTTAAGAATGGATAGGTTTGATCTTCTTGCAGTCCATAAGAATCTCAAGAGTCTCCTCCAGCACCATAATTCAAAAGCATCAATTCTTCGGCGATCAGCCTTCTTTATGGTCCAGCTCTCACTTCCATACATCACTACTGGGAAAACCATAGCTTTAACTATACGGACCTTTGTAGGCAAGGTGATGTCTCTGCTTTTTAAGATGCTGTCTAGGTTTGTCATTGCTTTTCTCCCAAGAAGCAGGCGTCTTTTAATTTCGTGACTGCTGTCACCATCTGCAGTGATCAAGGAGCCCAAGAAAGTAAAATCTCTCACTGCCTCCATTTCTTCCCCTTCTATTTGCCAGGAGGTGATGGGACCAGTGGCCATGATCTTGGTTTTTTTGATGTTGAGCTTCAGACCATATTTTGCGCTCTCCTCTTTCACCCTCATTAAAAGGTTCTTTAATTCCTCCTCACTTTCTGCCATCAAGGTTGTGTCATCTGCATATCTGAGGTTGTTGATATTTCTTCCGGCAATCTTAATTCCAGCTTGGGATTCATCTAGTCCAGCCTTTCGCATGATGAATTCTGCATATAAGTTAAATAAGCAGGGAGACGATATACAACCTTGTCGTACTCCTTTCCCAATTTTGAACCAATCAGTTGTTCCATATCCAGTTCTAACTGTAGCTTCTTGTCCCACATAGAGATTTCTCAGGAGACAGATGAGGTGATCAGGCACTCCCATTTCTTTAAGAACTTGCCATAGTTTGCTGTGGTCAACACAGTCAAAGGCTTTTGCATAGTCAATGAAGCAGAAGTAGACGTTTTTCTGGAACTCTCTAGCTTTCTCCATAATCCAGCGCATGTTTGCTATTTGGTCTCTGGTTCCTCTGCCCCTTCGAAATCCAGCTTGCACTTCTGGGAGTTCTCGGTCCACATACTGCCTAAGCCTGCATTGTAGAATTTTAAGCATAACCTTGCTAGCGTGTGAAATGAGCGCAATTGTGCGGTAGTTGGAGCATTCTTTGGCACTGCCCTTCTTTGGAATTTTGATGTAGACTGATCTTCTCCAATCCTCTGGCCATTGCTGAGTTTTCCAAACTTGCTGGCATATTGGGTGTAGCACCTGAACAGCATCATCTTTTAAAATTTTAAATAGTTCAGCTGGAATATCATCACTTCCACTGGCTTTGTTATTAGCAATGCTTTCTAAGGCCCATTTGACTTCACTCTCCAAGATGTCTGGCTCAAGGTCAGCCACCACACTACCTGAGGTGTACGAGACCTCCATATCTTTCTGGTATAATTCCTCTGTGTATTCTTGCCAGCAGACCCTTTGTTTTGAAATGAAACAAAGGGTCTTCTGGTTTCTCTTTAAGGCTTCCAGACTCAAAAGAGAGCAGGGCAATTAAAGGCACAGAAGTCCTGTCCTCTATTGAGTCTGGCAACCCTACATATACCCCAGAAGGAGGCAGTCTCCAGCAGAAATCCTTCCATCAGGATATCTGTTAATGGTCACTGATTGTTTTACCTGGGCAGCTTGGCCATTCTTTTGTGATGGTAAATACTTTGGCTCCTGAATCCAGGTTACATGCTCACCGTGTTCATACACAAAAATGCCCTTAAGACAGGATTTGCAAGCAAAAGGAAAATGGGAGGGCTTTCCTCATTTGACTCCCTTACTGCAGAGGAATATTTGAGGTCATTGGGAGAGTCAAAATGGCTCCCCATACTATTTCAGATACATGGTTCATATATGTAGATATGTGTGCATTAATGAGTGTTTATTCTATATTCAAAACCTTAAGATTCTTATAGCAAAGTGATGTTTCACTGCCAAAGGGCTGCATTTATTGAGAAAATAGGGCTAAGTGAAAGCACTTGCTGTTAATAGGTGCCCTGCGGTGTGATTGGCAAATATCTGGATACCATTTAGCCGAGCAATGTTTGCAAAGGCCGTTTGCAGAGTTGGTTCCAGAGGTTATTGTATATTTCAACAGGTGGAATGTGGCATACAAACATTATCAGATGCTGGCGATTTTGTCAAAACAACTCACTAAAGATTGGCACCGGGATGGAGGCCTGGGCTGTTTCCCCTCTGTATGTGGTGGCTGCTAACTAGAAAGAAGAAGTCAATGGAGTCGGGGGAGGGGGGCGGCAGTTCATTCATTAGCTTGCAAAGTATTCTGAGGCTGACATGCTGATAGTAAACAAAACAACAACAACAAACTCCAATAGAAAAAATCCTTCCAGTAGCACCTTAGAGACCAACTAAGTTTGTCATAGGTATGAGCTTTCATGTGCATGCACACTTCTTCAGATACACAGATTCTTAGATAGATAGATATTTCCATCGCATAAAAACTGCTTGGGGCTCCACCCAACTCCAAGGCAGCAGAGATCCTGAGCAATCGCATCTGAATTTCCTGGAAAAGACACGCCCTGGAAGGAAGGAAGAAAACCAAGTGAGGATTGAACCAAAGGTCAGCCTCTTTCTTTGGCCTAAGCCCCACCCACCCCGGCCTGATGTCCATTGTCCTCCCTGGCCAAGGGCAGGTCAAAGGCGGGCCCAAGAAGGTGGGAGGCACCTGTCCAGGTGAGCTCTCCCTAGGTGTCGTAAACCCCGCCCACCTGTGGGGAAGGGAGGGCGGGAATTGCAAACTTAAAAGAGAGAAAACGAAACCAGCTGTCTCTTGTTGGCGAGGGAGCAGCCATGGCTGCTTCTGAGGGTCCCGTGCAGGATCTCTGCGAAGAAGCCACTTGCTCCATCTGCCTGGATTATTTCAGGGATCCAGTGATCATTCATGAATGCGGGCACAACTTCTGTCAATCCTGCCTGATCCAGTGCTGGGGGGAATCCGAGGGAGAGGCTTCCTGCCCTCAGTGCAGGGAAACGGTTGAGCAAAGCAGCATCACGAGAAACCAGCAACTGGCAAATGTCGTGGAAATAGCCAAGAAATTCAGTAATCTGGTGGGGAAAGAGGAGGGAAAAGGAAGGGTCTGTGAGAAGCACCAGGAGCCCCTGAAGCTCTTCTGCAAGGAGGACGGAAGCCCCATCTGTGTCGTGTGTAATGTATCTAAGGAGCACAAAAGCCACGAGGTGATTCCTCTAGAGGAGGCGTCCCAGGAGTACAAGGTGGGAAAAGGCAGTGGGTCTTTCTCGGGGGTGGAATAGCTGCAGACAAGAGGGGCTTGCAAAAATAAAAATAAAAATATTGTAATGTAGTCACTTGAAGCCCAAAAGGAATTATCCAAAAAGAGATCTTGTGCAGCCTGATAAAACTAAACTTCTGAAACTTTATACAATAAACCTTTCTTTTTCTTTTTGAGGGATTAAAGTGTGCCCCCTGGCCCCCTGAATGAATGCCCAGGAGGATTCCCCTACTGAGCGCCTGAGGGCCCCAGTCCTGCCACTCACCACCTGGCTCCATAAAGGACTGCTGTTGCTGCTGCTGGGCAGGGAGGGCTCCGTTTTTTGTTTGTTTGTCTTAAATTGCTGTTATTTTTTTACCTATGTCATTTTAAACTGTGGTATTACTGCTGTATTCTTAGTTTTAGATTAATGTGGAAATTGTTTTCCATATGGTAGGAGTATTTTTTGATGTGGTTTATTTAGTGTTTTTGACTTTAGTAATTATGTAAATCTGTCATGTTGTAAGTCTCCTTGAGCATTTTTTTAACTGTGGAAAGGCGGCATACAAATAAAATGCTGGAGTAACTCTCCGGGGATGAAAGATTACAACATCTAGGATTAATTTAATAAAACAAGGAGGGGGGAGATGTTGGAGGTGTGTTCATTCTGGGGGATAAATAGGAAAAACCCACATGTTTCTCAGCTGTGATATAGGGCAGCCCCATTTCTGTCTCATCTGGGAGGAGAAAGGGGAACCTCTGCAAAAGACCCAGGGATGTGGGGCAGGGAGCAAACATGTAACCCAGCCAAACTTGGGCTTTTTTTTCTTTTCAGGATCAGATCAGCAGCTTCCTAGACAATTTGAGGAAAGAGAGAGAGAAAATTCTAGTACTTAAAGCAGACACAGAAAAGGAAAGCCAAGGCCTGCTTGTAAGCACCATTGTTACTTTACGGTGAAAAAGTGCTATAGTCTCTAGAATCAATATCTGGGGAAAACTGAATATGGATTACAAAAAGGGGTTTCTTTTTTAACAGCCTTATCTCTCATTTAAAGGAGGAGGGCTTGTGTTTATGAAGCTCTTTCTCTGCTGAGTATTGGCTTTATCTCTCTAAAATATCAGGCAAGCCCTTCCAAGGGAATTTGGGTAACTGGCCTCTTCATCCTGCAACAGCAGACTAGATGCCTGATATTGGCCCACTGTTCTCTTCTTTCAATCTCCTTCCTGCAGAAACAAACAGATGCAGAGAGGGAAAAGACTGTGGCTGAGTTCAGGCAACTGCGCCGGTTTCTGAAAAAACAAGAGAAATGTATTCTGGCCCAGATAGCAGAAGTGGAGAAGGAGATTGCAGCAAAAAGGGAGGAGCACCTGGCCAGACTCTCCGGGGAACTCTCCTCTCTTGACAGCCTCATCTGGGAGATGGAGGAAAAGCTTCAGGAACCAGCCAGTGAACTCCTGCAGGTCAGACCTGGTCTTGATGCGAGAGGGTGGAGTGTGCTGCTTCAAGCTACAGGCAGCCCCCAGCCCCAAAGAAGCTGCTTTAAAGAAAACAATTGGCACATGAAGGGTGAAAGGCCTGGGGTCACAAAAGGGGCTCTTCTAGATCAAACCACAGGCCCCTTCAGTCCAGCATCGTGTTCTCGCATTGGCCAACCAGAGGTCTCTGAGAAGCCTAAAAAACCAGTAGTGCTCTGTCCCCCTGAAAGTGTTTCCCTGCAAGTGGAACTCAGCTGCTTAGTATTGATAACTGATTGGGGTTATCCGGAGATTTGGAGCACGTTGTCAGCAATATGCTGGTGACTCTCCTTTACATCTGCAGGTGAGGCAGTGGAAGTGATGGACCAATGTCTTGCTCGGTAATAGACTGGATGAGAGCCAACAAACTGAAGCTCAATCTAGAGAAGACTTAAGCGCTATAAGTGGGTGGTTCCCAAGACCAGATGTGTGGGAGATGGCCTGCTCTTGATGGGGTTAGCCTTCCTCTGACGGAGTGGGCACATACGGTAGCTTGAGGGTTATATATGGGGCTGCCTCTGAAGACAGTTTGGATTATTTAGTTGCTTTAATTTTATGTTTATATTATGAATTTTATGTTTTTATCTTGTGATTTTATCTTGTGAACCGCCCAGAGACCTGTGGGTATAGGATGGTATACAAAATTGATAAGAAAAACAGCAACAACAAACTGATCACAGTGCTCTGTGTATAACTGGATCCACTGAAATCTTTCTTCCTTCTTTCCTTTCCTTTCCTTTTTCTTTCTTTCCCTCCAGGATATTGGAAGCTTCTTACAGAGGTAAGTGATGGAAAACCCCTACCTTATTCTGATGCTTCAAAAGTTCCTCTTGTAACAAGTGAGAAACTCCGTTTCCAGTTCCTCTTCCATTTCACAAAATCAGTCAGGAACAGGGACATGTTTTCATTTTCATTCGTATCTATTGGTTCCATCTACAATCACAGACAGGAAGCCATTCCCACTTTAAAGCCCTTTGCAGCCTAGGACCCTCTTACTTACAGGACTGCCTTTCCTGGTATGTCCCGCAGAGGACCCTAACGGGGCCGGCCCTAAGGCAAGGCTGGGTGGCGCAAGGCGCCAGGGTGCCGGGCTGCCGGGGGTGTGTGTGTGCTGCGCTGCTACATCCGTGCGGCAGCCGCGCTCGGAAACGGGGGGGTGCCGGAGGGATAGTTCCTGCCAGGGCGCCAGCTATGCTTAAGACGGCCCTGGACCCTAAGGTGCATGAATAATAGCTTAAGGGTCCTGGGCCTTAAAGAAGCCAGATTATCCTCCACCAGGGCCAGGGCTTTTTCAGTGATGGCTCCAACCTGGTGGAATGCTCTGTCCCACGAGACTAGGGCCCTGCAGGACTTGACCTCCTTCCGCAGGGCCTGTAAGACAGAGCTATTCCGCCTGGCCTTCAATTTGAATGAGCCTGATCCTCCATTCCCTTTTCCCTTTCCTTTTTCTATGAAGAAACCCTTCTGGAAGCCCAGAATTAAACTCTTCCCTGGTCTCCTTGCTAGCCCTAGCAGGACCAACTTGGCCAGTTAGTCCTGGCGATCACTTGATGTTTACAGAACTGGGTTTCCGCCCCCACCCCACTGCCCCCCAAAAAATCACTGAATTTTTTGAATTTTATTGACATGGATGCTACATTTATGTTGTATTTTATGCTGTTTTTTAAGTCATTCTTAATTAATGTTTTGTATTTACAGTTAGCCGCCCTGAGCCCGGTTTACAAATCGGAAAGGGCAGCTTATAAATAAAATATTATTATTATTATTTAATTAATTACATATTTCCGAAGGCCTTTCTCTACGAAAGGGGGAACACCCCAACGGTGCTTGTAAATATCTTCACTGTAATTTAGACTTAAATATCCAGTATGTTTAAGGCTCCTGCAGGTTCTTCCTCAGATGTAAGAGTGTGAGAAACGGTCTTGAGAATCTTCCATGTTCAGAAAATATTGCCTTAATTTCCAATATTTCTCCCATTTTTCAATGTAACCACTGTGCTAAAATACATTTATAATGTTAATTGTAAAAGGCACTCTAAAGAAGTATGAACTTTCTTGTTTTAGAAATGCACAAAACAGATCTATTTTGTTTTGTTCATTAATAACATGAAATACTTCACAAAAATGGGTGTAGTCCTAAAATCTGTGTATGGACCCAGTATTGTTCACTTTTCTTCAAAAAAAACTAATTTGCATATATCAGCTTCTTTACCTTCAACCTCATATTGATATATTTCCTTCAGTATATATTGGAAGCAGGTTTGTGTCGGTTTTCCTTCAACCTGTTAGGTGATCTCTAGTCTAGATCCACACGTCATCTAGATGCTCCCTTTTAGCATAGGAGAAACCTGCTCCCAAGTCTTCATGATATATCCATCATGCCTTTATCATCAGAATGAGAAACCTGCCTTGTCAGAAAGCTCCTTGCATTGGAAGGATGTTGGCTTGACTTTGTTCTTCTCTTCCCAGGTCTCAGGCAAAGCAGAAATTTAAGAATCCTCCTGTGGCTTTTCCTCCTGCCCTGAAGTGGAGAATCTGGGACTTCTGTGATATAAATCCCTTCCTGGAGGGTGTTATGAATAAATTCAGAGGTAGTAAAGAAGGGTGGAAAGTATTTTATACTGCATGTTTAGAAGTGTTCATGACAGGCTCCGGGTCATTAGCAGTGCCAGGAAAATGGAAGGCTTATTTATTTATTCTCTTTCAGTATCTAGAAGCCACACTTTCATATGTAGACGACTCACAATTGATTTTTCTTATTGAAAGGGGACAGTAAACCCTTCTTGCTGGGATCTTGGGGGAGCCTCCCAGATTCCAGTCAGCAAGATAAAGGGTTTGAAAGCTCTTTCCACGAAGGGTTTAGCCACCACTCAAATCACTTTTAAGACCTCTGCCATGATTACTGGTCTCTGAGAGGCTCTTGCGAGATCTCAGATTGCAGGGGTGATTCCGGGTGTTGTTCTGACTTTGCACGATTTTCCTTTATGCACTATCCCCAGGAATGTAACCCTCCCTTAAGTTGCCAGTTGTCTGTAAAAAAATTGTACTTGACCACTTCACAATTTCTCAGCCAGGCTTTGGGTGCTTTCACACATCTCACTTTTTGGGAATTTCTCCTGTTCGTTTGGCCCTGAGATTGATGTAAGGGGGGCAGAAGGAGGGAAGGAGGGGGGCTGTCCAAGAGCCAGCCAGGAGCAGAGGGGACTGGGGTTGAGGCCTCCCATCCTGGAACAGGGATGTCTGGATCTTGTTGTGGATGGGGAGATCTTCTGGGGGGTCTGTCCTCCAAGATTTGGGAAGGCCTGAACCTTGACATCATTCCTGCCCTGGTGATGCAGGGTGAATTTCAGATAGTTTTAACTGCAACTCCCATAATCTCTAGCTGGCGTGGCCAGTGGTTTAGGGAGGATGGGACTTGTAGTCCACAACTACCCTGACTACAATCTCATGAGCTTATCTTGTTCTTTCCAGGTTTGTTACCTGAATGATGCTGTGGTGCTAAATCTCGGTTTCTTTTCCTCTTCCAGACACTGTAGAATATGAACTTCAGCTGCGAAAAGGTACATTTTCGGGTCAAACAGAGGCACAAATTCGGGAGAGAGGGGATTCGCACCTCAAAAGACCAGGCAACTGCAGCTCTTCCGTCCATGCCTTTTTCTGTGCCAAATGTCCGTAAGACACCCAGGGGTGGTGTGAGGCCAAATGCTCCCAGCACATGAGGGGGAAATACCCCTTGGAGCCATACCAAATCACCACCCCTTTTAAGTAAGAGTAAGGTTTAAGAGTGGGAAATAGGGGGAAGGCAAAAAGTGCATGACCACAAATAGCTCAGAAAATCACTGCAACAGCCTTTGGGGGCTAGAAGGTAAAAGGGTTCTGGTGTCAATGGCAGGGAGCTGGGGGCTGCCTGAGTGTCAACTCCAGGGGTCCTGCATCTCTGCAAGATGGGGGTCTTCCCTCTGATATTTTATTGGAGGGGAGACATGATTTCTCTGCTTCAACATGATGGTGGACTAGAAAACTTTAGTAAAAATCGCTTTTTGACTACCTTTCCATAACGTGGCAGGAGGGGGGGGGAGAACTGCAGAGCAGATCTTCTTTCTATTGTCCACCTACCTCACCAATTTTTAAACGGGTTCCTTCCATTGATGATGCTTCCACTGCCCACCTTTTCCATAAATGTGAGGAACACTGAAGAAAAAGATGAATCTCATAGCCAGTCAGGTCTAGAGAGCCAGGGTGGGGTCTTTGCATTGAAGATGACAGGTAGGAATGGCACTTCCTAGGTTTAACTGTTTGGCTTTAATAATGTTACAGGTATTTAACAATTATATATACACACACAGACACACACAGACACACACACACACACACACACACACACATATAGGGATTGCAACAATAACTGCATTAAAACAATTCATAGGAAAAGAAGGAGATTCATATCAACAATGTAATAGATGTCCATTTAAAAGATAGAACTATCGATTTTCTTCATCACTAACCAAACTGCAAGAGATAATCAAGCTTGTTCTTCGCTGACTGCTCATAGTTTGCCAGGGGAAAACAAACCATAGATCCAAAGGCTACCAGGGACTCCTGCAGAACATGGAAGGTGGTGGACTCTCCTTCCTTGGAGGTTTTTAAGCAGAGGTTGGGTGGCCCGCTGTCATGAATGCTTTAGTTGAGATTCCTGCATTGCAGGGGGTTGGACTAGAGGACCCTAGGGGTCCCTTCCAAATCTACAATTATACAATGCACTTTCAAGAATCCCAAGTAGGACATTTCACATAGGGGTTGGGGAAGCCTAACCACTTTCTTGCTTTTCAGAAACTACCTGGAAGGATGGAGTATAACATAAATGTAACTGAAACGGGAAACTTGAATGGTGGTTACAAGGAGGAGGATGCCAGTTTTACCTGGCATGTCCAGCATGGTCTGCCCCTTCTACCATGAATGGTGGGGGTGACCTTAGACAAGCTGCTGTCTCTCAGCCTCAATCCTCCCATCTGAAAAATGGGCAAAGTAAGGTTGACTCAACTTACAGGGTCATTACAAAGGTTCTATGTAGATAATGTGTGAACCCTTGAAAGAACTGCAAATGTTTCCAGAAGTTGATGGAGTCCCTGTTCATTTCAGAGGGGATGCTATTTCTGTCATGTACCAAAAGAAAAGTCAGCTTCCCAGTTGACATCGTTTCTCTTCTCTTTCCTCATCTGCCCCCACAGAAAATGTAACTTTGGATCCAGACACAGCAAATCCTATCCTTATCCTGTCTGAGGATCGAAAGAGTGTTGGAGAGGGAGAAGTGAGTCAAGACCTGCCAGACAACCCTGAGAGATTTGACACATTTGGCTATGTGCTGGGATGTGAAGGTTTCACATCAGGAAGACATTTATGGGAGGTCATTGTGGGAAGAGAGGAGGAGTGGGGGGTGGGGGTTGCCAGAAAGTCTGTGAAGAGGAAGGGTGTTCCTACTGAAGGGATCTGGGGTTTGGGGAAGATGAGCGGTGGGTACAAGTACTTCTTCCCCCATGAGGACTTCGTTCCAAGTGAGGAGCCCAAGAGGATCCGAGTGACCCTGAACTGTGAAGGGGGGCGGCTGTCCCTTTACAATGCTGATACAGCAGCCCTTCTCCACTCATTCTCAGTAGCCTCCTTCTCAGGAGAGACCCTCAAGCCCTTCTTTTTCGTGAGCGAGGAAGCAAACCTGAGCCTCTCTTGACTGAGGGTGGAGACAGACAAGCGTATATTCATTGCCATTATGACGTATTCAGTCTCCTCTTCAGGACTGAGCTGACTGGCACTTGAGAAACCACATTTGCAGAACTGTGATTGGCCATCCCTTGTGTCCATCATGATGCAACTCTCCCTTCTCAGGACAGCTTTGTAAATGACACTGATTGATTGGGTCCCCTGTCAGTCCCCAAACTGGCCTGTTCTCTCTCCCTTGGGAATGGGCTATTTCTGTCAGTGCAGGAGGTGCAAAGGGGGGGAAAAGCAAGAAAATGATTTAGGAAACAACCCCCCTCACACACACATTCCTGTTTCAATGTAGTTCTCTCTCCAACCTCCAATTCTGACAAGTTTTCGACAGACAATACCATCATCTTTTCTGAATAACATCAAAATTATGCACGAACATCACTTAAATCCTTCCTCAGCCTCAATCCTGAACTCAGATTCCCTTTTCCTCCCCCAACATCTTCACTGGCCAGGGAGATTAAAGTTCAAAAATCCCTTTTTTTGCTACTCCTCCGGGAAGCTTATGTGGCAATTCAGCAAAATCTCCATATCTAAAGAGACTTTTTGTGAGTTGAGTACAGTTGCCCAAAACTCACGCACAACTTACTTGCGATCAAAACACAAATTAATAAATAGAGAGAGGGCTAGAGATGAGGAAAAACTGTTAGAAGGGACTCTGAGATCTCAGAAAAGTCTCCAGAACCCAGAAAGCAATGGATTTGGCAGTGGGGGAAAGAGTTTCTAAGTCCACCTTGCTTTACTGGCCTCTAGGAAGGTCAAGATCTCTAGCTTCGAACAAGTGGGATGGTTGCTTGGGGGGCATTTTCAGGGGTTTTCCTGACTTACGCAATATTGCCTTTGCAGGCTGACCCCAGAAACATTAACCCACCCACCCCCAGAGCAGGTTTTGGACCTCGATGTAACAAAATTCCCTCTGACAGTGATGAGCCTCTGTCACATGTTCTGAGGAGAGAAAAGTGACAATCCAGACTGGATTTCTGACGGGGTAAATTCCTATGTATACATTTTTTTTCTCCAAGATGCTTTGTAGTGAACAAGCAGATACTTATCTGTATTTTTTAGAGATAACCTCTTCTTATCCTTTTGTGTAATGGGCCTGAAAGAATTTGGGGATGTGTTTCCTGTGCTAACATGTTTGACTCTATTAAAGATTATACTTCTTGTTGCTCCTGTGTTGTTTCAAACTCAACAGGTATAATATCCATTCCCCATGACACTTCCTCCAGGGATTTTAGGAGGGTGATATCCTGTTTTATCCTCAGAGGAACCCTGTGAGGTAGAAGAGGCTGAGCTTGAGAGACTTAGAAAAAGGAGACATGTTAAAGTTTATGGTGAAAAGGGATTTGAACCTGGGCCTTGTCATCCCAAGTCCAACACACACTACACTCAGAATCTGAAATCTTAACAATGGTCCCTTCAGAGATGTGCTTGAAAGCCCTTCAGAGATGTGCTTGAAAGCCCTCCTCTACAGTTGTACCTCCGCTTAAGAACTTTATTCGTTCCGGATGTCCGTTCTTGAGCCGAAACCGTTCTTAACATGAGGCGTGCTTTCGCTAAGGGGGCCTCCTGCTGCCGCCACACTGCTGGAGCGTGATTTCCGCTCGCATCCTGGGGCAAAGTTCGCTACTAGGAACATCTACTTCCAGGTTAGCGGAGCTTGTTACCCAAAGCATTCGTAAGGAGGACGGTATGTAACCTGAGGTTCCACTTTATATGTTGTAGCTCCTCTTCAGACCTTCCTGTGTTGGCTGTGAATGTCTGCAGTAGGAGTCAATCCCGTTTGAGTGAGGGGCAGATTTCAGGGGCTTCCCTGCATGAGCTTGTATTTCGCACCTGGATCCATTCTTGATCTCAGCATTCCTATTAAAAATGAAAGCAAATCCCCCAAGTCTGAAGTCTGCCCTCCCTTACTTGTGGGAATCCCACCACCAGGAGAGAAGTGAGTCTCAGCCGTATTGACACCCTACTTTTTAACACACAGTCAGTTGTGGGCAAATGGGGAATTAAAGGAATGCCAATTGCCATACCATGTTTCTCCTTTTTTAAGACACTGTCTTATAACTGGTTTCCCTTAAAAAAAAACACACAGGGTGGCTTACTTTCGGTGGGATGTCTTATTTTTTAATTACCGGTATGGTTTTTACGGCTCAGGGCGCTGCTGGGCTCTCTTGAGTGCTTGGCGCTGCAGCAGCCATCGGTTCCGGGTGGCGGGGCGGCAGGCATCCTTGGCTGGGCCAGGCAGAGGCTGCTGGCTCAGGCACTCCACCCGTCGCTGCAGGGCACTCCAAGCTCCTTGGCCGGGCCAGGCAAGGAAGAAGCAGTGAGCCCAGTGGATGGCGGCAAGCACGGAAGCGGCAGGGACGGCGGTGGACGAGAAGGCGGAGCACGGGGATGCAGCCAGCAAGGCGGGAGCGCGATCAGCTGTTAAGCGGCACTCTTGGAGCGCTGCTTCACAGCTGATTGCGCTCCTGCAGTGCCGGCCGCATGGAGTGACTCTGTGAGTGGAGGTGCCTGTGGGGGTTGGTTTGCGCGGCGCGGAAGTATGGCTTATTTTCGGGGTATGTCTTATATTTCTCAAATGCTTAAAAACCCTGCCATGGCTTACTTTATAACTACATATTAAAAAAGGGGAAACAGGGTAGTTCCCCACCTCATTTTCATCTGAAGCATTGCAACCAGTGCCAAACAGATGGGGCATACAAAAAGGGAGAGGTATTTTAATTCAACATTTTTACCATCGTTACCCAAATGGCAATTCTCAAATCGGAAGAGGAAGTGAAGGCAGGACATCTGTAGGAAATTGAGCCTACAGTGGTACCTCGGTTTGCGAACGCAATCCGTTCCGAGGAGGCATTCACTCGCCGAAGGCACACTTCTGCGCATGTGCGAAGCGCCGATAGAGCGCTTCTGCGCATGCACGTGCTGGGCAGATTGCGTCTGCGCATCCGATGCCGTGGAACCCGGATTTAAACACTTCTGGGTCTGCGGCGTTCGTAAACGGAGGTAGGCGTAAACCGAGGTTCCACTGTATAGCCATAGCTGCCAACTTTAACCTTTTCTCGCGAGGAATCCTATTTGGAATAAGGGAATTTCCCTTTTAAAAAGGGAAAAGTTGACAGCTGTGCCTATAGCCCCGTGCCTACTTCCCTGGGATAACCCCCTTTGAACTTACTCTGAGTAGACATAGGAGTGCCCTTTATTTCCTGGATAGACAAAAAGGATTAGCTCACAGGTTTAGGTGATTGCCTAGAGAAAGGTCTTGTTCACACAGCACATCATACAGTTTTGGCCACTGACTTGCACACCCTTTTAAAGTTGGTGAGATGAAGGGTTTGAGACCAAAAGCCCTTTCCTGTTGTTTGCCTCCACAGCTTCAGCTTATTCAGAGGTAGACTGCCTCTGCACCAGGAGGTTTCATTGAGCAGGATGGTGTCCTCTGGCAGCCCCAGAAACAGCCCTCCCTCCCTCTGACCTGGCCAACTACTGCCTCAGGGTCTGTGCAGGTAATTCTTAGAATTACTTTATCATCCTTAATGAATACAAGCAAAACATTAATGTGTACATAGGGATGACTCTGACTACTCTTTTTTGTGTGTGTTTTCTCCCCCCCCCCAAACCTTTAGGCTGTCTATGGGCCTGAGGACCCAAAAGCTTTCCAATGTCTCCCCCATGACACCTAAGCCCTTTCTTCCGCTCCGGACTGAACATCTCCAACTCCACTTATATCCTGCCCTGTTAGAAAGGGAAGTTTGGTGTGGGAGACAGGGGGGAAAGGGATGAAGGGCCCACAGCAGAGGCAGCTGGGGAATGTGCCGTGTGCCAGCCCTCCCGCCAACCTGAGGAACTGATCTCCTATCAGCCAGCCCTGAGGACCACGACTGCTGCGGTTGATGCCAGGCTGGCTGTGAATAAAATTCATCTTATCTCTCATCTCCTCTCATGTGGGTGAGGAGGCCAGTCTGGTCTGAATTCCAGAGGCCTGGATGGGTAAGCAAGATGGAGTTGGGTCTCGCCCAGTTGCGCCCACCTGGGTACCCGGTGCAGGATCAGGGCAGAATTGGGAGCTAGCGAGTGGATGGTTGCTGTGGTCTAGAGGGATTCTCTTTTTCTCTCTCCAGCTGAATGGGGATCTAGAGCATCCGGGTAGCTCAGGATCCCTCAGGATCCCTCTCCCACTTTGTGATGCCCATTTGGCCTTGTGGTATCCTCTCGAGCTGTGCGGGATTATCATTATCATAATCCTCATTATTATTGGCTTAATGAATACAACACAAATGTTAGTGTTTACATTGGGAGAAACTTCTGCTAATGCTACTTTTTTGGTGTCCTGGAACTATGATGCCGGCTATGGGCCTGAGGACATCCACCCCAGAAAGTTTTCAGAACTGTCCCCTCAGCTCTTTATTCAGTTACAGACCCTTCCGCAGAATGTCAACACAGAGACAAGAGGAATCATAGAGAACTTATAGAGGAATTATAGAGAACTCGGGAGTGCAATTTCTGTCATGGGTCTAAAGAAAAGTTTGTCTCTGAGCTCCTGCTGTTTCTGTTCTTTTTCCTCGTCTGCCCCCACAGAAAACACAGCTTTGGATCCAGGCAACTTTGGATCCTGCCTCATCCTGTTTGAGGATCAAAAGAGTATCAGAGATGGAGATGTGGATCAAGATCTCCACAACAATCCTGAGAGATTCGACACACGTCTCCATGTGCTGGGGCATGAGGGGATCACAGCGGGGAGGTCATTGCAGGGAGTGAGGAGCATTGGGCTGTGGGGGGGGGGCATAAAGTCTGTGAAGAGGAAGGGCAAGTTCCTTCCTTGTCCTGAGGATGGGATCTGGGAGGTGGGGAAATGGGAAGGTGAATACGGCCCCTCCTTCCTCCTGATGCCTCTGCTCTGTCCCTGCTTGAGGAGCCCAAGAGGACCCGAGTGACCCTGAGCTCCAAAGTGCCCTGTCACAATGCAGATCCAGCAGCCCTTCTGCATGCATTCCCAGCATCCACCTTCTCAGGAGAGACCAGCCCTTCTTTCTCTCCAGGGAAAACCCATATATGCAGGATAGAGATGGGCCGGCCCTTGTGTCAGTCGTGGTGCAACTCTCCCTTCTCAAAGCAGCTTTCTACACAGCACCGGTTGGCTTGCTGTTGCGTCAGTCAGGAGAGGAAGCCCGCCTCTTGTCCTTCCCCCCAGGAAGCTTTCCCAAAGGAGTCACTTGTTTGGTTCATGTCCTCTCTGAATAAAGTGACAAAGGACTGCATTCATCTCCAGGCAACAGGAGAACGGGGCCTTCTTTGCAGTGGCTCTTTGTCTGTGGAATGCTCTCCCCAGCAGGGAAGTTTGCCCGGCAGCTTCATTATACAGTACACCTTTAGGCATCACGCAAAAATGTTCCTTTTTAACCAGGCCTTTGGAAAATCTGCTTGACATCCTTTTAAAATGTTATTGGGTTGTTGTTTTTATTCTGATTATATGTGTTGTGATTTTTTTCTGTGAACCGCCCTGAGACCTCCAGGTATACAGAGGTATATAAATTCGAGGAAGAGGAAGAGGAAGAGGAAGAGGAAGAGGAAGAAGAAGAAGAAGAAGAAGAAGAAGAAGAAGAAGAAGAAGAAGAAGAAGAAGAAGAAGAAGAAGAAGAAGAAGAAGTGGTGAATGGAGCAAGGCGGGGGAGGGGAGCAACAATTCATTCATTAGCTTGCAAAGTGGTCTGAGGCTGACGTGCTGATAGCAAACAAAACAACAACAAAACTCCACCAGCTCTCACAGGGAAATGTTTACTTAAACGAATAGCCACCAAGGATGAGCATTCCATTTAAAATAAATTAAAATTAATATATTGCCACCATATCAAAGCGGCTCGGAGTTCCAGCCATCTCCAAGGCAGCAGGGATCCTGACTAATCACACCTGAATTTCCTGGAAAGGAAACATGCCCATTTGCAGACGCAGAAGAGAGAAAACGAAACCATCTCTCTCTTCCTGGAGTCTCTGCCATGGCTGCAGCTCAGAGTCCCGTCCGCGATCTCTGTGAGGAAGCCACTTGCCCCATCTGCCTGGAGTATTTCAGGGATCCAGTGATCATTCATGAATGCGGGCACAACTTCTGCCGATCCTGCCTGATCCAGTGCTGGGAGACATCCGAGGGAGAGGCTTCCTGCCCTCAGTGCAGGGAAACGGTTGAGCAAAGCAGCATCACGAGAAACCAGCAGCTGGCAAATTTTGTAGAAATAATTCAGAAATTCAGCCACCCGGAGGGGAAAGAGGATGGAGAAGGAAAAGGAAGAGTCTGCCAGAAGCACCAGGAGCCCCTGAAGCTCTTCTGCAAGGAGGACGGAAGCCCCATCTGTCTGGTGTGTGACAGATCCAAGGAGCACAAGAAACACGAGGTGGTTCCTCTAGAGGAGGCGTCCCAGGAGTACAAGGTGGGAAAAGGCAGTGGGTCTTTCTTAGGGGTGGAATTGCTGCAGACAAGAGGGGCTTGTAGTGATGATGATGATGATGATGATGATGATAAGCATTCTCTCTACTTGGAGCCCAAAAGGTAATTTCCAGCACGAGACCTTGTGCAGCCTGATAAAACTTCTGAAACTTAATACAATAAACATTTATTTTTATTTTTGAGGGATTAAAGTGTGCCGTCTGACCCCCTGAATGCATGCTGGAGTAACTCTCCGGGGATGAAAGATTACAACATCTAGGAATAATTTAATGAAAAGGAGGGGGGAGATGTTGCAGGTGCGTTCAGTGTGGGGGACAAATAGCAAAACAAACATGGTTCTCAGCTCTGATATAGGGCAGCTGCATTTCTGCCTCAACTGGGATGAAAAGGGGGAACCTCTGCAAAAGACCCAGGGATGTGGGGCAGGGAGCAAATATATGATTCAGCTTGCCTGTTAATGTGTAGCGCAGCCCAACTTGGACTTTGTTTTGTTTTCAGGATCAGATCAGCAGCTGCCTAGACAATGTGAGGAAGGAGAGAATGAAAATTCTAGTACTTAAAGCAGACACAGAAAAGGAAAGCCAAGACCTGCTTGTAAGCACCATTGTTACTTTAAGGTGAAAAAGTGCTTTAGTTTAAAATCAATATCTTTGAGCATGGGAAAAATGAATATGGAATACAGAAAGGGATTTCTTTTTGAATACCTTATCTCCCACAGAACATGGAAGACGGTTCAAAGGAGGGGGTGCGCTTGTGTTTATCAAGCTCTTTTGCTGCTGAATATTGGCGTAATCTCTCTAAAATGTCAGGCATGTCCTTCCAAGGGAATTTGGATAACTGGCCTCTTAATCCTGCAACAGCTGACTAAGTGCCTGTTATTGGCCCCCTGTTCTCTTCTTTCAATCTCCTTCCTGCAGAAACAAACAGGTGCAGAGAGGGAAAAGATGGTGGCTGAGTTCAGGCGACTGCACCAGTTTCTGGAAGAACAGGAGAAACTTCTTTTGGTCCAGATGGCAGAAGTGGAGAAGGAGATTGCAGCAAAAAGGGAGGAGCACCTGGCCAGACTCTCCGGGGAACTCTCCTCTCTTGGCAGCCTCATCCGGGAGATGGAGGAGAAGCTTCAGGAACCAGCAAGTGAACTCCTGCAGGTGAGGCCTGGTCTTGATGTCATCAGGTGGAGTGTGCTGTTTCAAAGTATAGGCAGGAGGATAACATGTCTTAGCCCCCCACCCCGCAAGAAAGCTACTTTAAAGAAAGCAATTGAAGGGTGAAAGGCGTCCATCCTCGGGTCACTAAAGGGGCCCTGCTAGATCAAACCACAGGCCCCTTTCAAACTAGCATTCGGTTCTCTCATAGGCCAACCAGAAATCTCTGAGGAGGGGAAAAAACAATAGTGCTCTCCAAACCTGTGATTCCCAGCAGTTGGCACTCAACTGCTTAGTATTTATATTATAACTTACTGCAGAAATGGCTCCACTGACATCTTTCCTTCCTTCCAGGATATTGGAAGCTTCTTGCAGAGGTAAGTGATGGAAAACCCCTGCCTTATTATTATGCTAGGAAAGTTCATTTTTAATAGGTGAGAAACTCGCGCTCCAGTTCTCCCTTCCAGAGATAGCTTAGGATGCCATCGTCCATTCCAGAAGATCACAGACAAAAATATGGACATGTTTTTGTAGTCATATGTAGCTATTGGTCTCCTCTAGAATCATTTTCCTGCTTGGCAGGGGGTTGGACTGGATGGCCCTTGTGGTCTCTTCCAACTCTATGATTCTATAGGAAGGAAGCCATTCCTTGTTCTCCTCCATTACATATTTCTCCCTTTTCCTTGATGGATTCATTTACTCTGGAATAGATACAGAAAAGTGGGGACATTCCTTATAGAAAAGGTAAAGGTAAAGGACCCCTGCCAGTTAAGTCCAGTCGTGAATGACTCTGGGGTTGCGGCGCTCATCTCACTTTACAGGCCGAGGGAACAGGCGTTTGTCCGCAGACAGCTTTTTATCTACTTGCATTTTTTAGCGTGCTTTTGAACTGCTAAGTTGGCAGGAGCTGGGACCAAGCAACGGGAGCTCACCCCATTGCGGGGATTCGAACCATCGACCTTCTGATCGGCAAGCCCAAAAGACTCAGTGGTTTAGACCACAGCACCACCTGCGTCCCTTAAATATCCAGTGTATTCCAGGCTCCTGCAGGTTCTTCTTCAGGCATAAGAATGTGACAAAGGGCCCTGCTGGATCCGGCCAGTGGCCCATCTAGTCCAGCATCCTGTTTTCACGGTGACTAACCAGATGCCAATGTGAAACCCACGATCAGGATCTGAGCCCCAGAGGACACTCCCCTCCTATGGTTTCAGCAACTGGAGTTCAGAGGCTCCACTGCCTTTGACCCAGCCACCGTGAATAGTAGACAGTGAGAGCCTTGTCCCCCAAAGAATTCCTTTTTTAAATCTTCCCTGTTTAGAAAATACAGCTTTAATTTCTAATATTTCTCTCTACTTTTAATTTAACCATTGGGCTAAAAAATATTACTAATTTTAATCGTTTGAGATCGTCACTAAAATTGACGTAGTTCTAGATCTCTTTCTAAGGACCTTGTATTATTAATTTTTCTTCTAAATCTCAGCTTCTTTACCTTCAATCTACTCTTCAAATATTTCCTTCCATGTATTATGGAAGCAGGTGTGTGCCTGTTTTCCTTCAACTTCTTCAATGCTTTCTAGATCCACACGTCATCTGGATGGTCATTTTTGCTATAGAACTCTGCTCTCAATTCTTCATGATAGATCCACCATGCCTATATCATCAGAATGAGACACCTGCCTTGTCGGAAAGTTTCTTGCATTGGAAGGATAGCGACTTTGTTCTTTTCCTCTCAGGTCTCAGGAAAAGGAGAACTTAGAGGATCCTCCTGTGGCTTTTCCTCCTGCCCTGAAGTGGAGGATCTGGGACTTCTGCGATATAAATCCCTTCCTGGAGGGTGTCATGAACCAATTCAAAGGTAGTTAAGAAAGGCACCAGGGATTTTATACTGGATGTTTAAAAGTGTTTATGAAAGGACCCAGGTCATTTGTAATATATTTATGTTATTAATTTCTTTTCATGTCTAGATGTGAACAATTTAATATACAGATGATTCACAACTTATTCTGATTTTACTTACACAATCAAAACATTATGTGGATTGCAGATAAATCAATAGAAAGCAGGCAGGAAGGCCTCATTGGCCAGGCTCTGGAGGCTCTCCTGAGAAATTCCCTACACGGAAATTGCTTTTAAGCCCTCCTCCTTGCTTACTGGGCTCTGAGATGCTCCTGCAAGATCTTGCCGGGCTTTATGCACAATGCCCAGGGATGTAACCCTCGCTTAAGCTGTGAGTTGTTTGTAAAAAGTTGTATTTCATTGCTTCACATCTCTCAGCCAGACCTAGGTGCTTTCACACTCCTCTCCCATTTCCCAAGTAGCCTCAACTACAGCCTTTTTGGGCATCTTCTCTGTTCCTCTGGCCTTGAGATTGATGTAAGGGGGCAGAGGGAGGGAAGAATGGAGGCTGTCAAAGAGCCACCCAGGAGCAGTTGAGAACTCCAGTCCTGGAACAGGGATGTCTGGATCTTACATCTATATGAAGCTGCTGGGAGAGATCATCAGGGGGGTTTGGGCTGGGGGAGGAAGGGAATGTTAGCCGCTTTGAGACTCTTTAGAGTAGTGATAAAGAGGGATATCAAATCTAAACTCTTCTTCTCTTCCCATCTCCCAGCCAGGCCTTAGGTCAGGCATGTCAAACCTGTGGCCCTCCAGATGTTTTGGCCTACAACTCCCATGATCCCTAGCTAGCAGGACCAGTGGTTGGGGAAGATGGGAATTGTAGTCTAAAACATCTGGAGGGCTGCAGGTTTGACATGCCTGCCTTAGGTGCTTTCACACTCCTCTCCCATTTCCCAAGTAGCCTCAACTACAGCCTTTTTGGGCATCTCCTCTGTTCCTTTGGCCCTGAGATTGATGTAAAGGTGGCAGAAGGAGGCGGGGGGCTGTCAAGAAACATCCGGGACCGGAGGCAACTGGGGTTGAGACCCTCAGTCCTGAAACAGATCTTACACCTAAGGGTTGATATTGACGGGGAGATCTTTTGGAGGTCAGGCTCCTCCTCTTAGTTATGAGCAGGCCTGAACTTGGACATTGCCCTTGCCCTCGCTTATGCAGGTATGGCCATTGTGGCTTTCAGACATTTTCAGCTGCAACTCTCATAAGTTCCAGCTGTTGTGGCTGGCGGTTCGGGATGATGGGAGGCACCACTCTGGCTACCACATCTGCAATCTCAGGAGCTCATATTGTTGTCACCAGATTTGTTATCTGGATGATGGAGTGATGCTAAATCTCTCTTCCTTTTTCTTCTCCAGACACTCTGGACTCTGGACTTGAGCAGCATCAAGGTAAATTTCAGGGTCTAAAGGAGGCACAGTTTCAGGAGAGAACTGTGCAAAGTGCTTTGAACACTAGAAAGAAGTGCAAATGTTTTTAAAAAAATCATTATTAAGCACTTACGGAACACCCCAGTTCTGAATGCAGTGCATTTTCATATTTCTCTCATGTGTCTAAAGAAGTGTCAATCTCCCAGCTGACGTCGTTTCTCTTCTCTTTCCTCATCTGCCCCCACAGAAAACGTAACATTGGATGCAGACACAGCAAATCCCTGGCTCTCCATCTCTGAGGATCGAAAGAGTGTGCGAAGGCGGAAACTGTGTAAAGACCTGCCAGACAACCCTGAGAGATTTGATACACATGGCTACGTGCTGGGATGTGAGGCTTTCACGACAGGCAGACATTTCTGGGAGGTCATTGTGGGAAGAGAGGAGGGGTGGAGGGTGGGGGTTGCCAGAAAGTCTGTGAAGAGGAAGGGCAAGTTACTTTTTGCTACTAGGGAAGGGATCTGCGGTTTGGGGAAGTGGGGCGGTTTGTACAAGTTCTGCTCTCCCTGTAAGGCCCCTGTTCCAAGTGAGGAGCCCAAGAGGATCCGAGTGACTCTCAACTGTGAAGGGAGACGGGTGTCCTTTTATGATGCAGATACAGCAGCCCTCCTCTGCACATTCCCAGCAGCCTGCCTTTCAGGAGAGACCCTCCAGCCCTACTTCTTTGTGAGGGAGAAAGGGAACCTGAGACTCTCTTGACTGATGGTGCAGACAGAGAAGCGTATATTCATTGTCATTATGACATATTCAGTCTCCTCTTCAGGACTTAGCTGACAGGCACTTGAGAAACCATATTTGCAGAACTGTGATTGCCCATCCCTTGTGTCAGTCGTGATGCAACTCTCCCTTCTTGTTCCAGCTTCATAAATGACACTGATTGATTGGGTCCCTTGTCAATACCCAAACTTGCTTGTTCTGTCTCCCTTGGGAACCGGCTATTTCTGTCAGTGCAGGAGGTGCAAAGATGGAAAGAAGCAAGAAAATAATTTAGGAAACAACAACCCCCCCCCAATTATTCCTGTTTCAATGTAGTTCTCTCTCCTACCTCAAACTCTGACTTAAGATTTCTATAGACAACTAGCTGACCCGGCCACGCGTTGCTGTGGTTCTTTCCTGTGATCCCCACCCCCCACCCTGTCCCAATCCATGACGTATCCTGCCCCTTCTCCCTCCACCCCGGCTCATCCCTGTGTTTCGGTAGGATACCCTTCCCTCTGTTGTTGCATGGTTGATTATGTCATTTGGTTTGTGGGTGTGGCTTAGATTTCACAGGAAGGGAGGGGGGAGGAGGGTATAACGTCACTTGAGGGCACTGTTTGACTTGGTGGAAACCCAGGTTTCTACCTGCCCAGATGCGGAATTTGAGGGGTTTTTTGTCCCCCTCGGGGAGTGGCCTGGATCGTTGTGTCAAAATTTCAGGACGATCAGTCAAGCGGTTACGGAGAAAAGTGCGGCCGACACTTTCAAGATTTTTACATGTTTATATATATAGATTGCCTTTGCATGCTAACCCCAGAAATGTAAACACACACACCCGGTGCAGATCTTGGGCCTTGATGTAACAAAATCCCCTCAGAGTGAAGAGCCTCTTGTCAGAAGTCTGAGGAGAGAACAGTAAAAATCTAGAGGATTTCATGGGGGGGGGTGTGTGTAAATTCTCATGTATACAATTATTTTCTCCAAGGTGCTTTGTAGCGAACAGTTAGATTCACTACAGTTAGACCTGTATTTTCAGAGATCCCCAGTTCTTATCCTTTTGTATAAGGGGCCTGAAAGAATGTTTCCTGTGCTAACATGTTTGATTCTATTCTTCTTGTTGCTCCTGTGTTGTTTCAAACTCAACGGTATACTATCCATTCCCCATGACATTTGCTCTAGAGATTTTTGGAGGGTCATAATCTGCTTGATCCTCAGAGAAGCCCTGTGAGGTAGAAGAGGCTGAGCTGAGAAATTTAGAAAAATGAGACACGTTAAAAGTTTATGGTCAAAAGGGATTTGGACCTGGGCCTTGTCATCCCTAGTCCAACACACTGGGCACTCAGAATGGGTCCCTTCAGAGATGTCCTTGAAAGCCCTCCCTGCAAACTTCCTGTATGTTGTAGCTTCTCTTCAGACCTTCCTGTGTTGACCGTGAATGTCTGCAGGAGCAGTCTATCCAGATTGAGTGAGGGGCAGATTTCAGGGGCTTCCCTGCATAAGCTCGTATTTCACACCTGGATCCATTTCTTGATCTCAGCATTCCCATTACAAACGAAAGCAAATTCCCCAAGTCCTAGAAGGCTCAAGGTTGGGGCTATCTGCCACCCATAACCTGAGCATAAAAGTTTTTCAATAAAGGTTTTCTTCCACATGGGCAGGTGGTAGATGGGTTCAGTGGGGGAAAGCTAGGAGTTGTACAGCAGATTAAAAAAAAACCACTAGCATCCATCCTTTCCTATCTTTCACACTAGCATTCTTAAAAAATAAAAATTTTAAAATCCATATGAAAAAGGCTCTGAAGTCCAGCTACCTTCACACCTGCAGGGGGCAGCAGAGACCACGAGTCACCACTTCAATTTCCTGGAAAGGAACCCCACCCCTTTCTTGAATGGGCAAAAGAGAGAGTGAAACTTAACCCGCCCCCGCCGCCCCATGGCTGCCTCTGGGGTCCCATCCATGCAGGACCTCTGTGAGGAAGCCACTTGCCCCATCTGCCTGGAGTATTTCAGGGATCCAGAGATCATCCCCGATTGTGGGCACAACTTTTGCAGAGCCTGCCTGAGCCAGTGCTGGGGGGAGTTGCAAACTGGGGCATCGTGTCCTCAATGCAGAAATACAGCTCAGCGAAAAAGCATCAGGCCAAACCAGCAGCTGACAAATGTGGTCGAAATAGCCATGATAGTCAGTCTTCAGGGGACCCCAAAGGGCCTGAAGGAAAGGGGGGGTCTGCAAGAAGCACCAGGAGCCCCTGAAGCTGTTCTGCAAGGAGGACGAAAGCCCCATCTGTGTCGTGTGTGACAGATCCAAGGAGTACAAAACCCACCAGGTGATTCCTCTAGAGGAGTTGCCCCAGGAGCACAAGGTGGGAAAAGGCAGTGGGTCTTGTTGGGGGAGGGCAGGATAGCTGCTTCTGCCATGAACTTTAGCGGCAGATGGGGTGGCCTCAAACCTCCCGTTTGAAAAATGGGGACGATAAAAATGACTTTGCATACAGGGTCCATGTAAGGATTCGATGCAGATAAAATGCTTGAAGTGCTTTGAATACTTGAAAAAACATGTGACTTCAAGAATTATTATAAAGAACTTGTGGAGCATCCCAAACGCAGTGCATTGAGCGGGAATGAAATTTTTGTCATGTGCCTAAAGAAAAGTTCGTCTCTGCGCTTGTGCTGTTTATGTTCTTGTTCCTCGTCTGCCCCCAGAGAAAATGCAACTTTGGACCTGCCTCATCCTGTGTGAGGATCAAGAGAGTGTGAGAGATGGAGATGTGGATCAAAATCTCCCCAACAATCCTGAAAGATTTGACACACACATCCCGATTTGCTGGGGCATATGGGGATCACAGCAGGCAGACATTTCTGGGGGGGTCATTGCAGGGAGTGAGGAGCACTGGGCTGCGGGGGGGGGGGAGTCTGCGAAGCGAAGGGCAAGTTCCCTCCTTGTCCTGAGGATGGGATCTGGGAGGTGGGGAAATAGGACGGTGAATACGGCCCCTCCTTCCCTTCTGATGGCTCTGCTTCTGTCCCTGCGCAAGGAGCCCAAGGGGATCTGAGGGACCCTGAACTCGGAAGTGTCCCTTTCATGGTGCAGATCCAGCAGCCCTTCTCCATGCATTCCCAGCACCCATCTTCTCAGGAGAAACCCTCAAGCCCTTCTTTCTCTCCAGGGAAAACTCATATGTGCAGGATAGAGATGGGTCAGCCCTTGTGTCAGTCGTGGTGCAACTGTCCCTTCTCCGACCAGCTTTCTACACAGCACTGATTGGCTTGCTGTTGGGTCAGTCGGGAGAGGAAGCCGGTCTGCAACAGAGGAAGCATCTACAGCAGAAATCCTGTCTCCATGGGATACCTGATAATGGTCACTGATTGCACCACCTGGGGAGTCTGGCCATGCTTTTGCCATGCATAGCTGCCAGGTTTTCCCTTTTCTCGCGAGGAAGCCTATTCAGCATAAGGGAAAATCCCTTAAAAAAAGGGATAACTTGGCAGCTATGGCCATGGTTAATACTTTAGTTCCTGAATCCAGGTTACAGACTCACCCTATTCATACACAAATATGCCCTTAAGACCACGTTTGTAAGCAAAAAGACAATGGGAAGGCTTTCCCCATTTTTCTCCCTTAGTGCGGAGGAATATTTGAGGTCATTGGGAGAGTCAAAATGGCTTCAGCATTCCTCTCCCATACTATTTCAGACAAATAGTTCATATATGAAGATATGTGTGCATTTATGAGTGTTTATTCTATATTGGAGACCTTTGTTGTTGTTTAGTTGTGTCCGACTCTTCATGACCCCATGGACCATAGCACGCCAGGCACTCCTGTCTTCCACTGCCTCCCGCAGTTTGGTCAAACTCATGTTGGTGGCTTCAAGAACACTGTCCAACCATCTCATCCTCTGTCGTCCCCTTCTCCTAGTGCCCTCAATCTTTCCCAACATCAGGGTCTTTTCCAGGGAGTCTTCTCTTATTGGAGACCTTAAAATTCTTATAACAAACTGATGTTTCACTGACAAAGGGCTGCATTTATTGAGAAAACGGGGCTAATTGAAAGCACCTGCTGTTAACAGGTGCCCAGCGGTGTGATTGGCAAATATCTGGATACCGTTTAGCTGAGCAATGTTTGCAAAGGCCGTTTACAGAGTTGGTTCCACAGGTTATTGCACATTATCAGACGTTGGCGATTTTGTCAAAACGACTCACTAAAAACTGGCACCGGGATGGAGGGCTGGGCTGTTTCTCCTCCATATGTCTTGGCTACTAACTAGAAAGAGGGGTGTGAATGGAGGGAGGGGCGAGGGGGGGAGACGGCAGTTCATTCATTAGCTTGCAAAGTAGTCTGAGGTTGAAGTGCTGATTGTAAACAAAACAACAACTACAACAAACTCCATCAGCTCTCACAGGGAAATGGTTCCTTAAACGAGCAACCACCAAGGATGAGCATTCCATTAAAAAAAACATTTAAAATAAAATATATAAAACTCTATATTTCCCCCGTATCAAAGCTGCTCTGGGCTCCACCCAACTCCAAGGCAGTAGGGATGCTGAGTAACCGCACCTGAATTTCCTGGAAAGGAAACACGCCCATTTGCAGACGTAAAAGAGAGAAAACGAAACCAGCTCTCTCTTCCTGGAGTCTCTGCCATGGCTGCCGCTCGGAGTCCCGTCCGCGATCTCTGCGAGGAAGCCACTTGCCCCATCTGCCTGGAGTATTTCAGGGATCCAGTGATCATTCATGAGTGTGGGCACAACTTCTGTCGATCCTGCCTGATCCGGTGCTGGGAGTCATCCGAGGGAGAGGCTTCCTGCCCTCAGTGCAGGGAAACGGTTGAGCAAAGCAGTATCACGAGAAACCAGCAGCTGGCAAATGTTGTAGAAATAATTAAGAAATTCAGCCATCTGGGGGGGAAAGAGGAGGCAGAAGGAAAAGGAAGAGTCTGTGAGAAGCACCAGGAGCCCCTGAAGCTCTTCTGCCACGAGGACGGAAGCCCCATCTGTGTCGTGTGTAATGTTTCCAAGGAGCACAAAAGACACGAGGTGGTTCCTCTAGAGGAGGCGTCCCAGGAATACAAGGTGGGAAAACCACCCCACCCTCTGAATATATATAAGGGTCTGGTTGCTTCTGTTTCAAGTGTATCTGAAGAAGTGTGCATGCACACAAAAGCTCATACCAAAATAAAAACTTAGTTGGTCTTTAAGGTGCTACTGAAGGAATTTTTTTTATTTTGCTTCGACTCAGACCAACACTGCTACCTACCTGTAACTAGAAGGTGGGGAAAGGCAGTGGGTCTTTCTTGGGGGTGGAATTGCTGCAGACAAGAGGGGCTTGCAAAAATAAAATTAAAAATAAGAAAATGTAATTTATTCTCTCCACTTGCAGCCCAAAAGGAATTCTTGTGCAGCCTGATAAAACTAAACTTCTGAAACTTTATACAATAAACGTTTCTTTTTCTTTTTGAGGGATTAAAGTGTGCCCAGTGACCCCCTGAATGCAGGTTGCAGTAACTCCCCTGGGACAAAAGATTACAACATCTAGGATTAATTTAATAAAAAGGAGGGGGGACATGTTGGAGCTGTGTTCAGTGTGGGGGACAAATAGCAAAACCCAAATGTTTCTCAGCTCTGATATAGGGCAATTCCATTTCTGCCTCATCTAGGATGGAAAAAAAGTTTGGAAAGTGTTTAAAGATTACATAGCAAATTTTGTGGGAAATGCTGATCTTTCAGATGACTTATGAAGGCTCAAAAATTGTATATCAAAATGGAAGTAAGGATATAAGTATTTACAGTGGTGCCTCGCGGCTAGACGAATGCCCTGCTAGATGAAAATTTCGCTTAACGAAAGGGTTTTCTGATCGGAGATTGCCTCACTATACGACAAGGTTTTCTATGGCCACTGCTTCATCTTGCGAAGCGTGGCCATAAAAACCTCCGATGAGAAAATCAGGGCATTCATCTAGTGAAAGGGGAACCAGCTGTAGGGTGGGGAGAAGGCAAAGGAAGATGAGCTGTCAGCGCCTATCAGATGATCTTCCTCTGCCTTCTGCCCGCGCTGCAGCTGGTTCCCCTTTGTGTTCTGCCTTCCGAACCCCCGTCAGATGCCGGCTCTGTCGGGCAGGGGGGGAGGCGCAGGAACGATCCTGCGCCTTTCCCCCACCCCGCCTGTTCCCAGGAGCTGAAGTGCAGGGGCTGCGGGGGCTTTTCGCCGCCTGACGTCCCCTTGGCTTGGGGATGTCAGGCGGCGAAAAGCTCCCACAGCACCGCAATTCGGCTCCGTCCCCTGCTCTGTCGGGCGGGGTGGGGGAAAGGCGCAGGAACGATCCTGTGCCTTTCCCCCACCCCGCCTGTCCCCCGGAGCCGAAGTGCAGCACTGAGGGGGCTTTTCGCCGCCTGACTTCCCCGAGCCAAGCGGCCGATCCCGGGCCGGCTTGAGGGCAAGCGCGGCACGCTTTCTCTTGTTAGCCCCGTGCGCTGCGCTCGCCCTGTCCTGTGCCAGCTCTGTCGGGCGAGGAAGCACCCGATGGTTCTCTCTGCCTGCTTCCCCGAGCCGTAGCGCATCGGGTGCTTCTTCGCCCGACAGAGCTGGCATAGGACGGGGCTTCCGAACCCCCGTCCTATGCCGGCTCTGTCAGGCGGGGTGGGGTGGGGTGGGGAAGCAGACTCCGCTTTCCCCTCACCCCGCCCGACACAGCGCAGATCAGCCGAGGCTTTTCGTCCAATCCGCGCTGTGTCGGGCGGGATGGGGGGAAAGCTGTCGGCAGCAGGGGGAGAGGAAGGAAGGAAGAGAAAGGGCTGCTTTCTCTTCCTTCGTTCCTCTTCCCCCCGCCACCCAACAGCCCACATCTGACGGGGGTTCGGAAGCCCCGTCAAATGCCAGCTCTGTCGGGCGAGGCAGTGGGGGGAAAGAACCTCCGCTTCTCCCCAACCCCCGCCCGGCACACACCTCTCTTGACTTGGGGAAGGCAGGCAGGCAAGAGAGCAAGCACCTGCCTGCCTTCCCCGAGCCAAGAGAGCACCCATAGGAACGCATTAATTGACTTTTAATGCATTCCTATGGGAAATGGTGACTCGCTAGACGAAATTTTCGTAGGACGAATTGAGTCCTGGAAAGAATTTATTTCGTCTAGCGAGGCACCACTGTATATGAGTAGAAGGGGGGAGCGCAATATAAGATTGGCTGGAAAGAATGATAGGGTGGGTGGAGGGGGTGTTAGAGATGAAAAATTCCTCGAAAGATTCCATCAACAGTGTCTCCGAAAAATTGTACACATCACTTGGGAAGACAGGCGAACTAATATCAGTGTAGTGGAAGAAGCAAAGATCACCAGTTTCGAAGCAATGATTCTTCAACATCAACTTCATTGGACTGGTCATGTTGTGCGGATGCCTTCCAAAGCAACTGCTCTATTCCGAACTTAAAAATGGAAAGCGTAATGCTGGTGGTCAACAAAAGAGGTTTAAAGACTGTCTCAAGGCAAATCTTTAAAAATGTAATATAAACACTGACAACTGGGAAACACTGGCTTGCGAGCACTCCAGTTGGAGAACAGCCTTTACCAAAGGTGTCATCGGCTTTGAAGACACTCAAACTCAGGATGCAAGGGAGAAATGTGCTAGGAGGAAGGCACGCTTGGCAAATCCACACCATGATCAACTCCCGCCAGGAAACCAATGTCCCCACTGTGGAAGGACGTGTGGATACAGAATTGGCCTCCACAGTCACTTACGGACTCATTGTTAACGCCGTGTTTATGGAAGACAATCTTACTTGGCTACAAGTGATCGCCATAGAAGAAGAGGAGGAGGAGATGAAAAATGGTTTTTATTATGTATTGATTATGTATTTTTTTTGTAAGTTCTGTAATTTATTTTTGGTTTAAAATAAAACTTTATAAAAAATGTGTAAAGGGTAAAGGGACCCCTGACAATTAGGTCCATTCGCAGACGACTCTGGTTTAATGGCCAAGGGAGCCTGCGTACAGCTTCCGGGTTAATGTTAATGTGTAAGGCAGCCCAAATTGGATTTTGTTTTCTTTCCAGGATCAAATCAGCAGCTGCCTAGACAATGTGAGGAAGGGGAGAGAGAAAATTCTAGTATTGAAAGCAGACACAGAAAAGGAAAGCCAGGACCTGCTTGTAAGCACCATTATTACTACTTTAAGATGAAAAATGCTATAGTCTAGAATCAATTATCTGGGCGGGGGGTGGGGAGAATATGGAATACAGAAAGAGGTTTCTTTTTGAACAGCCTTATCTCCCACAGACATGAAAGACCATTTAAAGGAGGGGGTGAGCTTGTGGTTATGGAACTCTTTCCCTGCTGAATATTGGTGTAATCTCTCTAAAATGTCGGAAGTGGGCTTCCAAAGGAATTGGGGTAGCTGGCCTCTTCATCCTGCAACAGCAGACTAAGTGCCTGATATTCACCCACTGTTCTCTTCTTTCGATCTACTTCTTACAGAAGCACGTGGAAGCAGAGAGAGAAAAGACTGTGGCTGAGTTCAGGCGACTCCACCAGTTTCTGGAAGAACAGGAGAAACGTCTTTTGGCCCAGATGACAGAAGTGGAGAAGGAGATTGCAGCAAAAAGGGAGGAGCACCTGGCCAGACTCTCCGGGGAACTCTCCTCTCTTGACAGCCTCATCCGGGAGATGGAGGAGAAGCTTCAGGAACCAGCGAGTGAACTCCTGCAGGTCAGGCCTGGTCTTGATGCAAGAGGGTGAAGTGTGCTGCTTCATAGAATCATAGAGTTGGAAGAGACCAAAAGGGCCATCCAGTCCAATCCCCTTCCAAGCAGGAAACACCATCAAAGCATTCTTGACATATGCCTGTCAAGCCTCTGCTTAAAGACCTCCAAAGAAGGAGACTCCACCACACTCCTTGGCAGCAAATTCCACTGCCGAACAGCTCTTACTGTCAGGAAGTTCTTCCTAATGTTTAGGTGGAAGCTTCTTTCTTGTAGTTTGAATCCATTGCTCCGTGTCCGCTTCTCTGGAGCAGCAGAAAACAACCTTTCTCCCTCCTCTATATGACATCCTTTTATATATTTGAACATGGCTATCATATCACCCCTTAAATGACAGGCATTTTTAGTCACATAGAAATGTTGCTGGAAAGAAAACATGAAGGATGAAAGGCATCAGTCCTGGGGTCGCAAAAGGGGCCCTGCTAGATCAAACCACAGGCCCCTTCATTCTAGCATTGTGTTCTCGCATTGGCCAAACAGAGGTCTCTGAGAAGCAAAAAAACCAGTAGTGCTCTCCAACCCTGTGATTCCCAGCAGTTGCCACTCAGCTGCTTAGTAATTATAACTGACTGCAGAAATCACTACACTGACATATTTATTTCTTTTGTTCCAGGATATTGGAAGCTTCTTGCAGAGGTAAGTGACGGAAAACCCCTGGCTCATTCTCATGCTACAAAAGTTCCCGTTCAACGGGTGAGAAACTCACTCTCCAGTTCCTCCTTCTAGAGATAGCTTAGGACTCCATCATCCATTCACAGACAAAAACAGGGACACATTTTTTCTAGCTTTTAGTCTCATCTACAATCTTGGGAAGGAAGCCATTCCTCGTTCCCCTCCATTGCATATCTATGAAAGCCCTTCTCTGTGATGGATTCATTTACTATGCAATTGATACAAAATTCAGAAATGCACATACCAGATCTATTTTGTTCTACTCATTAATGCAGTGGTTCCCAACAGGTGGTCCGGGGACCCCCAGGGGTCCACGAGCTATGCCAGAGGGGTCCTCAAGATCCTATTAGAATAAAAAATATATTAAATATATTTCGTATGATAACAGATTTTTTGTTTTGGCCACTTCCTGCATGAGCAGAGTCTAGCGCAAAACTAGAATTAGATAGAGGCAGTAGTTCTGCTGTATGCCGCAAGGACTACAAGAAACTTGGAGATTAGGCAATGAAAAAGATCCTTCCATTTGCAACCACATATCGGTGTGAGCAAGCATTTTCTTCCATGTGTTTCATGAAAAACAAATACTGTATAGGAATCGGCTCGACATGCGGTCGGATTTCAGAGTGAAAGTTTCAAGTTTGGAACCTAATATTTCAGAAATAATGGTCTCAAAGGACAGATTTAACTCATCTCATTAAGAACTGAAAATTAAAACTAACTGTATACTGATGGAGTACTCTGTTGTAACTATAAAAAACGTATAAATATAAAATGTAGAAAGACTCTTAATTTGGCTCTCACTTTTTAATTTTAGGATTAGGAATTAATGGGGGTCCTTGTCACAATAGCGGCTCAATGAGGGGTCCTCGAGAAAATTTTGTTGGGAACCCCTGCATTAATGCTTCACTAAAACTAGTGTAGTCCTAAAATCTCTGTGCAAAAGCCCAGTATTGCTCACTTTTCTTCAAATAAATAATCTGCATATATCAGCTTCTTTACCTTCAATCTCATATTCCTATATTTCCTTCAGTATATTTTAGTTTTCCTTCAACTCGTTAGGTGCTCTCTAGATCCACACATCAACAATATGGTCATTTTTGCCATAGGAAAACCCTGCTCCCAAGTCTTCATGATATATCCATCATGCCTTTATCATCAGAATGAGACACCTGCCTTGTCAGAAAGTTTCTTGCATTGGAAGGATGTTGGCTTGACTTTGTTCTCCTCCTCCCAGGTCTCAGGTGAAGGAGAACTTAGAGAATCCTCCTGTGGCTTTTCCTCCTGACCTGAAGTGGAGGATCTGGGACTTCAGCGATATAAATCTCTTCCTGGAGGCTGTCACGAAGAAATTCAGAGGTAATAAAGAAGGGCTGAAAATATTTTATACTGGACATTTAAAATTATTCATGACATGCTCCAGGTCATTAGCAGTGCCAGGAAAATGGAAGGCTTATTTATTTATTCTCTTTCAATATCTAGAAGCCACACTTTCATATGTAGATGACTCACAACTGATTTTACTTATGCAATTGAAAGAGGAGGATAAACCCTTCTTGCTGGGCACCTGGAAGCTCTTGTGAGATCTTGGGGGAGCCTCCCAGATTCCAGTCAGCAAAGTAAAGGGCTTGAAAGTTCTTGCCATGAAGGGTTTGGCCACCACTCAAATCACTTTTAAGACCTTTGCCATGAGAGGCTCCTGCAAAATCTCATGGGGCCATCTTGAGATCTCAGATGGCAGGGGTGATTCCGGGGTCATTTTGACTTTGCACGATTTGCCTTTATGCACAATCCCCAGGAATGTGACCCTCCCTTAAGTTGTGAGTTGTCTGTAAAAAGTTGTCCTTGACCTCTTCGCATATTTCAGTCAGGGTTTGGGTGCTTTCACACATCTCACCCCTTTCCCAAGTAGCCTCACCTACAGCTTTTCGGGCATTTTTCTCGTTCCTTTGACCCTGAGATTGATGTAAGGGAGGCAGAAAGAAGGAGGGGCTGTCCAAGAGCCAGCAAGGAGCAGAAGGGACTGGGGTTGAGGCGTCCTGTCCTGGAACAGGGATGTCTGGATCTTCTTGTTGAGGTGGAGATCTTCTGGGGGTCCTGCTCCTCCAAAATTAGGGAAGGCCTGAACCTTGACGTCACCCCTGCCCTGGTTATGCAGGGATAGCCTGTATGGTGAGTTTCAGATAATTTTAACAGCAACTCCCACACTCTCCAGCTGGCGTAACCAGTTGTTAGGGACGATGGGACTTGTAGTCCACAACATCAGGAGTGCACCACACTAGCTACAATCTCATGAGCTCATATTCTTGTTGCCAGGTTTGTGATCTGAATGATGGTGTGATGCTAAATCTCTGTTCCCTTTCCTCTTCCAGACACACTGGAATATGGACTTCAGCTGCAAAAAGGTACATTTATTTATTTATTTATTTATTTATTTATTTATTTATACCCTGCCCATCTGGCTGGGTTTCCTCAGCCATTTCGAGTTCAAACAGAGGCAGAAATTCGGGAGAGAGAGGATCCACTTCCCAAAAGACTGTAGCTCTTCTATCCATGCCTTAAAGGTAAAGGGACCCCTGACCATTAGGTCCAGTCGTGGACGACTCTGGGGTTGCGGCGCTCATCTCGCGTTATTGGCCAAGGGAGCCAACATACAGCTTCCAGGTCATGTGGCCAGCATGACTAAGCCGCTTCTGGCGAACCAGAGCAGCACACGGAAACGCCATTTACCTTTCTGCTGTAGCGGTACCTATTTATCTACTTGCACTCTGACATGCTTTTGAACTGCTAGGTTGGCAGGAGCTGGGACCGAGCAATGGGAGCTCGCCCCGTTGCGGGGATTCGAACCACTGACATTTTGATCGGCAAGCCCTAGGCTCTGTGGTTTAACTCACAGCACCACCCACAGTCCATGCCTTATTTCCCAGAGGCATCTGTTCAGTGAGAGCCGGGTGTTGCACAAGATGGGCTCATGGCCTGAGCCTGCAGAGTCTTAGGAAGCCCCCAGCCCAGGATGGCTGACTTTTCTGTGCCAAATCTCAATAAGACACAGGGGTGGTGTGAAGCTCCTGGCACATGAGGAGAAAATATCCCTTTGAGCCATACAGGTCCCTCATAAGATCCTCTTAATTTCCCATTAAGAGTGGGAAATAAATGCATGAGCACAAATAGCTCAGAAAATGGCTGCAACAACCTTTGGGGGCTGGAAGGTAAATGGGTTCTGGTGTCAGTGGCAGGGAGCCGCCTGAGTGTCAACTCCAGGGGTCCGGCTTCCCTGCAAGATGGGGGTCTTCCCTCAGCTTCTGTATTGGAGGGGAGACATGACTTCTCTGCTGCAACATGATGGCAGACTAGAGAAACCTGAGTAAACTTAATAGAGCAGTTACAGGTAGGTAGCCGTGTTGGTCTGACGTAGTTGAAACAAAATTTAAAAATTCCTTAAAGGTGCTGCTGGAAGGAATTTTTTTAATTTTGTTAAAAGAGCAGGACAGAATTGCACCACAGACCAGGGTAAAAGGCTCAATGGGAAGACAGAAGTCCAGTCTGGCCTGATCCTGTACACCACAAAAAGAGAATCGTAAGAGCTGGAAAGGGGGCAGCAGGTGGCAGCATAAAGGAAACTTGTTGTTGTTTAGTCGTTGAGTCGTGTCCGACTCTTCGTGACCCCATGGACCAGAGCACGCCAGGCACTCCTGTCTTGCACTGCCTCCTGCAGTTTGGTCAAACTCATGTTGGTAGCTTCGAGAACACTGTCCAACCATCTCGTCCTCTGTCATCCCCTTCTCCTAGTGCCCTCAATCTTTCCCAACATCAGGGTCTTTTCCAAGGATTCTTCTCTTCTCATGAGGTGGCCAAAGTATTGGAGCCTCAGCTTCAGGATCTGTCCTTCCAGGGAGCACTCAGGGCTGATTTCCTTCAGAATTGATAGATTTGATCTTCTTGCAGTCCATGGGACTCTCAAGAGTCTCCTCCAGCACCATAATTCAAAAGCATCAATTCTTCGGCGATCAGCCTTCTTTATGGTCCAGCTCTCATTTCCATACATCACTACTGGGAAAATCATAGCTTTAATTATATAGACCTTTTTCGGCAAGGTGATGTCTCTGCTTTTTAAGATGCTATCTAAGTTTGTCACTGCTTTTCTCCCAAGAAGCAGGCGTCTTTTAATTTCGTGACAGCTGTCACCATCTGCAGTGATCAAGGAGCCCAAGAAAGTAAAATCTCTCACTGCCTCAGTTTCTTCCCCTTCTGTTTGCCAGGAGGTGATGGGACCAGTAGCCATGATCTTAGCTTTTTTTATCATATTTTGTGCTCTCCTCATTCACCCTCATTAAAAGGTTCTTTAATTCCTCCTCAAATTCTGCCATCAAGGTTGTGTCATCTGAATATATGAGGTTGTTGATATTTCTTATTATCTTAATTCCGGCTTGAGATTCATCCAGCCCAGCCTTTCGCATGATGAATTCTGCATTTAAGTTAAATAAGCAGGGAGACAATATACAGCCTTGTCGTACTCCTTTCCCAATTTTGAACCAATCAGTTGTTCCATATCCAGTTCTAACTGTAGCTTCTTGTCCCACATAGAGATTTCTCAGGAGACAGATGAGGTGATCAGGCACTCCCATTTCTTTAAGAACTTGCCATAGTTTGCTGTGGTCGACACAGTCAAAGGCTTTTGCATAGTCAATGAAGCAGAAGTAGATGTTTTTCTGGAACTCTCTAGCTTTCTCCATAATCCGGCACATGTTTGCAATTTGGTCTCTGGTTCCTCTGCCCTTTCGAAATCCAGCTTGCACTTCTGGGAGTTCTCTGTCCACATACTGCCTAAGCCTGCCTTGTAGAATTTTAAGCATAACCTTGCTAGCGTGTGAAATGAGTGCAATTGTGTGGTAGTTGGAACATTCTTTGGCACTGCCCTTCTTTGGGATTGGGATGTAGACTGATCTTCTCCAATCCTCTGGCCATTGCTGAGTTTTCCAAACTTGCTGGCATATTGGGTGTAGCACCTTAACAGCATCATCTTTTAAAATTTTAAATAGTTCAGCTGGAATATCATCACTTCCACTGGCCTTGCTATTAGCAGTGCTTTCTAAGGCCCATTTGACTTCACATTCCAGGATGTCTGACTCAAGGTCAGCAACCACACTACCTGGGGTGTATGAGACCTTAATATTTTTCTGGTATAATTCTGCTTCTGTTAGGTCCTTACAGAAGGAAACTCTTACTTATCTTTAAAATTATATTCTTTTTTTAAAAAATATATTTTTATTAATTTTCCAATTAAAACCAATTATATCACATTCATTATTTCAAATTATACACATATATATATCAATCAAACCGAATGTTATGCCAAATCATCTAGAGAATTTTTTTTTGGGTTCCCATGCTTCAAGAAATTGGGGATTCCTCGCAACCGTCCACTGCCGTCTTTTTTCTAAAGTTCAAATCGTCTCTCCAAGTTCATAATAATCCAGATCTTCCCCTTACAGTCACATAGATGTTTTCCACTTTCAACCGATTGTTTCCCAGCTGCTGAGATAAATATCAAACAGGGTTTCACAGATGTTCTTTCTCCTGTGTGGGTTAATCAGTCCAGCCTCCCCATAAATCTTCTTAGTCTGGAGCTCCCTGTTGCGTCGAAGCAGCGCCATCTTAAAAAGCTCAAATCACTTTCGTTTTCTCTCATAGCCATGTAGATTAACGATCTTTATAAAATTTACAGCTTTTCCAGGCAGAAGACCCAAACATCAAACCATAAACTCTTGGTAAATTAATGGATCTCCTTGCCCTATAGCTGAACTTAGCTTCAGGTCGCTGCTCCAATTCAAAGTGCGTCACAGCTCATAAATCCTCCGAACGCGTCCAGGACTCCTTCCGTCCGACTAGGGGGGGGGGGGCTTTTCTCATCGGCAACTCCACATCTTTAAAAAATATGCTCAGTAACAACAGTTTATAAAGTTCAACTCACACAGTCTTTTGCTTCTCTTTCACTCCAAACAAGCCAGGACATCGCGTCTGGGAAGGTACGAAGTAACTCATATGAAGAAAAAAAAAAAACTCACTTCCCTTATCGCTCCGTCCCCATCAATCCTTCTTCCAGATGAAATACAGCCTTTGACTCCTCTCCCTCAGCAGCATAAATTTCTCAGCAGTAAACAGCGCTTCTTCCCCTCCTTCTGAAGTATGTCCATAGATTTAAGCCTAATTATCTTCTTTAACCATGGAAATCCCCGCCATGCAGATTAGCGTCCGGGAGTCCTGGCCCTCGTAAGTGCTTTTCAGCCCAAGCTCCCCCCACTCCATAAACAGTCGGAGTGGGTCTGGGGGCATCGCGGGCCAGCGGCCCCTCTCCGTAACCCCCGGAGAGGGTAGGGGGTTGCCATTTACTCCCCTAGCAACCGCCAAATTCCTTACGAAGGTCAGAGGGATTGAAAACAGGTCCGCCATTCCTGCCGGCGGAAACCGGAACCTCTAAAATTATATTCTAGGATGCTTTTAGACAACAGCAGTGAGTAAAATGCATAAAGGCCAATCAATACAACAATAAACTAGAAAAACATTTAACAAAAAATTGCACTGGCAACATCCAATATCACATTTAATTTCCAAAGGCTGCTGTATAAATGTGTCCTTAAAAAGAAATTGCTTGATAAACTTTCCATAATGTGGCCGGGGGGGGGGGGACGGGACTGCAGAGCAGATCTTCTTTCTGATGTCCACCAGCCTGACCAATTTTGAAATGGGTTTCTCATGATGCTTCCACTGCCCCCCTTTTCCATAAATGTGAGGAACAGTGAAGAAGTAGCCAGTCAGGTCTGGGGAGCCAGGATAGTGTCTTTGCATTGAAGGTGACAGGTGGGTGTTAGAAATTTGGAGGAGATTGAAGCTCTCACTCTGGGGAAGAATCTCAGCGGTAAAGATGGTAATTCTACCTATGATGCTCTTCTTATTTCAAGCAATCCCCATAATAACGGGACAAAGCACATTTAAAGAGTGGCAGAGGACCATATCTAAGTTCATTTGGCAAGGACAGAAACGGAGAATCAAATTTAAACTCCTAACAGATAAAATAGAAAGGGGGTGTTTCACTCCCTGATTTAAAGTTGTACTATGAGGCGGCGTGCTTCACGCGGATAGCAGATTGGTTGAAATTAAAAAACCCACAGTTATTAGATCTAGAGGGATATGAAAATGTCTTCGGGTGGCATGCATACCTATGGTTCTATGTGGATAATGTGTGTTAAGTGCTTTGAACCCCTGAAAGAACTGCAAATGTTTCAAGAATCCTTATTAAGAACTTGATGAACATCCCTGTTTCGAATGCAAAGTCATGGAGTCCCTGTTCATTTCAGAGGGGGTGCTATTTCTGTCATGTGCATAAAGAAAAGTCAGCTTCCCAGTTGATGTTTTTTTTTTATTTTTAACATAATTTTTATTGGTTTTTACAAATTACAAAAGATGGTACATACATAAACACCTTTTCCACCTTCTTCCCACCCCCCTCCATGGGTCCTCCCCTGCCACAGAAGTATCCCACGCAGGTGATCAGTCAGAAGTGGTCCATTTTATGATTGGGTTTCTGTCCTCCTCCCCCTCCCCTGCCCCCCAAGCCCCCCCCTGCCACCAGGGAGCTCCAGTGAACCAGGGCAGTACGCAGGAGTTCATCCATCCAACCATCTATTGTCATACCAAAAAAAAAAAGAAAATACAAAAAGAGAAAAAGAGAAAAAAGAGAAGAGGAAAAAAAAAGACAAAAAGGAAAAAAGACAAAAAAAAAAAATTCATCATAATTGTTAAATTCATAATTGTTAAACCATATTTTGTGGGCTTCCCCACCCTCCCACCCTTCCCCGGTTTTCCTCCCTTATTTATCATCTTCAACAGTTTCATAGTTCATATTTTATAACATACACCTTTATATCTTATACCACTTTTAAACTATTATCATTTTCGCCTATTGTCCAATCACTGAGAAATCAAACTCCCATTTTTTCTTCCCGTGCCTAATTTTTACCCCTCTATAGGCCTCCATATTTTCACCTTTTTCCAGAATCAATTCACTTTTTAAACCTATAACTATTCCCAAACTAACCTTACTCCCCCCGAGTACCTGCTCCACCCCTCCAATCCAGCAAGTTCCATAGTCAGCAGTCCAGTTATAGTCCTATTAACCCATCCTTACAATCACCACTTCACTTTCCCTTCACCCCACCCCCTGTTTGCAGTCTTTTGCCATCCAGGCCTCCATATCAGACCCCTGAGCTTCTTCTCTTCTCTGCTTAATTTTTCCTTCTTCCCTGTGGTCATTCTGGAGTTCCAGTAAATCCAGTCGTGCCCCCCTCGAAGGGGAGGCACTCCATCCAACTTTTTGTAGAGTAAAATCATCATTTTTTTCGTGATGGGCTTCATTTTGTGTTAAATCATCACAGTCATCATCATTGTCATTCTCACATTCATCTTCTTCAGTTTCAAAAGCTTCATCTTCTAGGAAATCATATTCTGTCATCACAATCTGGAATTGTTGCTGTAACACTAGCCGTTGTGTCTCCTCTTGACATAGTTCTATTCTTGTTTCCCACATTAAGGTCAAAACAGTCCGCTGAAACTCAGGCGGGTACCTTTTTGTTGACATAGTTCAGTCCTGTCAAGGTCAAAACTTGTCACATGGGGTGGAATATGATCGCAGTCTATTTTCTCGACTCCATTTTAACAAGCTGGCTGCATTCTTAAAAATAAAGTTCGAACTCACATTTCAAAAGCATATAAACCAAAAAAAAATTCCCAAAAAGTCCAGAGATAAAGATAGAAATAAAATTTAACTATAAATCCTGGTCAGCTCACTGGGTTTTCTGGGCTGCCGGCTCCCGAGAAAAAGAAAGGTCTTTCTTAGTCTTAACTTCATTCTGCAGGGCAATCACAACAGTCTCTCTCCCCTTTTACCCTGCATTTAGGGGAGATTCTCTTTGATGCCTTTGAGGAATCCTTTTAAGTTAAAATCTTCTGTTTACGGCTTCGGGTTTCTGTTTACTGTCTCTTATGTTACCGTGGGGGGGGGGGTGGCTTCCTCTTTTCCCCTCTCTCCCAGGTCCAAATTGTTGCCTTAATTTACATTCCAAAGAATCCAAATTACTCACAGTCTATTCATTTGCTGAATGTTCTTTGAAGAATTGGCCACCTCCACTTCCCAGACTCGCAGCTTCGCACTCTCAGAGCAGCAATGTCAGCCTGTCCGCCGCGGTTCACCTCCTCGCTCTCGGGGGCTTAAACAAAGCCGATCCGGGGAGGAGAGAGCCCGCTTTTGGCGCCGCCAGGCAAAATCTGTCCCCAAAAAGCACGATTTGGGGCTTTTAAGGAGGTTTCGTTTCGCTGGAACGATTCCCTCCACCTCTGAAGCGCCGAGGTCCGCTCCGCTGTGCGGACCCCCGTCTGAGCAAGATGGCGTGGTCAACCGGAAGCCCCCAGTTGATGTTTTTTCTCTTCTCTTTCCTCCTCTGCCCTCACAGAACATGTAACTTTGGATCCAGACACAGCAAATCCCTGGCTCATCCTGTCTGAGGATCGAAAGAGTGTGAGAAAGGGAGAAGTGCGTAAAGACCTGCCAAACAACCCTGAGAGATTTGACACACATTTCTATGTGCTGGGATGTGAGGGTTTCACATCAGGCAGACATTTCTGGGAGGTCATTGTAGGAAGAGAGGAGAGATGGGAGGTGGGGGTTGCCAGAAAGTCTGTGAAGAGGAAGGGTGTTTTCTCTTTTGGTCCTATTGAAGGGATCTGGGGTTTGGGGAAGTGGCTTGGTGGGTACAAGTTATGTTCCCCCCATGAGGACCCTGTTCCAAGTGAGGAGCCCAAGAGGATCCGAGTGACCCTGAACTGTGAAGGGGGACGGGTGTCCTTTTATGATGCTGATACAACAGCCCTTCTCCACACATTCTCAGCAGCCTCCTTATCTGGAGAGATCCTCCTGCCCTTGTTTTACGTGAGCGAGAAAGCAAACCTGAGACTCTCTTGACTGAAGGTGCAGACAGACAAGCGTATATTTATTGCCATTATGGCACATTCAGTCTCATCTTCAGCACTGAGCAGACAGGCACTTAAGGAGAAACCATATTTGCAGAACTGTGATTGGCCATCCCTTGTGTCAATCATGATGCAACTCTCCCTTCTCAGGCCAGTTTGTAAATGACACTGATGGATTGGGTCCCCTGTCAGTCCCCAAACTTGCCTGTTCTCTCTCCCTTGGGAATCGGCTATTTCTGTCAGTGCAAGAGGTGCAAAGGGGGAAAGAAGCAAGAAAATAATTTAGGAAACAACAGCAACCCCCCCCATTCCTGTTTTGATGTACAGTAGTGCCTCGACTTACGAATTTAATCCATTCCGAAGACACCTTCATAGGTCGAAAAATTCGTAAGTCAAAAAGCGCCATTGGAAACGCGATTTCCCATAGGAATGCATTGGAAATGGAAAAATTCGTAAGTCGAAGCAACCCTATCTAAAACCGCCGCAATTTCCATTCGGATGTCGAAAAATTGTAAGCGTGCGGCCATTTGCCCCATTCGTAAGTCGAAAAATTCGGTTGTCGTGTCATTCGTAAGTCAAGGTACCGCTGTAGTTCTTTCTCCAACCTCCAAATCTGACTTAAGATTGGTAGAGATAATACCATCCTCTTTTCTTAGTAAAATCAGAATTATGCACGGGCCTCACTTAAAACCTTCCTCTGCCTCAATCCTGCTCTGATTCTCCCCCAAGACCTCCACTGGCCAGGGAGATGGAAGTTCCAAAATCCCTTTTTTGCTGCTACTCAGGAAATCTTATGTGGCAATTCAGCAAAATCAGAAAGCTGTTTGCTAGTTGAGTACAGTCAGCCCAGAACTCACACACAACTTAATTACTGTGATCGCAGCCTGGCATCCTTCGTCAAAACACAACTTGATAAATGGAAAGAGGGTGAGAGACCAGGAAATATTGTTGGAAAGGACTGTGTGAGATCTTACAAAAGTCTCCAGAGTCCAGAAAGCCTTTGGCAGTGGTGGAAAGAGTTTCTAAGTCCACCGTGCGTCTCGGACTCTAGAAAGGTTGCATAAAGCTCTCAAGATCTCTGGCTTCGGACAAGTACGGAAGATTACTTGGGGGGGGCATTTTCCGGGGTCTTCCTGACTTATGCAATATTGCCTTTGAATGCTGACCCCAGAAACCTAACCACCGTGCAGGTTTTGGGCCTCAATGTAACAAAATCCCCTCTGACAGTGAAGAGCCTCTGTCAGAAGTTCTGAGGAGAAAACATTTACAATCTAGAGGATGTCCGGGGGGGGGGGGGGGTTAGATTCCCACATATACAATTATTTTCTCCAAGGTGCTTTGTAGCAAAGTGTCAGATACATACCTGTATTTTTAGAGATCCCCTCTTCTTAACCTTTTGTATAACGGGCCTGGAAGAATTTGGGAATATGTTTCATGTGCTAACATGTTTTATTTTATTGAAGATTGTATTTCATATTGCTCCTATGTTGTTTTGAACTCAACAGTATAATATCCATTCCCCATGACCCTTCCGCCAGGGATTTTAGGAGGGTAATATCCTGTTTTACCCTCAGAGGAACCCTGTGAGGTAGAAGAGGCTAGGCCGAGAGACTTAGAAAAAGGAAACACATTAAAGTTTATGGTCAAAAGGGATTTGAACCTGGGCCTTGTTATCCCAAGTCCAACACACTGGGCACTGAGAATCTGAAATATTAACAAGGGTCCCTTCAGAGATGTGCTTGAAAGCCCTCCCTGCAAAGTCCCTCTATATCAGGCATCCCCAAACTTCGGCCCTCCAGATGTTTTGGACTACAATTCCCATCATGCCTGACCACTGGTCCTGTTAGCTAGGGATCATGGGAGTTGTAGGCCAAAACATCTGGAGGGCCGAAGTTTGGGGATGCCTGCTCTATATGTTGTAGCTCCTGTGTTGTTCAGACCTTCCTGTGTTGACAGTGTATGTCTGCAGGAGGAGTCTATCCAGTTGTGAGTGAGTGGCAGATTTCAGGGGTTTCCATGCATAAGCTCGTATTTCGCATCTGGATCTCAGCATTCTGATTAAAAATGAAATTAAATCCCCCCAAGTCTGAAGTCTGCCCATTCCTTTATTTATGGGAATCACACAAACAGGAGAGAAGTAAGTCTCAGCGGTATCTGCCATGTCAGTGAGAGAGCAGGTATCCTATTGACGCCCTACTTTTTAACACACAGTTGTGGGCAAATGGAAGGGGGGAAATGAAAAGAATGCCTATTGCAATAGTTCCCCACCCCATTTTTTAAAAAGAAATATCTTTATTGTTTAAAAAGGCATAAATACAATCAATACAAGATACACACATATTCACACATTCAAAAAAAGAGAGTTATATAAAGGATCAAAAAAGACAAAAAGGACAAAAAGAAAAAAGAAGAAAAAAAGAATTTAAAAAGAGATAAAAATAAAGATTGGTCTTCCAATTATTCCGTCTGTAACTTCTGTTATTCCTAATTTCTTGCACATTCATAGATAAGTTAACTACTTTTTTTTTATTCATATATTGTAACTCAGATTCAGCCTAAACCCACTATCAGAGATTTCGATATTCCGTTTTTCATTAGATATTCTTCAAATATCTCCCATTCTTTCTTCACTTTTTGTTTTGTTTGCCCTCTTATTCTTGCAGATGTTGTTGCCAGTTGGATATATTCTACCATTAACGTTTGCCATTCTGCTGTATTTGGTACCTTCTCTGATTTCCAATTTCTAGCTATCAGGATCCTTGCCGCTACTATCCCATACATAAGTAATACTCTTTTTGATGTTTTAATTTCCACCGGTATTAAATTTAACAAAAATATCTCAGGTTTCTTCCTAAATGTATTTTTAAATAATTTTTTCAACTCATCATATATCATACTCCAATAGTTACTTATCATAGGGCAGCCCCACCACATATGTATCATGGATCCTTTTTCTCTTTTACATCTCCAACCAAGGTCTGAATTGTTTTTGAACATTTTGGCTATTTTCTCCGGTGTTTGGTACCACCTGTACATCATTTTTAATATATTTTCTTTTAAATTATAGCAGGCAGTAAATTTCATATCTTGCTTCCAAAGTTTTTCCCAATGTTCTATTGGGACATTATATCCAAAATCCTGGGCCCATTTTATCATCGTTGATTTAGTTTGCTCTTCTTTGAGTTCCCATTCTAGTAGCAGGTCACCCCATTTTCAACAGAAGCATTGCAACCAGTGCCAGACAGATGGGGCATACAAACAGGGAGAGGCGTTTTAATTCAACATTTTTATCAGGGTCGCCCAAATGGAAATTCTCAAATCAAAAGAGGAAGTGAAAGTAGCACATCTTTCAAATCTTTTCTGAGTTCTGGTTACAGGTAGGTAGCCGTGTTGGTCTGGATCGAAGTAAAATAAAAAAAATTCCTTCTGAATTTTTTTCAGAAAGGTGCTACTGAAGGAATTTTTTTATTTCTGAGTTCTGTAGAACAAAGAGGAAATTGAGCCTACAGCCTTGTGCCCACTTCCCTGGAATAAGTCCCTTTGAACTTACTCTGAGTAGACGTATAGGAGTGCCCTTTATTTTCTGGATACAGACCAAATGGATTAGCTCACAGGTTTTGGTGATTGCCTGGAGAAAGGACTTCTTCACATGGCACATCATACAGTTTTGGCCACTGACTTCCACAGCCTTTTAAAGTTGGTGAGACAAAGGAGGGTTTGAGGCCAAAAGCCCTTTCCTGTTTTTCGCCTCCACAGCTTCAGCTTATTCAGAAGTAGACTGCCTCTGCACCAGGAGGTTTCACTGAGCAGGATGCTAAATTCCTGTTGAAATTAGGCTTTCTTAGCACCATTTCCCCCTCTTCAGAGGTGGGGCACCTATGAGAATGGTCCACCCTCAGATGCTGGGGGATTTTCTGGCTGATATGACTGGCACTTCTGTTGAAGCCCTGGTCAATCTGTGAATATCCGGATAGCTCACGATCCCTCTCCCACTTTGTGAAGCCCATTTGGCTTTGTGGTATACTCTCAAGCTGTGCAGGTTAGTTGTCATAATCCTCATTAATATTGGCTTAACGAATACAACACAAACATTAGTGTCTATGTCGGGATAAACTGCTGCTCATGCTACTTTTTTGGTGTCCTCACGGGACTCCTAGGCTGGGCATCCACCCCAAAAAGTTTTCAGAACTGTCCCCTCAGCCCCCTTTATTCAGTTACAGACCCTTCTGCAAAATGTCAACACAGAGACAGCAGGAATCATGATCCACAAGGATCCAGAATATGAAACTGAAATCAGTTTTTGGTGGATTTGTAATTCCCTCAAATGTTTTGCCTTCCTTTTTACTCCGACATAGAGCCAAATTAAGAAGGGAATCCTCACTTCAGCATGGATCAAATGAAACGTCAGAGAAAATTGGTCAGAGCATCAACACTGAAAAAAAAACATACGTAATATTTTTTTTTCCTTTTGGAATATGCATCAACCACCAAACAATAATACTTTAGCAGTACAAGTGAAAAGAGTGAGAACCCTCCCCCCCCCCCGCCCAAAAATAAAAATAAAAAATGCCATGGTTAGTGTTAATTTTTCTGAGAGGAAGGACAGACTGGAGATGGGATCAGTGGATGGGGGGGGGGGGGAATGGGAAGAAGCTGGACCTGAAAAGCAGCTTTAAAATTCCCCAGGTCTGTGGGTGTGGATGGGTGTCCAATTGTCCCGTGGAAATGTGCATCGCAGTGGAGGATTGGGCTGAACATTGTGCCCTACAGGTTGGAAAGAGTCGGCAGAGTTAGATTCATTCCCTGCCTGGCGTTGGAGGCTGGCGGTGCAGCTAAAAAATAAACAAAAGCACTTTTCTCTGCCTCTCCTAGGTGCATGGCTCCTTCCTATTAGCAGCAAGGAATTCTGCCCATTCTCTTTAAAAATACAGTAAATAAATTTCCATATCAAAGTGACCCAGTTCCACTTAAAGGCACATATCTAAGGCAGCAGAGATCCTGAGTCATCCTGCTTGAATTTCTGGGTGGGGCAAGCAATAGCCAAGAGCTCCGGAGCAAGGAAATCTTAGAGTCACGCCCGTGGAATCTCCTCCTTTTTGCGCGCGAAAAGCAAAGAAAACGAAACCAGCTCTTTTCTTGCTGGCGGGGCAACCATGGCTGCTGCTCGGGGTCCCGGCCAGGATCTCTGCGAGGAAGCCACTTGCCCCATCTGCCTGGAGTATTTCAGGGATCCAGTGATCATCCCGGAGTGCGGGCACAACTTCTGCCGATCCTGCCTGATCCAGTGCTGGGAGAAATCCGAGGGAGAGGTTTCCTGCCCTCAGTGCAGGGAAATCATTCCGCACAGGAACCTCATCCCCAATCGGCCGCTGGCAAATGTTGTGGAAATACTGGTAGCCGAGAAAATCTCTCTTCCAGGAGAAAAGGGGGCAGAAGGAAAGGGGAGGGTCTGCGAGAAGCACCAGGAGCCCCTGAAGCTCTTCTGCAAGGCGGATGAAGCCCCCATCTGTGTCGTGTGTGACAGATCCAAGGAGCACAAAAGCCACGAGGTGATTCCTCTAGAGGAGGCGTCCCAGGAGTACAAGGTAGGAAAATGCAGTGGGTCATGATTTGGGGTGCAGTGGGGAGAAATAGGTGTGGACAAGGGAGACTTGAAAAATAATCTTTTAATACACACACACACACCAAACAAGAGAAAATCTCCAGCAAGAGATCCTGGGTTGCTTCACAGGAACCAAATTCTGGGATGCAGAAGGGTGGCCTAAGCACACTATTCAACTTGCCTATTATCTGTATACTAAAACGTTTGTTTCTAAAGAAAGGAACCAAACTGCTTTCTCTTCAGGATCAACTCTGCAACTGGATAGAAATTCTGAAGAAGGAGACACGGGAAACTCTGGCAGTTAAAGCAGACTTTGAGAAGGAAAGCCAAGACCTGCTTGTAAGTGTTGCTCTTCCCGGGGTGTGAAAAAGTGCCATATATTTCAGATTCGCTGTCTAAAATCCAGAAAGGTGTGTGTGTGTGTGTGTGTGTGTGTGTGCATGTTTATCTAATGCACCCCCTTACTATTTATAATGGCCTGATTGCCCACAGGAAATGAAACAGCATGGTGTGATAAGCTTGCTTCTGAATATTGGCGCAATTGTCAGATGTGCCCTTCCTAATGAATTCTCAGAACTGATCTCTTGAGTCTGCAACGCCACACTCCGGTTCCTGAGACTCACCCACTGTTCTCACCTTTTCACTTTATTTGTTGCAGAAACGAACAGAATCAGAGAGGGAAAAGATGGTGGCTGAGCTCAGACGGCTACGACGGTTTCTGGAAGAACTAGAGAAAAATCTCCTGGCCCAGATGGCAGAGGTGGAGAAGGAGGTTGCCCGGAAAAGGGAGGAGCACCTGGCCAGGCTTTCAGAGAAGCTCTCCTCTCTTGACAACCTCATCCAGGAGATGCAGGAGAAGTATCAGCAACCAGCGAGTGAACTCCTGCAGGTAAAGTCTGATCCACACGGTGGAGTGTACCAATTCACGTTACAAACGGGGAGATACTATTTTTGAAATCTCCCCCACCCACATTAAAAAGTAGCCAATCAGGGGAGGAAGGCTGAACTGCTATACATTATCCCAGTCTTCAACACTTTACAGCCTGAAACTCACTTTTAAACCAAACATGCATTTTTTAAAAACAAAAAAACCTGACCCTGCACAAATGGCTGTACTTTGCCATTTGACTCACTTATCTTACAATTATAGATCTGTATGTATTTGGTGGGGAAGGTTTGGTTTAAATATATATACAGTATATGCCTGTTTCTGCTTTAGCTGTTGAGCGTTTGAAATAGACCCACTCCATGTTACACAGGGAAATGTCTTCACTGAATTTCCCTGTTTCTTTCCCTCTAGGATATCAGACGTTTCTTACAGAGGTAAGCACAAAGATCATCTAGGATCGCTGCTTGGGAACAGCCACATCTAAGGTGTAGGAAACTACAGTGGTACCTCAGGTTAAGTACTTAATTGGTTCCGGAAGTCCGTACTTAACCTGAAGCGTACTTAACCTGAAGCGAACTTTCCCATTGAAAGTAATGGAAAGTGGATTAATCCGTTCCAGATTAACACCCCCTAAAACAGCAATTTAACCAAAATTTTACTGTCTAACGAGACCATTGAGCCATAAAATGAAGGCAATAATAAATGTACTGTACTATAAAATAAATCAGACAGTATTTTAGGTGGGGGGAAAAAACATTTGCAGTGCAGTGGTACCTCGGGTTAAGTACTGAATTGGTTCCGGGGTGCCATTTGCACCACGAAAAGTACTTAACCTGAGCGGCACTTCCAGGTTAAACATGCCCAACTCCTGCAACCGTTACTCATGAGGCATGTGGCTTTACAGAAAGCTACTCTTCATTGGAAGAGTGGCGGATTGATGATGGTCTTCTCCCCCAGGTCTCAGGCAAAGGAGAAGTTTGACACTCTCCCGTTTGCTTTCCCCCCTGCCCTGAAGTGGAGGATCTGGAACTTCTGCGATATAAATCCCTTCCTGGAGGGTGTCGTGAAGAAATTCAGAGGTAATGAAAAAGAGCTGCAAGGTTCATGTTAAAAATTGTGCATGGATGCCTCGAGGTCAAGGGCACAATACTAGACTAGTATAATCCCTCCTTCCCGCTGCAGGGAGGCCCAAGGACCAGTTTAGTTCAGTATTGAATGAAAGGTTAATTGCACAAGGCCAGCTCCAGTTCCCAATTCTTTCACATTTCCACTACAGGGTCATCTAGTCCAACCCCCTGCAAAGCAGGATTTTTTTGCCCAACATGGGTCTTGAACCCGTGACCTTGAGATTAAGAGTCTCCAAGGCTCATGTTATCATTACCAGATTTCTGACCGGGAATGGTGGCATGGCACTGAGTCTCTGTTCCCCTTTCCTTCTCCAGAATCTCTGTGGTCAGGACTTCAGCTGAGAAAAGGTAAATTTCCAAGTGTGTTTGGGGTGAGGAGCTCCAAGAGGTCTCCTTCGGAAGGGGGTCATTGGAGGCACATTTCATGTTCATTTCACATTTCATTTCACATTTCATTTCTGTGTCCATTCACTAATAAAGACTGGCAGACCATAGGTGGCGGCAGCACACAGCTTAAACGATCCGGCAGGTGGGTCCACTGCTCCACATCAGAGAGATTTCCCCCCATATGCTTTAAGCTCAAAGAACCCAAATTCTGTTGTGTGTCCTCTTCTGCCCATGACTCACTCAGCTGTGTTTTTTTCTTCATGCACAGACAATAAGATTATATCCTCCTTAGCCCATGAGTCCAGACATGTTCCCTTTCAAGACTTCTCAGATGTTTCTTTGTTATTTTGTCAGGGATGTTCTTAACCAAAAAAGGAAGGTGGCAACTCTGCTGGGTTAATTCCTCCTAACTCATAATCTCCTAAAATAAGGGAGGCACTGCTGAACACTTACATCCAGGTTTTCGCCGTTTGAGAACCAAGGCACCACTGTATCGCCCAGCCCTACAGTGCAGCTGCCCCCAAGAGCCTGCTGGCCTGAGGCAACTGCCTCACCACATGGAAGCCTTGTTAGACATGGAAGCCTTGTTAACAAAATAAGGAAGTGCTTTTCCTCGCCATATGTTTAGACGTAATCCAATCTCCCACCTGACATTGCTAGTCTTCTCTTTCCTCACCTGATCCCCCCACCCCTACCCCACTGCAGGAAATGTAACTTTGGATCCAGGGACAGCCCATTCCCTGCTCATCCTGTCTGCAGATCTTAAGAGCGTGAGGAAGGGAGAAAGACATCAAGACATCCTAAACAACCCAAAGAGATTCGACTACCAATACTACGTGCTGGGACGTGAGGCGTTTAGGGAAGGCAGACGTTTCTGGGAAGTCGCTGTGGGGAGCGAGGGGGAATGGGCCGTTGGGGTGGCCAGAGAGTCCGTGAAGAGGAAAGGCGAGTTCATCCCAGGTCCTAAGGAAGGGTTCTGGCGCATAGGGAAGTGGAGTGATCAATACAGGGTCTCCACTCGCAATGGGCACCCTGTTTCGATTCTGGGTGGGGAGCCCAAGAGGATCCGAGTCACCTTGAACTGTGAAGGGGGACGGGTGTCCTTTTACAATGCTGATACAGCAGCTCTTCTCCACTCATTCTCAGAAGCCTCCTTCTCTGGAGAGACCCTCCTGCCCTTCTTTTACGTGAGCAAAAAAGGCATCTTGAAACTCTCTGCCTAAGGGTGGAGACAGATGGGCCCATCTCACAGCACTGATACAGCTTCCTCCCCAGCAGGGGTGGGCTTTGGCAATATTTAGCAATACACTGCCCTAAGCAAGGTCAAAATTTGCCAACCCCAAATGGTTTTTCTCAGTTGTGGGCATTCTCAATTTTGCGCCCCCTTTAGCTCAGTCACCCTAAATGCAGGATCAAACTCACAAGGTTACTTCCGCCCTGAGGAGGAGCCATAAGTTGCAGCAGAGTGATTCGCTGGCCCATGTGGCATTCATGACGCCACGCCTCCTTTTCAGCCCGGTCCTGTACAAGGGGTGCTACCCAACTGAGCAGACCCTTTCCATTGTTTGACAAAGTTGGCCCTGTTTATTGACTTAAATGGGTATACTTTGAATAGGACTAGCTTTGGGCACCACGCACAGCAATGATTTTGGCTGGTTCTTGGGTCAATCAAGAAGACTATCATCATCATCATCATCATTTATCATTTGTACCCCGCCCATCCGGCTGGGTTTCCCCAGCCATTCTGGGCAGTTTCCAACAAAGATTAAAATACAGTGGTGCCTCGACTTATGAATTTAATCCGTTCCGAAGGCACCTTCATAAGTCGAAAAATTCGTAAGTCGAAAAACGCCTTTGGATACGCGATTTCCCATAGGAATGCATTGAAAACGGAAAAATTCGTAAGTCGAAGCAACCCTATCTAAAAATTCGTAAGTTGAAAAATCCCTATCTAAAACCGCCGCGGTTTTTCCCCGGATGTCGAGACATTTGTAAGCGCGCGGCCAATACCTCTATTTGTAAGTCGAAAAATTCGGTTGTCAAGTCGTTCGTAAGTCGAGGTACCACTGTACATTAAAATGTCACACATTAAAAACTTCCCTAAACAGGGCTGCCTTCAAATGTTTCCTAAATGTCAGGTAGTTGTTTTTCTCTTTGACATCTGATGGCATTCCACAGGGCGGGTGCCACTACCGAGAAGGCCCTCTACCTGGTTCCCTGTAGCTTTGCTTCTCACAGTAAGGGAAGCATCAGAAGGCCCTCAGCACTGGACCTCAGTGTCCGGGCAGAATGATGGGGGTGGAGACGCTCCTTCAGGTATATTGGACCGAGGCTTTTTAGTGCCAGCTTCTAATAAACACATGTCTGTATGCAGTTTTGACCAATGTACACCCCCCCCCCGCAATATATTTCTCCTAGCATAATGCATCTTTGTATGTTATTTTCACAACAATATTCATTTTCATGCTGCCAGTTTTTGAGCACTTTCACCCAATAGATATTCACAATAAGTATTGGGAAATATTTGGATTGCAATATTTGGATAAATGTACATTTCAATGGATAGCTATGTTTAGGTTGTCAGGTGGCTATTGGAACGTGTGGATCAGATTGATTCAGTTTTCAGAATGTTCCTTTTTCAATTATTTTTTAAAGCATATTTTTATTAAAGATTTATTGGTTTACAAAAGTATGTGCAGTGTCTCTTTTTTCCAAGTTACATTTCCTACAGATCAGTTTCATTTGTTGAGACATTAGTGTTACATTAGGAAGAAAAGGGGGGTGGAGGGGGCGTGGTGAGTGGGGGTGGGGTGGCAATGCTTCCATTCTACTTAGTGTACGTGGGGGTTTTTTGTGTCAGCCTCGCTTGTGCGGGTTCTCTTTACTATTCACAGTGGTACCTCAGGTTAAGAACTTAATTCGTACCGGAGGTCCGTTCTTGACCTGAAACTGTTCTTAACCTGAGGTACCACTTTAGCTAATGGGGCCTCCCGCTGTCGCCGCACCGCCGCATGATTTCTATTCTCATCCTGAAGCAAAGTTCTTAACCCAAAGTACTATTTCTGGGTTAGCGGAGTCTGTAACCTGAAGCTTCTGTAACCCGAGATACCACTGTACAGTGGTACCTCTGTTTGCGAACGCTTCTGGTTATGCATGCTTCGGGTAACAAGCTCCGCTAACCCAGAAGTATGTGCTCCTGGAAGTGAACTTTGCCCCCAAATGTGAGCTGAAATCACGCACCAGAGGTGCAGGTGCAGCGGGAGAAGCCATTAGCGAAAGCGCGCAACAGGTTGAGAATGGTTTCCTGTTACGAACGGACCTCTGGAACGGATTAAGTTCATAACCGGAGGTAACACTGTATTCCTTTGGTGGTGAGAGAGGTTGGGGTTGGCCTAGGGCAAGCATCCCCAAACTGCGGCTCTCCAGATGTTTTGGCCTACAACTCCCATGATCCCTAGCTAACAGGACCATTGGTCGGGGAAGATGGGAATTGTAGTCCAAAACATCTGGAGGGCCGAAGTTTGGGGATGCCTGGCCTCGGGGGATTAAGGAGGCAGAGGAAATATTTAGGTTTTTTTAGGAGAGCCAATATGGCTTCTGGATTGCTCTCCTGTACTATTTTAGACATGTGGTTTATATACGTATGTGTGTTTACCTTGTGCAATTATCAACAATTATTCTATATTTGAGAGCTTAGAATTCCTGTAACACCTGGCACCTATATAATGATGGTGCCAGATGAGAGCATTCCACAAGTGGGAATTGGCCCAACATGGGGATGTCGTCTACTATCATTTAATGTGTGTGTGTGTGTGTGTGTTAGGACAGCGTTTTTCAACCACCGTTCCGCGGCACACTAGTGTGCCGCGAGAAACTGCCTGGTGTGCCGTGACGAGAAGGGTGAGATGGGCGAGATGTTGCCTGGTGTGCCGCGACGAGAAGGGCGAGATGTTGCCTGGTCACGTGCCGCGGCGAGAAGGCGGCCGCCATTAGGGGGCGTTGACCCGCCGGAAAGGAAGCCAGCTGGGTCACGACGCGGGGCGAGCGCGGCTCTGAACAGCCACCACCACGGCCTCGGACGCGAGAGGCGGCCGGCCGGTGCTGCTGCTGCTCCTTTTCTCGCTCTCGCTCCTCTTGCTGGCGGCGCCCAGGGCTTGGTCGGCGCGAGGCCGACAAGCAGAACAGCCTCCGGAGGGCAGCCAGCGGCGTCTACCGGGGCGTGAGCGGCCTCTTTGGCGAGAACGTGCGCACCCTGCAGAAGGTGAGGCGCCAGGGAGGCCGCAGCGGCGCCTGGCCTGGACTGAGGAGGGGCAGGCCCGTTGCTCCCGGGGGGTCGCGCGGGTTGCAATGGATATCTGGATATTTATCCAGTGGATAAAAAACGGGGCAGGTGCTGGCGGGGGCACGATGCTTGCCTTTGAGATGTGGGAGCGAGGGGGCAAGCAATGACCCGGAGAGGCAATATCCGTGTCCTCTGGGTTTCTGTCAGTAAGGATAGTGGTTTGTTTAATGGCAAGATAATAATACTGTAATGGGAAACTACGAACTTTACAGCTATTCAAGAGAATTACTTTATATATAGTCAATATAGGCACAGAGTTAAATTTTTTAACTTTTTTAATGGTGGTGTGCCTGGTGATTTTTTTCATGAAACAAGTGTGCCTTTGCCCAAAAAAGGTTGAAAAACACTGTGTTAGGATATCTGATGGGTTTGGGACTTTGGAATTGAAAAATCTGCTTTTAAAAGTCCTGCTCCTCTGAATATCAAAGGTTATGCAGAGCCGGTAAAATTTTCTGCTATCATCGCGTACAGAAAATTCCTTTACAGTATTGCAATTTTTACATATTTCCTGCAGACACCCCTTTACTAATGAGCATCGTAAGCTTGAGTGCTCTGCTTAAACACAGAGCTGCATTTCTATGTTATCTTCTCCAGGGAACAGAAAGCTATCCAAGTGGGACTTGGGTGACCTCTGCCGGCACGTGGCGAATTAAGTGTTGGAGAGCAAGAGGAGAAAAATGGCTATCTGTCAACAGATGAATGCAAGCCCAAGAGGCTCAGTAGTTTAAACCACAGCGCCACCTGCATTTTACCTTTTTTTGTGCATGGTCAGTGCTGCTTCGGCTACCTAAGTGCAACAATACTCACAGCCCGAAACAGGTTACAGAGGCAACGATATGCTTTTGTGGACTAGACTCCAGTTCACCAAATGCATGAAACAACTGGAATATTTATAGTGTGCCTGGAATAATCCTACACAAAATGGAATGGTAACAATCCCTTACTTCCATAAAAATCATATTAAGAGACCACTTGTTGCTGTGCATATACAGTACCATACATTTAAAGTACATTATTATTATTAAATGTATTATACTGTCCTTCATCAGAAGACCACAGAGAGATTTACAGCATAGAGCACGAATGTCAAGATTTAATATCTGTACAATATTAACAAGACAAGTCACCCAAGACTCTGAATTGTGCCTCAAAACAAACTGTCAATCAGGAAGCCAAAGGGCTTGTCTCCTGAGTAAATTTTATTTATTAAATTTCTATACCACCCTTCATCTGAGGAGCACAGGGCAGTTTACAATATAGAAACACAAAAATACATAGCATAGTAACAAAACAAAACAAAAACAACCAATAGCCCCCACCTTTATTGAAACTCTTCAAATGGAAACATTGAAATTCATGGAAACATTGAATTCTCTCTTTAAAAACATTCTTTAAAGTTTTCTTTTATGTATTTTTAATTGAAGCAGGTCAAACAAATCAATATGATAAAAACAACAGAAATGCAGGGAAAAAAGCAGCGAGTGACTTCTCAGTTGGGTTTCCACTAGGGAACTCTGAGGAAAACATTTCTGATTTTCTGAACATGTACAGCAGGCATCCCAAACTCAGCCCTCCAGCTGTTTTGGGACTACAACTCCCACCATCCCTAGCTAACAAGACCAGTGGTATAGTCCCAAACCAGCTGGAGGGCCAAGTTTGGGGATGCCTGATTTACAGGGTTCCTCCCATGGGTGAGCTCTCTAGTCCTGAAGTACCATCAAAATTTCCCCTACATTCCAAGCATTCATGGTTTTTTGTGTGTGTCCTGTGTGGAGCTTGCACATGGATTTAACTATTTCCCACTCAGGGCATTTGCAGGGTCTCTCCTGTGTGGACTCCCTAGAGCAGGCTTCCTCAACCTCGGCCCTCCAGATGTTTTGATACTACAATTCCCATCATCCCTGACCACTGGTTCTGCTAGCTGGGGATCATGGGAGTTGTAGGCCAAAACATCTGAAGGGCCGAGGTTGAGGAAGCCTGCTCTAGTGTCTGAGGAACACGAAGCATCGATAAAAACTTTTTCCTACACTCCATTTATGAGGTTTCTCTCTCTTGTGGAGCTTGTGGCGTAGCTTGAGGGGAGGCTGTGGGTCTGTGGCCCTGGGCACATTTTCTTGGGGCGCAACCAGGCGCCCCCACAACAGGCTCCCTCATCGGAGCCTGGCTCCAGCACATGAGGGAGCTGTGGAGGCAGCTTTCTGGCGCAACAGTCCAATGCTGGCAGCTGCAGCTATACTCCAGGGCAGAGAGAGGAGAGTTGGTGGCAACTTGGGACTGAAAAGTTTGTTTACTGAGCTGGTTGAGTCACCTAGTGTGTTTTTCCCTGTCAGCAAACAGTTACCTAGCAACAGCTCCTGATTGGCCAGAGTTCCAAGGGAGGCAGTTGGAGTGGAGTGACAGTGTGAGAGATTCATGGAGTCTGTGAGGGGGATTCTGTCAGGAGAGTTTGTTCTGACAGTGGGTAGAGCTGAGGAGAGCCGAGAACTCACATGATATGCTCTCAGGTTCTGAATCGCAGAACACTGTTAAAATAGAAAAGACACAGTCCCACACGGTGTTCACAGGAAAAAAGAGTCCTCAGAGGGAATACTGACACAAGCATCCCCAAACTCGGCCCTCCAGATGTTTTGGAACTACAATTCCCTGACCACTGGTCCTGTTAGCTAGGGATGGTGGGAAGTTGTAGTCCCAAAACATCTGGAGGGCCGAGTTTGGGGATGCCTGCTCTGACAGGAAAGGGCAGTAGCTATTCTGAGGCAAAGGAGGATTTGGGGGGCTGTAAGGAAACAGTCCAGTTAAAATCCTAAATTCCTGAAGTGTGTGTGGAGAAGCCTGATCTATGGAAGATGTGTAAAAGAAAATAACCTTAAGCCTGAACAACATTCAGCCTTTAACTTGAAACCGTACTCATTTTAATAAAAAGCAACAGCACTGTTTGTTACATTTCGGTGGAAGAAGAACCAAAACTCCTTGTTTACATCTGTTATAATACAGTTTGTTTGCAACCCGTTTTCCCAAAAGAAAAACCCACTGTCACTCGTGATTCATTCTCCTGAGGGAAAAGGAAACAGAGGGCTGGCCTAGCGGCACCAGGGAGAGAAAGTGCTGTTGTGCCGTTGCACCCCTCTCCTTGGCTGGGTGCCGCCGTGCGAGGATGCTGCCAAGGCAGTTTTCTCACGCCCAGCTGCAGCATACCCTCCACCGCTGTGTGGATCTTATGATGGCTCAAAAGGCACAAGCGTCAAGCAAAACACTCTCTACACTTCATGCAGAAGTGTGAAGCCTCTGGTGTTTGAGAAGGTGTGCTTGTTGGGAGAAACACTTCACGCACTTCACACAACGATAGGGCTTTTCTCCTGTGTGGATCCTCTCATGAGCCTGAACCTGCGATTGCTGAGTGAAGCGTTTTCCGCACTCAGAACATCCATATGGTTTTTCCCCTGTGTGGAGCTTCCAGTGACTCCTCAAGCCCGAGTGTTGGGAGAAACACTTCCCACACTTGCTGCAACGATAGGGCTTTTCTCCTGTGTGGATCCTCTCGTGAGCCTGAACCTGCGATTGCTGAGTGAAGCGTTTTCCGCACTGAGAACATCCATACGGTTTCTCCCCTGTGTGGATTCTCTCGTGTGCTATGATGTGTGACTGCTGGCGGAAACGTTTCCCACACTCTGGGCATTGGAAGGGCTTCTTTCCAGTGCGAACTCTCCGGTGGCTCAGGGGGACCTCTTTCCTTTGCGGTTCACGTGTTCGCTCAGAAACCGTGGTTTTTCGACAGAACAGGTTTGATGCTCTAAGCAACCGTGAGGTTTTTTCTCCAGTGTGGCATTTCTGATGTTCGATAAGGCAGATCTGAGGGAGATCTTTCCCATACACAGGGCACAACGGCCGTCTCTCAACATCACCTGCAAAGGATAAACAACAATTCACTTCTGAACTTGAGAAGGAAGGAAAGGAAGGTAGTAAAATTAATAAAGGAAGAAAACAATACATGAAGATGTGCAAGAAACTGAAAATGGTTGGGGTGTCTGCGTAAATTTATCATCTCTCTAAGTCTGTCACACTGCTCAATTATTTTTACTTCGCCCTACACAAGGGGGGGGGGCATTCAGCTCCTTTCTGTGAACCACAGGAACCAGCAGTCCCATGCAATTTATCTGTTACTGGACGCCATCTGAACTGACTACAGGCTGAGTATGAAATGTTTTAATATTCCTTCATAAATAAACTTCTTGCACATAGAAAAGCAATGTGTCAGGGAAAAACTTCCAGCCTTAAATGTCCTCAATGACAGGTTGGTTATGAATGCACTTGGAGGTTCACTCCCCCCTTCTTTTAAAGCAAGCATTAAGACATCAGACCATAGAATCATAGAACTGCACAATTGGAAGGGACCCAAAAAGTCTTCTAATCCAACCTGCTGCAATGCAAGAGCTGGATAGTGTGTGGTGCTGATAACCCTAAAGTTGCAGGTTCAATCCCTGAGGGTCAGCTGCACATTCCTGCATTGCAGGGGGTTGGACTAGATGATCCTTAGGGTCCCTTCCAACTCTGTGATTTTATGAGACAGCTAAAGAATCTCTGACAGATGGCCATCCATCCTCAGGGTTTTTGCCTCTCACCAACCAAGACAAATATTCCTAAATAGGAGCCAAGATAAAATAGTTGATTTTTTTTAAAAAGCAACCTTGGTTCTCAAACTTAATTTGTTCTGGAAGTCCGTTCAACTCCCGAAACCGTTCGAAAACCAAGACGCTTGGCTTCCAAAAAACATTCAAAAAGCGGAACACTTACTTCCGGGTTTTCAGCATTCGGAAGCTGATTTGTTCAGCAACTAAGCCGTTCAGGAACCAAAGTATGACTGTATAGTGATTCTTATAACATGGCAAGGGACAATGTCAACTGGAATCTGTGAACTAGTCCACAGCTTAGGGGAGGCACAGAGGCTGTTACAGAGGTGATGACAGTTCTCTTCTTCACAGTGCAGAATAAACTTTGTAGATAAGCAGAGCTGAGGTGGCAAAAGGAATTAAAAGACTTCTACCATAAGGATGCAATGTTTTCTGGGTGATTATAACTCTCTCTTGGAACAAAATGGCGCATACATAAGAGCCAATTCTCAAGAGGCAATTAAGAGTTCCTGGTAATCCCCAATTGGTTTTTGTTTTTGTTTTGTCAACCAGGTTCCCTTAACTTCTCACCTGACTTGGTGTCCGACATCTCTGATGCATCCAAGACTTGAGTACACGACACCCAGGGCTGTTCTCCCTGTTCCAGCTGGGAGATGAGAGGAGGCTTAGCCAGTAAAAATCCTTGCCAAGAAGGAACAAAAGAGTGAGTAGTTTGGTGGAAACTTCCTAAATTTGGGGGTGGGGAACCTGTGCCTCTACAGATGTTGTGGCATTCCAACTCTCATCAACCCCGGCCAACATGGCCAATGGCCAGAGATTTGGGGGTGTTGTAGACCAACAATACATGGAAAGCTGCAGGTTCCTGGTTCCTGCTACAATTGAAGGGTGGGGTGGGGAGAGAACAGAAGACAATACAAGCTCCTTTCAAAAAGCTGTGCAGGGCAGATGTCTACTAGCTCCATCTAGTATGCTGGCTGAGATTCTATCTGCCTGCACACTGTCTCGCCAGAGTGGTGCTGGTGCATGCTCTGGTAATCTCCTACTAGGACTACTGCAATGTGCTCTATGTGGGGGTCCCTTTGAAGGTGACTCAGAAATTATGTACAACTAGGCTGGTGAAAGGGAGTGGCTGCTGGGACCCATATAACACTGGTCCTAAAGGATCTACCTTGGTTCCCAGTATGTTTCTGAGCACAATTCAAAGGGTTGGCGCTGATCTTTAAAGCCCTAAATGGCCTCGGCTCTGTATTCCTGAAGGAGCATCTCTACCCCCCTTTGTCCAGCCCGAGGTCCAGCTCTGAGGGCCTTCTGCCGGTTCCCTCACTGCGAGAATTTCTTATACTGATTCCCGTGTTTTGGTAATTTGTAAACTAATTAGAGATTTCTCTTGAAATAAGAAGCGGTACACAAAATAAATAAATCACCACACTGATGTTTAACTACCGCAACAGCTGTGCTACCCCAGGAGAGCTAGATTTCATTTTTACAGACCACCCGACCGTTGCCTGTAGAGCTCAGCACAGAAACCAAAGAGGCTGCTGACGCAAGCATAAAGCAACACATTTCCATGTTGCCAATGTCCCAGTGCTCTCTACATTCTGGAGAAAGAAAGCTTGAAATGGAAGTCTGACCAACTGAAATAAACTCAACTCTCCTGAAAATGTAAAGGATTGGTGGGAGAGAAGACAAACACACAGGTTCCTTGCAAATCATTCAGCCTCTACCAGAAGAGTAATCAAAATGCTTACCTAAGGAGGCCAAGTTCTCATAATTCTCCATCATGACTTCAGCGTACAAGACTTTCTGATACGGATCCAGCAAATCTCCTTGTCCCTCGGTGAAATACACGGCCACATCCTCAAAAGTTACTGGACACTACAGGTAGAAAAAGGCCTCGGTTGTTCTCTTCTTTTGGCTGGGACTTAGCCCAGGCATCCCCAAACTTCGGCCCTCCAGATGTTTTGGACTACAATTCCCATCATCCCTGACCACTGGTCCTGTTAGCTAGGGATCATGGGAGTTGTAGGCCAAAACATCTGGAGGGCTGCAGTTTGGGGATCCTGACTTAGCCAAAGTGATGCCTAAAATTCAGAGATGGTGGCAACCTGGGAGGGGTGGCCCATAATCTGCAGTGGTGATGTCATCTCCTTTACTTATCAGAGTGCTGTTCAAGGATGGGTGATGTATAATGATAATGGCATAAAGGTAAAGGGACCCCTGACCATTAGGTCCAGTCACAGACGACTCTGGGGTTGCGGCGCTCATCTCGCTTTAATGGCCGAGGGAGCCAGCGTACAGCTTCCAGGTCATGTGGCCAGAATAACTAAGCCGCTTCAGGCGAACCAGAGCAGAACACAGAAACGCCGTTTACCTTCCCGCCGAAGCGGTACCTATAGGTGTGACCAAAATATGGGCACCCCTGTGTGTGCGAGAGCGAGTGAGCATGAGGAGGGGGTCCATTTCTTTTCAACTGCCCAAGTAAACCGTGGTTTGCTTCTTTCCTCTAGCACCACCTTGGCCAACTTGGTTCTTTCCTGATGCTTTGGACTACAACTCCCATCAACCTCTGCTCCCTGCACAATGTACTAGAGGCTTGGTGGCACATTGGAAACATGTCAGAATTTGTCCTTCCAACCCCAGAATTATCCATTATGACTAGCAGAGCAGATACCACCTACCCAATCCTTCACTAGAAATGCTAAGCATTCAACCTCGGGTCGTCCAAACGCCCAGCGTGCAAAACTGCAATTATTATTATCATTATTATTATTCCCTACCCATCTGACTGGGTTGCCCCAGCCTGAATCACTGGCAACGCTGTTGCTATTAAGTGTTATTATTATATTTATCACCTTTATTAAAATGTACGCACCACCCTTTGTCAATAGAACACAAGGGAAACCAAGTCGGTCTCGGTTGCGGCATCTTAAAAGAGGCCACCATTCGAATCCCGCGCCATCCCGCCTCGTTTAAGAAGAGGCTGCGCGTAAGGGAGACGAGTTACTGCAAATCGCGCACGTGCGCAACACGCACACACGTTCGGACGATCACCCGGGCCTTTTGAGATCGTGGGAACTGCGCGCAGCTACGAGCCTCTTCCTCCCGAACCCGCTCGAGCTCTGCCCAACTCGGGCAGGCGCAGCCGAGGAGAAACGCGCCCCTAATTCGCCCCCAAATTCCTGCAGAAACCGAAACTCTCTCCCCACCGCGCCTCCGGCATTTCCCCGCCGCCACCCACCAGCATCTGCACCACGCGAAGAGCAAGGATCATTCAGAGAGACGTTCCCTCGAAGCTGCTTCCTTTCTTGCCAGTGCACGCCCCGCTTCTTCTATCCCGGGATCTCAGCCCTTCGGGCCCCTGTTCCAACAACCTGCAGAGGTTTAGACCACTGGTCCCTTAGCCTAGGAATTTGAATTTCCTGGAGGATTTATTTTGCGTCGTTTGCGTCCGTCCGTCCCCCACAATACCACTTCCTGCCGGTCCTGGGAAAAGCAGGAATCCAGGGGTCTTCGTTTTTATGCGCGCGCGCACACACACGCAGCCTGAGTTTGAAAGACGACATCGAATCAGATTTGGAAGGGACCCTGAGCATCGTCATTAGTCCAACCCCCTGCAAAGCAGGAATACGCTGCTGTCCCACGTGGGGATGGAATCTGCGACCTTGGTAGAATCAGCTCCATGTTCTAACCATACTCTGCTCCCAAGGATCTACTTGTGGTGCATAAAAAGAAGCTTTTGGAGTTCATTAATCATTTTAAACCATTGCCCTTGGGACACGTTCCACCATGGGAGGGTTAGAAGAAAGTTGTGCAGCCTTGTTTTCTCCATATTGGAGGGGGGTGGGGAAGCAGTGAAACTAGGCAAAAGATTCACACCCACCATGCAATGTAGACTATAAGAAAGGAAAATGTAACTTTTTTCATAAAAGCTATGGGTCTTGGAGAAGTTGAATCTGCGTAGAAGGATTGCAAACTGAAGTAATTGTGAATTAGAATGCTTCTATTGTATGCTTTGACTGGTGTGCAAGATCATTCATGTCTGCCGGAGATTAGCCTTTTATCGCTTGAATAAATAAGAAACATGGACTGTGGGAGATAGAAATGTAGTACTTTCATATAAAAATCACAAGGCAGCAGTTATTAGGTCATTCTAAGGCATAATGCTGCTATGAGGCAGAATGTTCCCTTGCTCAGTGCCATAGATGCAAGACTCATGCAAAATGTAGCTTTCCTTCTTCCATGTGCTATAAGGCTGGTTGTAATACTGGATAGTTTTTTCAAAAAAGTTGGATCAGCAGGCGTCAGCGGGTATAGAGCTTGCTGGCACCACTCATGGCGACACCTGCTGATGGTCAAGGATAAAGTATAGAGACATTTATTTCCAGGTACCCGGTATTTTCTTTTGCTTGAACTAAAATTTTTAAAAATTCCTTCCAGTAGCACCTTAGAGACCAACTAAGTTTGTCATTGGTATGAGCTTTCGTGCGCATGCACTTCTTCAGATTCTTTCTTTTGCTTGGCCTAGCAAATAATTACATAGGAGTCCTCCCCAGCCAATGGGGAAGAGGGGAGGGATCTTGGGCTCGGGATATAAATTTGTGCTTGTACTAATCTGGGTGTGGTTACACCAGACACCTGTCCTAGCAAGAACGTATCAGTAAATTTCTTTTGCTGTTTCACCAATCTTGTTCAGGTTTTATTGGGAAAGGTCCTAGGACTCAAAATCCTGGAACAAACCTACTTTATTTCAAGTTACAGGTTGGTAGCCATGTTGGTCTGACGTAGTTGAAACAAAATAAAAAAATTCCTTCCAGTAGCACCTTAGAGACCAACTAAGTTTGTCATTGGTATGAGCTTTCGTGTGTATCTGAAGAAGTGTGCATGCACACAAAAGCTCATGCCAATGACAAACTTAGTTGGTCTCTAAGGTGCTACTGGAAGGAATTTTTTTATTTTGTTTCAACTACTTTATTTCACACATAGACCACTGCCATTATCCCCATATGGCCTGCTGAGTTTCCCTGCTAAGCTATGAAACTGAAAGAAGACTGAAAGAATTTAAAAAAATTAAACAACTATTAACAATTTGTTAGATAATGTTTGGAGCATCGGAAAATGTTGATGACAATGGGATGGAACACAGCCAATAAGAAACAGTGTACAGTGGGAAATTTCAAAGGAAAGACATTGATTAGGGTTTGCTTGGTTTAAGGGGAGGACGAACAAAGATTGAACTGTTAAAAAGCTTTTCTAGGAAATACGGTCTGCCTCCCTGCTGCTATTACAGGCTGGCTGTTAAGGCGCCTGGGAAAATATGGAGCCAGAGGGTCGACCTTGGAATTCCTATTTTAGAATGAACAGAGGTATTTGGACTGGAAATTTAAGAGGTCTGCACAGAATCTTTGACAGAGTGGACTGTGCAGATAAGGAAAAACATCTAGTAAAAGTGAACTATTGGGCTTTCATACATGCAGAAGGGAGGAAAGGAATTTATTTTAGAAAGGTTGATTGGTGATTTACTGTGGATTGACAATTTGTGGAGTAACCTCACTTGTAGATGCTGTAAATGTTAAAATATTGTATGTGCAGGAACTGGTAAGTGAACAGCGGGTGGTTAAGGATAAGTAAGTTTTTTTAAAAAAACACCCTATTGTAATATAAGATTAATTGTAAGGAATGGAATGTGAACTAGAAACAACTAGGAAAATAAAGCAGCAACAAAAGGAAATGTTGGACACATCAACAACGTAGTGCAAGAAACCAATTTTTGTAGAAATTGCATTAAATTTGGGTTAATTTGCAGCTGATCTGGTAAAATTTAGAAAACTAATAAAAATGATTTGGTGAAAGGTTCCCTTTATCCGATTAAGAGAAGTCATGTGAAAAGAACGGAAGGAAGAACTTTACCTGCCAGGTGTGCAGCCAGAAATTTTCATGGAAGGCACAAAAATAGCCACATGCCTACGTCACTTCAAGTGCAACATTCATGTAGAGGAAAAAAAATCTGTCTTGGGCTGAGTGTTACAGTTTTCAGTATACTGAAGTGTGCAATCAAATACACACACTTACCTGGGAGTAAGTTCCACTGAGCACATTGAGTTATATCTGAGTTAACATGCACAAGGGCTGCTCAGTAAGAATTAACAAAATGGAAATATCCGAATTTCGCATCGTTAGCGCTTCTTAATTTTAATTCAGATGGGAGCAAAGTAAGACACAACATAAATTCAAAGCTTTGCATCGTTTGATCCAAAGCAAAGGCAACCTACATTAATAACAAGGAAAGCAGATGTAACATATGCTAATAAACTCTGTTTATGCAAACATTTTAAATGCAAAACTAAGGAAAGCTAAATGCACTTTATATTTTCAAGAAAAAACGACCCCACCTCCACTAAAATATTAGGCACTATGTACTCATCTGATTTAAAACCAGTATCAAAGAGACATTCTCCTGTGGCAAATAGGGGAAGCCTCTATAATTAAGGAGGCAGGGAAATGTTGAGTTCCTTATTTTTCTGGATATTGATTTGCTACAAATTGCTCACATGTGTGGGTAGACTAGTAAAAAGAAAGTGAATTTAAGGCACTAGGTTGATTTAAACAAACAAGCAAAATTATGTTAATCAAACAGGGAGAGATTTTTAAAAGGTTGCAGTTGGTGTCCCAAAGAATTCATCCAATTTATTCAAGTTCTCAAAAGGCGACAACACTTTGCAAAGGCAGGCAGCCACCCTTGTGGGCTTACAACACACCCTTTTAAATTGCCATGGCCTAAACAATCTTCACAGCTCGTCGCCTTCAGCAAACTAGAACCTTTTCCGCAGCTTCTCCTATCAACAGTAGCAGCACTTTGGATATTATTCCCTTCTAAGCGCCCCTGCCCCACACCAAATACACTCCTACGACCACACTGAACTGCTTCTCAAACAGCTTCCCTTAAAAAGCAGAGGAAGGGGAGCTGGTGCCCTCCCAGGTCCAATCAGCACCAGTCAACACAGCTGGAAGCCAGGGATTATGGGAGTTGTAGTGCTGCCAACGAAGATGGAGGTTCCTCACCCCTGCCCTGAAGTTCAAATTAGACATTGATTTTTTTTGGGGGGGGGAAACCTGCTAGTCAGCTGCATCTCCTTTTCCTGTATGGATGGCTCAGTCAGTAGACCACAAGACTCTTATTGATCTTGGGGTGGTGGGTTCGAGCCCCACATTGGGCAAAAGATTCGTGAGTTGCAGGGGGTTGGACTAGATGATCCTTGTGGCCCCTTCCGGCTCTACAAATTCTATAACTCTCTGACCCAGAACTAATTAAATAAATTACAGTCATACCTCGGGTTACGTACGCTTCGGGTTGCGTATGCTTCGGGTTGAGTACTCCACAAACCCGGAAGTATTTTTCGCCCCACGCGCGGTCTGCGCATGAGCAGAAGCGCTCTGCGCAGGTCGTGCATGCGCAGAAGCGTGATATCGCGCTTTTGCAAAATGGACGCTCGGGTTGCGTACTTTTCGGGGGTGCGAACGGCACCCCGGAACCGATCAAGTACGCAACCCGAGGTACCACTGTAATTTAAACTGCAAGAAGGCATGAAAAGGCATGAAAATCACAGCCAGGCACTCTGGCCTATCAGTCTACCCCACTTGTCAGAGTTTCCACAACATCCTCCAGCGATGCGGACCGAGCCACCATTCAGGCCAGTCTGGTAAGTGCTGCTGGCTTTTGAAAGGGGTTTTTAAAAAAAAGGTTTTAAAAGGCTATAGGTGTTTGCAGGCTTTTTCAATGATGATCCCCACTACACGTAATTTCACATGTATGCACGGTACCCAAGAACGTAACCCCTGCGTTAGGTGGGGAGATGGCTGTATACCGTAATATTTTAATAGCTTTCACGTGTGCAGTTGTTTTACATGTGCGGTTTTAAAATTATTTTTAAACTAAATTTGTATTTTAAATTACATCGCTTTAACTTTTTGACGGATGCTGCCCTGGGCTCCTTTGGGAGGGAAAAGGACAGGACAGAAATTTAATAAATAAAAATAATACGGTTAATTGTACTTGTGAAATTGCTTCGAGGTGCTTTGCAGGAAGAAATTAACAAATAATAATAATAATAATAATAATAATAATAATAATAATTCCAGGAGGCAGGGAAATGTCAAGTGCAGTAACATCACACCGCTGATCTCTTTTCACTTGATGTTACTGGAGAAACTGGAGGAATCAGATGCACGTCAGTCGTAAGCACAAATCTCTCAATTCACGTCAAGTTCAGGGCCTTGGAAAAAGCACTGTTCAATGCAAACAGCTCTGGACTCAGGTGCTTCAAGAGTTTATTCACCTGAGAGAACTCCCCAGTGCTGAATTCGGAACTGTGGCAGTCCAACGTGGGTTCACATTTCCAAGCTTAGTCCTGTGCAAAACTCTCTGGGCGATTTGTTAACAGGGAAATACAACTCTCATGGGTCATTTCATGTCAAGTGATCCAGTGACTTTTACCTTGCCATTTTATATTGCTTTCAGTTTCCTAAAAGTAGTACAGTTGTACCTCGGGTTATGTACGCTTCGGGTTGCGTACTTTTCGGGTTACGTACTCGGCAGACCCAGAAGCGTTTACTTCCGGGTTTGCCGTGCATTCTGCGCAGTTCGCACATGCGCAGAAGCGCTCTTTCGCAGTTGTTCGGGTTATGTATTTTTCGGGTTACGTACCGCAGCCCGGACAAATCAGGTACATAACCCGAGGTACCACTGTATAAGGGAAGATCCCAGATTTCAGCAAGCTATCATTCTGCTTTGAAATACATTTTTAAAAGAAAAACCTGACTGGCTTTTAATTGAATAACTTTTAAAAGAAATGCCTGAAGGTCTTGTTTATTCTGTTATATTTTACTTCAAGAAAACCCACTTATGCTAAATAGAATCCGATAAGGCAGACATCTACGTACAAAATATTTTTATTGAATGTGATATCATTGAGATCCCAACATGAAATTTTGCAGAAAGCTCTTAGAAATATGAAATATTCCATATATTTTTTGGGGGAAATTTTAATCATATTGATTTTTTAAAATCACCTTTAAATTTTTTAGCTTAATTTTAAAATTTAAAGGAAATCCATCGTGTGCCACATCATATTAAACTTCTGAAGAGATTGATATTTTTAGTTTTGAAATATCTCCATTCTGGGCTGAGCTTTTAAGGTTTTTGTGTAGTAGGGCATGATCAAAATTGCCAATTTTTTGAAATTCCAAACCTTCGTACCTCAAAAACGGGATGAGATAAAAGAATTAAAAATTTAGATTCAAACTTAGTTTTGCTCATTCAACAAGTACTAAGTTTTAAGAAAACTGGATGGTAAAAAAAGTAATTAAAAATTGGATCACTTGATATGGAATGACCCTCACTAAGGATTCAGAGCGCTTCTTGTTTGACTGCTCCAGGACAAGGCAACTTCCCTGCGGCAGACAGCTTCTCTTTCACGTGAAACTTCTGGTGCTTCACGATGTGCGACCGGTGAGAGAAGCACTTCCCGCACTCCAGGCACTTGTAGGGCCTCTCGCCCGTGTGGACCCTCTTGTGAGCCAAGACGTTCGAGCGGTCCGAAAAGCGCTTCCCGCACTCGGAGCAGGCAAAGGGCTTTTCCCCCGTGTGGACCCTCTTGTGCCTCACCAGGGACGAGCTGTCGGCGAAAGACTTCCCGCACTCGGAGCAGGCGTAGGGCCTCTCCCCCGTGTGGATGCGCTGGTGTTTCACGAGCCCCGACTGCTGGGCGAAGAACTTGCCGCACTCCAGGCACGTGTAGGGCTTCTCGGAGGTGTGGACGCGGCAGTGCTTCACGAGCGCCGAGGGCCGAGGGAAACACTTGCCGCACTCCAGGCACTCGTAGGGCTGCTCCCCAGTGTGTATCATCCAGTGGCTCACGAGGGCAGAATGCTGGTCAAAACATTCCCCGCACTCCAGGCACTTGTAGGGGTTGGCTCCTTGGTGCACTCTCTGGTGCGTCACGACGTGCGACCTGTCGGCAAAGCACTTCCCACACTCCAGGCACTTGTAGGGCTTCTTCCCCGTGTGGACCCTCTGGTGCCTCACGAAGGCCGGGTGGTCGGCAAAGTGTTCCCCACACTGCAAACACTTGTGGGGCTTGTCCTGCAGGTGGGTTTTCTGGTGGGCCAAAAGGGACGACTCCAGAGCGAAGCCCTTTCCACACTCCAGGCACGTGTGGGGCCTATTGGGCGTGTGGACGCGCCGGTGCTTCACGAGGGACGAGGGCTGAGGGAAACACCTCCCGCACTCCAGGCATTCGTACGGCTCCTCTCCGGTGTGGACCCTCCAGTGGCTCACGAAGGCTGCATGCTGTTCGAAGCCATCGCCGCATTCCAGGCATTTGTAGGTTTTCTCTCCTGCCTGGGTCGCGACATGGCCCGGCTGCCGAGCAAAACACTCCCCGCACACCAAACACCGGAAGGATTTCTTGCCCACCAAGATTCTCTGGGGCACAACGCCACAACGATTCCCGCACCGGGGGCACGCTTCCATTTCCAGAGGGTCACCTGGTAGGAGAAAGGAGGATTTCTTAGTCCATTTTACAGAGGTATCATTGAAATAATAATAATAATAATAATAATAATAATAATAATAATAATAATAATAATAATTTATTATTTATACCCCGCTTATCTGGCTGGGTTCCCCCAGCCACTCTGGGCGGCTTCCAACAAAATATTAAAATGCAGAAATCCATCAAACATTAAAAACTTCCCTAAACAGGGTTGCCTTTAGATACCTTCTAAAGGTCTGGTAATTGTTGTTCTCTTTGACCTCTGGTGGGAGGGTGTTCCACAGGGCGGGCGCCACTACCGAGAAGGCCCTCTGCCTGGTTCTCTGTAACTTGGCTTCTTGCAGTGAGGAACCGCTAGAAGGACCTCGGCGCTGGACCTCAGTGTCCGGGCAGAACGACGGGGGTGGAGACGCTCCTTCAGGTATACTGGACCGAAGCCGTTTAGGGCTTTAAAGGTCAGCACCAACCCTGGAAACTGTTTTCTGTAACTCTATTACTGCCAGGTATGGCATAGCCTCCAAGATAGACAAGAAAAGGCTCCAACGAGCAGTAAGAATTGCAGAAAGGGTAATTGGTGCTAGTTTGCCTTCATAGAATCATAGAGTTGGAAGAGACCACAAGGGCCATCCAGTCCAACCCACTGCCAAGCAGGAAACACCATCAAAGCATTCTTGACATATGCCTGTCAAGCCTATGTCATAGAGACACTTTATGCTATCCGAGCTAGGAAGAGAGCAGAGGGAATTGTCGCAGATCCTTTGCATCATCTGTTCAATTTACTTCCATCTGGACCTCGCTACAGGACTCTATACACAAAAACGGCTAGGCACAGGGAAAGTTTTTTCCCTTGTGCCATCAAACTGTTAAATTCGTAGCTGTGTAGCGGAAGGGGAGGCCAGTTATGGGTGGGGTTCCTTTGCTGTGTTATTGTATTGTGAGTGGAACAGTGTTTGTATAAGGTACGTTTACATTGCAATGTAGTTGAAGCAAAATTCCAAGTATGTTGGTACTTGGCCAATAAGTTATTCCTATACGAATGGAATCATAGAATTGTATAGTTGGAAGGGACTCCTGAGTATCATCTACTCCAACCCCTTTCAATGCAGGAATCTCAGCTAAAGCATCCCTGACAGATGGCCATCCAACCTCTGCTTAAAAAGGAGTTCAAGAGGGCTCTATAAAGTTTCTTTCTATGTGAAGGAAACAGGAAGGTTTCTCCAAGGAAGAACAACTCCACAACCTCCTGAGAACCCACATTTTATGTTCTATGGAGTTTATGGATCATTAAGCGTACATAAGAGTGCAACGAGACTGAGTGTTTGGGTGGGGGAGGAGGCTCGTTTAATTTCATTGTACACAGGTTGTACAATGACAATAAAGGTATTATTATTATTATTAATAATCCTGTTAAAATAGAATAGAATAAATAAATAATTGCCAACGAAGTTTGCTGCTGGGCCTGGGAGGGAGGGAAGCTCGTAAAGAACAACAATAATATGTAGAGGTAAAAATGAATGAATTCTTCACTGTGAGTGTCCACCTGGTTAGTGGCTAGTATGTGATGTTTTTTGTGGTTTTAATTGTTTTTAATCATCCTCTATGACAATTATCTTGAGATAGTGGTTTAGAAGTGATTTAAGAAATGGATGGTGATGGTTTTGTTGAATCTATGCTGTTACATCTTGGTTGGAACAGCCTTACTTGTTTTTATGATTCAATTATTGTAACTTGCCCCGGAATGTTGTGGTGAGGGGTCGATAAGAAAATAAATAAATAAGTAAATGCAGAAGTGGTAAGGAGTGTTCCAGACAATCACTAAAAGGGGGAGGGGCAAGAGGAGAAGATCAGCTGGCTGAGGTTGTTTTTTTAATCACCAACGACTTACCTGAGCAGGCGTCAATGATCCCTGCTTCACCTCTGTTTTGGGATTCAGGTACCCAGAGTTCTTCTCCTTGTTCCATCTGGGAGATGAGTTCAGGCTTTGGGCACAGAAATCCTGTAGGCAAGTCAATGTGAGTGTGTCAGTTTGCATTTCTTAGTACATAAAGTATTGCTCTAATGTGTAGAGATCTTTCCTATTCTGCTTAGTTCAAGAGGGCTCTAGAAAGTTTCTTTCTATGTGAAAGAAACAGGAAGGTTTCTGTTGTTTGGATTATTTCTTCTGGGAAGCTGAGTACAGCTGGTTTATACTGCTTCTGTTAATCTTTTTGTCAAGGCCATACTGACTACAATAGTAAGGCCAGGAGGAGCCTGGGTCTCACTCACTTTCTCATTTCTGTCTCCTTTGTTCTGGTGTTCCGTTTCTGTTTCTACAGTTTAAACTTATTATAAGTACTGTAAGTTTTATTGTAATTGCTGCAACTGGATTTTTTATGGACTTTGCTGGATTTGTGACTGTTATGCTCATTTGCCTTCAGTATCAGTAAAGCTCTGCTGGATGAAGTACAATTGCTTCTGGTCTGTTTTGGGGGAACTCTGCTGCGTGTTTAAGTTTCTTCCTGCTCTTCCTTCATGGCTGACAGACAGTTATTATTACTTGATGTACCTTGTCAGAGTTCCTGAAATAGTGTTAGTCAAACTGAGTCCTGGGGAAATCTGAGATTCCTCAGAAGCTCTTCACAGGTGCATAACAAGAATTCCCACAGATGAGCTTCTATCTTATATAGTGCAGATATGGGTTGACAACCTCAGTGAGGATCAGGCCTCTACACCTCAGCCTAGGCTACCTCCCGTGTCTTTCACCTTTTGCAAAGCGAGTCTGCAAACTCCTTACCCAGTGAGGCCACATTCCCATAGTTCTCCATCATGACATCCCTGTACAAGGTCCTTTGGTCTGGATCCAGCAGAGCTCCCTGGCTCTCCGTGAAATACACGGCCACATCTTCAAAAGTCACCGGACTCTGCAAGAATAAAGGGTTTTGTCTAGTTTCCACTACTTCATGAACGACATTTCAGTTTTTGTTTTTGTTTTTTTAAAAAATGTAATCAGTTAGTCAGTGAATAGTTTGAAAAGATTTATGGCATGTTAGCTTTAAAAAATGTGATTTTACAACAACTTCTTTGTATGGGTAACATTCCTAGTTCTAAGCTAAAAAGGTAAAGGTAAAGGGGCCCCTAGACCATCAGGTCCAGTCGTGTCCGACTCTGGGGTTGCGGCGCTCATCTCACTCTATAGGCCGTGGGAGCCAGCGTTTGTCCGCAGACAGGTTCCGGGTCATGTGGCCAGCATGACAAAGCTGCTTCTAGTGAACCAGAGCAGCGCACGGAAATGCCGTTTACCTTCCCGCCGGAGCGGTCCCTATTTATCTACTTGCACTTTGATGTACTTTTGAACTGCTAGGTGGGCAGGAGCTGGGACCAAGCAACAGGAGCTCACCCCATTGCAGGGATTCGAACCGCCGACCTTCTGATCAGCAAGCCCTAGACTCTGTGGTTTAACCCACAGCGCCACCTGGGTCCCTAAGTTCTAAGCTAGGCATAGGCAAACTCGGCCCTCCAGATGTTTTGGGACTACAACTCCCATCATCCCTAGCTAACAGGACCAGTGCTCAGGGATGATGGGAATTGTAGTCCCAAAATATCTGGAGGGCCGAGTTTGCCTATGCCCGTTCTAAGCCCTTTGCTCCTGGACAGGCAGGTGTCATTTTGGCTATATAAGCACCGACAAAAGGAAAATGTAGGTCACTTTTAGTATGTACACTATGATGTTAAATATGCTTACCACTGACAGAGAAGATAAGTAAACCTCAACATTGCAGGCGCGGAACAAAAGGCACATGCCTTTTCTGGCCTTAGGAGGCTGGATTCTCCCTATACAACCTCTTCCATTTTAATGGGAGTTAGAATCATAGAGTTGGGACCACAAGGACCATCTAGTCCAACAACCTGCAATGCAGGAACTTTTCACCCAATTCCTCCTCCTCCTCCTCCTCCTCCTCCTCCTCCTCTTCTTGGGCTAGTCACACTTCTCCGAAGTCTCTCAGCCTCACTCACCCCGCAGAGTGTTTGTTGTGGGGGAGGAAGGGAAAGGAGATTGTTAGCTGTTTTGAGACTCCTTAGGGTAGTGATAAAGTGGGATATCAAATCCAAACTCCTACTCCTCCTCTTCTTCTTCTTCTGAACGTGGTTCTCCTATCTTGTGCCAATAGCTCTATAGCAGTGTTTCCCAACCTTGGGTCTCCAGCTGTTTTTGGACTACAATTCCCATCATCCCTGACCACTGCTCTTGCTAGCTAGGGATGATGGGAGTTGTAGTCTAAAAACAGCTGGAGACCCAAGGTTGGGAAACACTGCTCTATAGATCAGGAGAGCAGTAGAGCCTGTATTTCTGAGCCCCAGCAGAAAATAAAGCCAGTTGCTTGGCACCCCCCCCAGCCCAATCCTATTCTCTGGAGAAGCCTGTGCTACCTTGGCACCCTCCAGATGTTGCACTCCATCAGTGCCCATCAGTCCTGGCCAGCACGGCCAATGGTCAGGGGGATGATGGGAGTTAGAGTCCAGCAGAAGCAGCAGGAAGGGACCAGGCTTGGGTCAGTTGCCTGGCATAAACATCCTGCTGAACCCAGCGGAAACTAACTCTCAAGTCCAGGGCAACAGCCATAGGTGCCTGTTCCTTCCCCATCGCGAGCCCGCCAGCAGCTGCCGCAAAGCCTTCCTCCTTACCTGAGCCAGCTCCGTTACTGCCCTTGTCATTTCTACAGAAAGCGGGGATAATCCAGATTCAAGCGCCGACATCATTCTGCATCCTGTGGGGGTGGCTTATCAAAATTGGGGATACGAGCAATAGAGAGTCACATACATACATGCAACCCTCTTCCCCCCACTTGTTTTCAGAGCACCCTCTACTTCACTTTCCCCTCTTCTCCCCGCCCCCAGCCAAAAAGAAGGAGTTTTCCTCCTCCTCCTCCTACCAGCTCCATGACGTCTTTCGCCCCTCGGGGTGCCCCAAAAGCCAGCCTACCCACCCACCCACCCCTTGCGCGCTTTCCCAGGACTCCTGCGGTCGTTTCCTCGGTGTCGCTCCTGACAATTCCATCCCATCCCTCATCCGGGCTCCTCCAAGCTGGGGCGCACGGAAGCCCAGTGGCCGCTGGGAATTGTAGTCCTTTGTCCCCGCGCTCTTCCGTTGCGTGAGGTTACGTTTTGCAAAGGTGGTTTCTGGGAATTGTAGTCCACGCTTCCCTGCTCTGCTGGCAGCTGGCGCTTTGGAAACCAAGTTGGTGTTTCAGCTTTGGACAGTTCTTGCGCGCACGGGGGGGGGGGAGCCTAACGTTGTTTTTGTCGTTTTTCTTGTTAATTTATACCCCGCCTTTCCCCATGACAGATAAAAATAAGAACAGCTGAAAAACTGGGAGGGGGGAAAACAATAATTAAAAAACAATTAAATTAAATATAACGTTAGGGAATCAGGGGTCAGCAAACTTTTTCAGCAGGGCGCCGGTCCACTGTCCCTCAGCCCTTGTGGGGGGCCAGACTATATTTTGAAAAAAATATATGAACGAATTCCTATGCCCCACAAATAACCCAGAGATGCATTTTAAATAAAAGCACACATTCTACTCATGTAAAAACACATTGATTCCCGGACCGTCCGTGGGCTGGATTGAGAAGGCGATTGGGCCGCATCCGGTCCCCCGGGCCTTAGTTTCGGGACCCCTGGATTAAAGCATATACAGAGCTTTGCTAATTACTGCAGAATTTCCTCCCCCCCCCCCCGCAAATGTGCTGGAAAGTCCTGCATTGTAAAGGGTCGGACTAGATGACCCTTGGGATCCCTTCCCACTCTACAATTCTGAGATTCTATAAAATATTTGTTAAACCTCAACAATATTCCGCCGTACTCATGTTCCGTGTTTGCATTGATGCTGCATAATGCTGTTCTCCCACCCTCCCCTGGGTATCTTCTCTTTTTTCTTTCTTATTTCCCTCCCTTCTCTTATGATTTTAAAGGTGCAATAAAATTATAGGGGGGGGGAGAGATAAATAAACAGGGCCTTGCTGGATCAGGCAAAGAATCCTTATGGGTGTATAAGAACTTCGGACCACTTTGATCGGCCGAACTGGCAGTGTTACAGGTACCATATAATACTTGCTCCAGGTTGGTAAGGGATAGATCTTTTAGTGTGGCACCATTTACACTTTGGAACCCCCTGAGTATTGACATCAGGCAGATGCCTTCACTGAACTCTTTTCAGTGCCTGCCGGAAACATTTTTGCTTATGCATGCCTACCCAGATATATAGAATGCTGACGTGTTTTATTCAGCTTTTTATCTTGCTGTTGATTTCAATTTTTTAAAGAGTTGTTTTTACTGATAATCTCATTGTTTTATTCTTTTTTATTCAAACTGCTTTGAAGTTGTTGGTGAGTTGTTGTTTTGCAATCAAGCGGTATACATTTTTATGCAGTAAATAAATATTGAACCGTAGAGTTGTTTCCCACGAACTTACTTTCTTTTTTTAAAAAGAAAGGCTTGTGCTGTAAGTTATGGGATATAATAAACATAGTTAAATGAAAAGATAAAGTGAAATTACAACAACGGATATTGTTTTATGATAACTTGGAAGTTCCTTTATTGATTACAAGGAATATATGTTAAAACTTTTATTAACCGTTAACTTGAAAAGTTACGTTTATCAATACAGAACACAAAGACAAGAGATATCACACACAAAAAACCAGGTAAGGAAAAAATCCAATCAGGTTACATCGTTTAATGCATTCTTCTTACCCACTCACATAAATGATCCAATATACAATACCCTATATACTGAGTGTATTCTGAGCATCCATTTATTCAGCCAGCTTACAGCAAGCCCAACTTACTCTCAAAACCTCCAGAATATTATTCCGCTTTAAATATTACAAGCACCTTGTATATTAACACTAGATATATGCTGCTGGAGCCAGAAGGATCGTTATGTTCTACCTCCAATGTCGGAGAAAGTATGCCTCTGAAAACCAGCTGTGAGGAGCTGCAAGTAAGGAGAGCATAGCTGTGATCAGGATTCCTGCTTGTGGGCTCCCCATGTGCTTCTGGTTGGCCACTGTGAGAACAAGATGCTGGACCTTCCAACACAGCTCTTCTGACGTTCCTATGAACCGGTGGCGACCATTGTAGTTTCACTGCCCAGGCACCAGTCGTTACTCCATTTGAGGCCACGCAGCGCTTGCTGAATGTGCAACTGGCAAACTCGCCTCCAGTGTTGGGGTCTGATGGCAATTGACACTGGTCAGCCCCCATGAGCCACCGGAACAGGGGACACATGCTAACGGTCTCTGCCACAAAAACAACACCCATTTTGCCTTGGCGAGAAGAGCAAAAACAACAGGGTCACCGAAGAAAGGGAGCAAAAGGAAGGTGTGACCCCCCCATAGTGCTGCAACAGGGTCACTTCCTCGCCTGCCAGGAGGCTTGGGTGTGTGGGGCAGATGTCTAGCCTGCAAACACCAGTTAGTGAGCCGAGTGGGCACTGGCCAAGGAGGAGCAACCCCAGGTCTTTATGGCAGCACCCAGAGCAAGTTGAGAGAAAAAATGTCAGGAACGTGGGTCAACAACCCCAGTGTTACCCCTGAATTTCTCAAGTGACTCTGGGGGCGCAAATAACACACCAACCTGTGATTTTGATTTAGCGACAACTTGCTACCTCCCATTTATTTTGGATCTTTCGGGGGTGGAGGGGGACATTTCCTCCATCTTTATTTTCCATTCCATCTACTTGATGAAATTATTTTCCTCCAGTATTTCTTAATTTTTAATTCAAGCTTGCTGAATTTCATTCATTCATATATCTGCATCTTTTTAGCCTATTCAGTTTTTATTTGAACCAGGCTATTCCCACCTATGCAATACTGATTAATATTTTTATCATTTTTTTCTTTATTTGCAATATATCATTCGTAAATGGTATACACTGCTGGTTTTTTGTTTTTGTAACCCCACCTCCCCACACAGAAGCACCATGTGTCTTAGTTATGTTTAATATTTAAGTCATTTCAGTTTTCAAACAAAGGTATCATCCCACAAATGTGTTCTGCTGATTCAGAAAATTTTTCAGTTTTATCCAAGAAGCGTGTGTCCTCGTTCTTTCCCATACAGAGCTACTTTATAATTATATTTAATATAAAAAAAATCTACAGAATTCTTACAAAGTAGTTCTAAGGATATGGGATTCATAAACTAATTTTGTCATCCAGAGCATTCATTTTTCTCTCCTTACATAATCCTATGAAATTTAACTGCAATTTGCTATTAGCTCTATCAATCAGGTTTCAAACACTGAATCTTGAGATTGCTATCCTAATCACACTTACTAGACAGCAAATCCCATTCAACACAGTGGGATATTTGTCTCAGTAAACACGCGCTCTGAATCAGTTGAATATATCCAATAAAACTGATTTTTCACAACACCACAATACTCAAAATCTAATACCTACTTCAATTAAGAAATATTTTTTTAAAAAAAAAACCCAATGTGATTAATTAATATATTACACCAGCCACTAATTAATCATCACAGGTCCCTAATTTGCCATCTCTCTCCTCACGATTGTAATGACTGCAGTAGTCACACTGTGGAAAACATTTACAGAACAATGCATACATATCCAATATTAATTTGCTGGAGTCTTTTTATCCAACATTTAACAACAAGATCATTATGCATATCAAATGCCAACTGCTCATATAAATTCCCCTATCTATTAAACCGATTAATAAGTTCCCTCTTTTATTTAACACCAACAAAGTTTTTAATTAGGGTTGCCATAGTTCATAAAGTGAAACTCAGGACACAAAAGTTATTGAGCTTTTTTTGGCAAAGTTTTCAAGCCTTTTTTCTTTTTTTTGCTAAATCTAAGTGTGTTTTTAAAAGCAATTTTTAATGACAATTGCCAAAATCTAAACTACCGACAAGGGCTACGTCTGGAAAATTCCACATGTATGTCAACCCTATTTTAACATTGCACATGATCCTGACATGTGCAGTACTTTTGAGTGCCCTTTGCTTTGACCGCCAGCGTTAAGCAACTAACTGTTCCAAACTCTCCCACCGAACTCAAATGAGAGGCTGTAGAATCATAGAATTGTAGCATTGGAAGGGACCCCGAGGGTCATCTAATCCAATGGTCCTCAACCTTGGGCCTCCAGATGTTTTTGGCCTACAACTCCCATGATCCCTAGCTAGCAGGACCAGTGGTCAGGGATGATGGGAATTGTAGTCTCAAAACATCTGGAGGCCCAAGGTTGAGGATCACTGATCTAATCCAACCCCCTGCAAGGCAGAAATCTCCCCCCCACCCAGCTTGGGGCTCGAACCCATAACCGTGAGATTAAGAGTCTCGTGCTCTGTTGACGGAGCTACCCTATCTGAGTTAAGTGCAAAGCTCATGTTTTGCACGGATTGTCCCCGGTTCAGTCTCTGGCATCTGCTGCCAATCAGTTAGGACCATACCATGCTAGATGGGTTCAAGGTTTGACTATAAGGCAGCTTCACGTATCTCGCTATGAGATTAGGAATTGCTTAAATTTGGCTGGGTTGTGCCTATTGATTCTCGCTTGATTCTTCCCAGTTGTCAGTGCCTAGGGGCTGTATCCAGTGCTGCAGTTCCATTGCATAAGCAAAACTCCACTCATGAAGCGTTCAGCGTTCAATGCAGCCCTTTGTAGTGATTAATACTATGATGTTGTGTTTTTAAAAAAAGAAAACGCCAGAAATATTCTGAGCCTATTTAAAAAAAACCAGAAAGCTTTAAAGCGTAATTTGAGCCATGCCAAACGCAAAAGAACAAGAAGAAATGAAATATTACATGTATACACGTACATACATACTGTTTCTATGTAGTGGAATATCAAAATAAATGCAGTATATTATAGGATTATAATGGAATGATAAATTATCAAATGCAAACTTCACGTAAATAGCAAGCTGGAACAAAACATGCAGCACAAAGGAAACATAGGGGGGAAATGAAGGTCATAAAAACAACACAATGAGCAAAGACTGGTACAGATGTACAGAATGGTGACCCGCGAAACAAACTTTCCAAGTGCTAGGAATGAACAAGTTCGGTTTCGCAAGGTTCACTGAATTACTTCAAAAATCTCCAAAGCCGTCCCTATAATTCCTGGGGGGGGGGGGAAGAGAACGTGAATTTAGTTTGTTTTGGGGGTAGAACTTTGAACCATGTCTAGTTCAGCTTCCGCTTCTTTCTCTTACGCTTGCTTTTGACACTTCTAGACTTCTTGGGCCTTTAAAATCGTTCATTGTTTCAGCAAAACCAAACAAACAATTCACACCTTGTGTTCTTAAACTATATTTCACTCTTCAGCACAGCAGTCTGTAGCATCCTGAATGCTGAGATTCTTTTTGGTCAAGGATCCTTTAGGCGCCCTTGAATTGAACTGTGGACTGAACTACTGGTAGTTTGTTTTGCAAAGGGAAGACACTGAACTGGGATTAGCTCCCTTTTGGACTCACTGAACTTGAGCTAGTTCCTATTTAAAAAAGAGAGCTTTCTAAGCTCCCAACTGACTTTCCAACTTGGCCTTTAGCTAGGTAGCCAATAAGTATAAATAATTCATTTAACATCCCCATCGTTTTAATTTTTTTTATATTTGTAGCCCACCTCTCCTCCAAGGGGAAGCACATGCCCTCCCCCAAAAAATTTATATCAATTTATTCTGGTGGATTAGTGAGAAAAATCCTGTCATGCAAAATGGTGGTTTAGGCAGGGCTGGCCTTGAATGAGGCGGCCAGGAAGGAGAGCTGAAGGCAAGAACTGGGGTCTCAATGGTACAAGAAGACTTTTCAAAGTGTTTGCCCTGGGAAGGGCGAGGAAGGGCGCCATTTTGGCTCTGCTTCAGGCCGGAGATAAACAGCATTAGACTCTGCTGCAGGCCGCAAAATGCATGTGTGTGGGTGAGAGAGAGCTCATGCTCACACCATACATTTAAAGCAGTATAAAACTACTTTATAAACAGTCATGGCTTCCCCCAAATAATTATGGAGAGCTATAGTTTGTTAAGGGACCCAAGTGGTGCTGTGGTTAAACCACTGAGCCTAGGGCTTGCTGATCAGAAGGTTGGCGGTTCGAATCCCTGTGATGGGGTGAGCTCCCGTTGTTCAGTCCCAGCTCCTGCCAACCTAGCAGCTCGAAAGCACGTCAAAATGCAAGTAGATAAATAGGAACCGCTATAGCGGGAAGGTAAACGGCGTTTCCATGTTTTGGAACGGCTCTGGTTTGCCAGAAGTGGCTTTGTCATGCTGGCCACATGACCTGGAAGCTGTACGCCGGCTCCCTTGGCCAATAATGAGAGATGAGCATGCAACCCCAGAGTCGGTCACGACTGGACCTAATGGTCAGGGGTCCCTTTACCTTTACCTTATAGTTTGTTAAGGGTGCCGAGAGTCGTTAGGAGACTCCCTACATTCCCCCTCTCAGAGCTACAGTTCCCAGAGGGATTGACTGTTAAACCGCTCTGGGAATTGTAGCCCTTGTAAGGGGAAAAGGGAGGTCTTCTCTCAACACTCGGCACCCTTAACAAACTACCGTTCCCAGGATTCCTTGGGGGAAGCCATGGCTGTTTAAAGCGGTGCAACAGTGCTCTAAATGGGATCCCTGAGAAGGGGTCTGTGCATATTTTATACCCCCAAATCCACTCACTCTGTTCCCACCTCTATGGGATCCCTTTCAGGGTGAAGTACTGTCGCCTACTATCTGGGCTGAGAGAGAGGTTCTCTCCTAGCAGCTGCAATGTCCCCATGGGATACTGCTTTTCCTTTCAGTAGCACATGGTGACGGCACATTTAATGCAACCAGAATTTCAGAAACACTGCTAGGAGCTGGAGCTAAACCTCCTTCCTGTCCCTGGTGACCCCCAGCCATTAAAAACCAAGCCTGCCCCTATCTGTATATAAGCCTGCTCCAGGTTCTGGTTTAATTTTAAAATTCAAATAACTTTTATTGTTTTTCAAAAAAAGGGGGTGAGGGAGGTTATACAAGATTCTGCAAAACAGTGCTATCAAACAGGACTCTTGTGGCAAGATACAAAGCCCGTATACAATTCATTGTCAAACATAAAAGAAAGCCAAAATAAATAAACGGCACCTACGCAGATGTGTGGAAGGTAGCGACTAGAACTGTGTATAACGCAGACGACGTAATTGTTGAGCAAGACAAGCTCTGGGCTCTGTTGATCCCCCTAGAGCAGGGTAGTGACCCGTGTGTTTCCAGACTACAACTCCCTTCGTCTCTGACCGTTGGCCATGATGGCTGCAGCTAAATGGAGATGGGGACTACATTGGCTTGCCCATCCCTGCTAGCTAGGGCTGGTGGAAGTTGCTGTTGCAAAACAGCTGGACACCCAAGTTTGGGAAACTAGATCAAGGATGGTGAACACGTGGGCCTTAGGCTAAGTGAATTGCACATGGGTGGCAAAGAGGAGGAAAAGAATGAGAAGAATGAGGGACAGCAGGGTGGTGAAGGAGAGTGGAAGGCAGATACCCTACAGACTTTGAGCTCTGGCTCCACCCATCATAGACTTTGGCCCCACGCACTGCTGGCATGATGTGGCCCCCAACAGATCACCCTCAAGAGAAAGCGGCCCTCAGTGTGTGTGTGTGTGTGTGTGTGTGTGTGTGTGTGTGTGTGTGATTTCACCCCCCTGCTCTAGAGTACCACAGAATACTACAAACCATAATATAGATAGCTAGATGCTCCTAAGCATTATCTCGCCTTAGAGACACAGAACTGAGCATAAACTAGGCCGCTAAACAGCAGCAACCAAAGTATTTAAATGACAACAGTGCTAATTGGAAAAATGAAGTGCTTTTCCCCACCGTACCATTCTGACTCAAACCCTAACGCGACAGGTGCCCGAAATCGGGCTTCAGGTCGCAAAACTGCCTTACGGAACATTTTAAAGTCAGCATTACAGACCGGAACAGCTTTGGTTATACATATATCTGTAAGTTCAGCTGAAATCTTTCCTCTTCTCTCAACTACTCAAAAGTCGCTTATAATTTTCTTTATGAAAGGCCGGATTCCCTGCTCTCCCTGCAGCTTCTGTGATTGATGGGAACATAGGTGTGGCTTAAAGAGATGTTCAGTAAACGAAGGTGCAATTTTACAGAGGAGCTGCTGAGGTTTCTCCCCTTGGGACTCGAGGCTCCACAGCAATAAAGCAGACTAGATATTCAAGGATAATGGCGGCAGCCCTCCGCAGTAACGTCACTCCTGAGCCGGACACTCGGAATCGAAAGAGTACATACCTGATTTCTCCCACACCGCTACAGCCTAGTAACAAGGACAGATATGAACATTTCAGAGTGGTGGAATGACTGGGAAGGCCCTCTGCTGCCTTCGGTATGAATATGTGTTTATTCTCTTAGCCTGGGCGTAAGCTCCGAAAAGTTGGAGCCAGGGAAAGGGCAGTTGTGGAGAGGGCCAACTGGCTAGCACCTGTGATGTCACAAACAGCTTTCCCTGCTCCCCCGTTAGGCAAATGGTCGTAAAATACTTGGCAGGTTGGGTTTTCCTGTTTGAGAAAAGAACAACAAAAGAATGTATGTGAGGTCCGCTGCCTTGTTTGTTAAAGGTAGACAACACACACATAACAAACAACTGAGCCCATTTGACTTGTCGGTGTGTGGCTGCCCTGCTGACTGCAAAGTCAAGCTCGGGTAAAGAACTGTGGTTATTTGCTAAATACTAAATCCGCCTTCAACCCAAGGTACTTCTCATCTAAGCCTGAGAAGGCCCTCCTGGCATGCTTCCTAAAGGTATCTGGTTGGCCACTGTGGGAGCAGGTTGCTGGACAAAATGGGCCTCTGGCCTGATCCAGCAAGTTCTTCTTATGTTCTTAAGTGCTGGCTATTTGATACAGAATAAGGCTCCCTTCCTCCATCAAGCTCTCGTGATTGTTGAGGCGTTGGCTGGCTTTCGCTCTCAAGTGAACTCTGTGGTGAACACGGAGGTGCGAGTGCCGAGCGAAACACTTGCCACACTCCAAGCATTTGTAGGGCTTCTCTCCCGTGTGGACCCGCTGGTGCTTCACGAGGTTGGACAGCTGAGAGAAGCATTTCTCGCACTCCATACACTTGTAGGGTTTCTCTCCCGTGTGCACTCTTTGGTGGCTCACCAGGGCCGAGCGCTGAGCGAAACACTTCCCGCACTCCTGGCATTTGTGAGGCCTCTCCCCCGTGTGGACTCGCTGGTGGTTCACGACGTCCGAATGGATGGCGAAGCACTTCCCGCACTCCAGGCATTTGTAGGGCCTCTCCCCCGTGTGGATGCGCCGGTGTTTCACGAGGTCCGACTGCTGGGCGAAACACTTCCCACAATTCAAGCACTTGTAGGGCTTCTCCCCCGTGTGGACCCTCTGGTGGTTCACGAGGTTCGACTGGTGAGCAAAGCGCTTCCCACACTCCTGGCACTTGTAGGGCTTCTCCCCCGTGTGGACCCTCTGGTGGTTCACAAGGACGGACTGCCGCGCGAAGCATTTCGCACACTCCAAGCACTGGTAAGGCTTCTCCCCCGTGTGGACCCTTTGGTGATTGATGAGGACTGAGTGGCGTGCGAAACACTTCTCGCACTCGGGACACTTGTATGGCTTCTCTCCCGTGTGCACTCTCCGGTGCCTGACAAGCTGCGATCTCTGGGTGAAGCATTTCACGCACTCCAGGCATTTGTAGGGTTTCTCCCCTGTGTGGATCCTGTGGTGGTTCACGAGGACCGACTGGCGCGAAAAGCACTTCCCACACTCCAGGCACTTGAAGGGCCTCTCCCCTGTGTGGACCCGCTGGTGTTTCACGAGCTCCGAATGGTGAACGAAATACTTCGCACACTCCAAGCACTTGAAAGGCTTCTCTCCCATGTGGACCAACCGGTGTATGACGAGATCCGGTTTCTGAGAGAAGCATTTCCCACACTTGCGGCACGAGTTCTTCTTCCTCAAGATACCTGGAAAGGAGTGAGAAGTGAGGGAGGGAACACTGACAGGATTGACCTTCAACTCCAGAAGAGGAAGAATCGTAGAAAGTCAATCAAGGTGAGTTGTGGGAAATAAGCTGTAAATTTCCTGGAGAAATTTTTGCCACGGGAGGCGATGGCAACCAGAACGCCAAATCGGGTGGCTTTAAAACTGGAAGTAAGCTTACTTACTGGAAGTAAGTAAGTAAATTTTTGCCACAGAAAGCGGTGGCAACCAGACCGCCAAATCAGGTGACTTTAAAACAGGCTTAGACAAACTCACAGAAAAATAAGTCTATTCATGGCTACTAAATGACTTAGGCCAGGCATCCCCAAACTTTGGCCCTCCAGATGTTTTGGACTACAATTCCCAACTTCCCTGACCACTGGTCTTGTTAGCTAGGGATCATGGGAGTTGTAGGCCAAAACATCTGGAGGGCCGCAGTTTGGGGATGCCTGACTTAGGCCCTAAATATGTGAAAGACTGTCTCCTTCCTTGAAGACCCTCTTTGATGTTAAAATCAGAAAAGGGAGGGAGCCCTTTGGGTAGTTCAGAGGTTTGGTGGCTGGGGCGACCCGAGAGAGGGTATTCTTTGTGGCAGCCCCAAAGTTGTAGGATTCCCTCCCCACACAGGGCAAGCAAGCGTTTCAAAGAAAAGTGGTGGGAAGAGGCAACACATCCAAATGTAATGGCTGAGACTCATGGCTGGCCATGTATGGGTGATGGGGACACTCCTCAATGGATTATTTGCCTGCTGGCGTGCCCTAACCTCTCACCTGAGCAATTGCTGCCCAAATTCCGAGGATCTGGTACCCATGGAGCTTCTCCTTGTTCCAGGCGAGTGATGAGGATAGGCTTTGCAACTGGAAATCCTTGACAAAAGATTTTTTTAAAAAAATTAAAAACCCTCCTCTTCCTGCAATTTTTTTTAAATAATAATTTTTATTATTTTTCATATTATACCGATCACCAACAACCCAGACAAACAAACGTGAACCCTCCCCAGGCTGCCGATACATCGGATGTACATTAACTATAAAACATATTTAAATCTATCATATGTACAATTCTATATGTATTCACATTCCGCAAGGTTTATTTAGCTTTTAACATTTTAATTACCGCAAATTGTTCAAACATACCCAAATAATAGAGTAACTTCTCCAGCCAATCCTCCTCTTTCTCACTGACCTTAAATCCTTTCATTCTGTGTATCTTCACCGTTAAGTATTCTAAAATTATAATTCCTTCAGTAGCACCTTAAAGACCAACTAAGTTTTTATTTTGGTCTGAGCTTTCGTGTGCATGCACACTTCTTCAGATACACTTGAAACAGAAGTGTCAGACCCTTATATATATACAGAATGGTCTGACACTTCTGTTTCAAGTGTATCTGAAGAAGTGTGCATGCACACGAAAGCTCAGACCAAAATAAAAACTTAGTTGGTCTTTAAGGTGCTACTGAAGGAATTTTTTTATTTTGCTTCGACTCAGATCAACACGGCTACCTACCTGTAACTAAAATTATAATATTATTCCATTTTTCCCTCCATTGGTTTACCTCTAATTTTTCTGCATTTTTCCACTTACTTGCTATAACCTTTCTGGTTGCAATTACCATCAAATTTACTCATTTACATTCCTCTTTTGTTTTTAACCTGGTGTTAAAAACACTGGGTAACACCTCTTCCTGCAAATATAAAGGAGGAGTTTTTTCTCCCTGGCTTAACAAAACAAGGAAGCAAAGTTCCTTACCTAAGGAGGTCACGTTCTCATAATTCTCCATCATGACCTCTCTATACAGAGCTCTCTGATTTGGGTCCAGCAGAGCTCCTTGCGCCTCTGTGAAATAGACGGCCACATCTCTGAAAGTCACCAGCCTCTGGAAGAAAGAAGAATCCTTGTCTCAGCCTCCTCTGCCTCAAAAGCTCTCACCCGCAGAGAGAAAATGAAAGTCTGCAAACGTTTCTATATTTCATTCCATAGTATTTATATACCAGAGTGCTTTAAACAATTAGTCCCTCTTCCCAGAGAGCTCTTGGGAACTGTAGCTCTGCAAGGCGAGGAGGGATTCTATCTTTTATATATATATATATATATATATATATATATATATATATATATATATTGATTTTTTCAACAATACAACATTAAAAAAAACAGAACAAGAAAAACACAATACATACACCACATCAACATTACAACAAAAACAAAAATATTCCCAGTCAATCTTATATCACATATCTTTGTCGACTTCCTCCATTCCCTCTCAACTACGTTTCTATACAGTGGTACCTCGGTTTATGAACACAATTGGTTCCGGAAGTCTGTTCATAATCTGAAGCGTTCATAAACTGAAGTAATGGAATGTGGATTAATCTGTTCCAGACGGGTCCGCGGAGTACTCAACCTGAAGCATACTTAACCCGAAGTATGAGTGTAATTGGTTCCGGAAGTCTGTACTTAACCTGAAGCGTACTTAACCTGAAGCGAACTTTCCCATTGAAAGTGATGGAACGTGGATTAATCCGTTCCAGACGGGTCCGCGGAGTACTCAACCTGAAGCGTACTTAACCTGAAACATGGGTGTAATTGGTTCTGGAAGTCTGTTCATAAACTGAAGCGTTCATAAACTAAAGCGAACTTTCCCATTGAAAGTAATTGAAAGTGAATTAATCCGTTCCAGATGGGTTCGCGGCATTTGTAAACCGAAAATTCGTAAACCGAGGTGTTCATAAACTGAGGTTCCACTGTATATCACTTCCTTAGTACTTTCCAAATCTTGATTCCAATCTTGCGCGGAGGGGTCTCTTAACAACTCTCAGCACCCTTAACAAACTAGTTCCCAGGATCCTCTGGGGGATCCTATGACTGTGGAAAGTAATGTTAATAATGTACAGTATCATGTGCACACAAGCCAGATGCGCAATCCCCCTCAATGGGCAGCACTTTTCCGTGGAGTTAAAAGGGTCTTTTTCCATGTACCCCAATCACTTCCGCTTGGAAGGACTTTGGGCCCCCAACGTCTTACCTGAGTTGGCTCAGCTGCAGCTCTTTCCCATCCTCTGGAAGGAGGAGACAAGCCGGACAGAAACATGGCCCTCATTTTGTCTTCTGTAGAAGTTAAAAAGCCGAAGAAAAAGTGGTTCATTGAAAGGACTAAGGGGGGGTTCCTCATTTTTCAACATTATTGTACATTGGATTTTCTGAGGTAAAATGCAAGAAGGGAAAAGGAGACACACACACCCTCTATATTCCCCTCCCAGAGCTACAGTTCCCAGTGTTCCATGTGAAGAGGATTTGAGTGTTGCACCACACTGGGAATTGTAGCTTGTTGGGGGTGGGAGGGAAAAGCCACCATTTACCTTTTTCCTCCACACCCAGGGCCGGCCCAAGACATTTTGCGGCTTGAGGCAAAGGGAAGAGGCGGCAGAAGCTGACCACGCAGGCAGCCGAATCGTGCTTCAATGCTGGCGAGACGACAGCAGCCTCTTCGACCTCACCTGAGGCTAGCAAGCCACCTTTGGAGGCGCAGGCCGGGCGACATGGCACTTGCTCAATTCCATCCTCCCCATTCTCCGCCTCACCTGCTGCCCTGAGGCGGCCACCTCAGTCGCCCTAACAGCAGGGTCGGTCGGTGGCCCTGTCGATACCCATCTGTCGCCCAACTGAGCAGAGCGCTTCCTGCATCTGACAGCGCAGACGCCAGTCCGCAAAAACTTCTGCCACCATGACTTCAGGCGCCCCGAGACCCTCTTTGCTGTGTTAGCTGCAACAGACTTGCATCCTTGTGCCCCCCCCCCCGACTCTGCCAACCCGCACATGCGTTTTGGAGTAGGGGTCAAGGAGAAGTACACTATCAGAGGCTACTAGCCACAACGGCAACGTCTTCCCTTCACTGTCGGGAGACAGTGCATGCTTCTGTATACCAGTTGCCGGGAATCGCAAGCAAAGGGGACTGCTCTTGCACCTGGGTCCTGCTTGGGGGCGCTGGGTTGGCGACTGTGAGACCAGGACTGGGCGAATCCTGCTTTCGGTGCACCATATTGATCGGTTTGCAATCCTTTTTTTTTTTTAGCCACCCCTCATCCAAAGAGATCCCAGAGGCATTGACACATCTCTCCAGTTAAAGGAGCAAGGGACACAATAAAACAGGAAAACGCAAACTAAAAACCAAGTTGTTAAAAATAAAAATAAAAATCCTGCTACTATCGAGATGCTGCTTGGTGCCCTCCACTCTAACCACCCCTAATGGTCAGGGGTGATGGCAACTGCAGCCCAGAAGGGGCACCCAGCAGGGCTGCAGAATTGCTAAATGATCCGACTTCTTTCTGCTTTGCTTTTAAAAAATCTTTTTCTTCCTGCCCTTCCCTTCACATCTCGTTCGATTGCTAAAAAGGGGAGAGCGCAGCAGGCACCCAAGCAAGCCATGATCTCCTCCTGCCCACCGCTTCTGCCTCGCTCCCCGGGATTTCCCCCATTCTTCCTCTTCCACCTTTCCAAGGTTTGGGGGGGGGGGTGTTTGGGGAGTGTGTGAGCGGCGGAGGGAGAGGAAACAAAGGAAAACTCAAAAGCCCTGCAGCCGCTCCCTCTCCACCCCACACCGCTTCCAGATTCATCATTATCAAAATCTAAGACAGAATCAGAAAAAGTGGGGCGAGGGGGAGAAAAGATGGGAGCCCACCCCACCCCCTTCTCCAGGAGGCCAAGCGCCCCCGTTTCTGGACCCTCACCTGCAATGGCTAAATTGCGCACAGGCTCCTCCAGGATGCAATTCACCAAGGTTGGGGGGTGCCACCCCACCCCCAGATCCAATGTCTCCGCTAGATCTCTTGGGATTCAGACAGCCTGGCTGCTGGGAAATGTAGTTCTCCCCCCCCTTATCTCTCTCTCTCTCTCTCGCCCCCTCCTTTGCGTCCGCCCCGCACAAAAACCAAGCAGAGGGGATTCTGGGAGCTGTAGTTCCCCCAGCGCAACCCTCGCCTGTGATTTATAAGCAAACGCAAGGCTATCGGGAGCACTGGTATTAAAAATATAAGGAAGGCCTGCGATGGGCTTGCCTTTTTCAAAACCAAACAGAAAGCAACAACAGCTTTTGGGGGGTTATAAGCTCATCGTGGTTTTATTCTGATCAAGTCCATGCCCCAAATCCGCTAAAGTGTTTTATGTTTCCTAAATGGTGTGTTTTATGACGTCACGACTCTCGTCTGATTTGCTGCTGAAGAACATCTTTGGTTTAAAAGGGAGGTCAGAGTGAACTAGCTGTTAGGTTGCGTTTATTGCTTAGAGAAAAACAAGAGTTGGTAGACCACGGGACTCTTAATCTCAGGGTCATGGGTTCGAGTTTGGGCAAAAGATTTCTGCATTGCAGGGAGTTGGACTTTGTTGTTGTTTAGTCGTTTAGTTGTGTCCGACTCTTTGTGACCCCATAGACCAGAGCACGCCAGGCACTCCTGTCTCGCACTGCCTCCCGCAGTTTGGTCAGACTCATGTTGGTAGCTTTGAGAACACTGTCCAACCATCCCATCTCATCCTCTGTCGTCCCCTTCTCCTTTTGCCCTCAATCTTTCCCAACATCGGAGTTTTTTCCAGGGAGTCTCCTCTTCTCATGAGGTGGCCAAAGTATTGGAGCCTCAGCTTCACGATCTGTCCTTCCAGTGAGCACTCAGGGCTGATTTCCTTAAGAATGGATAGGTTTGATCTTCTTGCAGTCCTTGGGACTCTCAAAAGTCTCCTCCAGCACCATAATTCAAAAGCATCAATTCTTCGGCGATCAGCCTTCTTTATGGTCCAGCTCTCACTTCCATACATCACTACTGGGAAAACCATAGCTTTAACTATATAGACCTTTGTCAGCAAGGTGATGTCTCTGCTTTTTAAGATGTTGTCTAGGTTTGTCATTGCTTTTCTCCCAAGAAGCAGGCGTCTTTTAATTTCGTGACTGCTGTCACCATCTGCAGTGATCAAGGAGCCCAGGAAAGTAAAATCTCTCACTGCCTCCATTTCTTCCCCTTCTATTTGCCAGGAGTTGATGGGACCAGTGGCCATGATCTTAGTTTTTTTGATGTTGAACTTCAGACCATATTTTGCGCTCTCCTCTTCCACCATCATTAAAAGGTTCTTTAATTCCTCCTCACTTTCTGCCATCAAGGTTGTGTCATCTGCATATCTGAGGTTGTTGATATTTCTTCCGGCGATCTTAATTCCGGCTTGGGATTCATCTAGTCCAGCCTTTCGCATGATGAATTCTGCATATAAGTTAAATAAGCAAGGAGACAATATACAACCTTGTCGTACTCCTTTCCAAATTTTGAACCAGTCAGATGTTCCATATTCAGTTCTAACTGTAGCTTCTTGTCCCACATAGACTAGACGATTATAAAATTGTCTCATTCACTGCAGCACAACCTTCTCTCAGACCAGACCAGGCTGAGGTTGCTACAGGGTAGAATTTAGGATTGCCAGAGCCTCTGTTTGCTTTTGGATTTCCAGATCTTTTCCCTCAAAAGGCACCCTAGTCTAGTCCTTTCACTTATAGGGATATAATGAAAAAACACTCATAACGCATTCTGTTGTTGTTTTTAAATACAGCACCTCGCTTGTATTTGAGCTTCATTAGCAAAATATGGTTCAATGGTTCTAATTACTCCATAGCTCCCTGCTCCCAATGAACTTACATAGTGACTGCGGAGAAATGAATATGAGTGAGTTCGGTCGCGGTTGGCAAGAATGAGAATATTATTATTATTATTATTATTATTATTATTATTATTATTATTATGACTGTATTATTATACCGCCCTTCATTCGAAGATCTCAGGATGGTTCCCAGAACAAAAATGAACGGTAAAAACACAAAATGCATAATAAAAACAGAAACAAATCTCTAACTCCCCTCCTCCTTCCACAAACATGTAAAAGGATATGAGATGTCTGTCAGCCCAAATCCTGATTAAACAGGAACATTTTTACCTGGCACCTAAAGATGACTAATGAGGGTGCCCGGCGAGCTTCCCAGGGGAGAAAATTTCACAAATGAAGACAATTTGAACAACAGTCACAACAGAATGGAATGCCTCTGTCACATGACTCACAACCGGCCAATCACATGGCTGAAACTCAGGACGCAAGGGAGAAATGTGCTAAGAGGAAGGCACGCTTGGCAAACCTTAACCGTGATCAACTCCGCCCGGGAACCAATGTCCCCACTGTGGAAGGAGCTATTGCGCCAACCAGGAGCTATTGCGCCAACCGCCCGTCTTGCTGATACACAGCAAAAGCAGGGCTTTGGTTAAAAGCATTGGCTTTCCTCCTCCGCAGAACTAGCCCCGGCGTTCAGGAGGTTCCATCAGCCTCCAGGGACAGACCATCCAATCTGGCCTTACCACCCATCCAGACTTTATGAGATGGTGGTCCAGGCTGCACACAGCACCTCTTGGATGTACACAGAAGCCTATTTATAGTTCTATTTTTTTTCTGAATAAATTTTTATTTATTTTCAATCAACATTGGTGCATCATAAACATTATATACATTATATACATCAAGATCTACGGCGTGACTTCCCTCCTTCCAGCCGATGGTAAGTTATTTCACTCTTATATCGTATTATCTAATTAAATATATATGTACCATTGTGAGAGTTATGTTATAACCACTAACGTTTTCATACCTTTATAATTGGTCTTAGCATATTCAACAAATTTACTCCATTGCAGTTTGAACTTTCCTTCATCCTGATCCCGGATTCTATAGGTTAGATTGGCCATTTCCATGTAATCCAGAAGCTTCGACTGCCACTCACTCATTGATGGAATATCGTTAACTTTCCATTTCCTAGAACTGGGCTATAGTTCTAGGAAGAAACGGCACGCAGTCGTGGGCATATGATGCCAGTGGGCACCCCGACGCTAAAATATTAAAGTATAACTCCTGCTCATTGAGCAATAGCAGCTGGTTGGAATCAGGTTTTTCAAAAATCCACTCACCTTCCTTGACTTGCTACCGGTCTGCTGGCAGCTCTCACCTTCTTGCATTCCTTCTCTTGCAACATGGTTCCCAGTTTATGTGCCACTGGGAGTCTAGACATGTTCTGGACAGGCATGTGAGTCGTGTATGTGAGTGCCAGGCTTTCCCCTGCCCCTCCCTACCCGGAGCAAAGCTCCACCCGATCGCCAACTGCTGTATTTTAATTTTTAAAAAAACTTTGATTTTTACTACCAGTCTGATTTTGAAACCCCACGATGGAATTGTGTTTTAGTTGACAAGATGTGTGAAGCACTTAAAAGTGTTTTTGCCTGGATTACTCAGCTGGTTAGAGCATGGTGCTGATAACGCCAAGGTTGCAGGTTCGATCCTGCATATTTTTCTGCATTGAAGGGGATTGGACTAGACAATCCTCGGGGTCTCTTCCAACTATAATACAATTGGAGAGGCGGGAAGCTCTCTAAGTGGCTCACATAATACAAAACGTTCCTAAGAAAATACAGATAAAAACCAATGCGCTTTTAAAAAAAACCACACACAACCAAGCACACCTAATAAAATTAGGCAAATCTAGATAAAATTCAGTTGTAAAGCCAATATACATAATATAAAAATCGCAAGTCTGGGGAGGCCTGTCTTAAACTAAAAAGTTTGCAGCTGGCCTTGAAAAACGTACAAATGCACCTGCAGAGAGACAGGTGCATTGAAAAACGTACAAATGCACCTGCCATGTCGCCCGGCCTGCGCCTCCAAAGGTGGCTTGCTAGCCTCAGGTGAGGTCGAAGAGGCTGCCGTCCTCTCGCCAGCATTGAAGCACGATTCGGCTGCCTGCGTGGTCAGCTTCTGCCGCCTCTTCCCTTTGCCTCAAGCCGCAAAATGTCTTGGGCCGGCCCTGGGTGTGGAGGGAAAAGGTAAATGGTGGCTTTTCCCTCCCACCCCCAACAAGCTACAACCTGCAGAGAGACAGGTTGTAGCTTCACTAAATATTGAAATACGACATGTGATCGGGTTGTAGCTTTTGCAAAAGCACTCAGCTTTTCGGCAGAGGGGAGCGGGCAGCAGTATTTTGAAACTAAAGACAAAACCAGCAAGATAAGCTTTGCTCTCTGTCTGGACTGTGCTGTGCCTCTGTCTATTCCACCCCAGCATCATTTGCCAGCAATAAGGGACACAGCTCTCTTGTTCGACCGATACGAGTTGCCTGTATTGTGGTGCTTGAAAACTAGGGGGAAGGGAAAAGAAGCAAGAGAAAATGGTTCTGGTCACATATTAAGTTTATTTTGCAGCTATTATTTATCTTCTTTTAAAATAAAAAACACACAAGGATCCAAAGGGGGCAGGTCTAAGTGCCATCAGAGTAACTGGGAGGGGAGTACACACACTCACACACTCACTCTCTCTCTGCATTTTGCAAACTTCCCTTTGCCCCTCTCCTAGACAGACAGACAGACAGAGAGACAGCCACACACACACACGATTGGAGACAGTAGTTTAAAATAGACACCCTTCCTCACTCTCCCACATTTCCCCGAATGCACAGGTTCCTTAGCCTCAGCCACCAGGGGGCAGCAGAGGCGCACAGAATGTCTCAACTGGGCCACACGGTGGGGGGGGGTGTTGGGGGGAGGTAGTGGCCGCGGTGCCAACCCCCAGCACCCCGAACCGCAGGAGCCAATCCCCACTGACCCCTCCTGGAGGCAGCCGCGAGACCAGCTGACAGAAGTGGTATAGCCCGTTCCTTGACACGAGCCAGGAGTTCCACTGAGGGGGCAGGTCCGTTCCCCTGGCAGGAGGGCCCCCACTTTCCGTTAAGGGTGCTCTTCTCCCCGGTGTCGTCGGGGGGGCGGGGGCTCCCTTTTCTACCCTTTCCAGCAGGGGCCGGGCTGGGCTAGTCCCCTCCCCCGTGCTCCCCGAGGTACAGGGTGCGCTGCGGGGGCCGCCTGCCTGGGGGCAAGATGGGCCTTGGGGCCCGCAAGGCTGTGCGGGCCGCCGCTCTCCCGGAAAAGGCCGGCGGGGAAGAAGGGTGGGTGCGGTTGTCGCGGGTGGCAGCGTCGTGCCGCCTCAGGAAGGGAGGCACCGTGGAGCTCTTGATGTGGATGACGCGAGTGTTCATGACCTCACAGTCTATCTGCATCATCACTTCGTAGCCCAGGGACGAATTGTACAGGCTCTCTGGGGGAGAAACAAAACAAAGCAAGAAGGCGATTGTTATTTGTTTATTTCATATTTGCTTCGTAGAATTTATACCCTCCCTCGGGAGGGAATGAGAATAGTCGTCTTTTCCTCCCTGACTGTACATAACATATTATATTATTGTAACCCGCCCCGGCACCTTATGGTATAAATTTTATAATATAGGTAAAAAAAAAGGTAAAGGTAAAGGACCCCTGGACCTTTAGTCAAAGGAGACTATGGGGTTGCGGCGCTCATCTCGCTTTCAGATCAAGGGAGCCAGCATTTGTCCAGCTTTCCAGGTCATGTGACCACCACGACTAAACCGTTTCTGGTGCAACAGAACACTGTGATGGAAGCCAGAGCGCATGGAAACGCCGCTTACCTTCCCGCCACAGCAGTACCTATTTATCTACTTGCACTGGCATGCTTTCAAACTCCTAGGTTGGCGGGAGCTGGGACAGAGCAATGGGAGCTCACTCCATTGCAGGGATTCGAACCGCTGACCTTCCGATCGGCAAGCCCAAAAGGCTCAGTGGTTTAGACCACAGCACCATAGGGTTATACATATATAGATATGGAGATGTCAATATAGTCGATGACTGCATCTCGCACAAAACATTTGGACACAAAGTCCTCAAGTCTACCCGCACGTTTTCTTTTCTTTTCTTTTTTACCGTTGAGAGCCATGGCTGGCATCACGAGTGACATTTTTGGGCGGGAGGTTTTGTTGTGGCTGATGGCAGGCAGCAGCAAGTGATCCTAAAGTTACAAGAGGGGGAAAGACAGGAGGAGAAAAATCTGTCAGTTTGCATTTCTTTGTGCAGAAAGTATGTACTGATCTGATTCTATTCTACTTGATTCCAGAGGGTTATGGAAGCTTCTCTGTGTGAAAGAAGCAAGCGGAAGGTTCCTGATGTTTGGGTTACTCCTTCAGAGAGGCTGCGTACAGCTGGCCTAAACTGGTTCTGTTATCTCTTCTGTCAAGGTCATGCTGACTATAATAGTAAGGCCAGAAGGAGCCTGGGTTTCACTTTCTCTTTCTATCTCTTTTCCTTCTGGTGTGGTGTTCGGTACATAGTATGCTTAGTGATACGGTTTAGACCAGGCACCCCCAAACTTCACCTCTCCAGATGTTTTGGACTACAATTCCCAACTTCCCCGACCACTGGTCCTGTTAGCTAGGGATCATGGGAGTTGTAGGCCAAAACATCTGGAGGGAGCCGCAGTTTGGGGATGCCTGGTTTAGACTTATTAGAAGTTATTGCAAGTTTAAGTCTGCTGCAACTGGATTTCCTATGGGCAGTGCCAGTCCTGAATGTATTGGATTTGTGACCATTATGCTCATTTGCCTTCAGTAGCAGTAAAGCTCTGCTGGATGAAATACAATTGCCTCTGGTCTATTTTGGGGGAATCCTGCAACGTGTTTAAGTTTCTACTCTGCTAACTATAAGTCCGAGTTCTGCTCTGGATCAATATTGAGTGGAATTTCATGACAAAATCATCACTGATGTAAGAATTAGAGACCCAGGGTGTGCTGGCGTTCAAGGACACACCCTGACAACCTCTCTCCATTTGGCTCCCAGACTCCACAAATGCCGGCACAAGGAGCTGTGTTCATCGTCCCGGATGCCTGCATTGCAAGGGGTTGGACTAGGTGACTCTCATGGCATCTTCCAATTCTACAATTCTATTATCCCAGCGCTTTTTTAAAAAAAAAAAACCATTAAAAAGATGGGTGCAAAGCAGAGGTAGAAATGGGGCATGGCTGGGAAAGGGATGTTGCCTGGGGACAGCCCCAGCATCCCTGAGCGCCAGTCATGCTGGAAGGGGATGATGGGAGTTGTAGTTCACCAACAAACTACAAGAAAGAAGATTCCACCTAAACATTAGGAAGAACTTCCTGACAGTAAGAGCTGTTCGGCAGTGGAATTTGCTACCAAGGAGTGTGGTGGAGTCTCCTTCTTTGGAGGTCTTTAAGCAGAGGCTTGACAGGCATATGTCAAGAATGCTTTGATGGAGTTTCCTGCTTGGCAGGGGGTTGGACTGGATGACCCTTGTGGTCTCTTCCAACTCTATGATTCTAACATCTGGAGGGCCACAGTTCAGGTTCAGCAACATCTGGAGGGCCACTTGTGGCTTCCAAGAAGGGGGATATTCTCCATTTGCACCTTTGCCCCGTGTGTGCCTATGCAACCTGTTATCTTCTGCCCAAAGCATATATTGAGCCTACTACAGTCTAAAAGGCCTTCCTCTACTGCTTTCTTCCTGGCTCGCTCTCTGGAGCCACATGCCTGAAGCAGAACATTGTGCAAAGCTAAATCCGGGTCACCACACTGCCTGCTCAACTCTCCCAGTGGCTCAGTGTCCCTGACAGCCACTCTTTACTCACCCTGCGGAAGGACACCACGTAGAAAGTATCCTCGCGGCGGTCAATCGCGTCCATGAAGTCGTGTTCTGTGTGGTCGGGGTGCTGATATACCTGCAGCTGACTGAGGGAATTCCTGGAAAGGCAGAAGAGGGGGGTGGAGGGTAGAGAGGAGATCTGTTTGCAGGGCTCCCTCCACCTCATCACTGTCACGGGACACAGGAATGGAGTCTCCGGCGGGTGGGTGGAGGGAGCAACGAAGCAAGGAGCCTATCTGAAGAGGCTTCACCAGGCCTCCTCTCCCTCAGCCTGGAGGCAGCTGTCCCATTAGCCAGCCTCTGGGGGAGAGATGGGAAGCAGGGCTCACCCCATCCGTTCTGCTGTGAGAGGCCAGCTCAGTCACGCACCTCCTACCCCTGAGGTGTGCCAGCTGGTCATTATGAGAACTTAAGAATTGGTGCTGGAGTTTGAGTTCTTCCTCTTCCCTCCCTGTTCGCTTTTCTTCGTGTGTGTTGGGAGGGGGAGGGGTTACCTTGTAAGCCAAAGGGGCAGGGAGAGCGAGAGTGTTTCCACATTGAATCAGGGCGCTAACTCAAAACAATTCGGTGCAGAAGCCGCTTACCTCTCAGGGTGCCTGGGGGGGCTGGCAGGCACGTAGCGGGAGGGGCTAGGGGGCTTCTTTTGTGGCTTTTCCTGAAATGAAGAATGAGAGCAAGGATATGAAGAGGCTGCGAAGCAACAGAGCCCCTGGCACTGCCCTCAACCTTTCTGGCAAACCACAGTAAGATTCTGGGTGCCCTGGTCTAGCCCCACAAGGGATTATCGCCACTGCACCCCCCCCCCATTTCCCTGCCCAAAGAGTTGCCTCCCCGCAATCCACATCACACCTGGCTGGCTTGAGCTGCTTTGCGAGACTGCGAGGGTTTCCTGCGGTTGATCTGGTGCCGGCGGACCCAGCCGCTGAGCTCGTCTGCCAGTCTGTAGGGGGGAAGAGGAGGCAGGCAGAAGGATCACCCACAATGTTCCCAGGCCTCAATGCTCACAAAAGTCCTCCCCAAAATGCTTAGCCGCAACTGCACCCCCTCCCTTCTCCTGCCCCAGGACCCACCTGAGGGATTCAGTGCGATTGAACTGGCGGCAATCGGAAGCGAGGAACAACTTGTCCAAGTCCCTCAGCATCAGGTCCTTCATGTCAGAGAAGGGAGCCGACAGGTTTCTTGGGGTGGAGGAAGAGAGAAAGGGGGGGGGGAGGGAAGAAAATGTGAATTTTAAATAAGAGATTGGCTGAGAGAGGAAATCAAGTGTTGAGGTTGGATCCTGACAAGACAGAAATACTGTTTGTGGGGGACAGGAGGCGGGCAGGTGTGGAAGACTCCCTGGTCCTGAATGGGGTAACTGTGCCCCTGAAGGACCAGGTGCGCCGCCTGGGAGTCATTCTGGACTCACAGCTGTCCATGGAGGTGCAGATTTATTCTGTTTATCAGCTCCATCTGGTACACAGGCTGAGACCCCCACCTGCCTGCAGACTGTCTCGCCAGAGTGGTGCATGCTCTAGTTATCTCCCGCTTGGACTACTGCAATGCGCTCTACGTGGGGCTACTTTTGACCACATAACACCGGTCTTGAAAGACCTACATTGGCTCCCAGTACGTTTCCGAGCACAATTCAAAGTGTTGGTGCTGACCTTCAAAGCCCTAAATGGCCTCGGTCTAGTATACATGAAGGAGCGTCTCCACCCCCATCGTTCTGCCCAGACACTGAGGGCCAGTACCGAGGGCCTTCTAGTGGCTCCGTCGTTGCGAGAAGCCAAGTTGCAGGGAACCAGGCAGAGAGCCTTCTCGGTAGTGGCGCCCGCCTTTGGAACGCCCTCCTATCAGCTGTCAAAGAGAAAAACAGCTACCAGGTTTTTAGAAGACATCTGAAGGCAGCCCTGTTTAGGAAGGCTTTTAATGTTTAATAGATTATTGTATTTTAATTTTCTGTTGGAAGCCGCCCAGAGTAGCTAGAGAAACCCAGCCAGATGGGCGGGGTATAAATAAATAAATTATTATTATTATTATTATTATTATTATTATTATTATTATAGAACTGAGAAGAGCACATGGTGATTTGGGAGTCACACAATCTGTAAGCAGCTGCTCAGCCTGGAGGAAAACCACATTTCGAGAAGAGCACGAGGTGGGCTGGCTGCAGTTGGACAGTCCCCTTCCCTTCCTGCCAAGCCAACTTTGCATTTTACACCATACAACTGTAATGCAGGAATCTCAACTAAATCATCCATGACTGATGCCCACCCAAGCTCTGCTTAGAAACCTCCAATGTCACCTTTGAGTTCTTTGGGAGGAAATGGGTGGGGCAGGAATGCTATAAGTAAATAAAGTAAGGCCTGGGGAGGGGAGTTGGCAGAGTCAAATGGGGCCGTCAGAGAGGCATGGAGGGCTATTGTTGGGCCCCTCCAAGCCTGAGGACCCTCACCCCTGGTTTAGCATCACATCCAAACACAGTCAAGGATTTCTTCCTAGTTGCCAGGGCCCCCAAAATAATTTTAACAGAGAGATGCACAGGCAGGTTGTTTCTGCTGCTCTTCACCACCTTGTTGTTTCTCCTGCCTGCCCCCCAAATTTACCGGAATTGTGCCTTTCTCAGCCTGGCTGGGGCCTCCTCTTTCCGCTCTTCCTGCTCCTCCTCTGGAGTGTCATGGGTCTCCTCTGCGATGCCTAAAAGGTGCCTCCGGCCAGGGCCAGCCTCCACCTCCTGCTTTGGCAGCTCCACATCTGCCGCCTTGCGCTCACTGATGCTGGAGAGATGGAAACCGACAGTTAAGTTCCCTAGAGGGGTTCAGGGACACTCTACCAAAGAGATCTGAGCTTACTTTATTATTGTTTTTATTTCATTAAAATATCTATGAACGTATCTGTAAAGGTAAAGGACCCCTGGACGGTTAGGTTCAGTCAAAGGTGGCTATGGGGTTGTGGCGCTCATCTCGCTTTCAGGCAGAGGGAGCAGGCGTTTGTCCACAGAAGGCTTTCCAGGTCATGTGGCCAGCAGGACTAGACCGCTTCTGGCGCAACGGAACACCGTGACGGAAGCCAGAGCGCACGGAAATGCCATTTACCTTCCCGCCACAGCAATATGTATTTATCTACTTGCACTGGTGTACTTTCGAACTGCTAGGTTGGCAGGAGCTGGGACAGAGCAACAGGAGCTCACTCGGTCACAGGGATTCGAACCGCCAGCTTTCCGACTGGCAAGCCCAAGGGGCTCAGTGGTTTAGACCACAGCGCACTGAGTCACAGCATGTGACTCCTTCCCTAACGTGATGCAAAAAGGAGAGTTGCCTACAAGAAATGTGGGGTGGGGAGAGCTTTCAGGGCTCTAGTCCAACTTCAACCCAGGAAATATGCTTCCCTATCCAGTCTGCTAAACTTTGCCAAACATCCAACAAGCCTACACATGCCGGCTTTACCACCTACGAGTGAAACCAATTTCTCTGGGGCCTTGCCAACTTCAGAGGCTCCCAGACAAGGACTGCCCTAGCCAAGTCATTCATTTCCCAATTGTGGGACTGGAGGAACACCCTCAAGCACTCTGAAGCCTCACCTGACAGGCCCAAAGTTGAAAGCTATGAAGAGCAGCAGCACCATGACGCAGATGACTTTCCGGTTGCCAGAGCCAAATTTCAGCTCGTTGTTCTGCAGGGAGAAGGCAAGAAACAAGTGGTTATGGCCACAGAGTCATGTCGCCCACTTAGAAGTCTCACTGCCCTTGCAGTGCCCAAATCGTTATTATTCAGCCAAGGGACATCAACTGTGTCCCTTCCAATGGGATTGTGAAAGCTTGGGGCTCCCATTTGGGGAGTGGGCATCATCGTATCGTAGCCCTGCATGGTACTGGTAGACAGCCCAGCCGGCATCTCGTACAGAGGGAGACAAACCAGAAAACATCTAGACAAAGGCTCCCGTCACTGAAGAGCAGCTTTTCAATAACCACTTGCGTCCAAATGGCATGTTTAAAGATTTCAAGACAAACAACCAAACAGTGATTGTTTTGAAAGCGAACTGCTGTTCTTCATGAAACAATGGAGATGTTAGCAGCTGAGCCACTGGAATCAAACTGGTGAAAAAACTCATTTTACTGGTAGCCAAGCACTAGAACAGTTTTTGCTGCTGCTTTAGTTTCCTGTGTGTGTCTTAATGTTTATTATAGATTGTATTTGGGAGGGGAGGACTTGGAATTTATGATAAAGGGTGGTAAATAAATTAAATATAAATATAATGACACCTCCACAGAAGAGGTATAAGCATTTCAGTGCTGGTGAAGTATTTCTAGATGCAGAAGCGATGCATTTCAGCAGGTATGAAGAGCCCAGCACAGGAGGGAAGACAGATATGGGAAAGGAGGAAGTCTTAGTCTACAAAGGAAGAGGAGCACGACATTTGTTCCCTATTTTCTCCTGCAAGGAGAGCCAGAACAGGCAGAAGGAAAACCACACTGCCAGACTCCTTAGGATGACCCTGCATTCTGGCTCTCACATGTTCACTCCAAACTCCATCCATCTGCAGAGGTGAGACTCGTGTGCAGTCATGCAACCGCCCCAAGCAAATGTGTAAGAGGCAGTCAGGCAGAGTTTCTTGGGCCATGGCCTCTCCTGTTGCACCATAATCACTCCCTCCAATAGCAGGCTCAGGTGGTGAGGGCCAACAGGACTGGGGTTAAAGTGGGACCTCAGAGAAACGAGAGAGGTTCATGCTTGCTCAAAGGAACCCCGAGGTTTACAGAAGTACAGAAAGAATGGGAAAAATTAAAATCTAACGGGGCAACCCCACCTCTCCACCAGCCTGAAAATCAGCTCAGTGAGAACCAAGCAGCCACAGGGAGTGCCGAGTGTCACTGGCTGACATCCGGAACAGAAGAGCTCCTGTTAGGAGGCAAAGCTACACTGCAGCATTTTGTTGCAGTCCTGCTGGTAATCAACAGATTGCTGAAATGTGGATGTAATGCGGATAGACAAATATGGACGCACACAAGGTGTGGGGTGTGTGAGGGACCCAACAAAGTTGCAGGTCTGGCCGGCAGGCACTCACCTCGTTCAGGACACAGTCCAGTCGGCGGCGAAGGAGAGTGTTCTCCCGCCGCAGCCGCTCATTATCTGTCAGGGCCTCCCGCAGTCGAGACTCCAACCCTTGCAGATATTCCTTCTTTTTCCGCCGTGACTGGCACGCCGATTCACGGTTCTTGATCATTCGCTGCTGCCTTTTAAGTACCTTGATCTTTGGAGAATTAGCAAAGGAGGTGGGGAATGTTACTCTCTCACACACGCATACAATCTCGCTTTAAAACAGAGATGGGGAAGCTGCGGCCCTCCAATTGTCATTGGGTTACATTACAATACAAACGCACAGCACACATGTGGCCGTAATGTTCAGCCATATAACCCCCCCCCCAAGTCATGTGTGTTCAGGAGAAGTCCCAGGACAGGACCGGTGAACCCAGGAGCTGCAGAAAGAAGGGGGCCAAAAGGTACTTACATCGACCTCTTGGTTGCAGGGTCCTATTTGCGTTGGCGCCGGGACAATGGTTTTGGTTTCTGGTTTGGGGGCAGAGGGAGCTGGCTTTGCTGGGAGACTTTCCTTTAAAGGGGACTGAACCTTGATCAGCCCAGAAACGGGGAGATGCAGCAGCTCAGACTGGGAAATCACAACACTCTGTGCTGGAACTGAGGTTAAAAAAAAGAGAGAGGCAAGGTCCTATAAATCCATGCCTGCCACACATACATTGTCGTTTTGCCCCACAAAAAAAGGTTCTTTTCATTTATTGTTAAATTTCTATACTGCTCTCCCTCCCAAAGGAACCTCAGGGTAGCAAACAACAATGCAGCAAAAGAACACAATTAAAAGTAACATAAAAACAGTTTGAAAGGTTGAGCTGCCCACATTTTCAGCCTCGTTTGGGTTTTTGAGCAAGGTGGCCCCATGTCACTTTTCTCCCTGCTCCCCGCCATGATCAGCCCCCTCCCAGGAGACCGAGAAAGCCCACTCTGAAGGAGAATGCCAGCTCCACTGAAGTGAGTGAGCATCAAAAAGCACAGAGAGCTGAAAGAGTAGGGTGGGGGAGAGTGCCACTCTTCCAACTTCAGCTCTATGCAACTCTTCCAACTTCAGCTCTATACTGTGCAGCTGGGTGCCACGTTTAAAAACATTAGGAAAATCTGAAAAGAGGACTTGTGTGCCCGCTAGTATAGCGTGCTCAGTGGCACTTGGAACCTGGGATCAAGCAGGCTCCTATTAGCCGAACCTTTCTCTTGTTTCTGCATTGCCCAATCTGTGGCCTTCCATATGCTCTGGATCACAACCCCCAGCCAGCAAAAGCATTACCTGAAATCGCTGGGTTGATAGCCTGCGGCTGGGATACAGGTACAGGCTGCAATAAGATGGTCTTACTGGACGTGGCTGCAGGCTGCACTGGGACAGTGGTGACCACAACTGGCTTTGGCTGAATGGGGGGCTTCCGGCTGAGAATGCTCTCGGCTTTATTGGGAGCTGCTGGTTTCCCTGTAACAGAACGAACTGATCAGTGAAGCCGCTTTTCTGAAGGGCACCATATTAGGTTAAACTAAACGACCCAATTTTTTGCCACAGGAGTCTCATATTTACTTAATTTGCATCCCTTTCTCCCTAGCCACTTGCTATTTCTGCTCACGCTCTCTCACCCACTACATACCTGTCTCAGCAGCCGGGACTACACTGATGTGCACAGTGCCAAAGTGGGGCGGTAGTACATCTCCAAACATGCACGGAGGGGTGGGGGGTTGCTCTGTCTTCACTCCCATCACGTCGGCCTGGCCAGGGGCCTGCGGGAGAAAAGTGCAGACCTGAGCACAAGAGCTTAAGGAGGCAAGATTCTACTGTATCAAGAGGTCCGACAAGCATACCTGCCCTGAGAGATCAGCGGAGGAGGAGGAGGAAGAAGAGGACAGCGTAGAGGAATCAGAGCAATGCGACGAGGCGGGGGAGACGGGCTCCGACTTCACCTGCAGCTCTAAGGAAGACGGTGAACAAATCACCAACATGCTTTCACTGCCAGCCAGTTCAACCATGGAAACAAAGAAGTCGTTCAAACTTATCTCCTCTATGCCCCTGTGCCCCCTGGAAGTCTGCATTGAAAATAAACGCTGGACAAGCATTTGTCTGGGAGGTGCCAAGGCAAAGAGAAGTTCCTTGTTGCCAAGAAGCCCAATCTAGCCCTGAAATGGGCTATATTGGTGTCCAATGGCAAAGGGCAGCTTAACTCCTGCCAAGCTGCCTTCAGGAAGAAGAGGGAAACTGCCAGCCGCAAGCCACAGGTTATTCTGCGGTTTTGAGCCTTAGCTGGTGGGGCAGAGCTTGGGGAGATCAGTGAAAGCAATATGCCCTCTCACCCCTTCTGCTGCTCTACCCACCAGCCAGTTTAGTTGCTAATCACTGACATTGAATATAAGATATTCCATCAGACACTTTAACTAGGTGGTCCAGGATGGGGGAGGGGAAAAACTTTGCTCCATGTTAATTCTAGGGCAGGCTGTTCAAACCATACTGAGGCTCAGAAATGACAACTGTTCTGCTGTAACAGACCAATGACTGACAGTGGCCAGTTAGATGTCTCTGGGAAACCTATGACGAGGGCCTGAAGGCAACAGCCCTCTCCTCTACCCCTTTAGAACTGGAAGAAAGGGATCTCCCTCTGTAGCATGGGGCTGCTTTATACCAACTGGTCCACGGGTTCTACCTAGTCCAATATTCTCAACTCTGACTGGCAGTGACTCTCCAATGTTTCATTGAGACCCTTTTAAACTGGAGAGACAGGGGAATCAGACCTAGGATCTTGTCCATGCACCTCCACCCAGAGTGCTGGAACATTCTTTGCATTAACTCACAAAGGCAATCTAGCCTAATGTGGGTCTCGTCCCCATGCACTTGGTCCACACACTTGTATACTGTATCATCCTACCATATACAAACAGCTCTGCATCTCTCAGGCTCTCAACAGCCCTTGCACAATCTCACAAAGGAACTTACCTGGGAAGAGAGAATCGTGCAGTGGGTCCCAAGGTGGGTCCGGGGGCACCGTTTCCATGTCCAGGTCGAACCCATCACTAAACTGCTGCCCAGAGCATTAGGATAGAAAAAAAACTGATCTCTGTGTGTGTCTTTCTGTGAAGCATTTTTACCCCCCCCCCTAGCCATAAAAAGCAGCTTGCAAAGATCAGTAATAAGGCTTCAGGTTAACAATCTAAATGATGCAACAGAAAATGGAAAAAGGAATTGTGTAGGGAGAAGAAAAATGCAAACTCATGCATCAATTCTTAATGTTACAACATTCCATTTCCACTGTAAAGGAAACATTTCAGGGAGAAGATGAACCACACGTCGTTAGTGTTTTAGCAGAGATGGAGGAGTGCTTCCCTTTTCGCCTTCTGTACATCCTGAATGAATTATATCTATATATACACGCACGCACAGCAGACAGGCAACAAGCCAGTGAAAGGTGTGAATTTGAGGGTATTATTGTGGGTGTAGTTCATTAACAAGTTTGGGATTTATAGTTTTGTAGGGCAAGAATGGGTTAAACTTGTAGCAGGAGATGAGTGCGTGTGGCTTGGCGTCACAGATTTGGTAGTACACATCTGGGCAGCTTATTCAAGGACCGAGGTCTCACCCACGCCTGCTGAACATAGATAAATCTAGTACATGCAATCTAAAAAGGAAAATGCCCCTTTCCCTGTGAAGACAAGGGACCTGGATCTCCCAGATGCAAACCCAGCTCACACCATCCTATATCAGTGGTGGCGAACCTATGGCACGCATGCCAGAGTGGGCACTTATAGACCCCTCTCTGTTGGCACACGGGCCATCACCCCAGCAGGGCCGTTCCTTGGGGCTGGCAAAGTGGACAGCTGCTCTCCCCCATCACACAGTGGACGAGAAACGCTCCCTATAGCATGCACCGGCCACAGCAGCGTTGGGGGATTTGCGCACCCGCCAACCAGCTGTATTTCGGCCGCACCGCTCCCCCCACGCCGTGATTGGTTGGATTGTTTGCTGCCATGAGCAGAAGAAGGTCAGTGGCAATATTGAAGGCAGCCCTGTTCAGGGAGGCTTTTAATGTTTAATAGATTACTGTGTTTTATTTTTCTGTTGGAAGCCGCCCAGAGTGGCTGGGGAGGCCCAGCCAGATGGGCGGGGTATAAATAATAAATTATTATTATTATTATTATTATTATTATTATTATTATTATTGCGTGTGACTTGCGGCTGCGTTGTGGTTTTTTTTCTGCTGCTGCCGAGCGTTGAGACAATTTGTAGCTTCAGCCTGCTACAGAAAGTGTTGTCCATGTGTGTTAGTGTTTATCTGCACGTCCCCCCACGAAGAAGCTCCACAATTCCTGCCAATCCTCCCCACAGTCAATCATTATTATCCCATATTAAATGGCCATGTTGGCACTTTGCGATAAATTAGTGGGTTTTGGGTTGTAGTTTGGGTACTCAGTCTCTAAAAGGTTCACCACCACTGTCCTATATCATGCACAAGCCCTATAATGCATACATGTGCCCTCAGAAGATGTAGCAACAGGAATGAGGGTGAGCAGGTCCTCAAGACAAACAGCTTTAAGGACTGATGTTAAGTAGCAGGGAGTGGATAAAAGATAAACAGGAGGTGAGAAGAGCATGCTGCTATGCAATGGGAGGGATCACAAGGAAGTAAAAAGCCTTTTCTAGGAAGACATGTGACAGGAGGCAGCTCTCACCAGGGAATGGGCACAGCCACCATCCACAATGCTGCGTTCGAGGCAGGGGAAGAGCTCAGCTGCCACATCCCCATCGTCTTCCAGGCAGCTGTACAGACCTGCATCTGTGGGGAGAATGGGAAGGTGCAGTCAGTAGGGCAAGTAACAGACTCAAAACATGTTTTCACCCTTTACTGCTCTCCTTTTTCACTTACAGCCCATAACAAGCACATCTGTGGGTGGATGCATTAAGCATGGCCTTGCCCCCACCTTCTCCCCAAATACAACTAGAGCTGCTCCCCCTTATAATACAGTTCTGGAATTCTAGATTCTGATGATTAGCCACATAAACAACTCACTCCACGGTAATACAAATAAGCATGTTTTTGCCAGTTTGACTGAATCCACTAATATATTTTAAAGATTCCCCCCTCATTTCACAACGTGTATACCTGTATTTCAATTTTCGCTGATGTTGTTTACACATTATATTTTGTTAATAATAATAATAATAATAATAATAATAAAAGACCACACATGGTTTGTCCTTTACCTCACAGCAGGTGCCTTTGGCTTCAACTACATTATGACAGGTAAAAAACAAAGCAAAGCGCAAGCAACCTTGTGGTACTTCAAAGACTAAAGTCAACGTGTCCCGAACATGACGGATGGGGTTAACTCTGGGGGTGGGAGGTGGGGACCTGTGAACCTCCGGATCTTTGTTAAGGCAACAACTCACACATCCCTGAGGCATAAGCTCAGTCGGTAGAGCATGAGAAACTTTAAAAAATAAATTATTTTTGCATTTTTCTATTTTACATAAACAAATGAATTAAAAATATAAACATATAATACCTTCTGACTTCCCTCCCCCCATATTGTTGATCTTAATGTAATTATTTCCCCCTCTGTATCTCTATCATAACTATCGTATCTATCATTGCAGGGGGCTGAACTAGAGTCCACTTCGGCAGGTGCATGGCAGGTGGGCAACCACCAGGTGAAGCTCCGCCCCTCCGCTTCGTGGAGACGCAGAGGGCCTGTCGCGCACCTGTTTAAACTGTGGGCCAAGGTAGCGCAGGGTCCTCGTTCCCTCTCACCTTCTTCGCCTTTGCAGCCCCTTCCCCAACAGCCACGCTCCGCCCACCCCAAACAAGCCCCGCTCACCGGCTCCCCACCCCTCCTTCCGCCCCCGACAACCACCCACCCCAGTCCTCGCTGCTCAGCAGGTTATCCGCGCGGAAACGGGTCGAGTCGCTCAACAGGAGCAACTCCGAAGCCAGCGCCGCCATCTTCCTTCCGCCTTCCCGGTACACTACGCTGCACTGTCGACTCCGACTCCCGCCCCCGCCGCTGCCATAACAACAGAAGCGCCCAATAGGACGCCGGTTCCGACGCCACCTCGGCCAACCAGAGCGAGCAAGAGGCGGGTCACGGCCACAATATCCACCAGTGGAGAAGGATGATGATACGGAAGTTGTACCGAGCCGGAACGCACGCGGAGAAGGCGGAAGGCGAAAGTGCGCTTGCGCGCGGCGGTTGCTATAAACAGCGCGCAAGCGCATTATGGAATACGAAGTGGTTTTCTTTTTAATGTGCGCTTGTTTTGTGGGATGCCTCACGGAGCCACCCTTGTATCGAAGGACGCATGCGCATTGGGGAAACTGCGCAGCGGCAGCGCTTGTCCCCGGACGCCTTGAAATTCCAGCGCGAGGGATTGAGCCGGCACCACGCTGCATCAACGCGTTCCATGAGGCATGGGTGGGGTAAGTATTAACGGCGCACGCGCACTGATAAAATAGAGGTTTCAGGCGCTGCGCTGCGTTTGCGCGTGTATTAGAATCTTGGAAGAGCGCATGCGTATAGAAGGGGAAAACAATACATTGACGCGCAAGTGCTTATGGGAGTTGTAGTTTGGTTTTATTTTGTAAATGAGGGGTTTCTATTCCTTTTGAGAATTATTATTATTATTAGGCCTCTTTGGCCCTTGAAAAATGTTGGATAAGTGGCATATTCTTAGTCTCAGTTTCCTGTTTGTAAAATGAAAACAGCATCATTCCTCTCACACGGGTGTTTTAAGGATTGTTGTTGTTTAGTCGTTTAGTCGTGTCCGACTCCTCGTGACCCCATGGACCAGAGCAAGCCAGGCACTCCTGTCTTCCACTGCCTCCTGCAGTTTGGTCAAACTCTTCTTCGTAGCTTCGAGAACACTGTCCAACCATCTCGTCCTCTGTTGTCTTCTTCTCCTTGTGCCCTCCATCTTTCCCAACATCAGGGTCTTTTCCTGGGAGTCTTCTCTTCTCATGAGGTGGCCAAAGTATTGGAGCCTCAGCTTCAGGATCTGTCCTTCCAGTGAGCACTCAGGGCTGATTTCCTTCAGAATGGATAGGTTTGATCTTCTTGCAGTCCATGGGACTCTCAAGAGTCTCCTCCATCACCATAATTCAAAAGCATCAATTCTTCGGTGATCAGCCTTCTTTATGGTTCAGCTCTCACTTCCATACACCACTACTAGGAAAACCATAGCTTTAACTATACGGACCTTTGTCGGCAAGGGGATGTCTCTGCTTTTTAAGATGTTGTCTAGGTTTGTCATTGCTTTTCTCCCAAGAAGCAGGCATTTTTTAATTTCGTGATTGCTGTCACCATCTGCAGTGATCATTTCTTCCCCTTCTATTTGCCAGGAGGTGATGGGACCAGTGGCCATGATCTTGGTTTTTTTTTTATGTTGAGCTTCAGACCATATTTTGTTTTAATGATAGTAAGGCACATTTTATATCATATTGCACTTAAGGTTGCTGTCCTTTTTATTCATGCATCTTTCTGGCTCTATTTGTATCTATTTTAACAAGCAGTCTGGTGCACAGGTATTTTAACAAATGACACTTCTCCTTGTATGGAGCTACAGAGTCAAAAAAGAGAAATGCGTTCCGCTGCCGATGGTTGATGTTTAAAGATGCTAGGAGCACAAGGGACTATTTATTCATTTATATGTTTAAAAACCCATCATTTTTGTTTTGAAAAAAAACCAATACAAATAAAAAATATGCCAGATTTAAAATGCCATTTACTTATTTATTTTATATAAAAATTTGTATGCCGCTTGATTGTAAAAATGAAACAAAACCTCAAAGTAGATGTGGCACATAGTCCCTTGTTTTGCCAGGACAGCAGGGGAAATTGTGGCAAACTTTTTCAGAGGCACATCAGGGAATTGGGTGTTATCAACTAGTCAAGGGAAGCTTGCCATGAGTGATCTCATTGCCCCACAGCACGACTGATTTGGCATGATATGCTGTAGATGTAGCTATAATATTATCAAAGAGTGGGGTATGAAATAACTTCAGGTTTCCTTTGCTTTTACTACTCTCTCTTATCTGCCATCAAATCTAGATTTGCAAAGAAACGCTTCTCCTTCCCTTTGTTTATATTCCAGCAGAAGCAGCCAGTTCCTAAGGTTGCAACATTTTTCCAGCAGCAGAACAAATTTAGACAGGGAAGATTTTCCCAGGAAAAAGTGGGTGCAGGGAGCCTACTTGAATAAAATATTGGGGGGGGGGCTAGGTAAGCCCCACCCCACATAATCAATCACATGACGTGGTGCCCACACACCATTTGAATGGCAATGCCCATCAACCTGGGGGGTGCACCCCCCTCAAATATTTTATGGGGGGCGAAGATCCCCTGGCCCCTAGGAGTTGGCTCCTATGAATGGGTGTGAGAAGATTTTATATTGATAGATTGCTGCTAAGGTTACCAGGGGCAGCCCCCCCAAAATAAAAGTACAACCCTGTCAATTCCCTGGAGAGGGAAGGGACTCATAGAAAGTGTGTGTTGATGTGGATATCCAAAATTGGACAAATCTCAAAATACGGAAATTGTTCATGGGATGCTGAAGGGTCCTACCAACCAAAAGTCAAAGAAGCCCTTCCTGATCGTCCCACCCTCACCATTATGAGACAGGTGATTGAACTTCAGTAAATAACGTAAGTAATAATCATGTTTAAATCATGCTGCTTCCTCAAAAGAATCCTGGGAACTGCAGTTTGTTAAGGATGCTGGGAAATAGTGGCTTTGTGAAATGGAAACTTCAGTTCCCAAGATTGCTTGGGGGAAGCTATGTGCTTTAAATGTACGGAGTGCAGCAAGCCTTAGGAAGAACAGTTGAAAGAGCTGATTATGTTTAGTCTGGATCAGAAAATATTAAAGGGAGGCATGAGAGCAGCCCTCAAGTATCTGAAGGACTGTGGAGTGGAACTGTTCACTGTTGCACCCAAGGACAGGACTAGACCCAATGAGGTGGAAACTGTGAGGAAGCAGATTTTGGCTAAGCGTTAGGTGATGTTTCCTGACATCATGAACGGTTTGACAGCAGAATGGGCTGCACTGGAAAGATATATGGCTTCTGTGGAAGGATAGCTGAAGAGGAAAAAGACTGTTCTTTTCACCTTTGCATCTGTGTTCTTTCTTGGGTTTCTATTTTCCTTTCATCATCCCATTTCCTGCCCCAACCCGCGAGTATGAGACTGCAGAAAAAAATACTCCCAAGAGAGAAAAACATTGTGGATCCCATTCTATTTCACAACCATCTCCTGCAAAACATACCGACCGACCCCCCAAATTATGCTTCTTACAACAAGTTGGTGTATTGGAGCACGCAAAGTGCTTATTTTATTTAAGCAGATTTAAAAGTGGAATGGTGAGGTGGAGGGGAGGCTAAAGGATGCTCAGGTCCGTTCGATTCCTGCGTGCACGGGAGTTGTCAAACGGACCGTCATTCTCCTCCTGCCATCCCTCATTTTATTCCATCAGGAATGTGGCTTCTGGATCCCAACTTCTGTCGTGGCAGCAGGGGGGTGTGCCCCTTGGCTGACAGCAGAACTAGTAGATGGTGGCATTGTGCTTTTTTGCTTGCCTATAAGAAAAGACAACAATATGATATGTGGGTGCTGCCCAGACTGTCAAGAATGCTGATATTAATGCCTGCTCTTATGGTTAGCAAAGGCTGATACAGAACTACTAACCTGGTTCCCTCCAAACATTTTGGACTACCAGCTCTCTTCAGCCCCAGATAGTGGTCAGGGATGATGGGAATTGTAGTCCAACAACTTCTGGAGGGCCACAGGCTTCCCATCCCTGATCTACTTGATCCTTGGAAATGCCAGGAGAATGATACTAAGATACCTAGAGATGGACAGCTCTGTCGTCCAACACCATGCTGCCTCTCCCTAGCCTCCAACATTTGTACCCATATCCCTGCCCAAATCACTGAGATCTTCAGAAGAGTTGCTGCTGGTGGCCCCCCATGGCTCAGATGTGCGGCTCATTTCCTCCAGAAACGCTACATTAGGTATTTGCCCGATTCTGTAGAGCTGCCTCCCAGCTGAGATTAGACAGGTCCCCTTCCCATTGAACGCCTGGCAAAGACTTCTTTTTCTTTCAGGTACCTTAGAATCATAGAATAGAATTGTAGAGCTGGAAGGGACCATGAGGGTTGTCTAGTCAAACCCCCTGCAATGGAGAGATATTTTGCCCAATGTGGGGCTCGAACCCACAACCTTGAGATTAAGAGTCTCCATGTGCAGTACTGACTGAGCTGTCCCAGGACTGAAAAATACCTTTCTCCTACAGCTGACATTTTCTGTTTTGATGATCAGTTTGTTTTTGTAAATAGCTTTTATGCGCACTGCTTAGAGACTTCAGTAATTTAACCCATATTTAAATACCTTTAGTAAATAAGATGACATCTGCTGCCTGTGACAGCTGCCACATTCTGCCTCATAGTAAGGCATGAAAAACACTTGCATTCCCCAACCCCAAGCAAGGGTATGAATATGAAAGAAGGTCTTGTCTGGGAAGATTTTGGACAACGAATGAAATAAAAAATTGACAACGCAAAAAGCAATGGGGGTGGCGGCAGGGGGAAGGAGTCACTGAGAGCAGCAGATGAAGCCACATGTGTTTGGGGTTTGGTTGCAGGGGGGTGGGGGTCCAATCAATTGAGAGAAAGATTAAGGGATTTACATAAAAGGTTTTGTGATTCTTTTTTAGGGGGTGATTTAAGGAAGGGGCTTAAGCAGAGGCCTTATTTCCTGGAAGGGGGCTCTTCCAGAAGATTGGGGCTGGCAGGGAGAGAGGGGGGGTAGGGTGGGGGGGTCACTTACCCAGCGGGCACGCCCCATTCTTGCATGCCAGCACAGGCTCCCCCAGATCTTCGTTGCGCAGCGATGCTGCTATTCTCCTAGCCACATAGCGGCAAGCTGAATTGGAGAGAGGAAATACTTAGCGATCTGCTATTTCCCTGGAGGAGATGGACACATCTGTGTGGCTGGTACTGGCTCCTGTCCAGGAATTCAGCCTCTAGTCTAGTGAGCGTTTACTTCCTAGCTTTTTGCCTGCACACAATGTGCCCCCCCTCCCAATTCTAAGAGAACCCAGGAGTCCAGGCTCCCCTTGCCTCCATTTGCAGACCCTCTACGTACCACCAATTATAAGTCACACCATGCTTTGGGAAGGAGAGTGCCGGTCAGCTTGGAAATTCTGCTATAGACCCCTTGCATAAACTGGATTATACAAGGCAGGAAGGAAGGAGGTGGAGTTGAAGAGCAAAGAAAGGCATTATGGGAAATGTAGTTTTATTACCTCTACTACAAGGTCAGGGGTGGGGGGGTAGCCTTGTTGATCTGTCGCTGCGAAGCAACAAAGGCTTTTAAGCGGCTTAGGCTTAATTGTTAGTCTCTCTAGAATGCCACAGGACTTTTCTACCCCATCTCAGAAAATCCATGAGTCCGTTCTTGGGGCTGTAATTTGTCTTTAGTGCTGTATTCTTTAAATTGCCATAACCTGCCCTGAGACCTTATGGTGAAGGGCAGGTAAGAAATCAAATAACTAATAATAAGGTTGTGTACCTTCCATAGTCTTTTATATGCCCCTTGAGGAGTTTCCAGGCGTCTCCCTGCCACATGTCCATATTTCTTTGCCTTTTTTCTCTTGTTTTGTTTTTTAAATGACTTGTGGGATTTTCCATCAGCATTGAATCCAGCCAAGTACGGAAGGTGACATCACGTTGCAGGAAGTCCCTGTCTTTCTGTCTTTACCTGTCCTGATATTAATGTATATGTACTATATTTTAAAAAACCACCGAAACGAAACAAACCTTTCATGCTGGAAAGCAGCAGAATGATTCTGTCAGCTTAAAGCTTAAAACTTAGGGCATTTTTCATATTACCTGCATTTCTGACCAGCGGCGTACCCAGGATCAAAACTGGGGGGGGGGCAAGCCATGGTCGTTCAGGGGCAGGGCCAAGGCATGGGAGGGGAGGGGCCACAAAGTGGGAATGTGGGCGGGGCTACGGAGCCCATGTGAAACTGACTCCGGGAAGAAGTTTCATCCTGGGCGCTGCCGTGGCTCCTGCTGCTGCTGCAGCCCAAGCAGAAGCGGTGGCGGCGTCTGCTGCGCGCTCGGAGGGCGCGCCGACCCAGGAGCTGCACCGCTGTGGACTATTGTTGCAGCCGCCAGGAGCGGCCCATGTGCAGCCCTCGGAGTTGGGGCCAGCGGGGTTGGGCATGCTGTTGAGCCGCAGCCAGAAGGAGCATTAAGTGGTGGCGGCAGCGCCGCCGGGGTTGGGCTGGGCTGGTTAGGGACGCGGCTCCCGCACTGCCCTCACGCTGGAGCTCGAGGACGGGAGGGAGAAACGGAGAGGAGGAGGAAGCCGCTTCCCTGTCTCCATTGCTCCTCCTTTCCCTTCGCGCGGGTCCCTTCCTCCCAGTGACGTCGCTAGCCTTTATGCGCGTCATGGACACCCTGCCCCCCTGGCGGGGTGCCTTCTGATTTGCTGCCCCGGGCTAAGACGCTTCAGGCTCTTCTTGCGGGACCCCGACGCATCTCCAGCTCAGCTGCAGCCACCGTGAAACAGTACGATTTTTTTAAAAAATTGCTTCTGGGGGGGGGGCAGCTGCCCCTCCCTGCCCCATGCTGACAGCTGCCCCTCCCTGCCCCATGTTTCTGACAGATGGCTCTGGCACAGAACTTGGGAGTTCACATCCTGTGAAAAAGATTGTGGTTTTTTTAAGCCTCAGCTTCTCTCTGGCCACTGACTGAAAGCTGCATAGACAAGATGTCAAGAGGAAAAGGGGTGGCTTCCTATAAATTGGAAGGGGAGTCCCCTGTTTCATAATGGCGAGGGTGGGGTTGTCAGGGAGTTCTTCCCTGGCTTCTGGCAAAATAAATACATTGCCCCTGCTTGCCTGCCTGCCTTTTCTCCTAGCATCTCCTGAGGGAAGGTTTCTGCTTAGAATGGTTGCTAAGACAGGTGGTTGCTGAGGAAATGACGTTTGGGAGGGGGGGGGAGAGGAAGAAGAAGGAAAAAAAGAAGAGGGGAATGTGGAGGGGGACTAGATAAACGAGTGTGTGACTGAGGGAGAAACTGAAGTATATGCCCTGCTCATCCATCCAGTGCTGAGCAACTGAGGTAAGGGGAGGAGAGCATGCTTAATAATGATGGGGAGGGGGTGATAAATAGAAATCGTGAGATATAGGATGAAGTGGGAAATATCAGGGGACTTTCACAGACTAAAAAGATGATTAAGCATTTTGCTGCTCTGTCAGAAAGGTCATTGCAGCACAGATGTGTTTTTGGCGGAAGGAGAGATGGGGTGCTGAATTGTTTGAGAACCTCATTGTTCTGTTTTATGTGGCGTATTAAGTCTCTTTTGTGTTTGGAGCCAGTTTCTGGGGGACAGCTGGGTGTACTATGTAATCTTCATAACGAGGAAGAATGAGCTAAAAGTTGGCTGTCAAAGACAAGCCCTGCCCAGTCATTGGTTGACTTGCTGTGATGTCATCAAATGGCCGCGGGCATTCTAGTGGCTCGGGAGAAAATGGCAGCCCTAGAAGGGCAACAAACATGGCAGGACCTACCAGGCTCTGCTAGTGAAAGGCTAATTAATTTGGACAAATGCCCAAACTTCCCCTTCACGTTCAGAAAAAAATGCTTCTTATAGCCCTAGCTTGCTTGTCCTCACGATGACGCTGTGATTTAAGCTGCCGCTGTTCCCATTTTACAGATGAGGAACTGAAGCTGGAAGGTTGTTGACTTCGCCCAGAGCCACACAGGGAATCCTTGGCTGAGCTGGAATTTGGAGTTGGGTGGAAAGGTAACAACTGTGCTCACTGCCATATGCCACACTGGGTCTCAGAGGCGTCTGGGCTCAGTGTGGGGAGGCAAGGCAAAGGCGGTGCAATTGTCCTTTCTTTTCAACGCCATTTTGTGCTTTTTCTTCTTCGCTGTTACTAGGCCCGATTGCCTCCTCGCAAACAGCTGCATCGCATCCCCAAAGCTGGCAACATCTGACCAGTTGATTACATGATGGCAAGTACAGAGCCAGTCACCGAGAAGATGCCCGGCAAGAAACCCAACCAAGGGTCAGCCGTTAGCCAAGAGAGCGGCCACGGCGCATCCGTTGGGAGTGGAGGAGAGAAGGAGAGCAGGGCCGAGGCGGAAGGAGAGGACCTGAAAGAGAACCTTCCCCCTCGGGACCCAGCCAACAGGGACGTCCCTTGGGCTTGCCCGGACGGCACGTTCGTCAAACTGGTCCTGGAGCCTGGCACGGGCTTAGATAAGCCTAAAGAAGGCTCCCTCTGCCAGGTCTTCCTCGAAGCTGAGCCAGGATCGCCCTTGAGTTACCCAACGCACCGGTGGGCTGAAGTGGAGCTGGGTGGCGGCGACGCCGAGTGGGACGGGGTCGTGGACCGTTGCCTGGAGACTATGCTGGCTGGGGAGCAGGCCGAGGTGCGGTTGGCGGCGGGAGGCACTGTGACCGTCCGGTTAGCGAGCTTCACAGAGGCCAAAGACTCCTGGGAGATGAGCGCCGCCGAGAAGTGGGACTTGGTCCTTGGCAACAAAGAACGGGGCGGGGAGCTGTACCGGGCAGGGGATGTTGCCGCTGCAGCGCGGCGCTACGCCAGGGCCTTGCGGCTGCTCGTGGTAGCCGCCCCTCCACCAGACTACGACCAGATCAAAGCCGAGCTGCATGCCAACCTGGCTGCTTGCCAGCTGAGGCTGCACCAGCCGGCCAACGCCGCCTGCAACTGCACCAAGACGCTGGCCTTGCAGCCGGCCAACACCAAGGCCCTCTTCCGGCGGGGCTTGGCTCACGATGCCATGAACGACCTGGAGGGGGCGGCGCAGGATCTGAAGGGGGTTCTGCAGGTGGAACCGGGGAACCGGGCAGCCCGGAGAGAACTGGAAAGAGTCATGGAGCGGATCAGGGCGCGGGATGCCAAGCTGGCCCGAGCCATGCAAAAAATGTTTGCCTGAATAAAAAGAATGCGGCAGTGCTGCTGGTGTTGATCTTTGTGGTATGTTTTCTTCATCCTGCCCATTTATAGAGCACATGATGTAGCGAATGTGGCACCCTCCACGTGTTTCGGACTACAACTCCCATCATCCTCTTGTCATTGGCTGGGGCTGATGGGAATTGTAGTCCAAGACACTCTGAAAGTACCAGGTTTGTTTCTCTGAATGGGTTGTCCCCCGCCCCATTTTTTTTGCTTCTCTGTGACGTGAATGATGGTTACTCTGAAAACCAGTTGAAGGAAACCACAGGGATTTCCCATAGGCATCTGGTTGGCCACTGTGAGAGCAGGATGCTGGACTAGGTGGGCCATTGCCCTGATCCTGCAGGCTCTGCTTTTGTTCTTAAGTCCATTCGAGTGGATACACAAACCCTTGTGTGGAAGATCAAAGCTAGGACTGCATAATTTCTGTGCAGCCACACAATACTGTACACAGATACAGATCTTGGCAACCAGCATGGAATTTGGCTGGGTGCAGAGACTGCTGCCTTCCTTTTATTTTAAACATGAGCACGTTTGCAACCCTTATGGATGGAAATGTATGGGCTGTGCCTGGTGAAATCTCAGCAATTAAAAAGGGGAGACCTGTTTTCTGAGCTGCTAGGATTACATTAGACACGTGATTTTACTAGAAATATTGCCTAGAAGTCAACACCTTCAAAATATTACCCCTCATCTCATACAGAGCTTTCATTTTTTTAAAAAAACTATATATACAGTAATGGCAAATTTCTAGACCTTATGGCTGCAAAAACACTTAGTGTGAAAACACATGGACTTGGTAGAATCTTGGAAGGAGGACTGGGTGCAGGGCTTCAACCTGCATAGGGCTTCAATATTTGGTGGTGTTTTGGGATCATCCCATAGTTGCAGAGTTGAATAAATGTTATTTTTTCCCCCCAAGGGGCAGCATATACAGACTTATTTTGCCCTACAGACCATCTCTCCCTTCATGCTCTTTAACACAGCCTCCTCTTTCCCTAAAATCCTTCGAAAAGCAAAATTCTGGAAACAAACTACAAACATACCAGCTGCTTGTAAACTGCCGTAATTCCCTCCCCTGTGTGGTAGATTATTTGGGGTGGGGGGTGGGGAGAAGGGGTGTTTCAGGCAATCCCAAGCAAAAACCTTGGCGCAACCCTGAAATGATGGTGCGTTGCTGGCGAAAGCTGGGTGATGGGTTCCAGTCAGGCGTTCTGATGTAGCCAAGAGAAGCTGCTCAGAAAACCCGCAGTTCTCCCTTGCTGTTATCATTGCGGGTTCTTCCCATTTGCCACCCCTGCAGCCAACCTCCTTTTACCGTGGGCTGTCTCACATGCTCCACTATCACTTTGAATCCATACGTACCCCTCTTGTTGTTCCTAAGCAACCATCTCCTGAGAGACAGCAGAGCTTGGGAAGTCCATATTGGGGGACGGGTAAACAGAGGGGAAATAATGGGGAGGGGGGAGGGAACACTGGGTTTTGAAAGAGAGAGAGAGAGAGAGGAGGTGAGGTGAATGGCGGGGGAGAGGAAATTCTGAATTTTCTGGCATAGCTCATACACCATCTGCAAAGACACCGAGAGGAGCTGAGGCCAGGCAGGATCCAGGAGGAATAGATGGGCCAGGTTGTGACAAGGGGGGCTTGGCATCTATCCCCATTGTCGAGAAAAATGCAAGGGGTTCCACGCAGAGCAAATTGGGGTGCCGGTGCTAGTAGCTAATGCTGTTTAAAAATACAGCCAGGTAGGATGTTGAGAATCAATCAAATGTCTTTATTAAGTAATAGAGAGAGATTCTGTAACCAGTCACTTGCAAACAGAGAGATAATAATAACAGAGTCCAACATCCAATAAAAGAAAAGTGGGTGTGCGGGGAATGAATTGGGAGCTCATGTGACGGAATATGGGGTTTGGTGGAGTCTGGGGCGGGGCGGGTGGCCTGGAAATGAGAAGCCGAACAGCCAATACCCAGATTTAATTATGCCCTGCAGCGCCTGAGCCATTCAACATATGCTTACACTTCTGTGCCCATGTCTAGCCTCATATATGCTAAATTTTTCTCAATGCTCCTTGGAGCCAATCTGCTTGTCATACAGAATGAAGTGGTATGATTCCATGTTTAAAAATACCCCACCCCTAAAAAAAACAACCCCACACACCCTTCCCTGCATTTAGTAAGCTAGCCCATCAGCATGAAAGGTTTAGCATAGTTCTCCCTCTGCTGTGCTAGTTTATTCCATTCAGGGAACTTTCTGAAAAATCCCATCCTGGACCAGCAAACTGAAGTGCTATAGTCCAGAATTCTACTGCCTTTTTTTTTTAGCACAGTATGCTGACTGTCTCTAAAGTTGGCTCTGTACACTACAGAATGAAGTGACAGTGAACTGTCCCATTTCAGATCGTAGCTGGGGAATGCCATATTTGAAAGTCGGCTTAGAAACAAACAAACCTCCTTGTAAATAAAACAGTAGTTCCTCAACCTCCCCCCCCCACTCCCTGCAGACCACTGGAAAATTGCTGACTTGATTATTTTTCTTCCCAGCATAGCAATGCTGATGTGCCGCACTAGATACTGTATGATTTCTAGGGAAGGTTTTTAGCTTTTGTTTTTTGCTGCTTTTGTCTCCTATATATTGTATTTATTTTGTTGTGTCAATACAGTAAGCCATAAGAAAGAAAAGCAGTGACTAAAATTCAATTTAAAAAGCAACATGGCTATTTGATATGACGGATGTGCCATCTCCCAACCTCAAGCACAAATCCACAGACATACTGCAGACCCTGCGAATGAAGCTTGCGGGTTGTCTGTGGACCATAGTTTGGGAAGTCCTGTCTATCAGGAAGCCCTGATAGAAACTTATCTTCCATAAGAAGGGTCTCGTCCATCTCTTCTCCTGCTGTTCGTTACATTTTCTATTTAAAAAATCCCATCCTTCCTTCAAAGAGCTAAGGACAGAATACATGGTTCCTGTGTTTAATCCTCACCACGACCCTGTGAGGTAGGTCAGGCCGTGAGACGGTCATGCAGCCAAGTGGTCAAAGTCAAATACTGTATACTCTTACATGTTCATAATAATAATAATAATAATAATAATAATAATAATAATAATAAATTTATTATTTGTACCCCGCCCATCTGGCTGAGTCTCCCCAGCCACTACTCTTAGTCTTATCACTGATACTTATAAGCCGCTCTGGGGCTCGGGAGTCATTTTTGGTTGAAGAACAGGATAAAAATGCTGCTAAGATACATACGCTTTGCCATTACATCACATGGGCACTATTTACAAGGTGTCATTAAAGTAGGGGATCAGTTTATTTTTATTTTTATTTTAAAAAAGTGAAATCTCCGCACTCCCCGCAGCTGCAGTCTGAAGTGCTTGCAAACCGTAGACTAGGCCTCACTGGGTTACTCCGTACAAGTCAAAATGCCTTTCTTGCAGTCTTGCCCTGGCTTCTGCCTTGCTCACGGGAAATACCACTGTCACACCCTGTTTTTTGAGGCTCTGCTGCTTGTTCCCCATATTTTGCCCATTCTCCACCTATTTCTTTTTGCTTTTTAACAAATAAAAAATAACTAAAAGTGGTTGTGGTATGTTTTTCATATGGCAGCCAAGGAACGGCCTTGCTCTCCAAATGAAAGTTTTAAGTGACTGTTTATTACCTCTATAAACCCAGCTTGTAAGGCAAGCAATGTGGATAAGAGATGGCTATATTTTAATCTACCCACAAGCATTGAGAAGAGAGTGGGTAGGAATCCGAATAACTGGCTACATACAAGGCTTTGTGTGATAGCTCAGTCAGTAGAGTGGGAGACTCTTCATCACAAGGTTGTGAGTTTGAGCCCTACATTGGGTGAAAGATTCCTGCATTGCAGAGGGTTGGACTAGATTTATCCTTGTGGGTCCCTTAGGTAAAGGCAAAGGTAAAGGACCCCTGACAGTTAAGTCCAGCCGCAAACGACTCTGGGGTTGCGGCTCTCATCTCGCTTTACTGGCCGAGGGAGCATGACAGTTTTTCCGGGTCATGTGGCCAGCATGACTAAGCCGCTTCTGGCAAAACCAGAGCAGCGCACGGGAACATCGTTTACCTTACCGCTGGAGTGCAACTTATTTATCTACTTGCACTTTGATGTGCTTTCAAACTGCTTGGTTGGCAGGAGCTGGGACCGAGCAACGGGAGCTCACTCCGTCGCGGGGATCTGAACTGCCGAAGAGATCCTTTAAAGCAATACAGGGAAAGCTCAAGAAGGGCTGGGCAGCTAGAAGCAGATGCCCAAATGAAATGGTGAAGGGAAGGCTTTGGCTTCCTAACTGCACGTGAATATTTTTGACCGCTATCTTGAATAACGGTTTGGGAATCAACCTATTTTAGAAGGGGTTCCTATCTAAAACGGAGAGCTAAAAGACAACAGAGCGAGGCTGTATTATTTAGTGCAGAGAGGAAGGGTGGATTCGGATGGAAAACAAAATAAAAGGGAGGTAAGAGGTTCAAACTGCCCCCAATATTCGGTCACTCCACCTCCTCCTGCAAGGAAGGGAGAATTGTCTGATGGAACAGCAGCAACATTGGCAGAGCATCTTATTTGGCCTTATTTCACATGGTGGAACTACCAGAAAGCAATTGTGGATACAAAGGGATAATGCTTAATGAATACACAGGTGTGATGCATTGTCCTGTTAAACGGGCAGTCGGATGCATGCAGAATGCAGCAGAAGGAAGGCGGCTGTTGCCATGGGCGCGAGAGAGCGGAGCCTACTCTTTGGGGAAGGAAAGAAGCAAGCAAAGTACTCTGGATTAAAATAAAAAAAATTAAAAACCGGCAGGATGGAAAATTTGTTGCGAGAAGCCCCAGCTGACGGACCCCCTCGGGTGTGTCAGCATTCAGTCTGAATATCGTCTTCCGGAAGTCATTTTGCTGAATAGGTACCATTAATACTGCCGAGAGCTTTGGGGGAGACGGTTACCAAGCATTCCAAGTATTGTTGGCGGTGGGGGAGGAGACGGTTGCTAAGGACCGCAGGGGAGACGGTTGCCAAGGACCATCCTTGGGAGCAACGGTTGCCGGGGTGTGTTGTCGTTTTCCTTCCAGGGCTGTTGACACCAATTGCCAGGGGCACAGGAGGAGTCGGAAGGCAAGGCTGCCGGGCGCTAAGGGTCCCAGTCATTGTCATGGTGCTGGGCAGCGATGATGATCACTACAGTGAGGATTGTGCACAGGACCATGGCCGCGATGCCCACAGCCAGGCTGATGAAGGAGAAGTTGCGGGCCTCTCGTGAGGCAATTTCTGCTGATACGATGTCGCCGCGGGCAACTGCAGTCCGCACCTGAAGTGAGAGTAGAATGGTTATTTCGTGTGCTGTTTAATGCCAAAATAGGCTTCTGAGCAGTTTACAAAACATACAACCCAATTATTTGATTGATTGATTGATTGAATTAATTTATACACCACCCTATACCCGGAGGTCTCAGGGTGATTCACAGAATAAAATCAAAATATAAAACCACAAAATACATAATCAAAATAAAAACAACAATCCAATAACCCCCCCCCAAAAAAATTTTTTAAAAGAGCATAGGTTTGCCTGTTCTGGGGGTTCCCCCAGGACTCTGCAATAGATTTGGGGGTGGTCAGTGTGTGTGGGGGGGGAAGAGCTCCCAGGCCCTTTTAATATCCTCCCATTTTTTGTTAGCCTTTGTTAGACTGTTCATCTCTTCCCTGTCCCTGTTTTTATCCGCTGGACTGTTTTAAGGGTTGTTTATTTTTTTGATAGGGACGCGGATGGCGCTGTGGGTTAAACCACAGAACCTATTGGGCTTGCTGATCAGAAGGTTGGCAGTTCGAATCCCCACGACAGGGTTAGTTCCCGTTGCTCTGTCCCAGCTCCTGCCAACCTAGCAGTTCGAAAGCACATCAAAGTGCAAGTAGATAAATAGGGAGGGTAAACGGCATTTCTGTGCACTGCTCTGGTTCGCCAGAAGCGGCTTAGACATGCTGGTCACATGACCTAGAAGCTGTACGCCAGCTTCCTCGCCCAGTAAAGGGAGATGAGCACCGCAACCCCAGAGTCGTCCGCGACTAGACCTAATGGTCAGGGGTCCCTTTACCTTTATTTTTTTAATATGGTTTCAGCTTTCCAAATAGCTCCGTTAATTTATTGTGGTTGTCTATGGATTTTGTTCTCTGTGCTGGTTATGGATTTATTGTGGCATCTTTGCGGTATTTTATTTATATTTTTGACTTTCAAAAGCTGTTTTTAATTCTCTGCAAGTTGTCCAGAAGCCTATGTTTTACAGAACAATGAATAAATAAATAGTCTGGCTGGAACTTCCGCTCTGTGCTGCTCAGCTCCAGATAACTTAACCTTGAAAGAGAACAAACTACAGTGGTGCCTCGCTAGACGAATTTAATTCGTTCCACGGGTCTTTTCTTATAACGAAAAATTCGTCTAGCGAATCCCATAGCAATGCATTGAATGTTTTTATTTTATTTTTTTGCCCATAGGAATGCATTAATTGAATTTCAATGCATTCCTATGGGAAACCGCGATTCGCTAGATGAATTTTTCATAAAACGAATTCGTCTAGCAAGGCAACTAGAAAAAAACTTTCATTAAGCGGAAATTTCGTTAAGCAGGGCATTCGTTAAGCGAGGCACCACTGTACCCCAGTGTGGAAACTGGGCCCCAAGTGTGTAAAGGGAAATTAAACAGAAGAGGGACAAGGGGAGGCCAGGACAAGTAATAAACTCAGAGGGTGGAACTGCAATTCCCAGGATTCCCTGGGAGAAGAAATGATTATCAGCCATAAGCTATACAAAGAAACACACCCCATTGTGTTCAAATGCTTAGACCAGGAGTGGGGAGTCTTAGGCCTATGGCCCAAATATGACCGTCTGGGTCTTTCGATGTGGCCCTCAGGATTCTCTCCAAGCCACAGCCCTCACCATCCCTGCTCCCATGGCCTCCTTTGCCTGGAATGTGTCACTGAACTGTGAGAATCCCTTATGCTTGTCTGGATAGAGAGAGGTATATGTATGGAAACCCCTTGACCTATGCAAACCCTGCAACATTTCTCTGATGAAAATAGAGATGTCCCCTCCAAGTTTTCTTTGATGAAAATAGGGATGTCCTAAGGAAAGGCCAAAGTATCCAAAACTTTGGCCACCTCATGAGAAGAGAAGACCCCCCCTGAAAAAGACCCTGGTGTTGGGAAAGATGGAGGGCACTAGGAGAAGGGGACGACAGAGGACGAGATGGTTGGACAGTGTTCTCGAAGCTACCAACATGAGTCTGGCCAAACTGCGGGAGGCAGTGGAAGACAGGAGTGCCTGGCGTGCTCTGGTCCATGGGATCACGAAGAGTCGGACACGACTAAACGACTAAACAACAACAAGGAAAGGCATGACATTCCAGGATCAAGTCAGAAACCGGGATGGCTTCTGTAAATCTGGACAGTCCCTTGGAAAATAGGGACACTTGGAAGGTCTACCTATGCGTAACTGGGATGTAGCCAAACTATAAAGGGAAGAGTCACATCTGTCGCCCCACCCACTTTTGCCTGTAGCCCCACCCATCACTGACATCTACCCCCCCCTCACCTGAAGGTATTGCCTATGAGGCAATGTGGCCTTCAGGCTGAAAACATTTCCCCACCCTTAGCTTAGTGTCTAGTTCAGGGGTTCCCAAACTAAGGCCTGGGGGCCGGATGCGGCCCAATCACCTTCTAAATCCGGCCCGCGGACGGTCCAGGAATCAGCATGTTTTTACTTGAGCAGAATGTGTTATTTTATTTAAAATGCATCTCTGGGTTATTTGTGGGGCCTGCCTGCTGTTTTTACATGAGTAGAATGTGTCCTTTTGTTTAAAATGCATCTCTGGGTTATTTGTGGGGCATAGGAATTCGTTCATATAATTTTTCAAAATATAGTCCGGCCCCCACAAGGTCTGAGGGACAGTGGACCGGCCCCCTGCTGAAAAAGTTTGCTGACCCCTGGTCTAGTTAACTCCATTTAGGACTGTAGCAAAAACCAGTTTGTAGCTTTTATAAATTGCTCCAAGAGCACTTTTCCAACGTTGTCATCTTTATAGCATGTTCCCAGAACACTTTTCTCTCTGAGTAGGAGTCAGCGGCCGCCAAGCACCAGAGTTACATGCTATTTATCCTTTATGGGTGGGCGGGCGGGCAGGCAGGCAGGCAGAGATGGACTCGGCACCTCAGCTGGAGGCAAGAAACCTTGCGCTCTTCCAGCTTGGCAAAATGGCTGCCAGCCTCCTCTCAAGCACGGGATTATTTCCAGAGCACAGAACGAAGCGACTGAGTACAAAATGTGTATGCGTGTGGGAGGTGAGGAGTGCCAGCCAGACGTGAACAGGGAGTGCGCCGAGCATATGTTCCTGAGGAATTAAAACTGTTTCCTTTCCCCCCATTTTAACTCCTTGCAATATTCCTCAAAATCTTCAGCACGTTTCTGCGGATGAGAAAGGGTGGCTTATCGCTCACAACCTGGGACAGGATTTACCGTCGTGACAAGATTAAGACCTTTAACAGCAACGGTGTCGGTTGCCACCCTATTCAAGCCCATTGACCGCATTAATAATAATAATAATAATAATTATTATTATTATTATACCCCGCCCTTCCCAGTCAAGACTGGGCTCAGGGTGGCTAACAACAAGAATATCAAAGCAAACATAAAAGAGACAATTCAATTAAAATACAGATTAAATACAATGTTAAAATTCAATTTTAAAATTAGGAATCTACAAATGGAACCTCATTTAAATAGGATAAAACCTTAGGGGAGGGTAACACCGGGGTCAGACTGAGTCAGTCCAAAGGCCAAGCAGAACAGCTCTGTCTTCAGGCCCTACGAAAAGATGACAACTCCTGCTGGGCCCTAGTCTCCTGAGAGTGAGCGTTCCACCAGGTCGGGGCCTGTTACTGAGAAGGCCCTGGTCCTGGTCGAGGCCAGTCTAACCACCTTGTGACTCGGGATCTCCAGTATGTTATTATTTGTGGACCTTAACGTCCTCTGCGGGGCATACCAGGAGAGGTGGTCCCGTAGGTACGAGTGTCCTAAGCCGCATAAGGCTTTAAAGGTCAAAACCAGCACCTTAAACCTGACCCTGCACTCCACCGGGAGCCAGTGCAGCTGGCAAAGCACTGGATGAATGTGATGCTGTGGCAAGGACCCGCTGGAGTTTCTGGATCAGTTTCAAGGGCAGCCAAGCAGGGTTGCGCAACAGCCGTGATCATTGCGACCAAGATGTCGTTGAACTACAACTCCCATCATTCCTGACCATTGGGAAAGCTGCCAAGGAACGATGAGGGTTGTCGACCAACTGTTTAACAGTGGAACGGTCTACTTCGGAAGGTGGTGGACTGTCCTTCATTGGAGGTTGTTAAATGGATGTTGGATGGCAGTCTATCAGGGGTTCTTTTAGCTGCGATTCATCATTACAGGGGGCAGGACAAGACGAGCCACGGGCTCCCTTCCATCTCTACTGTTCTATGATTATAGGAAAATAGTTCCATAGACTCATAGAATGGTAGATTTGGAAGGGACCCTGCAAAGCAGGAATCTCAACTAAAGCTTCCAAGACCGGCAGCCATCCAACCTCTGCTTAAAAACCTCCAAGGAAGGAGAATCCACAACCCCCCCTGGGGGGGGGAGACCATTCCACTGTCAAACAGCTCTTATTGTCAGGAAGTTCTTCCTGATGTTTGGTCACAATCTCCTTCCTTGTAATTTGAAGCCATTGGATCGATTCACTCAAGAGCAGGAGAAAACAAACTTGCTTCATCTTCCATGTGACAGCCAGTGCCGGATTTATGTATAAGCTAAACAAGCTATACAGTTCAAGAAGGATACTGACAAGCTGGAACGTGTCCAGAAGAGGGCAACCAAAATGGTCAAAGGCCTGGAAATGATGCCTTATGAGGAATGGCTTAGGGAGCTGGGTATGTTTAGCCTGGAGAAGAGAAGAAGGTTAAGGGGTGATATGATAGCCATGTTCAAATATATGAAAGGATGTCATATAGAGGAGGGAGAAAAATTGTTTTCTGCTGCTCCAGAGAAGCGGACACGGAGCAATGGATTCAAGCTACAAGAAAGAAGATTCCACCTAAACATTAGGAAGAACTTCCTGACAGTAAAAGCTGTTCGGCAGTGGAATTTGCTACCAAGGAGTGTGGTGGAGTCTCCTTCTTGGAGGTCTTTAAGCAGAGGCTTGACAGGCATATGTCAAGAATGCTTTGATGGTGTTTCCTGCTTGGCAGGGGGTTGGACTGGATAGCCCTTGTGGTCTCTTCCAACTCTATGATTCTATGATTCTATAGCTTAGGGCCCCAAAAAATTTAAAGGGGAAAAAAACTGGACGTACTTTTCCAAAATATAAGATAAAAAACAAATAAAATAAAATGTACATACATCAACAGTGTTTTGTGTTGCGATAGGCTCCTATGATGTAGGTAATGGGCCCCGCCTGCTAGCCTGCTCCCTAAAATATCACATATAAAGGGCCCCATTACCTTCAGTAGCTTAGGGCCTCATCAAACCTAAATCCAGCCCTGGCAACAGCCCTTGAGATATTTGAAGATGATTGACTAAGATATCGTCTCTCAGTCTCCTCTTTTCCAGACTAAACGTACCTAGCTCCTTCAACCATTCCTCATCAGGCTTGGTTTCCAGACCCTTTATTATCTTGGTTGCCCTCGTCTGCACACCTTCCAGCTTGTCAACATCCTTCTTAAACTGAGGTGCCCAGAATTGGACACAGTATTCCAGGTGTGGTCTGGCCAAGGCAGAATAGAGTGGGACTATTACTTCCCTTGATCTGGACACTATACTTCTGTTGATGCAGCCTAGAAGAGCATTAGGTTTTGGTTTTGGTTTGCTAATGCAACCCCCCCCCCGCCACGCACACAGAAATAGAAATACATTTTAAATAAGACTGAAACCCTAACGAAGTAGACACTTGTTTTAAAGACCCATTTATCCCACTGAGAAAGCCTGTTGGAACAGGAATGGATTCCATAGTATGGGAAGAATGCAGATGCAGTGGTACCTCGCAAGACGAATGCCCTGCAAGACAAATTTTCCGCAAGACGAATGTGTTTTGCAATCTGATGGTGGCTCGCAAGACGAATACGTTTTGCGAAAAATTTAATTAATACGTTCCTATGGTCAAAAAAAGAAATTTCAGTGCATTCCTATGGGAAACCGCGATTCGCAAGATGAATTTTTCGCAAAACGAATTGACTCGTGGAACGAATTAAATTCGTCTTGCGAGGCACTACTGTAGTAAGTGCTGGTTGTATCTTGACATGAAGGCTTTCCCACAGAACAAAGCCAGCCCCACCAAAAGCCCTGCTCTGAGTTACTGCGTAGCAGGTTTCTGGGATCTTTGCAGGAGAAGCTCTCCTGTAGCCTGCAGCAATCTACTGGGTTTACAAGGGATAAGGCAACCCCTCAAGTAACCTGGTCCTGAGCTGAACAGGGCCTTGTACGGATAGCTCAGCCGGTAGAGCATAAGACTCATGATCCCAGGGTCGTGGGTTCGAGTCCTGAAAGATTCCTGCATTGCAGGAAGTTGGACTAGGTTTCCTTCCAAGTCTACAGTTCTATGATTCTTGTCCCTCCCCTCTTCTCTTCCTCAGCTGGTCGCTCACCTGCACGGCCTTGATGATAGCAATGATCCCCGTGGGCCAGAAGCAGCAGATGGTGGTGAGGACTGCGATGGGAAGGTAATCGTGGGGCGGGCGCCTCGGTTCCAGGATGGCGATGCCGGGGGTCATCTGTGTAGGGGACAGAGATGGTGGAGGAGGAGGGTTGGCCTGAGGGTAGGCCTGCAAGCAAGAGGGGAGAAAAGCCCATGTCACGGGAGGAAGGAATCTCCGTTTTGCTTCTCTCCGGGAGTATCAAAGGTGGCCTAAAGCAGGCACCCCCAAACTCGGCCCTCCAGATGTTTTGGGACTACAATTCCCATCATCCCTGACCACTGGTCCTGTTAGCTAAGGGTGATGGGAGCTGTAGTCCCAAAACATCTGGAGGGCCGCAGTTTGGGGATGCCTGGCCTAGAGCATTCAGCACACTCAGGTGGATTTCATATTGTAAACCCCTCGGAAAGCATAGGCCCGGCCTAACTGCTGTTAGTAACGCACCAGGCACATGAATGGCACAATATATGTGAATAAACACTTCCAGAACTGTACCACTTCGGGATGCAGGTGGGAGACAGGGTTCTAGGGATGGGGAAGAATCTTGATTCACTTAAGGTTTTTAGATACAGTGGTACCTCGACTTACGAATAACTCAACTAACGAATGTTTCGAGTTACGAACGGAGCTCCATCCGCCATTTTGGATGCGGTTTAGATAGGATTTTTTTGACTTACGAAATTTTAAAATCCCCCCATAGGCTTCTACTTACGATTTTTTCGACTTACGAAGGTCCATTCGGAACGGATTAAATTTGTAAGTTGAGGGACCACTGTATTCACTTATGTTTTTACGTGTGACGAAAATGCGGGAGGCAGTGGAAGACAGGAGTGCCTGTTGTGCTCTGGTCCATGGGGTCACGAAGAGTCGGACATGACTAAACGACTAAACAACAAATGCTGCCCAGAGTTGCTGGGGAATCCCAGCCAGATGGGCAGGGTATAAATAAAATCATAATCATAATTTAAAAGGCAAACCTGCCAAAAAGCACACTCTCCAAAACAACGCACAGACTGAAACACAGCCACCTTTCAAACTTTGCTCCAGATTTTTGCAGTGCAGTTCTCCAGCCAGATAACGTGCACACAAATGCAGGTACTAGGTTAAAGTGTGCCTTAAAATGCACAAATGAATGACAATAGCATGCAAAAACTCATCATTTTGGTGACTCCCCACCTGTTCTGGCACCCCACATATATACACAGTGGAACCTCAGTTTACGAACACCTCGGTTTACGAATTTTCGGTTTACGAACGCCGCGGACCCATCTGGAACGGATTAATTCGCTTTCCATTACTTTCAATGGGAAAGTTCGCTTCAGTTTATGAATGTTTCAGTTTATGAACAGACTTCCGGAACCAATTACACCCATGCTTCGGGTTAAGTACGCTTCAGGTTGAGTACTCCGCGGACCCGTCTGGAACGGATTAATCCACTTTCCATTACTTTCAATGGGAAAGTTCGCTCCAGTTTATGAACGCTTCAGTTTAAGTTCTCCGCGGACCGTCTGGAACAGATTAATCCACTTTCCATTACTTTCAATGGGAAAGTTCGCTTCAGTTTATGAACGCTTCAGTTTATGAACAGACTTCCGGAACCAATTGTCTTCATAAACCGAGGTACCACTGTACTGTAAGTGGAAAATTGTACTGTAAGTGGGGAGCACCCTCTAAATACCCTCTCTGCTACTCTCTCTCCAATCCGGATCAGAAATACTGTAGCAAAACTATCCACAACTGGAAGCTGGAATTGAAGCAGGAGGCAGCAGAATGTGAGGAAAATTGGTGGCTGTGGCTGCTGCGCTGTCCCGCATTTCAGCTGTTAGGGGGGAAGGCTGAGCAGTAGGGTGATGACTTTTTTACAACCTCACTTCCCTGTATCATAATTTGATGAGCTTTCACTAAAGATTAGATAAAATCTTACTTTCAAAGAGATTTGATTTTAAAAAACCACGCACAAAATGATTTTAAAAAATTTATCAGTTTTTTGACCATTTTTGAAGTCACTGTAAGCAGATATAAAATTGAACCCAAGCTTTAGAGTCACATATATACAACATTATATAGGGTCATCAAACACACAAGGAAGCTTTTTTTAGCTGCATTAACAGTATAGACGCCGCTAGAGGACGATGTTTTGCTACCTCTCCTGTAGGTTCTTTTTCCAGCATGCCCGGCAGGGTCTGCTGGCTGAGTTTTAAGGTCCCAAAAAGGGGCTTTTACCTTGCGCAGGTGTGACATTTGTATACCCTATCATAGCTGCCAAGTTATCCCTTTTTTACAGGGATTTTCCCTTATGCTGAATAGGCTTTCTCGCGAGAAAAGCGAAAACTTGGCAGCTATGTACCCTATGTTGCTAAGAACACTCCCCATTGTGGAATGTGGTGTTGTGTCCAAATTTGATACGAAATATTTATAAAATTGTTAATACAATTTTATGAAATGGTAAAACGGCATGCAAAAAAAATTAAAACCGGTTTGTGTGTGACCTTTTTAAATATTTCAATGGGATATATACCTCATTTTAGTCATCAATAGGCAAAAGTTCATCCATTTGTGCTACAGGAAATAATTTTTGAGGAAAAAAATGAAAAAGTCATCACCCTACTGAGAAGCCGAAGAAGAAGAAGAAGAAGAAGAAGAAGAAGAAGAAGAAGAAGAAGAAGAAGAAGAAGAAGAAGAAGAAGAAGAGGAGGAGGAGGAGTTTGGATTTGATATCCCGCTTTATCACTACCCGAAGGAGTCTCAAAGCGGCTAACAATCTCCTTTCCCCTCCTCCCCCACAACAGACACTCTGTGAGGTGAGTGGGGCTGAGAGACTTCAGAGAAGTGTGACTAGCCCAAGGTCACCCAGCAGCTGCATGTGGAGGAGCGGAGACGCGAACCCGGTTCACCAGATTACGAGTCTACCACTCTTAACCACTACACCACACTGGCTCTCAGGAAAGCCCTGCTGCACATCCAGCCTTTTCTCTGCCCCTTTGGGCTCTGGGAAGGGCCACAAGAACTCTCCAGCTCTCTCTTCCCCATTTCCAGGTATGAATTAATTTATTTGATTATTTCCCAGCGCCACACATATATGCAATTGCACACAAGTTGATCACACCCATAAGAAGCACTGCAGATTGCCCCCCCCCCAACCATAAACAACTCACCGCCCCTACTGGGTAGACCGGAAGGTATGCCGTGCACGGCTGCAGCTGGACAGGGTATCCCGGGTGCATATAGCCTCCGATCGGTAGGGTCCCAACTGGTGGATGAGTCTGCACTACGTAGCCCTGAGGGGCTCCATTGAACTGAGTTTCCTGCATGTAGGGGTCCGGGGGGAGGCGCGGCAGGGTAGCGGAATGGTGGCGTGGCGGGCGTGGCAAGGTGGCTGATGTAGGGGGAGGGCGTGGCAGGGTAGCAGCCCCTCCAAGCCGGGGCAATGTGGCAGTGCCTGAGTGGACGGCAGTGCCTGAGTGGACAGCAGGGGTGTCGCTGTAACCGGGGATGGGGGCATCTTGCGGTGGTGGAGGAGGCGGCTGCAAAGGGGCGTTGTAGGGGGGAGGAGAGGTGTGGGGTACGGAGTCAGGGAGCCCTAAGGGGGAAGGAAAAGACAACATGGGGGGGGGGAACCACAAAGAAAATATATTAAAGAAGCATCAATATATACTCAGCAGCACAGCATAATTTGAGGTTAAAAGAATTTCAGAAATAGACTGGAAAGAGAAGTTGCTGAATTACAACTTATCACCAAGCTCAAAACCATGGAGGGACCTGGTTTGAACAGAGACATAGGATTCTTATCTCATTATACATGATAAAGCGATCTTCAGCCATCTCAACCCTTGCTTTTTCATGCAAAACCATTTGCAGTCGTTTTCAGTCATCAACAGCTATCAGTCAGTCAATCACCCACTTCCACCACCCTTCTGAGTGATACCCCTCCCCACCCCCTCCCCACCCCTTCTCCACATAAGTGCCTGGGGACTCCTATTTCAGTGTATCTGAAGAAGTGTGCATGCACACGAAAGCTCATACCAAAATAAAAAACTTAGTTGGTCTTTAAGGTGCTACTAAAGGAATTTTTTTAGCATAATTTGAAACATTGGACTTTAGCTGGTAAGGGGTTCAGAAACGCCCCCAAAACAACAACAACAACAATCCCCCAAACAGGACTACGTGTGTCTTTTCCGCGAAACCTCCCTTTCAACAACTGAACAAAGGCACATTCATTTAATATATCCAGCAACATTGTCTTGAATTCAAATCTCATCCACCAAAGTGCTTGCAATCCGCCTGAGCTTCTTGTTGCCTACAAATCAGATACGCATTCTCCCCATTCTGGCACTCAGATGACTGGTGAAAACGACTTTTCAAACAAACATACCAGACCTATGTATGCTTTTCTCTTAGCTTGGCCTCTCATGTTCACTCAAATAAGTTCTAACGCTGGTGGGATGCCCTTTCGATGGAAATCCAGCTAAACATCAAAGCACTCATCATAGAGATGCAATGTGACATTACTTCCCCCATACTGCACCTTTACCAGGCTGATGTACAAGGGGCAGAGGAAGGCACGCCATGCTGTCATATTGAACAAAGCCCAGAAATGAAGATTCACAGTCTGTATTTTGCAGGAGGGGCCCAAGCTTTAGGTTTGCACAATTAAGGGACGTCCCTTTCCCCCGATAAGCATTCATCATGCTTTGCGCTCATGATATTATTGGGGCGGTTAAACACAGCCGCACTTTCAATATCATTTGCACCTGCAAAAGCTTTGGGGTGCTTTGCTTGCAGTAAGTCAATGATATAGTAACGTTGCAGAAATACAGTAGAACTGCAGAATGGCATACCTGCCAAGTGTCCTGGGAAAAAACAGGATATCCTGGTTTTTTTGTGAGATTGTGGTGGCCATTTTGGGTGCTGTGCTATCGCGCTGCGCTCTCGCCCCCCAAAAAACACTTGGGGGGGCAAGAGTGAGTCGTGGGGCACATGACTCACATGGGAGTACGTCCTGGAAGATTAACATCCCAGTTTTGGGTGGGCTGTCCAGTATAAATCCACCACTAATGTACTATTATTGCATCAGTTACAGGCACTAGTCTGGAGGTCTTTTTGCAGTCTAGAAAGTGACAGAGAAAGAAATTGCAAAATGTGAGATGAATGAATGACTATAACTAGAATCATAGAGTTGGAAGAGACCACAAGGGCCATCCAGTCCAACCCCCTGCCAAGCAGGAAACACCATCAAAGCATTCTTGACATATGCCTGTCAAGCCTCTGCTTAAAGACCTCCAAAGAAGAAGAAAGATGTAGGAACACCCTGCAGGTCTATCAGGATGAACGCTCCTTGCCATATAACCACACTGTGTAAACAAATAAGAATGAAAGCTTTCTAAAGTCTGGATCTAGACCAGGCTTCCTCAACCTCGGCCCTCCAGATGTTTTGAGACTACAGTTCCCATCATCGCTGACCACTGGTCCTGCTAGCTAGGGATCATGGGAGTTGTAGGCCAAAAACATCTGGAGGGCCGAGGTTGAGGAAGCCTGGCCTAGACTAAGCATCATGTAAGCTTTGAGCAGGCAAATTAGGATGGATGCTGAATAAGCAGGTTGCCTGGGGGAGCCCTTTTCCCCAGCATTAGGTAACTAATTTTGTGTCTCTGCCTTTCCCTAAGCTACGCTCTTCCGCTCTTCCGTTCTGTGGGTCTTTTCAGTTTGCAAGCTTGAGGGCAGGGCCTCTGCCTCACACTTTAATCAATGCGAGTTGTTTTTTTGGAGATCACAATTGTCTGAAAAGTGAGGTGGATCGATGGAGAACGATTGTAGCATGGAACCGGTGAAAAAGAGGCAGGCAGTGGAGAGTGTGTGTCAGGGACCCTGGGGAGACTGAATTACAAATGTCTTTGGCCTGAGGCAGGGAACTAGTCTAATGTGCTGCCTCGACAGGCCCGGCTTGGGTGTTTGCCGCTTCCTTCTGAAATGGCAGCCGCTTGCCGCCATTTTGTTCAGCCTTCCATGCACCCCACCCCCACGTGCCCAAAGAGTTGCTCATAGGTTTTGCCAGACGAGCAAGCGGCAACCTTCTGGAAGCTTTGGACCAAAGCTGGGGCTGATGGAAGTTGTAGTCTGAAAAACCTGAGAGGAACCAAGGCTGGTGAAGGTTGTCCTACTAGGCCCACCAAGTTGTGCCAGCAAGGAGTAGCAAGCAGGCGTAGCAGCTGCATCCTGGCCACTGGCTCAGGGGTCTGCAGCTCAAAGGTCCACTATGAACATAGAGTTGCCTCTATGACAGGTCTGGAAGAACTGTAGCCCTCCCAAGGTAGTTGGACTCGTCCTCCCTGATCATTCACCTTGCTTGCTAGGGCCGATGGGAGTTGCACTCCAACAATACTGGAACATACCCAGCAAGGGTCCTGGAAAGACTGGGGACACCCCATTTTTTATTGCAAGAGAATGGTTGCCATTTTGGTCGCCGTAATTTCACACCACAATTTCCAACCCTCCCCCCCCCAAAGGCTTCCCCCTTATAATCTTGTGTGGCACCCCAAAACGTGTGTTTTGGGCACTGTGCCCCCCCCCAAAAAGCCTCTTTTTCCAGGGAAAATTGTGGTGCAAAATCATGCAAGATCATGGAAACCAAAATGGTTGCCATTCTATTGGGATAATTAAAAAATGGAAGATGGTGTCCAGGAAGATTGCATCCCATACTATGCCATCCCTGTGTTGGAGGGTATGCTGGGACACCCCCACCTTGTAGGAGCAGAGGAAGCTGGCTTATATCCATAGCTGCCAAGTTCCAGATAGAAAAATCCGTGACCAGCAGTGGCGCAGCACCGGAAGTCGCTTCTACGCGACTTCCGGACATGCGTAGAAGCGACTTCTGGTGCCGCTCGCGCCCATTTCCAAAATGTCCACAGCGCCAGAAGTCACTTCTACGCACTTCCGGACATGTGTAGAAGCGACTTCCGATGCCGCTGCCGCCCGATTTCCGGTGCCCATACATGGGCAGAGCGGCACCAGAAACATGGCTGCCTACAGGAGCTGCTTTCCGGGGGATTTACGGGATATAAATCCATTTGGGAGACCAGCGGGAAATGGTAAGAAAATATGGGGGTTTCCCGGGAAAAACGGGCTACTTGGCAGCTAGGCTTATATCGATTCAGACCCAGCTCTGTACTGTCTACACACCAGGGGTTCCCAAACTGGTCTGTGGACCCCCATTGCTCCTCAAGGTGTTCTGTGGCGTATCTGCGTCGAACATGAAAAAAAAATTAATTCTGTTTTTATTTCTCCTTTTATTTCTTACATCCATGGAGTGCAAATGGTAACGCAAGAAAATTCAAGAAATAAAAGAAGCAATAAAAAGACAATGAGAAACTATTCTGCCTCTAGCACAGTACATTGCAATTGCTACAACAGGCAGAGGGAAAAAAAAATAGTTAAGTGGTCCGGGAAGACCCTCCGCTATTTTCAAGTGGTTTGTTGACAGGGAAAGTGTTTGGGAACCATGAATCTACGCTGACTAGTGGCAGCTCTCCATGGCTTCATAAGGAAGAGCCAGCGGCCCATTTACTCCAGCATCCTGTTCTCACAGTGGCCAACCACATGCCTGTGGGAAACCACCAACAGGACCTGAGCACAAGGACCATCTCCCCTCCTGTGGTTTGCGGAAACCTGCATTGAGAAGCATTGCTGCCTCTGACTGTGGAGGCAGAGCATAACCATGGCGGCCAGTAGCCATGGAGTAGCCTTATCCTCTATGAATTTGTCCAGCCTTTTCCAGTTCTGCTTGGAGGTGCCAGGGATTGAACCTGAGGCCTGGCCTTCTGCATGCAAACAGATGCTCTGCCACTGAGCTGTGGCCCTTCCGTGCATGAGTTCGGTGCGCTCGGACCTCAGAATAACTCTCTTCCAACAGGCAATATGAAACCTCTGGATCGGCCGGGCCTAGTATAAAAGCTAGGAGCTTGGCTGTTGAGCTTTAAGGCTTCAGCATCCCCCGTGCTGGCAGCTCTACTCCTCTTGGCTGCAGCTGTGGGAGCCCATTGTCCTTCTGTGCCTGGAGAGAGCCCACTCTTCAACACTTACAGCCTGGCCCTGGCCCCCAAAACGTGTGGGATTTGTCAACAGCCGCCTGGTATCAGCGCTCTGCCTTCCCTGCCCGCCCCTGCAGTGATCCTGAAGGAGACAACTGTCCTAGCTCCACAAAGACCCATTGTTTGCCTAACATTCCCCACAGCTGTTTATTCCAGAGTCAAGCCAGGCAGGGCGAGGCAAACCACCTCAGGCAGCGTATTCGAGGGGTGGCAGCCTCTCCGGCCATTCCTCCTCAGTCCCCAGGCCACTTTCCTCCATTGGAGATCAGAGCGGCATGCTCCGCAGGCCTTCCATGCACCCACTAAACAGCACTATTGCTCTCAAGTGCGCTGGATAATGCTATCTACAGTAATGGCCTGCATGCACACCATTTATTCAGAGCGCGCACGCACACACACACACACACACACACAGTGGTACCTCGACTTACGAAGGTGATCCGTTCCGTGGCACTCTTCGTAAGTCGAAACCTTCGGATGTTGAAGCATCCATTTCGCGCATGCACAATGTGCGATTTTTGCACCTTGCGCATGCGCAGACCGCACACGCCCCTTCTGCGCAGGCACAGAACGCACGCGCGGCAAAAATACTTCCGGGTTAGTGGACTTCGTAAGTCGAAACCTTCGGAAGTCGAGGCATTCATAAGTCAAGGTACCACTGTACACAAATCCTGGGAACTGTAGTCTGCTAAGGCTGCTGGGATTGTAGCTAGGCCTACTACAGTTTCCAGGATTATTTGAGGGGCGCGTGCTCTAAATGCATGGTCTATATGCAGTCCAATTGCCAGCACTGAACTGCCAGTCTAGTCAGCTTCTGTCCAAGCAATGCGGGTGAGATGTGCAGGAGGGCAGTTTGGTCCTTTGGCTCAGGCAGCAAATTGTCTTGGGCCAGCTCAGAATCCAGGCCAAGGGGAAAGAAACAGGGATGCCCAGTCAGCTATGTGGTGTGTGGCCTACGGGCTCCCTCATGATAACAGCCTTTCTCTCTGACGCAGCCAAGAAGCAGTGGTGAACGGTGCTGCTTGGCTGCCCGGGGTGGTACATACGCAGACCGTCCTGGCGCGTACGCCGTGGTGTCACGACGCGGCCTGATGCATGTGTCGTGACGTCACGATGCACGCACCAGGTTGGACTGCGCATGTCCACACATGCGCAGTCCGTCCGTGGCGGTGCGTGAGGGTGGCGCCGGGTGTGCTCCGCGAGGGTGGCAGCAGCCGGCGCGTGAGGGCGGAGGGCGGTTGTGGTGAGGGCAGTGGCGCGCTCAGCCAGAGGAGGCCAGGGGCAGGCCAGACTGGAGCCAGGGGCGCCCCTCCCCCTGCCCCGCCCCTCCCTTGCTACGTGCCTGCCAAGAAGGGAGCACTCAACCGCTGAAAAAACCCTATAACAATACATTCACAATTAAATTGCAAATGAGCAACGTGAGCATTCATTGAGACTTTTCATTAACGCTATCGCTCAGCATGGTGTGGTTGCCATTAGAGCGGAGGAAGGGGGTGTCACAGGGTCTAACCCAGGCACCCCCAAACTGCGGCCCTCCAGATGTTTTGGCCTACAACTCCCATGATCCCTAGCTAACAGGACCATGCAGAGATGTTGCAGGACTGCCCAGCTCCGGCACAGGCTGATTGGAAAGAAGCAAAACTGGAACAACGAATCACACAAAGACTCAGCAGGGTCTGTGGGTGGGTACTTTGGTCCTGCAAGAACCTACAATTACCTCCCTCCAACATGTTCGCTGTTCCTCTGCAGCGCACTAATGTGCTCCAGCCCACAGATACTGGCCTGAATTCTCCCCGTGCTCTTGGGCGAGGTGGCTCGTCGTGGTCATATCAAGCCCAGTAAATTACCTGAGCCCCTAAATACGCGGCAATCTCTCCCTTACCTCTTTCTCCTTGAACCCTGCTGCAGGCCCGTGCTAAGAGTCCTGCTAGGGAGCCGTATAGAACCCTGTACAAGAAGCAAGTAAGTTACCAACATCTGCACGGGGCCTACATCCTCAGGGTTTGGCACGCTCTGGCACCTGCTTCGCCTGAAAGGAGCAGGGAGATGGGCCGATGGGGTGCCAATAGGATAGTGGCATTGAGGCAGGGCCGTCCCTTCTGTTAGGCAGGTGGCAGATCCTGGGGGTGGGGTGGGGGGTGCAGTGGCAGCCCCCGTGGCCATTGCTCCTGAGCAACAGCAACCAGACTTGGCAACCTTAGAATGTGAGGAAAAACTATCCCATACAATATACTGTATCAAACTATTTTACATGAATATAACGCAGGTATTGTGCATTTAAAAAGGAATCAATATTGTTAAAAACAAGGTTTACATAATAAGATAATGTGTAATCTTATAAAAACAAGAAAAAGCAAAACAATGGGGTGTTGTTATATACTTAATAAGTGCAATGATAATAACATAGCTGCCAAGTTATCCCTTATTTTAAGGGATTTTCCCTTATGCTGAATAGGCTTCCTCGCGAGAAAAGGAAAAACTTGGCAGCTATGTAATAAACGAGCAACAAAAACAGTTTATGTTTCCTGTTTTCTTTTCCCAAGCAGAGATAATGTGTAACTGTGGTGTCAGCTCACTAAAAAAAGGTCGACAACTCGGGAAAAGGGGGGGCGCGTGCGCCAGAGGGATCTTTGCACCATGGCGCTGGATATGCTTAAAACGGCCCTGGGCACCATCTCCGTGCCTCATCAGATTGACATGTATTGATTACATTTATATCCTCCAACTCAAGGGGGCAAACATTTTATCCTTGAGGCTGAGAGATTCTGACTGGCTCTATGGTTAACCCAGTGAGTTTCATGGCTGAGCAGAGCAGAGGTTTGAACGCGGGTCCCAGGCCCTTGCCTGACACTCTAAAAACTATACCACCACTGGCTCTTATTAATCCTTTGTTGAAGAATTATTATTATTATTATTATTATTTATTAAACTTATTTGTGGCTCTTTCCAATGTGCTGCCTGCATTAACTTTGCTTGCCACATATATATGAGTTGGTGTCAATATGATATGATCACTCCGTATTGTTAGATTTTAGGATGGAATGCTGTGCTGCCTACGTTCCCTTCAGTTCGTATATTCCTTTTTGCCCACCAGCTCACTACTTTGTGTCAAGCTCAGCTTATTTCCTGACTAACAGCGCCATTTACTCAGCTGCACCTAAAGTATTCCACAGCACAGTTTCCCTTAATGAGGAGGTTAATCTGATTCGGCTTAATATAGGAAACAGGGGACCTTAATGCGCATTTATGCTTCCGCTGATCACAACGGCAACTTGCTCTTCAGCACAATAATGTCTCTTCCGGTGCCTTTGGGGATTGATCTGGCTCATTGCCTGCTATTTTATGGGGGTTCTGGCACACCTTTGTCGACATGTTAAATTCTAATGTGCTTTTAAAAGGGCATTATCTGGCACCGACAACCTTGGCCCAATAACTTTTAAAAAGGCAACAACAACGCACCCCTCATTGGCTTAGAAAGGAAAATTGCAATTAGAAACTAAAAGGAATTTTAGGCACCCTCCTTTAAAAGGGGCGGGGGAGAGAATATGATGATGTCACAATTTTTGTTCTCTTTGACAGAAACATAAAATCAGTGCATTGTCATGGCTGACAGTCTTCCTGTTTGAATCCATATGTTGCCTTGAAATCTTACAGTGGTGCCTCACAAGACGAATTTAATTTGTTCTGTGAGTCAATTCATTTTGCAAAAAATTCGACTTGCGAATCCCATAGGAATGCATTGAATTTTTTTTATTTTTTGCCCATAGGAACGCATTAATTGAATTTCAATGCATTCCTATGGGAAACTGCGATTCGCTAGATGAATTTTTCACAAAACAAATTCGTCTTGCGAGGCAACCTCCAATTGCAAAACCCATTCGTCTAGCAGGGCATTCGTCTAGCGAGGTACCACTGTATTTGCAGGACATGTTCTAAGAGCATTTTATTCAGAAATTAGCACCACTGAAAATCAGTGAGAACTTTATAAGGAAGGGCTTGTGCTGAACTCTGCAAACACCATTTTAGTAGTCGATATATCCCCATGATTAATTGGTAGTTGTTGCAGCAACGAGATCATGATTGTATTCACTTGCTTTGATATCCGCTAATCGGCTTGCTTTGATGTTACCCTTATCTGGGGACTTGAGGTGCTGGGCTTTGTGCCCAGAAAGGGGCACTATCTGTAAGATTTGGGTATTTGCCACCTATGCCCTCATCTGGTCTGGTGAAGTGATGAGAAGTGACATATGCTGCTTTGTGTATAAAGATTGTATGAATGTTTGCTTGGCTACGGACAAGCCATCTCCTCGCTGCAGTGTCTGCCCCACATCTATAAGGGCTGAGAGACTTGGCAGGCTGCTTTGCTTTTAAAGAAAGTCTAGGCCTTTCTTTAATAAAGCACTAGAACTGATCACTCGGACATGTTTGACATCCTTCTTCGGTTTCCCCAGCCACTCTGGGCGGCTTACAACAGAAAAATGAAATAAAATAATCTATTAAACATTAAAAGCCTCCCTAAACAGGGCTGCCTTCAGATGTCTTCTAAAAATCTGGTAGCTGTTTTTCTCTTTGACATCTGATGGGAGGGCGTTCCACAGGGCAGGCGCCACCACTGAGAAGGCCCTCTGCCTGGTTCCCTGCAACTTGGCTTCTCGCAACGAGAGAACCGTCAGAAGGCCCTCAGTACTGGACCTCAGTGTCCGGGCAGAATGATGGGGGTGAAGACGCTCCTTCAGGTATACTGGACCGAGGCCATTTAGGGCTTTAAAGGTCAGCACCAACACTTTGAACTGTGCTCGGAAACGTACTGGGAGCCAATGTAGATCTTTCAAGACCGGTGTTATGTTGTCTCGGCGGCCGCTCCCAGTCACCAGTCTAGCTGCCGCATTCTGGATTAGTTGTAGTTTCCGGGTCACCTTCAAAGGTAGCCCCACGTAGAGTGCATTGCAGTAGTCCAAGTGGGAGATAACCAGAGCATGCACCACTCTGGCGAGACAGTCTGCAGGCAGGTGGGGTCTCAGCCTGTGTAGATGGAGCTGGTAGACAGCTGCCCTGGACACAGAAGTGACCTGTGCCTCCATGGACATCTGTGAGTCCAGAATGACTCCCAGGCTGCGCACCTGGTCCTTCAGGGGCACAGTTACCCCATTCAGGGCCAGGGAATCCTCCACACCTGCCCGCCTCCTGTCCCCCACAAACAGTACTTCTGTCTTGTCAGGATTCAACCTCAATCTGTTAGACGCCATCCATCCTCTAGCCGCTTCCAGGCACTCACACAGGACCTTCACCGCCTTCACTGGTTATGATTTGAAAGAGAGGTAGAGCTGGGTATCATCCGCATACTGATGAACACCCAGCCCAAACCCCCTGATGATCTCTCCCAGCGGCTGCATGTAGATGTTAAAGATCATGGGGAAGAGGACAGAGCCCTGAGGCACCCCACAAGTGAGAGCCCAGGGGTCCGAACACTCATCCCCCACCACCACTTTCTGAACGCAGCCCAGGAGGAAGGAGCGGAACCACTGTATGACAGTGCCCCCAGCTGCTGCCAAACAGTGCAGGCAATACTGAGATAGATGAACGCAAGAGAGAAGAGAGGAAGGTGGTGACAATTGTGGAAGCGGAAATCCACCGAATGGTTTGGCTAAAACTCCCTTCTGCTTGTAGCCCCACCCAACATTGACATGTGGCCCTCAGAGAGTTGGCCAGAAGGGAATTCGGCCCTCAGGCTGAGAAAAAAATCCCCCCCACCCCTGCCCTAGAAACCTAGGAAGTACCAACAGAATAACAAACGAGATATCCAGCGATTTGCTGCCCTATTTAACAGCATCCCAAAATCAGCCACCTGAGGCAGCTGCCTCATGCCGCTGAATCACAGGCTGGCCCAGCAGCAACATCCACATCCCTAAACAGTAATTATGCTCTGGATATTTTTGTCCAGCTGCCCTTTCCCTTCAAATAGCAGTTCTGCATTAAATTATGTTGGCTATGTGTTAGTTAGTTAGGTAGTTAGTTTGTTCTCCCCCCCCCCAAAGGCCGCCCATGGCATCTTTTAGAGAGGCGGTCCCACGAGTGTGCAAAAAAGGAGAGCAGGTACACAACATATGCACCTAAGTTGTATACAAATGTTCAAGAATATGATATATGACATTGCTAAAGAGGATTTGGAAATGAAAATCAGAAAGGGGGGGGGGGGACATGGGCAAGTCCACATAACAATGATTGAAATAGAAATAAGGTAAGATCTGTAATTTTGTTTCTTGTTCTGTTTTGTGTTGTTTTATTGTGATTGATTATTGTTTTTGTCTTTGTTATCAATCTTATAAAAGGAATAAAAATATTTCAAAAAAACAACATACGCACCGACACACAATAGTACACTGACAGTTTTCCAGTGTGGTAAATATATATTATCCACTTGGGGGGGGGTCATACAACTGCCCTCTCTACACACAGAGCACACAAAATAGATCTTTATTCATGGGTTCAGCAAACTTTTTAAGCAGGGGGCCGGTGAACTGTCCCTCAGACCTTGTGGGGGGCCGGACTATATTTTTTGGGGGGAAATGAACAAATTCCTATGCCCCACAAATAACCCAGAGATGCATTTTAAATAAAAGGACACATTCTACTCATGTAAAAACATGCTGATTTCCAGACCGTCCGCGGGCTGGATTGAGAAGGCGATTGGGCCACATCCAGCCCCCGGGCCTTAGTTTGGGGGCCCCTGTCTTTATTCATGCTCTCTCTCTCTCTCTCTCTCTCTCTCTCACACACACACACACACACACCCTCTCCAAAGTAGGCCATCCCTCCAGAGGGTGAACAAATTCCCGTTATGGGTTTTTTAGGTCACTTTGTTTGTGCCTGCCTGCTTTCTATTTATAGAGGGAGAAGGAAGAAGTGTCCTGGAGGGGGAGAAGAGAAAGGGGGTGGGGGGGTGGGAAGGTTGTAGGGAGGTTAGGTGAATGAGTGAGTGGATTACAAAAGGCACATAGAATGACAGGATGGCTGCAGGGAGATGTGTCCAGCCCATGGAGAGGTTTGCTGGGATTCAGGTGCCCGGTCTTGGCCTCCACACAACCTGGGCAGGCCATTTTCTCCCTCGGCGTCAGTTACTGGCCTTTAAAACCAAGAGCATCTCTCTCCCAGGCAGGCTGGTTGTGGTGGCGAGGATAAACTGGCTTGCAAGGTTCCGAAAAATTCGTAAAGGTTAAATGGGGCATAACAGCCCAATGGCTGCTAACGTTTCAGGGCCAGCAAAGGACGAGGTCTTTTTTAAATTAACTTCGCTTTTCCTTCAGGACCGAAACCATTAGCAAACAAAGTTCTTCCCCCTGTTTCCGACTATCCCATCCGTCAATCCGTAATGAGCAATAATAGTACAAGGGGCATGATCCAGGAAATGTTAAGCTCTTCTAAGCCGTATTGATTCCAATTAGAGCGGTGGGCACGTGCCGAAGCGTCTTGCCGTACAATCGATGGGCTGAAGTGCTTAACTTGGGCGGAATTATGCCCTTTGTATTTGCCTAGCCCCCTTCCTAAACGCTCAAGGCGTTACCTCAGCAATGCTTACAACAGTGGTGCAAGGTAGGATAATATCATTCCTATGTCTCTGGCGGCGAGGCGGAGCGGTCACCGTTTTGCTTAAAGGCCCCCCTCCCCCCCCCCCGCGTACAATCTTGGGATTCAGAAGTAAGTCCCTTTGAGCTCAACGGGAGAGTTTAACATTAAGTGTGTACAAGATGGCAGCCTTGGTGAGTCAGTGGCCAAGAGGTGACGTCTGAATTGGGGAATCCCAAGCATGCAACTCTTTGTCTCAGCTGCTATAATGCATTGGTCTCAGAAAAATGGGTGTGCACAGATCCTCCAATGTCCGTATTTTCCAGGGACGGTCCCAGATTTACAGAAGCCACCCTGGTTTCTTTTTTGATCCCCAGAATGTCCCACTTTTGTATGGTTTTATTATGCCTTTATATACATTGGAAGCTACCTAGAGTGGCTGGGGCAACCCAGTCGGATGGGCAGGATAATAATAATAATAATAATAATAATAATAATAATAATAATGGAATAGGAACTATTTTCATCAGAAAAATGTTGGAGGGTTTGGTGTGCATATATGTATGCAAACAGGAAAGAGCAGAGTGTGTATGTGCACGGGAGAAAGGAAGGCTATACAAGGCCATGAGGTAAATTGGGGGTGGGAATCTTTTGCAACCCGAGGGCCACATTCCCTTCTGGCCAGGCTTCTGAGGGCCACATGCCAGCGGTGGGCAGGGCCAGAGCCAAAAATGGGTGGAGCGATAAGTTTACCTTCCTACAGGAGCGTCGTTTCTACACACCGCACACTTAGGCACACATGTTCTTCTCTATTCCTCCACGCAGGCAAGCAAGAGCCATCATCAGAGTTCAAGGACCTATTCCAGCCAGGCAAAAACCCTCAAGGAAGGCACAAGGCAGGGCTGGCGGGGTGTGGGTTTGTCCTCAGGAAATCTCCAAGCACCTGATGAAGAGCCCTGGAGGACCACATTCGGCTAAGGTTCCCCACACCCAGGTTGGCAGTATAGTGCCCACTTGCAAATTTCCTACACTCTGTTGTGTAAGTGTGGGAGAGCAACAGGTCACATGGGTGTCCATTAAACCACCCGCGTGATCCTGGCATGTCGTCTTGGAATGATGCGCACATGTTCAAATGGGCTGACATCCTTTGTAAGTATGTTAAATTGCCTCGCTAGTTCCCGTAAGGGTATTTTAGTTCTGGTGGGGCATAAAACAGAAGGGATCCCTTTGGAGTGGCAGCAATGAGTATGTCTCTGTGGAAGTTTGAGCTTCTGCTTGCTGCATGTTGTGTAGCTGCAAGTTCAGGAACAGTTGTGGAAAAAGACTTGTGCATGTCCATGCCCACGTGTTTGTGTATGGTGTGGTGGGCTGCATAAGTGCAACATGCATGAAATACATTTGTATACCATACTAGGATGCGGTGTGTTTGATTTCTGTTGTGCTTTGTGTGCATTGATTATGGGCTTTGTGTTAGTACTGACAGGGGTGTGTGGGCACCACGCATATAAAACACACCCATCGCACATTTTAAGCATGCCTTCTCCCAGAGAATCCTGGGACCTGTAATTTGTTAAGGATGCTGAGCAGCACTCTGTGGTGGGCAAACTGAAGTTCCCAGGATTCTTTGGGGGAAGTCGTGCCCTTCAAATGTGCACTGAACGAGCTTTAAATGTGTGGTGTTTGTGGTATATGACAGAGATGGGAAACATTTTTCACTCCAGGAGGCGCCACTCTTCCTTCTGGGTAACTGTCTGGGTGCCACATTCCTATACAGAAATATTTCTGTATTTTATTGTTTTGTTGGAAGCTGCCCAGAGTGGCTGGGGGAACCCGGCCAGATGGGCGGGGTATAAATAATAAATTATTATTATTATTATTATTATTATTATTATTATTATTATTATTATTATTATTGCAGGCAAGGCCAGAGACAGATACAAGTGGAGGAAGGAATGTGAATTTTACCTTTGTAAAGATAAAGGGACCCCTGACCATTAGGTCCAGTTGTGACCGACTCTGGGGTTGCGGTGCTCATCTCGCATTATTGCCCAGCAGCATGACATAGCCACTTCTGGTGAACCAGAGCAGCACATGGAAACGCCGTTTACCTTCCCGCTGTAGTGGTACCTATTTATCTACTTGCTCTTTGACGTGCTTTCGAACTGCTAGGTTGGCAGGAGCTGGGACCGAGCTCACCCCATCGCGGGGATTCGAACCGCCGACCTTCTGATTGGCATGCTCTAGGCTCTGTGGTTTAACCCACAGGGCCACCCGCGTCCCAAGTACCTTTGTACAGTGGGCTAATTTCCATCTAGGGCAGAGCTTTCCATGTTGGGGACACACTTTTTAGATATGCATTATTTCACGTCACAGTAATTCAGTTTTACTAGCAAACCAGAGGTTAAACTAACCCCTTTCCAGCCCCAGGAGGAGTGCGGGGAGCGTTCGCACGACACAACTGCACACTGCAGCCGGTACACTAATGTGTCGCGACACACAGTTTGGAAAGCTCTGATTTAGGCAAACAAAAACATTATCAGATATCAGGAGCACCTTCCAGACAAAGCACTCCTTGATACTATGAAGTAGGGCAGGGGTCAGCAAACTTTTTCAGCAGGGGGCCGGTCCACTGTCGCTCAGACCTTGTGGGGGGCAGGACTATATTTTTTTGGGGGGGGGAGTGAATGAATCTCTATGCCCCACAAATAACCCAGAGATGCATTTTAAATAAAAGGACACATTCTACTCAGGCAAAAACATGCTGGTTCCCGGACCCTCCGCGGGCTGGATTTAGAAGGCGATTGGGCCGCATTCGGCCCCCGGGCCTTAGTTTGGGGAGCCCTGAAGTAGGGCAAGTGAGGGATGTGGCCTGAGGATAGGTGTGTGGTCTAGGGAGAGTTCTGAGGGCCAGGTGGAGAGGCGTGGAGGGCCGCATCCAGCCCCAGGCCCCAGGTTCCATGGGTACAAGATCATATGTGACAGGATAAAAGAATGTGTGAAAGCTGTGTCAGAGAATTTATGTTTTGGAGGTTGTGGTCCAACTTCCTTTGCAAATGATGGGAAAATGCAAAGGGCCAGAGGGAGCTATGTTTACATGTAGTGGTGCACAGATGTGTGTGTGTGTGTGTGTGTGTGTGTGTGTGTGTGTGTGTGTGTGTGTGTAATATTTGTAAGTAAGGGAGACTCTTGAGAGAACTGAGTTCTGACAGCTCAGATGGTAGAGGGCGAGATTCTTAAACTCAAGGTTGTGGGTTCGAGCCCCACGTTGGGCAAAAAGATTCCTGCATTGCAGGGGGTTGGACTAGATGACCTTTATGGTCCCTTCCAAATCTACGGTTCTATCTGATTGGCCAAAGGTTCATTCCACATCCCTTCCTTTTCTTAAATGCAAGCAGAGTCACAATGAAGGAAAGCGCTTTAGATATTCTTATTAATTCTGGATGCCAGTCCTTAAATGCCCACGCCATTCCTTCTATATCAAGGGGAGCCCTTTAGATGTTGCCCATTTGTCATGTTGGATGGGGTTGGTGGCAGCTCAGGTCCAGTATCTGGAGGGCACCCCATCTGCCTCTGGATGAACAAGGTACACAAACACTGGGACCCACAGAGACCTCTACACCCCCTGCCCCAAAGGCAGAATCCCAAGCACACAGACCTACCCCCCACACCATTACTAACACAGAGATGCTGTGCGGCTCACACCTCAAACCCCGTTGTGTACCCCCACACTTAAGAAACAACAACATATGATATATAAATAGAGCCCCCTTCTCTCCACGGCGAAAATGCAGGTGCACATTCCTCACGGCAAAATTTGGCGAGGCAGTATAAACAGAAGCTTGTCAAGTCATGTCATATCAGTGGTATAATCCCTCTGCTCTCTGTACCTGCCGGATCGCATCTCCCATTTCACACACACACATACCCCGAACACCCAGACACATAACAGATGACATCACAAAGTGATGCACACACAGTTACCCCTGGCACAGCGCTCCTGCTAAACAGTCTCACACCTCGCACATGGAATCTTGCATCCCTCACCCATTGCACACGGTGACCTCCGTGGAAACATCTGATTAATGCACAAGCCCACCCAACCCTCCAGCACACCAAATATCCTCCTTTCTGTGCATGTTTGAGAGAGAAAAAAACCCAAATACACGCAAGCACATTACACACACACACACACACACACACACACACACACACACACACACACACACACACACACGGTTGAGGCTAACTCTCTTTTTCTCAGAAATTAATGGGCCTTTGTTAGCTGTATTTATTCATTTCAATGGGGTTGCTCTGAGTAGGACTAGCACTGATGCAATCTGCAGGCCCCCAGCTGGCTGCACAACCTGCCCTTTAGCTTCTGCACCCCTCCTTTGCACACCTGACACAACACAACCACATAGGCGTTTTCCACAACAGCTCCGCAGCACAAATCCCAGCAACCACAGGCACGTTGCAAGAGGAAGAAGCCTTCTGCAGGCAGGCAGGCAGGCACCCGCGCGCAAGAACTGCGCTCTGCACCCAATGCGACCCTCGTCCTCCTGAATTTCTCCATGGATAGAACATCGCACATAAATATTTCCATTCTCTGCACAACGCGCAGCATTTGCACGATCCCCTCCTGGCAGCACCACACACGGAGGGATAATTCCCACACACAGCTTGATGGACACATGTGCAACCCCCCCCCAAATATATATATCAGAGGGAATGGCGCACACACACTATATATAAACAACCTTCGTGTGCCATTCCCTCTGATGCAGATCTGATCTCTCCCCCCCCACTCCCCAACCCCACCAAACGCCCACCTTGCGCCCAGCTACACAGGCGGGCCCGATCCCAGCCTGATCGTTCCCCACCAGCAGCGTCCCTTCTTTCACCTGTTTTCTCCGAAGACATCTCTGCCGCTCTCGTCTTGGCTGTGACTATATGTATGTGTGTGTGTGTGTCTGTTGTGGAGGCGGGGTAGGGGTGGGGGGTTAGAGACCCACCGGAGGAGGGAGAGATAGCTCTCTGCGTCACCCCCCACCAAAAAAGCCTCCCTCGTCGTCTCCTCCTGTCTCTGCCTGCTTTGGCAGCCTCTCTCTCTCTCTCCCTCCTTCCCCGGACGAGCCACGCGGCTCTTGCTGTCCCTGCGAAGATGATGGGGGGCGATGGAGCGAGAAAGAGGCGCGCGCGGGTGGGGTGTGTGTGGGGGAGAGTTAAAGGGCCAGGCGGCTTCAAGGGCAACCCACGGAGCCTACCTCTCGGGTGCTTTTCTCCTGCGGTGCGGGATAGCTCGCTTTCAGACCCAGGAGGACTTTTAAGGGTCTCTGACATACATATATATATGTACAGGAAGCCGGGTTATAGTTATTGTTCCCATCCAGCTCCATATTGTCGACTCTGATTGGCAGCAGCTGGGCAGCAGGAGATGCCAGGGATCGAACTTGAGGTTTTCAGCATGCAAAGCAGAGGCTCTACCTATCATTGCAGAGTTGGAAAAGGACCCCCAAGGGTCATCTAGTCCAGCCCCCTGCAAAGGCAGGAATCTCAAGCAAAGCATCCATGGCAGATGGGCCATCCAACCGAAAACCTCCAAGGAAGGAGAGTCCACAACCTTCCGTCCCACTGTCAGAAAGTTCTTTCTCATGTTTAGTTAGAATCTCCTTTCTTGTAACTTGAAGCCCTTGGTTCGAGTCCTACGTTCCATATAACAGCGCTTGAGATGTTTGAAGGTGACTCTCCTGTCTCCTCTCAGTCTTCTCTTTTCCAGGCTGAGCATATCCAGCTCCTTCAACCGTTCCTCATAAGGCTTGGTTTCCAGACCCTTGATCATCTTGGTTGCCCTCCTCTGCACACATTCCAGCTTGTCAATATCCTTCTTAAACTGTGGCGCCCAGAACTAGACACAGAATTCCAGGTGTGGCCTGACCAAGGCAGAATAGAGGGGCACTATGACTTCCCTTGATCTGCACACTATGCAGTCTAGAATGGTATTCACTTTTTTTTTGCTGATGCATCACACCTTTGATTCGTGTTAAGTAAGACCCCTAGATCTACTGAGCTCTGGGCCTTCCACAAGCCTGGAGGCCCTGGCAGTGGTTGCCTTTCCAGTCAGGCTTGTTGCCTGATTCTGGAACTTTGCACTTTTCTGCCATATATGCCACTGAGCCCTTCCAGTGTGGTGTAGTGGTTAAGGGCAGTTGTCTTGTAGTCTGTTGAACCGGGTTCACGTCTTCACTCCTCCACAGGCAGCTGCTGGGTGACCTTGGGGTAGTCACACTTCTCTGAAGTCTCTCAGCCCCACTCACATCACAGAGTGTTTGTTGTGGGGGAGGAAGGAAAAGGAGAATGTTAGCTGCTTTGAGACTCCTTCAGGTAGTGATAAAGCGGGATATCAAATCCAAACTCCTCCTCCTCCTCCTCCTCCTCCTCCTCCTCCTCCTCCTCCTCCTCCTCCTCCTCCTCCTCCTCCTCCTCTTTTTTTCCCTGTCCCACAGCACACAAAGGGTGTGTTCTAGACAGTACTGCGCCTTTCACTGGAAGTCGGCCCTGTTATGTTTTCCCCTTTCCTTTTCCTGCTCATCTGCTGAGCTGGGCCCCTGGTGGAAGCAGCCCCATGGACATGTTTGCATGGACGTATTTTAACAGTGATTCCTGCACTGCAGGGGGGTTGGACTAGATGGCCCTAGGGGGTCCCATCCGACCATACAGTTCTATGTTTCTGTGTGATAACTGGTTTCCCTAAAACACAAGGGCCAGGGTAAAGGCCTTTTCAGAAGGCTCACCTCCCGGAGGCAGACCCACAGTACATTTTTAAAGTGCATTCAACACACATTTAAATCTCATGGCTTCCCCCAAAGAATCATTGGAACTGTAGTTTAATAGTGCTGGGGAGAGTAGCTCTATGAGGGTGAAACTACGACTCCCAGGATCCTTTTGGGGCAGGAGCCATGCGCTTACAATGTGCAGTAAATGTGCTTTAAATTTAATAATCGACAAACGATATCCTATATCCTTTTAAATGTGTTTGGGGTAGGTGGTTTGTTTTGCTCTTGTTTTTATTGTGTACAGTATTTTGTGTTTTTATATTGTGTTTTTATGCTGCAAACTGCCCTCAGATCTTTGGATGAAGGGTGGTATACAAATTTGATGACGACGACGATGATGATGATGATAATTGGCGTGCACTTGCCTCTTGCACCTGCTTGCCATTGGGGTCTGGTTGGCCACTGCGAGAAGAGGATGCTGGAATTAAATAAAGAGGGAGCTTAAATAAAGATTGAAAGAAGATAAAGTCCCTACCAGAGAAGAAGGGCAGATCAAGTTGATGGATTGTGACAAAATGGCTAAAATGACCAGAAGAATCAGAAATCAGAAAAGACAAATTTTTAAATAAGGAATGGGGGGAATTTATAACTTATTTTATTGTAAACAGTTAAATGTAGGATTGGAATATCACTTGTAGTTTAATGGTGAATTTTGGATACAATGGAGAGATAAAAGATTTGGATTATTATAAAAGATGCAGGAGGAAAGAATTAACAATAGGACCCTCAAAGGGAAGGAGGGCAATCCAAGAGATTCCTTGCAATCTTGCTTTTATGTTGTGGGCTGGATATAAATGATGTAAAATTTCAATCTGAAAAACCAAATAAACAAAATTTATGGAAAAAAATAAAAAGGGAGCTGCCTTCCACTGAGTTCCTTTGGTCCAGCTCTAGCCCAGTACTGTCTACACCAGGTATGTGGATGGATCAGATTGGTATCTCCCCGCATCCCGGCAGACCAACCTTGACAGGTGAGCAGGACCATCTATGTGTCAATCATCAGACATCCTAATGACTAACAACATGTAACAGGCTGGCACACCCAAATGCAGGACTGTACTCATGGGGTTCAATCCTGCTTTCTGCCATTGTTGTGGTTCTACCTGCCCTGCACCTGACATCACCTACGGCATCATTTATGAAGCAGGGGGGGCATTAAGGTTGCTGCCTTTGCCCTCGCAAAACACAGGACAGGACGTGGGGGGTCGGGAGATGGGGAGCATTCCCCCCCACACACACCCAGACACCTGGTGCTGAAATAACTTCAAAGCACTCCACCACCATCTGCGCTGCAGCCTAACTGGGCAGCGGGAGTGCCAACTTGGCCACGCCACCATGGGTGCCATGCAGTGTGCATGGCTATGGCAACGAAATTTGTTGGTGCCTGGCCCCTTGATGAGGAATTTTGTGGGTGTTTCAGCCCCCAGGCCCCCAGGGTGTTGGCACCTATGCCGAACGGCCCCTCTGGAACTTGTCGCATGCACACAAACACAAATTTGTAACAAAATAAAAAAATTCCTTCAGTAGCACCTTAAAGACCAACTAAGTTTTTATTTTGGTATGAGCTTTCATGTGTGTCAGAAATAGACTGGAAAGAGAAGTTGCTGAATTGCAACTCATTAGCAAGCTTAAAACCATGGAGACACCTGGAATGAACAAAGACATAGGATTCTTATCTCATTATACATGATCAAGCTTTCCTTAGCACCTCAGCCCTTGCTCCCCCCCCCCGCAAGACCAATTGCAGTCATTAACAGTCGTTGACAGTCATCAACAGGTTTACCACTCCTATCAGCCCATCACCCATTCCCATCATCCCCACCCTCTGAATATACATAAGGGTCTGGTGGCTTCTGTTTCAGTGTATCTGACGAAGTGTGCATGCACACGAAAGCTCATACCAAAATAAAAACTTAGTTGGTCTTTAAGGTGCTACTGAAGGAATTTTTTTTATTTTCTTTCGACTCAGACCAACACGGCTACCTACCTGTAAACAAATTTGTAAATATGCCTGTGCTTTGGCAGCAAGGTTTAATGGAGGATGTGGTTTTCTGAAGCACCTCCCCCTCCTTTAAAAGTGGGGGTCAGGGTAACCTGGGAGAGGTTTGCAAAGGGATAGATGGAAATGGTGGGGAAAGGTAGGGCTAGCAGGGGCATAGCAACGGGGGTGCGGGACTGCAGTCTGCACCAGGTGTCAGGCTGAAGGGGGGGTTACCATTTGGCGGCCCCCCGCCACTCCCCTAAAGCAGCTGCTGCCGCTCTCCCCTTTCCCCGGCTCGCTGTAGGCTTGGGAGTCGTGGGGGTGGGTGGGGGGCGCCGAATGGGTTGAAAAAGCGTGGTCCGATCCCCAAACTAAGCACCCCTCCCTCCCACTTCCAGCTAGACAGCGGCGGATTTAACTTTCCATGTCAACCTCAAGGGCTCTCCCAACACCTTATCTCTGCCACCTAGCACCCCTTTCCTTAGCAAAGCCCCACTCACCATACAGGTGAAACTCGGAAAAATTAGAATATCGTCAAAAAGTGCATTTATTTCAGTAATGCAACTTATTATTTTTTATTTTTCTTTTAATTCTTTTAATTTTTACAAATGCTTTCTTTTGGAAATTCCACAGTAATAAAAAAAAAGCTACAATGATACAGAAATAAACAAAAAAAATAAACATCGCTATTACATTTCATTAATTACATTCCATTTATAATTGACCCCCCCTAACGACAAATAATTACAATTACAACAAATAAAGGCTTGACTTATCTTGCTTTGCATGTCATGCATCTAAATCTCATATATTGCTTTCACCTTTTAAGTTGCACTACTGAAATAAATGCACTTTTCGACGATATTCTAATTTTCCGAGTTTCACCTGTATGCTCCTGGGGCTAGAAACCCGGAGAAACAGATCCCTCCTTCCCCCGAGGCTCGGGGTACACTTGGGGGGGGGCGGCATTGCCCCCGCGCTCCTTAGTACTGCAAAAACTTTCTTGATGTGGGGGGGGGGGAGGCGGACGACGACTGTCCTGAATTCCACAACGATCTCCCCCCAAGAGTGGTTTTGTACAACACTCACAGAGACACAGTGGCCCTAGGAAGAAGAAGGGAAAAAAAACAAATACAGTAAGGAAATGGGGTGGGCACTGCGCAATGAAATCACAGAATTGTAGAGTTGGAAATATGGACCCCCAAAGCTCATCTAGTCCAACCCCGTGCCATGCAGGAATCTCATCCAAAGCAAATCCAGGTATTGATTGGAGAAAATTATTGTTGCTCCCCATGGAGACCCGCGTGGTGCTGTTTTTTGCTTAATGTTTCGCTGACATTCCTGCGTTTCAAAATTTCATTCAAAGAAGCACGTGGCAGCTAGTAGCCACTTTCTGTGTTGTCTCGCAGGGTGTGTGTGTGGGGGGGGAGCGGCCTTTCGTTTAATTTTCTGCAAAGCTTCCGGGAAGCATTGCCGGCACCGACTTCCATCCCATCCTGCCAAGGAAGCGGCGCTCCGTTGCAAGAAGGGGTTGGGCTCTCCTGACGCCAAAGGATGCTGCGAATGCAACCTTGGCTGCTGAGCAGGGGAGCACAGGCAGCCGGAAGTCCGTGCGCCGCGCAGACAGCAGCAAGCAGCAGCAGCAGCTTCTTGTGAAGAAAGGAAGTGGGAGGCGTCTCTGTGTGCAACCCCCCCCCCTTTGGCACCTGGAAGAATAGAGTAAGTGAGTGAGAGAGTAAGGGAGGAGGATGGCAAGGGACCAGATCTCCTGGGCTGTGGCTGCTGTTTCTTTGGAACGCTGCGCCTCTGAGCATCACTTTGGACCATTAGGGAGGAGAAGATTTGTTCAGGTACCCAAGCCAGGGCCGATGGCTGATGCATCTGCCAAAATGTGGGGCTTTCAGAGGCTGCTCTCCAGAGGACTGGGGGATGGAGGGGTGTGTGTGCCTGCCCTCTGCGATGGGACCTCCTAGTGAAAGGCGACCCCCTGCAGCCTGATGGAGCCTTAAGAAGGCTCAGCAAATGCAACCCCACCCCATTTTGCAGGAAGCTCTGCCAGAATGCCCACACCCCCCCCCCCCGGTCAGCACTGCAGTCACTGCCCAGCCTCTCCAGCTTCATGTGAGGCCTGATCTATGCATGCAGCCAAATTCATGCAGATCTAAAGAAGAGATCAAAGGGTGGATCAGGCCAGTGGCTCATCTGGTGCAGCATTCTGGTCACCGGCCAGAAGCCCCTTAGGGGAAGCCCACAAGCAACACCTCTCCTATAAGAAAGTGAGCCCTCCTGCAACATTACTGCAGATCGGAGGAGGATAAAAGCACCAGGCCACAACAGAGCCTTATGCTTCCCGCCTCTTTCCCAGCCCCACTTCTTATGAAGGGGCATAGCCAGTATTTATGTTAGGGAAAGCCAGTACACTCATCTTCTGTCTGGCTCTGTCTAGCAGGTTTGGAATGAGATGTCTCAACAAGAGTTGTTTGTAAATTACGTGTTTTTTTTTGACCCCAATTGCTCAAAAAAATCTGTCAAAATCTTTCTACAATTTCTACTTTAAGTTAAGTATTTTTAATTGCTTTACAGTGGTACCTCGGGTTATAAACGCTTCAAGTTACAAACACTTCAGGTTACAAACTCCGCTAACCCAGAAATAGTACCTCAGGTTAAGAACTTTGCTTCAGGATGAGAACAGAAATTGCGCGGCGGCAGCAGGAGACCCCATTAGCTAAAGTGGTGCTCCAGGTTAAGAACAGTTTCAGGTTAAGAACGGACCTCCGGAACGAATTAAGTTCTTAACCAGAACTTAAGTTCTTAAGCACTGTACTTTATTTAAGGGGGCAGCTCGCCCTCCCCCCCGCTACGCCTCTGTGTGACCAACCCCTCATGTTAGTCATATAAGTCACTGTATCTCTTCATAGGAACCTAGGGCACCGTCTTGCCCAGTCAGGGTGATGATCCACCTACCCCAATATTGTCTACATTGACTGGCAGCAATGTCTCTCCAGGGTCTTGCAAAGGGTGTGTGTCTTTCTGAGCCGGGACGGCGGTGGTGATGTGGTCTAAACCACTGAGCCTCTTGGGCTTGCCGATCGGAAGGTTGGCAGTTTGAATCTGTGCGAAGGTGGTGAGCGCCTGTTGCTCTGCCCCAGCTTCTGCCAACCTAGCAGTTCAAAAGCACACCAGCACAAGTAGATAAATAGGTACTGCTGTGGCAGGAAGAAATACGGCATCTCTGTGCGCTCTAGTTTCCGTCACAGTGTCCCGTTGCACCAGAAGCGGATTAGTCAAGCTGGCCACATGACCTGGAAAGCTGTCTGTGGACAAACGCCGGATCCCTCAGCCTGAAAGTGAGATGAGCGCTGCAACCCCATAGTCGCCTTTGACTGGACTTAACCATCCAGGGGTCCTTTCACTTTCACTTTCCCTGCCCTGTCTAGTGATGCCACAGGAGGTTGAACCACGTGGCACTGCAAATTGTGCCATTTGGAGTTCCTTTTGAGTCAGCAGAGTCACCCAGAAAGTCTCCCAGAATCTTCTTCGTCAGTTCAACTCATCTGTTGGTGAATTCCCATGTGGGAATAAACCCCTTGCCCAGGCATCCCCAAACTGCGGCCCTCCAGATGTTTTGGCCTACAACTCCCATGATCCCTAGCTAACAGGACCAGTGGTCGGGGAAGATGGGAATTGTAGTCCAAAACATCTGGAGGGCCGAAGTTTGGGGATGCCTGCCCTTGCCCACGCCAGTTCTGCTTAAAATATTTATTGAAGAATTAACATTACAACTTATGCAACTATTGGTATGAGGGAAATAAATCAAAACTATATACAGAGAATCATTCCTGGTCTGTGCTCTCCAGCCATCTGGCCAAGGTAACAGCTACAGCTCTCTCCTCCAGAGCATGTCTAATAGAGAAGTCTGTTGCTAAGGAAACCCTGTTGCTGGGGAAGACCTGTTGAAGGGAGAAACTTGTTGATAGGGGCAAAATTATGCAAGGGTCATTTCAAGTCCGTTTTTAGATTACACTAACACTGGGGAGCTTCTTCACGCACATGGGGTTAAGGGGCTTCTCGGTAGTGGCACCCACCTTAAGGAAGGTCCTCCCACCAGATGTCAAGGAGATAAGTAACTATACAGTGGTACCTCGACTTACGAAGGCGATCCGTTCCGTGGCGCTCTTCGTAAGTCGAATCCTTCGGTTGTCGAAGCGTCCATTTTGCGCATGCGCGAAGCTCGATTTGGCACTTCTGCGCATGAACGCACGTGCGGCGAAAATACTTCCGGGTTTGCCGACTTCGTAAGCCGAAACCTTCGGAAGTCGAGGCATTCGGATGTCGAGGTACCACTGTACAACCTTTAGAATACATTCTGAAGGCTGTCCTATATAGAGAAGTTTTTAATGTTTTATTATGTTTTTTAAATATGCTGGAAGCTGCCCAGAGTGGCTGGGGCAACCCGGTCAGATGGGTGGGGTACAAATATTAAAATCATTGTTATGATTATTATTATTTCTCTCTTCTAAATCTTGCAGTCCGGAAGGGGAAGACTCCCAATAGGACTCTGAGAAGATGGAGGAGAAGCACCACAAAAGATGGAACTCTGTCAGCTGCACCGTGGGAGCTGCTTCCAGCTTCGCCACCACGCTGGTGACCTTCCCCGTTTACAAGACCATTTTCCGCCAGCAGCTTCACGCCTTGTCCATCACGGAGGCCATTGGCCAGTTGCGCCGGGAGGGCCTTGCCGGTTTCGCGCGAGGCATTGCCCCTCCACTCTTGGCCAGGACACTGCAGGGGGCCTTGATGTACGGCACCCATGACAACCTCCTTCGTGCCTTCTCAGCCAGGTCCCCCGGGCCTTACTCGCTGAGAGACCGAGCCTTTGCAGGCCTCCTCTCGGGCTTCCTGGAAGCGCTGGCCTTTGGCCCCTTCGAGAGGGTCCAGAACGTTCTCCAGGACGGGCGGACCGTGAAGCGATTCCCCACAACCTGGAGCATCCTGGAGGAATTCAACTCCTACGCCCCAAAGGAGAGGCTGGCCCTGGGCTACTACCGAGGCCTCAGCCTCATCCTGACCCGCAATGGCCTGGGCTGTGCCCTCTACTTCTCCTTCAAGGACCCCCTCCGCGACGGCCTGTCTGAGAGGGGCTTGCCCCGCTGGCTCCCCGCCCTGGTGTCGGGCAGCATGAACGGAACCGCCATCTCCTTCCTCCTCTTCCCTCTCGGTGTCCTCATTGCCAACGTGCAGTCTCAGGTCGGGAAGGAGGATACCCTCAGGCTCCCGGCGGCGGCTGCCACCGTCTGGAGGGCTCGGGGCAGGAAAGCCACACTCCTCTACAGGGGAGGGTCCCTGCTCATCCTCCGGGCCGGAGTCACATGGGGCCTCACCACAGCCATCTATGACTTGCTTGTGGACATCGGGGGCTAGGAGCCCAATCCCATGCCGTCAAGGCCTCCCCAGAGCCCTGGCTTGTGGGGGCAAGGGGACATTATTCTGGGCCAGGCCAGAGAGGAAACATCCCCTTAGGGGAGGCGGGGAGAGGAAAGCAGCACGGAGGACAATGTTTAATCTTGGGGCGGCGGCGGCGGGGGGAGATACCCAGTTCCAAAGCAAATACAGCAGGTGGAAAATACAGGTCACAGAATCCTCTGCAGAAACCTGAGGCTGATGGAGAAACAGCCCCTGCTGATCAGCCTTCCCCACCTAAGGCTTCTCCTAGATCCAGTCTGTGCCTCTGATTGAAGTCCTCAGCACCATCAGAAGTGGTTCCCATTGAGATGGGGACCTGCCTCTGAGGAACAGGCGCTTGAATGGGGCTGGGCAGGGCCAAAACTGGAGGTCCACACCTCAGGTTCTTCATTTTTTTTTGTACTGCATGCGGGCAGTGCTGGTTTTCTAGAAAAAGAGGTGCCGGAACTCACCACGAATGCCTCCCTCGTTCTCTTAGAAGGGTAATGGTGCCCACCTGAGAAGTGCCTAAACCAGGCATAGGCAACCTTGGCTCTCCAGATGTTTTGGAACTACAACTCCCATGATCCCTGACCACTGGCATTGTTAGCTAGGGATCATGGGAGTTGTAGTTCCAAAACATCTGGAGAGCCAAGGTTGCCTATGCCTGGCCTAAACCATAGGTCGCCAACGTCTGGCCCATGGGCCGAATGTGGCCCATGGAGGCCGTTTATCCGGCCCACGAGCCGCCCGGTCACCGAGCCACCCGCTCGGCAAGTCCCCAGTGCGCTGCGCTAAACTGGTGCAGCGTGGCGCAGGGACTCGCCGAGTGGTGCCGAAAATCGCTTCTGCGCATGCCCAGGTGTGATTTTCAGCTCCTGGACATGCGCAGAAGCAATTTCCGGAGCCACATTGCCCATCTCCGGGGCTCTGGAAATCGTTTCTGTGCATGCCCAGACGCGATTTTCTGCTTCCGGACATGCACAGAAGCGATTTTCGAAGCCCCAAAGATGGGCAGTGCGGTGCCGGAAATCGCTTCTGCGCATGTCCTGGGCATGTCCGGCCCACGGATTATCGTCCGTGGAAATGATCTAGCCCACAGCCGGAAAACATTGCCGACGCCTGGCCTAAACCCACCTGAGAAGTGCCGGAACTGAGTTCAGGTGAGCTCCAGCTGGAAAAAAACCCGTGCTGCATGCGGGTATTAATTAATTTAAGCTGCAGTGCTAAACAAGCATAAGGGGAAATCCATTTGAACACACTGCCACTTTCTTCTGAGTAAATGCAAGGGAGCTTCCACTGTTAACAAACCGAGGCAGCAAGGAACAAACGATGCAATGGTTGAATTAACTTGTACACTAAAGACTTTGATAAGGCCAAACTCACCTCTGACTCTTCTGAGGAAGTGGGCCTGTACTTATTGCTGCAGATATATGCACCCACATGCATACCTCGTTATTTATATTACAGTATACAGACACAAATCGTTATGTATAAAGTAGTAAACTTTGCTTTTTTTAAGTGAGCTGTCTCTCTGTACTGGCTAATGGCATGAATTAAACAGATTCAGTAGAAAGAACTCTTCGATTAATTACCTGAAGCTGGTCATGACTAGTCATTATTATTTTATTTAGTTATACCTGTAACTAAACTCAATTCAAAATGTGAATTCATTATGCTGATATGGAAAATAATAATCGAAGTCCTGGCTTCGGAGCTCCCACATTCCACCACTGGTTGGCGCTCAAAGCACCGGTTGCAAAAGCACGCAATTAACACCTGGCAGTCAGAAATGGGCCCCTTGTAACAATTTCAAAACTCACCCATCTATCCCGCCCTAAAAATTAATCAGTCCGTTGGCCAGCAGACATAGGACAGGCGTTTTTAGGAAGAGCGCCAGCCATCGAGACAGGCCGGCCTCGCAAGGCTGTTGTAAGAATTACTGTACTGCAATAACGAATCAATGCACGTGGAGTGCTAACGGCACAAACAGACATGTCCTGTTTACTCAGTGGTCACTTACTTTCGAGTAAGTGTGGCAGGGTTGAGGAACCAAGAAAGGTTACGAGAAAGCTCAGCCGTGCTGTCATTTCGATCAGATGACAATCCATTTGAACCCATGGCGGCGGAGAGGGATCAGTCAGAGGACACGCATCGGGGGCTGCCTGCAACAGTTCCCGTGTCTGGGCAAAGACGACTTTCCCCCGGGCAGGAGGAGGGGTGTCGTCACCATTCTGTTACCTGGGGGCACCATGCACGACAGCGCGCATTGAGCCGTCGGGGGTGATTTCCTGCTAGCACATTGTGGGGGGGGGGAGGCGACAGAGGGGCGCCACATCGCAGCTGCCGCTGCATCCTCGATGCTGGACCAAGAGCGCGAAAGACTTCCGAGGGAAGGTGTCTCATCATTGGATGCTTTGAGATTCCTGCCTTGCTGGGGGGTTGGGCTAGACGACTCCTGGTGTCCCCTTTCCACACTAGGGTTGGGCAATCAAGGAAAAAACCCCACCTGCCTTATCGGCCCCACTTCCCGGCCACGTGCTGCCTCTACCAGCTCGGGCATGCCCTCCCGAGGAGCGGGCGGGGAAGCGGGCCCGCCCCGTCCAGCCCTGGGGCGCGTAGTTTTCTCCGCCGCGGTCGCCGCAGCCCAGAGAGGCGAGGGGACTACACTTCCCGGCGTGCCGCGCGGCTCGACGCCAGCTTTAAAAGGCCGCCCCGGACACGTTGCCTTCGGAGAGCGCGGTGCGGATCATCAGTTCGAGGGTTGGAGGTAGTTGAAGGTAGCGGAGAGAAAGAGGGGCGGTGGCCGGAGCTTTGTGTCGGGGGGGGGGGGCTGTTGGGCTGTGCCGTCGAGGGGCGCGTGGCGGGAGGTTGCAAAGCCCGGGGAGGGGGCGCTCCTTGCTTTGATCTCCCTGGGCGTGGCGCTGGGTGAGACCCTTGGGGCGGGCGCGTTATGGCGAGGGAGGGGGGGCATGATGCACATGCTTTCGAAATGCTTGGCCGACGTTGACGTGGATGTACGCGGGGGGGGGGAATTAAGCATTTCCCTTGTGTTGTAGACAAAATTCCTACTGCGAGGTGCAGGATCTGTGGGTGTGTCCGGCAAATTCGGTGCATGCCGAATTCGGTGCATTTGGTGGTGCATGCCTGATTCGCAGTTTGGGTTGGGACCCTGTGGCCCGGTTCACATCGCGGTAAACGATGGTTTGGGGCCATCGAGCAATTGTGCTGCTGTTTGGAGGAAGCGAAATCCGAGCTTGCGTTCAGACGACCAGACTGACTTGCTTCAGCCGTCGGGCAACGGGAGCAGCTAGGGAGGAGGAACGCTGCAGAACTTTCGAACAACATGCACCTTGAACAATAGGGTTTTGTTTTTGTTTTAAAAAAATCTCTCCAGTACTGTATGTTTCTTCCAGCCTGATAACGCTTGTATTATTAGTATGACTGATGACTTAATTATGTCAATAGTGAGGGGAGAGATATTGTGTTGCACAGTACATAATGGCTTTTTCCACCTGCCCTGCCCCACCCTCCAGACCTAGGAGCCTTCACAGAATCATAGGGTTGGAAAGGGACCCTGAGGGTCCGTAGTCCAACCCCCTGCAATGCAGGAATCTGAACTGAAGCATCCATGACAGGTGGCCACACAACTCTGCTTTAAAACCTCCCAGAGAGTCTGTTCCACTAGCAAATGGCTCTTACTGTCAGAAAGTTCTGATGTTTAGTCGGAATCTCCTTTCTTGTCACTTGAAGCCCTTGGTTCGAGCCCTACCCTCCAGAGCAGGAAAAAGAGAGCTGTTTCCAGTGGAAAAAACCTGAAGGGGAGAGACACTGTTTGCCTTCGAGGGTGTTTGATTTCACCTGTGCTGCCCCTCCTTCAAAAGGGAGTTGCTACATTGGCAGGGCATTGAGTTTATGTGTATTTTATCGAGCTCAATAGAATGAAATATGAGTCATAGGGGCATGGAGAGTGTGTGTATTGGCATAACCGTACTTAGTCTTAATTGATTCTAATATTGCTTTATAGATTGTGAATGCTGTATCAATTTGTTAATCACATATGTTCTATTACATTTTATCATGGTGCTTATTTGTAAGCCACTTTGGGATTCCTTTTGAATGAAAAACATCAAATAAAAAACATTTCATGCAAGGCTCCCGCTGGCAGCGGGAGCAACAAGGGCACAAGGCTATTCAATATAGGGGCTTTGTGGGCCAGCTGCACACTGAGCAGGGGTGGGGGTGGGAAAAGCATGTGGCTGGCAAATAATCAGCTGCGCCAATATAAGATTGGGGACACACCTTACAGTACACATGAAAAGGATCTAGGGTTTTAGTGGACCACAAGCTTAACCTGTGATGCAGCAGCAAAAAAAGCGAATGCTATTCTAGGCTGCGTCAACAGGAGTATGGTGTCCAGTTCAAGCAATAGTACTATTCTATTCTGCCTTGGTCAGACCGCACTTGGAATACTGTGTCCAGTTCTGGGCGCCACAATTTAAGGATATTGACAAGCTGGAACATGTGCAGAGGAGGGCAACCAAGATGATCAAGTTGAAGGAGCAGTTTGTTTAGCCTGGGGGAAGATGGGGAGATAGGGCATCCATCTTCAAATATCTTAAGGGCTGTCATGTGGAAGAGGGAACAAGCATGTTTTCTCCTGCTCTGGAGGGTAGGGCTCGAAGCAGTCGAGGAAGAACTTTCTGACAGCAAGCGCCGCTTCAGCAATATCAAAAGCAACACGAAATATCAAAAGTACTTCAGAGATTTTCAGTACTTCCAGAGACTTTAGTTTGTTAATCTTTATGTTTTGAATTCTTCCATAAAGTATTTCACATTGTAATTGTTTCTGGCCATTGTGTTGCTTTTGATATTGCTGAGCAAGAGCTGTTTGACAGTGGAACGGACTCCCTTGGACTCTCCTTCCTTGGAGGTTTCTAAGCAGAGGTTGGATGGTCATCTGTCCTGTACGATCTACAGGGGTGCCTCTGGTTAAGAACTTAATTCGTTCTGGAGGTCCGTTCTTAACCTGAAACTGTTCTTAACCTGAGGCACCACTTTAGCTAATGGGGCCTCCTGCTGCCACCGCGCCGCCGGAGCGCGATTTCTGTTCTCACGCTGAAGCAAAGTTCATAACCCGAGGTACTATTTCTGGGTTAGCGGAGTCTGTAACCTGAAGCGTCTGTAACCTGAAGCGTCTGTAACCTGAAGCGTTAGTAACCCAAGGTGCCACTGTAGTTGAGATTTGTGCACTGCGAGGAGTTGAACTAGATGACTCTTGGGGTCCCCTCCAACTCTGCAATTGTATGATTTCAAATTATTTTGGACGTTTTATGCCCTTTAAGAACAAATGTGTTGGGTGCCAAACCCAAGTCTCTGACCTGGGTGGAATAAAGCCTAGTTTCTAGGGGTGTGTGTAGAGTGCCTTTCTCTCTGCTGTTTGGGTGCTGCCTCTCTCCCCCACCCCACCCCGCTTAACAGAAGTCTTTGTGCTTTCTTGCAGTTCTCGAGTTGTTTTCTCGCTTCCCTGTGGCCAAGATGTGTGACAAACCCGACCTCTCCGAAGTGGAGAAGTTTGATAAGAAGAAGCTCAAGAAAACCAACACGGAGGAGAAGAACACACTTCCTTCCCAGGAGAGTAAGTGTTTCCCCGGGGCAGAGCGTTCCCTGCGGGCGTAACTGGGACTCAGTTTCTTTTTCCTTGTGGCTGGAGGGAAACCAATCAGTTTGCAGAAGAAGCTTTGCAACTTGGGGAGGGCAAACTTGACCCATTGGCTGGCGGGGCAACTGGTTGCAGCTTCAAGCAAGGGCCCATGTAGCTTGTTGCCTGCAGAGTTCACTGGCATCTCTGGGGGTGGGGGGTGGGCAAGAGAGGTCCCTGCCTGAAACCACAGAGAAAACTGTAGAAAGGCAAGAACTCTGGCCACAAAAGTAAACTTTCTGGTAGCTCTAAGTCAGGCATCCCCAAACTTCAGCCCTCCAGATGTTTTGGACTACAGTTCCCATCTTCCCCGACCACTGGTCCTGTTAGCTAGGGATCATGGGAGTTGTAGGCCAAAACATCTGGAGGGCCGCAGTTTGGGGGTGCCTGCTCTAAGCTTACCAGTACACGTTGACTTTAAGACTATTTGCTGAAGAAGGATTTTCGAAGCAGGGCCTTATCCTGGCGCACTAACTTCACCTGGCATATAAACGTCAAGAAATAAATCTATCCATAAGAGACTATTTGGAAAAACTGAATCATTCGAACTATTAGTCCAACACAAGTTTACAATTTTCTACGTAAGCTTCAATCACGGACTAATAACTAACTTCTTTAGTTATTAGTTGAAACCACAGAGAGCCACGGCTGCCAGTCAGTGTAGACAATACTGAACAGGGTCTGAGCAAAGTTTGGTGCTGCTGGGAAAGCCCAGGGCAGACTGGTGCTGCTTGAGAGTCTTGACTTCCTGACCCCTGGCTGGGCTTGTTCTGCATTCAGCGGCCCCACCCCTGGGATTGGCGCTCCGGATAAAACTGGATTCCTCTTTCCTCTACTTCTGGTTCCTGGTGAGTAAGGAGGAGTATCCTGTGGCGGCAGAGGGGCTGCTGCTGCTTTCTGTCGACATAATCGACATCATCCGACAGGAATCTGGCTGCTGAGGAGGAGCTGAGCATGTCTGGGCATCTCAGGGCCCGACCTGAAAGAGTTTTTGCACTCGGCTGGCTGGCTGAGTGAGGCCTCCATGCCTCCACTTTTTATCATTAGTAGTATTTTTAAAAAAGAATTTCAGTTATTCGAATTAAGTGATGAAAGAAAAAAGAAATGGGAGGGAGTACAAAAAAATACAATAAGTATAGTATAATCCAATGCGTAGAATCGGTTACATTTCAATACATTATTATATATTGTCGCAATACATACATGATTATTATTAACCTATTATATGCTATGTAGGTAAAGGGGCCCCTGACCGTCAGGTCCAGTCGTGTCCGACTCTGGGGTTGCGGCGCTTATCTCACTCTATAGGCCGAGGGAGCCGGTGTTTGTCCGCAGACAGCTTCCAGGTCATGTGGCCAGCATGACAAAGCTGCTTCTGGCGAACCAGAGCAGCGCACGGAAACGCTGTTTACCTTCCCGCTGTAGCGGTCCCTATTTATCTACTTGCACTTTGATGTGCTTTCGAACTGCTAGGTGGGCAGGAGCTGGGATGACTGAGCAACGGGAGCTCACCCCGTTGCAGGGATTTGAACCGCCAACCTTCAGATCAGCAAGCCCTAGACCAGGCATCCCCAGACTTCGGCCCTCCAGATGTTTTAGACTACAATTCCCATCATCCCTGACCACTGGTCCTGTTAGCTAGGGATCATGGGAGTTGTAGGCCAAAACATCTGGAGGGCCACAGTTTGGGGATGCCTGCCCTAGACTCTGTGGTTTAACCCACAGCGCCACCTGGGTCCTATATGCTATAAACTTGTATCAAATGTCAGTATAATTTTCCAAAGTCTACGCCTATAAGCAGTACATTCATATCAATGTTAGAAACACGGGTATATAAGTTAATCGTTTATACAGTGGTGCCTCGCAAGACGAATTTAATTCGTTCCACGAGTCAATTCGTTTTGTGAAAAATTCATCTTGCGAACCGCGGTTTCCCATAGGAATGCATTTAAATTTCTTTTTTTGCCCATAGGAACACATTAATTAAATTTCAATGCATTCCTATGGGAAACCGCGATTCGCAAGACGAATTTTTCGCAAAACGAATGCGTCTTGAGAGTCACCATCAGATCGCAAGACTCATTCGTCTTGCGAAAAATTCATCTTACAGGGCATTCGTCTTGCGAGGTACCACTGTATAAGCAAATGACACCTTAAATCTAGATTACAGTTGCCCCAATGTCTAGGTGCCATTTCCCCCCACCCACTGTTTATTATTATTATTTTCCATTTCATTTCCCTACTGCTTTATAATTCAAAGAAAATATCGCCAAGCTGTTGACAACTCATTAAAACATGGAATTAAAAAAAAATCCACAGTAAAACAAATTCAAGCTTCAAGGAAGATACTTCAGGTATCTTAAGTCTCTTAAGTCTCAATTTCTCGATTTTACTTTCCCCCTATTTATTCATCTACTTAATTTACAAAGCTGCTCCATAGCAGAAGTACTCTAGGAAGCCAGTGTGGTATAGTGATTAATTAGTGGGAGATCAGGATTCAAGTCCCCACTCAGTCATGAAGCTCACAGCCTCTTAACCTACCTCACAGGGTCGTTGTAGGGATTAACTGAGAATGGGGGTGAACCATGAACTGCTTGGAGAAAAAGGTGGGGTATAACTGCAATAAATATGCCCTTCTGCATGATGGAGGGGCCATCCTGTCGCTAGCTAACCTGCCATCTAGAGATCCCCCACATGGATCTCCACGTGCTCGCAATTGGACCCATGCCAGTCGCAAAACACTCCTGGGTAATGTTTAACACTTGCCAGAGCACTAATAGTTCCTCCTTCTCTTTCAGCCATCGAACAGGAGAAGGAGTCTGCGAAGTGCTCATAGAGAAGGCCTCTCCGCATGGAAACATCCACGTCCTTCCTCCCTTTTTTTTAATTAAGCGAGGGGTTTTTGTAATACAATGATGTCTGTTGTGTATGTTGAGCAATGCAGCCTCCTCTCTAGCTGCTTCAGGGGGCCTTGAAGACCTGCCCCCTCCCCATTACTTCCTGTTTGGGGGCTGCCAAAGGGGTGGGGCAAAGGATGCCAAGAATGAAAAGAGTTCTGGGGCTCACAGGGCCCACCCGCAAATCCCCCTCCTTCCTCTTCCCACACGCAGCAGCTCCACCAGCCGAGCTCTTCAAAGTGTCACTTCCTCAAACCTCTTTCAGCAGCTTTCCTTGATTTGTTTTTGCTAGAAATGAAATGGGGAAATACCTATGAAAAATAAACAAACACGAACTCCTTCAAGGTTGTCTTTTGCGTCTTTGTCAGAACTGCGGAGACCTGTTGTTGCTTCCTCCCTTGTGGACTGCATACCCTCAAAAGTCTCCCGGTTTTCCAGGGACAGTCCTGGAATTACAGAAGCCATCTCAGTTTCTCATTTGATCCCAGAATGTCCCGGTTTTCCTTTTCCCTCCACATCTTAGAGAAGAATTAAAAGTGGTGTGTGTTTGTGTGTGTGTGTGTGAGAGATTGGGTGCGAAAACAGAGTCCTGTTTATACTGTAAATAAAAACCAAATGAAGGAATCATTGAAGCTGGCATACGAAGCCCTTCCTGTAATTTTGAAGGGAGATGTCACCATCCACTTAATTCTTTCATTGCAATGCTTCATGTTACAGCAATGGCAGGTTTTTGCATTTAAATTACAGGCCGACTATGCACCGCTTGTAAAATTTGGAAGGACAACGGGGGGCTGCTTCACATTTGTGTCCCATCAGGCGAAAAGGCAGGAAATAAACAAATTACACTTGATCACTGTACACTGATCTGTTTTTACACATGCATGTTCATTCCTGAATGAGTGCATCCTCACAGGTTGACGTCGTGTGTGAATTGGCTACCACCACAGAATATGTGTCATGCCTTACATCACCTTAAGGACAATTTAAATATGCAAGGGGTGCGTGGGGAGAGAAACTATCCAAATGTGCAAAAAATACCTATTTTTGACTTGCTTTGGAAATGCAGAAATCCGCCTTTTGCTGTGTTGTGTGAAGTTGCAGTAAGACAGCAAAACGGCTGGAAACAGAATACTTGGGACACGTTTGTCCACATTCTTAAGATAAAAGTATAACACTAAGGTTTTTTAAAAAATAAAAGGTAAAGGACCCTTGGATGGTTAAGTCCAGTCAAAGGCGACTCGGGGGGGGGGGTTGCAGCGCTCATCTCACTTTCAAGCCGAGGGAGCCAGCATGACACCATGACGGAAACCAGGGCGCACAGAAATGCCATTTATCTTCCCGCTGCAACAGTACCTATTTATCTACTTGCATTGGTGTGCTTTCGAACTGCTAGGTTGGCACTTTCAGGCCGAGGGAGCCAGCATGACGGAAACCAGGGCACACAGAAATGCCATTTATCTTCCCGCTGCAGCATTACCTATTTATCTACTTGCATTGGTGTGCTTTCGAACTGCTAGGTCGGCAGGAGCTGGGACAGAGCAACAGGAGCTCGCTCCGTCACGGGGATTCGAACCGCCGACCTTCTGATTGCCAAGCCCAAGAGGCTCAGTGGTTCAGACCACAGTGCCACCCGCGTCCCTGTAATCCTATAATCCACTTATGACACGTAGCCCACATCTGCACTAACCCTTTTTAAAAGAGTCCTAGCACATTAAACAGCCTTGGGTTTGCTAAGGGCGCTGAAAATGGCTAGGAGACCCCCTATTGCCCTCCCGCAGATACAGTTCCCTGAAGAGACTTTAGTATTAAACCACTCTAGAAATTTGAGCTCTGAGGAGGGGAATTGGGGGTTGCTCAAGAGTTACACCACCTTTGTGAAACTTTCTGGTTAATTCTTGCTAAAGAGAGGTGGCACAAGAACTTGCTTGAAGAAAACTGCCCGTTAAGAAGCTGTGAAGAATTACCGTACTGTCGGCACGGCAGCTGGAGAAACCACAACATGCTCTGTTACGTTTCGAGAAGACGGAGATACAAAATGTGTTTACATGACTTGCTTGCCTTTGAGAAATCCCGGGCCGTGTTCCCGTTAGAGGAGGGACTTGCCCTATGAGCCTAAAGACAGTTGATCCGTTTCTTCAACCATGCATGTGTGTCCGCCATGTTCTCTTTCGCTCCTCCCCAAACATGAAAGACAAGCATTTTCCTGAAAGAACCATTTATTTCATTATTCCACGTGGAAATAAATTAGATTTGGCTTCGAATTAAGACTGTGTAGAAAAAAAGAAAGCTGCCCCTCCCGGAGTGTTACAAAGGGCGTTCTGGCTAAGGAAAGGCTAGAGCAGGCATCCCCAAACTTCGGCCCTCCAGATGTTTCGGACTACAATTCCCATGATTCCCTGACCACTGGTCCTGTTAGCTAGGGAATCATGGGAGTTGTAGGCCAAAAGCATCTGGAGGCTAGAGCAGGCATCCCCAAACTTCGGCCCTCCAGTTGTTTTGGACTACAATTCCCATCTTCTCCGATCACTGGTCCTGTTAGCTAGGGATCATGGGAGTTGTAGGCCAAAACATCTGGAGGGCCGCAGTTTGGAGATGCCTGGGCTAGAGGATAATAAGCTTTGGCACAAAGGGGTGGTAGAGCACAGATTTTTGGCCTGAGGTGTTTGGAATTATGGGTGGTAAGTGTTGCTTTGAGGCAGAGAGGATCTTCTCTCGGGTCCCAAGGTGAGGAGTGTCTTCTCAAGGTTGCCTTTGATCGCTCCCAACTCCCCGGTTCCCCAGCAAAGCTCCCACATCATCCAGGGCCTTCTGGATGCTCCCAGCCAGGTGCTCAGCATTGGTCTCCTGGCAACAATTGAAGGCAGTGACAGCAAAGTTAACATGGGTAGGCAGGGGGTTGTAGCAGACAGCATAGCCGTCGGGGACTAGAGGCCCGTAGCACATCACACAATCCGTGCGGGCAGCTACCTGAGGGAGGAAAAATAAAATGTGATCAGCAGGTCATCACCACCCCTTGTTACTTCTTTCTCTTTAAAGTACTGTCTGTTTTTCCACATTAAGAATGACATAAACAACAATATTCCACAGGCTCTTCATGTTGGCTAGATTCAACGTGTTCCCCTCTATGGAGACAGAAGGAAGATATCTAGCTCTCCCAAAAGCCGAACGTTTATGTAAATGTGGGAAGAATGAACCAGATACATTGGACCACATTTTCTTTTCCTACAATTACGGTATTAATGCGAGAAGGCGATTGCTGGGTGCCTTGCAGGTGGATGCATCGATCGCGGCATTGCCAACTATTCAGGGGTTACTGTCGGATAATAATGATGGAGTTACTTTAGTGGTGGCTGAGTTTTTGTGCTCGGTTTATGCAGAGAGATTGGGCCACTGTGGAGAGGACCAGGGGATGCTAATTGAAAATTGATATATCGTTCTAAAATATTAATTTAATTAATATGTATTTCATTTCATGAAGTCTATAACGTGAATGTTTTATCCATAATTTTGGTCTGAAGCTCCTGAACTTGTCGTGCCTAATAAAGGTTATTGACTGATTAACAATATTCCACAAACCACAAAGGAAGTAAAACCAATAAACAAAGGTCTTCACTAGTAAGCACCAGCCTCAACAGCAACACACCGATTCAGAAGTCTGTCTGGTGGAACAAGCATGTTTTTTTTTCACTTGGTGCAGGAAAAATCTTGTGTAGGAGGAGCACCAGATTCAAATTCTCACTCAGCCATGAAGCTAACTAGGTGATGTTTGACCACTTCCTCTCAACTGGACCTTCTTCACAATCTTGGTTAGAAGAAGGGGAGGAAGGGAAGAGAATGTTGCCTCGAGCTCCATAAGGAAAAGGTATGACTAAATTGTAATAAGAATTGGGGTGGTTTGTTTTTTTTCAAAGGGATGTTGCTTGTCAGGCTTCCTGGGGAAGAGCATCCCACAATCATGGTGCCACCACTGACAAGGCCCTGCTCGGCACACCCACAGATTCTAAGAATGAAACCCAGAGAAGAATTTTTCCAGAAGGCCCTGGCAACCAAGGAGGTTCACGTGTGAGGAGGCGCTTGAAATATGTGGTACGACACATATTTTTCATGCTAAAGGTCCCAGGTTCAATCCTTAGCATCTCTGGGTAGGGTTGGGACAGAGCCCAGTTTGAAACTTTGGAGGGCCACTGCCAGTCAGTGTAGAGCAGTGTTTCCCAAACTTCGGCCTCCAGCTGTTTTTGGACTACAACTCCCATCATCCCTAGCTAGTGGTCAGGGATGATGGGAACTGTAGTCCAAAAACGGCTGGTGACCCAAGTTTGGGGAACACTGGACTGTTGAGCAATGGTGAATATATACCACTTTTTTTTTAAGGAAATTGCTGTACACAGGTATTTTATAAATAAATGTCATTGGGACATATAATTAGGGACTCAAAGAGGATGAACGGAAGATGTAAAGGACTCTGAGCTCGAGCTACACAGGAATGTGGAGGCCTAGCAGGCTCTACCTGTCCCGTGGAGAGTTTCCAGTAAGATGCCACGGCGTGGGATGTATCCATGAAAAGCTCCGGCACCCGGAAGCCATCAGCAATGGCCTCCAGCTTCATTCCCAGCAAATGGCGGTCGATGCCTTGCCCAGCCAGAGCCTGCAAGAGAATCAGAGGACAGAAGATTTCCCAGTGCTCAATGGGAAGCAGACTTCGTGACGCCGCTGTTCCAAGGCACCCCCCAAAGCTTGCATGCATTCCGGAAGCAGCTAGAGAAGAAAGGGTGAGCCTGCTTATCCAATTCAATGGTGTACAGTTATATTTCTATAGCTTGATACCTGTGGGCTCTTGTTTTCTTAAAAAAGGAACCCGGACCATAGGTGCAAAGTCTCCCGTATTCCCCGGGAAACCCCCGTTTTTCCAGCCGTTTCCCGCTGGCAGCCCGGATACCCCCATAAATCCCCTGGATTCTTATCGGCCCGGGGAGGCTCCTTCTGCGCATGTCTGGAGTCTCTGGACATGCGCAGAAGCAATTTCTGGCACTGCGGCCATTTTGGAAATGGGCAGGGCATGCGTGGAAGCAACTTCCGGTGCTGCTCTGCCCAGTTCCAAAATGGCCGCAGCGCGACTTCCGGTGCTGCGCCGCCACCGATCCCGGAGTTTTCAATCTGGGAGTTGGCACCTATGGCCTGGACTCAGAACAAGGAAAACCATGGTTTTCCTCCACACTTTCCTTGGTGTTGCAATACTTGTGCTCTGTCACCACGGGCTACTATTGTGCTGTTTGTTTCAGAACAAGAGCCGCCCCCCCCCTTAAAAATAGCTTCTCCTGAAACCACCACCATGTCATCACAGGGGCTCAGAGGAGCTTTAAATATATCTAAGATGTCACAGTTGGGGATTCACAACCTACAATCTTTTGGAAAGGGTGTGGAGAAGAAACCAAATCAGAGAAACAGCACAGGCAAAATAATTTAAACGCACTTCCTGTAGTCCTGTGGAGCTGGTCTAAATTCCTTCCCCCCCCTAGCTCCTACCCACCAAACCTTTTTGTTCTTTTCAAATACTGTAAGAAGGGATCCAGTCAAAGATTTACTGTTTCATCTAATTACGCCCTAATTGTCACCTCAGGGCTCAGGCCTACACGTAACAAGGTTTTCTTTTCTTTTTTAACACACACAAAATTCGGCTTCTTTCACTCAGCGTCAGATTAGCTCCCAACAAGAAACACGCTTTATGTGTTTTTAAAGAAAGAATCCTGCTGCCATTTTGTCTTGTAGCAGAATTTCCGATAATGAGCTTCCCATTCGCTACCAACAGGAAGACACAAGTCCTGCAGAACTCCTCACAGAGTCCCTTGTTTGCTGGTTACATTTTTAAAATCTCACTTTTCAGACGATTTGTGTATCCCACTGCCACTCGCATCAATTAGAGAGAGAAAGAGAGAGCATGCAAGGCAACGGGATTGCAAGCTAAATAAAAATACAAGTCGCACAAAGAGAAGGAAAGGGTCAGAAAAAAAGGTAGAGAGGGGAAATTAGTCATTCAAAGTGAGCTGTAAAAGGTGCTTCCTGTGTCTATTCTTTATACAACCAAGCGACTCCTGTACATGGGATTTTGTTACCTGCTCTGTGAGGGTGCTGTGGACCTCGGCTGCTTTCTTCAGCAAAGACAATCTTTCCGGAGCCTAGTGTGCAGAAGAGGAGGAAATGGATCACAGATGGAGGACAGGAAGTTCCAAGTCTCTCTCACACAAATAATAATAAATAATAATAATAATAATAATAACAACAACAACAATAGGTGGTATTTGCCTATTGACATTATTACCATTATTCATTACTAGGTTATACTCAGAACAGACGCTCCCTGAAATTAATGAACATAACTAAGTTGGGTCCATTCATTTGAATACGTCTACTCTGCGTAAAAGTTAGTTGAATATACCATCCAATGCATTAGATTTCTTATCCGCCCTTCACCATGAAGTCGCAGGGTGGCTTGCAACAATAAAAAAAAATACAATTCAAAAAATAAATTGTAGTCAAGAGAACTGACTGGGACCTAAATATATATGTGCCTCGGATGTCAAAGGTCAGGGGTGAGGAAGGGCGTCTTTTGCAAAAGTGCGTATGGTTTTTACTGTGTTTCTACATTTTGTTGCGAGGCTGCCTAGAGTGGACAGGGTACAAATGATATTATTAATTAATTAATATTACATAATGAAGGTGTCAGGTGCACCTCTGGGGGGATTCCACAACTTAGGGTCTGCCACAGAGAACAGCCTCTTTCCAAGCCACCCCCGCTCCCCAAATTCAAGGCAGTGGAATCGCCTGACAATCCACCCCTCTTTGCAGGGAACTCTGGGAATTGTAGCTCTGTGAGAGGGGAAGAGGGATCTCCTAACAACTCTCAGCACCCTTAGCAAACTACACTTCCCGCTGGTTCTCTCTCTGAGAGGGCCGGAAGCCATGGCCATTGATGATGTCTTGAATTGCATGGTGTGAGTGCTTGAAATGCATGGTGTGAATGTGGCCTAGTCTCCCAGGTCCTGGTTCAACACTCCAGCCACAATTCATCATATCCAAAGTTACTGCGGTCCACTCTTGTCCTTTCGAGCCTCCTTGGGAAGCAGGGGCTGGGTACCTGACAGTCGTCGTCAGCCATAGCTCGGACAAAGGCCAGTGCGGCAGAGGTAGTGGAGCGAATGGTCTCCGTCCGGCCACGGTGGAAGCGACGGAGAGAGGCCGACTCGGCGGTTGCGCACAGCTCCCCATGTGCCCTAAGGAAGGCACAGCAGTCAAACACAAACACACGGCCCCTCCCGCGCAATGCCCACAACCTGCCCTTCCTCAGATGAGCAATTCCACATAATACAAAAGAACATTCTTCTGTTTAGCCTTAAATGGTCTGATGCCAACTTGCACCTCTTTCTGGACAAACAGGACAGCACCTTCCATGTAACATTCCCTAAAGTCAGAATCATTCCTGTATAGCTCAAGTCGGTCTGAGCGTGGTGCTGATCATGGCATGGTTGCAGGATCGATCCCCGTTTGAGACAGCTAGTTGGTACTAGATGAACCTCAGGGTCCCTTTCCAACTCTACAATTCTACCTGTCAAGGCAGTCACCTCACCTGTAATAGGCTAGCTGCAGTGCCACCTGCAGGACGGAGTCTGGGCTCAGCCTAAGGCGTTTGAGAAGCTCCTTGCCAAACCCGCAGTAAGTGAAACAGCTGATGTGCAGGTCGGTGATGAGACTGTGATAAGAGAGAAAAGGGAGGCAGACTGATTAGCCAACAGCCAACAGCCCTCAGCTGCAGCTTGCAACCTGCCTACCTGACCACACATCCCCTTGCTATGCTAGAATCCCACTATATACCTTATCCAATCATCTTCCAAGGCCAGCTTAAATGGTAGAATCTTCAGCCAGTGCAAAATTCCACCGCTAGAATTTTGAGTCAGTTGTGCTGTTTCTGAAAGGGTTTCTGGTACAAAACGTCAAAGCTCTGATCCCTTTGGGACCAGGTTTTGCCTATAGCAGCCCAAGACCCTGAGAGTCACTGCTATCCAGACAACAACACAATGCTGGTGGACTAGATGGACAACAATCGGACATGGGAATGATCCAAAACGATGAGTTGGGGGTGGGGGAAGCCAAGTAAGCGGGGGAGGTGTCAATAGGAAGATGTTTCTTGCCTCTTTCTCATAACATTAGAACTCGGAGACATCCGAGGAAGCTGAATGTGGGAAGATTTGGGACACGGGGGGGGGGGGGGAGGAAATACTTTTTTCACACAGCACATGGTTAAACGATGGTAGCCGCTCCCACGAAAGGCAGCGATGGCCAACTTGGATGGCTTGGAAAAAGGATTAGACACATTCATGGAGGGTAAGGCTATCCATGATTTTATTTTATTTTTATTTTTTTTTAACTTAATTTATATACCACCCTATACCCAGAGGTCTTAAAGGTAAAGGGACCCCTGACTGTTAGGTCCAGTCGCGGACGACTGTGGGGTTATGGTGCTCATCTCATTTTACTGGCCGAGGGAGCTGGCGTACAGCTTCCAGGTCATGTGGCCAGCATGACAAAGCCGCTTCTGGTGAACCAGAGCAGCGCACGGAAACGCTGTTTACCTTCCCGCCGGAAGGTACTTGCACTTTGATGTGCTTTCGAACTGCTAGGTTGGCAGGAGCTGGGACTGAGCAACGGGAGCTCACCCCGTCGCAGGGATTCGAACCGCCGACCTTCTGATCGGCAAGCCCTAGGCTCCATGGTTTGGACCACAGCGCCACCCGCGTCCCACCCAGAGGTCTTAGGCTATGATAAACCACCTTCTGAATACTGGAAACCGCAGGAGGGGAGAGCACTGTTGCGCTCAGCTCCTGCTCGTGGGCTTCCCACGGGCATTTGTTTGGCCCCTTTGAAAACAGGATGGCAGACTAGATAGGCCTTTGGCCTAATCCAGCCGTGGATTCTTCAGTTCTCGTGGAAGAGGGCTGCTTCCTGTGTTCCTAAGAGGCACATCCCGGGTAAATTGCAGCTTCCCATGCCCTGCCTTTCATATGCAAATGGAGGTGGTGGGTAGGAAACAGAGGAACACATTGTACAGCGCCAGCCTCCATCGCTCCGACTTAACCTCCTCTCAACCTGTCCCTAAAAAAATAAAATATGTTTGGTACAAAAGAACACACTGCTCCCCTTGCAGCAGCCAGGTCTCTGCGACTCTGAAGCTGAGAGACAAGGCTTAATGGGGAGAAACAAGCAGCGCTGTGTTCTTCTTCCCTGAGCTGTTGCAGGGAGCTCTGAGTGAAAACCCAGCGCAAGGAGCAAGGTGAAGCTGGTTTCCACACTGGGAAATGCTCAAGAATGAGACCACACCATTTGGCTGTGTTTCTCCTCCTTCTGCAGCCTGGTCTGCCCAAATCCCACTCTGATTGTGACACCACTCTCAAACCCCCACACCCGGTCATTTACCCTCGCTAGATTCAACGTGCTACCACCTGCCTTATTGCAGGGCAGATTCGAGGGTAAACCATATGCGGAACGAGTCTGCCCCTGGGGCTTGATGGAGGTAGAAACTGTCTCTCATGCCTTGTTATGCTGCCGTTTCTACAGGGATATACGCCCAGTATTCATTACCCCTGCTATGCAAAAATCTTCAAATGAATCCGAACTTCAATGTCTAAAATCCCTGGCAGAGGACAAGGATCCTGAGATCACATTAAGGGTAGCCAAATTCTGTGCAATTGCCATAAAACTTAGGGAACATGCTGTGCTATCACAAGGATTTAGGCCTTGAATGACAATTTTAGGTTATATCAGGCATCCCCAAACTGCGGCCCTCCAGATGTTTTGGCCTACTACTCCCATGATCCCTAGCTAAGAGGACCAGTGGTCAGGGATGATGGGAATTGTAGTCCAAAACATCTGGAGGGCCGAAGTTTGGGGATGCCTGGGTTATATGGTAGCGACTAAGTTTTAATCTATATATTTTTAAACTGTTGCTATATCTGTATTGTTACTGTTGTGTCTGATTGCGAATTCAAATGTATCCCTATCGTGTTTTATGATTTCCCTGATCTTGTATGTGGGTTGGAACTGGTCTGTGACCGAAATAATAAAATTCATTCACTCATATACACACACAAACTCACATGTCCAGGTTCTGTTTGGCATGTTCGATGTCGCGCTTGATTTCTGGAGTGAAACAGAAGTAGAGTTTTTTGGGCAACTGCAGAGGTATCAGCGGGGCGCGGACTGGGACAGGATCTTTGCTGGCATTTGGGGAGGAGAGAGAGAGAGGAAAAATGCATTAAAAAGAAAGTGATGGGTTAAAGACCCACGTTTGTTTGTCTCCCTTTGGTAGGGGAGACAAACTCCTGATATTGTTGAGGCTTCAGTTCAGATCCCATCGGCAACCCAGGGGAAGCTCAGTCCACATTATGAATACAACCACCCTCAATAACATCTCGAATTCAGCATATAAGGTACTATAAACCTTCCAAATATCCGGATTGGTATCCACACAAAACTGATGTCTATAGGAAATACGTTCAAATGTAGCCAGGACTGTGAGTTCCTCAGGTCATTGCATAATGGACAAAAAATAGTTTTTAAAAGGCTTTCTCAAAACAGGAAGTTCCAACTCCCATCTTTCATCTGCCTCCCAATGTTGAAGAACACAGGAAGTCCCCCCCCCCTTCCAACAGGGCAGCTTTCGACAATAGAGGAACCAGGGCTGAGCATGCAATATTTATTCGTTTTCATAGGAAACTCAAGAGCTGCCCTCAACAATCTCCCCCCGTTTTCTGTTTTTACTTCCAGGCCTTCACATCTCCTACAGCACCACATGTCCCCACTCCTGCTATATATATTAAGGCAGTGTTTCTCAACCTTTTTTGGGCCAAGGCACACTTGTTCCATGAAAAAAATCACGAGGCACACCACCATTAAAAAAGTTTAAAAATTTAACTCTGTGCCGCCCTTTATTGACTATATAATTATGACTGTAAGAAACACTTGCCAATTGCTGTGTTGGTTGCAATCTCCTGTAATAAGGCTTCACAAGCCACTGATTTCTCTGCCAGCACAATCCTTTGCTCAGCAAGTTTCAGGTTGAGCTCATCCAGCCAGCTTCTTTAAGTTTGTCTAAAACCACCCTCCCGTGGTGGTGGCTGTTGAGAGCTGCGCTCACTCCGCGTCGTGACCCGGCCGGCTTCCTTTCCGGTGGGTCAGCACTGCTTATTGGCGGCCACCAGGCACGTGACAATGCAAATCACCCTTCTCGTTGCCGCACGTCGCGGCACACCAGCCAGCGTCTCGCAGCACACAGCGGTTGAGAAACGCTGTATTAAGGCTCCTAAACTTCCTCACAGTGATTTTTAAGAGAGCTTGAGCACCCAACATCCTTAGAACAATTTTTCAAAACAGAAATATGCTCGTCTCTTCCTCAATATCGCCACTGCACAAAGCCTTCTACTGGACCTGAATCTGACAAGCCCCACTTCCTTTCCGCGCTCCTGGTGAGGGCATTACCAGTAGTCAAGGACGTGGTCTATGATGGTGGCGATCGGTGGTCCTTCAGCAACGGCTTGTTCATAAAGCACCCCACAGGAGCCGTCTTCTCCCACAATAAACTGGGAGCACGGGGTGGGGAGCGAGAGAAGGCAAACATGTGGAAGGAAAAGACAAAGAGAGAGAAGGTGTGATAGACAGAAAGGACTTACGAGAGCTTCCATCTTGAAACAAGAGGCGGGGGACCTCTGGCCCTTCAGTTGTTTCTAGACTACAATTCCCATCATCCCTGACCTTGCTGCTTGGGGTTGATGAAAGTCAGCCTCCAACAACATCTGCAGGGCCAGAGGTTTCTTCTCCTTTGCTCAATGAGTCACAACGGGCAATTTTTAGTATCTACATTGTCAGCACCTATTTTGGATCCTGGCCTTGCCCAACCCTGGTACACAGTCCTGATAAGGTTTCCTACAAGGGCTGAAAAAGTTTCCATACCCCTGGGATAAAGAATAGGTAAAAGTAAAGGACCCCTGACAGTTAAGTCCAGTCAAAAATGACTCTGGGGTTGCGGTGCTCATCTCACTTTACTGGCAGAGCGAGCCAGCGTTTGCCCGCAGACAGTTTTTCCGGGTCATGTGGCCAGCATGACTAAGCCACTTCTGGCGAAACCAGAGCAGCTCACGGAAACGCCGTTTACCTTCCTGCTGGAGCGGTACCTATTTGTCTACTTGCACTTTGACGTGCTTTCGAACTGCTAGGTTGGCAGGAGCTGGGACCGAGCAACGGGAGTGCACTTCATCGTGGGGATTTGAACCACCGACCTCCTGATTGACAAGCCCAAGAGGCTCTGTGGTTTTAGACCACAGCGTCACCCGTGTACTTTCTACCTATTTCCCGATCCTCCATACATTCCAGGAGAAGAAGGCTTTTCCTCTCCCCACACATTTACATTTTCCTAATGGCATTAATGATGTTGTTCCTCTTAGGCCACATCTCCAATGTACATTTAATGCAGTATCGTCCCGTGTTAAACAGTCATGGTTTTCTACAACGTCCAACGCGGTTCAGAAGTCCATCCCTCTTCCTAGGGAACTCCGGTAACTGTAGGTCTGTGATGGGAATGGGGTGCGTGTGCCTCTCAACAACGCTCATCACCATTAACGAACTACCATTGTATTTTAATATTTTGTTGGAAGCCGCCCAGAGTGGCTGGGGAAGCCACTAGAGTATTATTTATTTATATATAAATAAATAAATAAATATTCCAGTGTTAGCTGAGGAGATTATAGCTCAGCAGTCGTCCTGTATCACAAGGGGCTTGTGACGTGTCATGTAAACAGGAAGCAGGAAGTACCTGTTGCTATTGTGTATCTGTATATATGACATCGTCTGTTTCTGTTCTGTCTGTTGTGTTGAAGCTTCCAGCCGGGATGGATCTGTCCAGTCCGGGCTGGTGTCAATAAATCTCTCTGTTTTAATGAACAAGGGAGTGAAAGTGATTTATTTCATGAGCACTGAAAGCTGGAAAGTTTCCGCTGCTACAAGCTGCAGTTTGAACTGTTATCTAAACTTCAGAAGAAAGAATTCCGAGACGTTTAGGAAACGAGGTTTGACTTTCGTGATAGTAGCAGAAACTGCGCAACGGGAGCGCACTGGACAGTTATCTGCTACGCAGCTTGGACTTGGATGCAGGCAAATAGATGCCTGACAAGCGTGCTAAGCAAGGGGTTTTTGCTACGCTTCTACAACTCTGCTAGTGTCCGTATTTTCCAGGGACAGTCCTGGATTTACAGAAGCCATCCCAGTTTCTGATTTGATCCCAGAATGTCCTGCTTTTCCTTAGGACGTCTCTATTTTCACCAGAAAAATATTGCAGGGTATGGTAGGACACCCCTGTTTTCATCAGAGAAATGTCGGAGGGTATGGAGCTATGCAACCCCTGAGCCAAGGAGATAAGTAACTCTACAACCTTTAGAAGGTATCTGAAGGCAGCCCTATATAGGAAATTGTTAACATTTAATGTTTTGTTATGCTTTCATATATGTTGGAAGCTGCCCAGAATGGCTGGGGGAAACCCAGTCAGATGGACGGGGTACAAATAATAAAATTATTGTTATTGTTATTATGGAATACAACATCCTTACTGTCATCAGAGAAATGTTGGAGGGTATGGAACAGTGGCTGGAGCCAGAGCCATTGCCAGGTCAGAGCCAACTCCTTATTTCGCCTCCACTGTCCCCTTGAACACTTGGCTTTTTCCCTTGCAGAACTCAGCAGGGAGGACAATGGAAGAATAGAAAAGCATTAAATAACTAAGTGTGACGACACCAAGCGGAAATGGTGTAGTACACCTTTAAAAAGGCTTGGGTTTCCTCATACCAAACCACTCTGGCCATGCATCTGACTGGCTATGTTTCCCCATAAGAACCACAAAAGCAACGATCCAATTCTTTCCTGCTTGCTTCTGTATTTATTTAAGTACAGCATTTGCTTAGGGTGTCTCCAAAGTTTCGGATATTTTGCAGGAATAAGCCAAGCGCCTACAGGAGGGCAACCCAGTCAGATGGGCAGGGTAATAATAATAATAATAATAATAATAATAATAATAATAATAATGGAATAGGACGTCCCAATTTTCATTGGAGAAATGTTGGAGGGTATGCCATTCCCAGGATTCTTTGGGGGAAGCCGTGCCCAGGACAATACTGCTTTTAATGTACAGTGCAGGAGCCTTAGTTGCTTCCCTCCCTCTCCAAAAAAAGCAGGACAAACATAATGCTACCCTTTTATGTGGTGCTCTATAGATGCTCTTCTTTATGGTCCAGCTCTCACTTCTGGACCATAAAGAAGGCTGATCGCCGAAGAATTGATGCTTTTGAATTATGGTGCTGGAGGAGACTCTTGAGAGTCCCATGGACTGCAAGAAGATCAAACCTATCCATTCTGAAGGAAATCAGCCCTGAGTGCTCCCTGGAAGGACAGATTGTGAAGCTGAGGCTCCAATACTTTGGCCACCTCATGAGAAGAGAAGAATCCTTGGAAAAGACCCTGATGTTGGGAAAGATTGGGGGCACTAGGAGAAGGGGACGACAGAGGACAAGATGGTTGGACAGTGTTCTCGAAGCTACCAACATGAGTCTGACCAAACTGTGGGAGGCGGTGCAAGATAGGAGTGCCTGGCGTGCTATGGTCCATGGGGTCACGAAGAGTCGGACACGACTAAACGACTAAACAACAACATAGATGCTCTATGGGATGCAGGTGGCGCTGTGGGTTAAACCACAGAGCCTAGGGCTTGCTGATCAGAAGGTCAGAGGTTCGGGTCCCCATGACGGGGTGAGCTCCCATTGCTTGGTCCCAGCTCCTGCCAACCTAGCAGTTTGAAAGCACATCAAAGTGCAAGTAGATAAATAGGTACCACTCCGGCGGGAAGGTAAACAGCGTTTCCATGTGCTGCTCTGGTTTCGCCAGAAGCGGCTTTTTCATGCTGGCCACATGACCTGGAAGCTGTATGCCAGGGGTCAGGGGTCCCTTTACCTTTTTATAGAAGCTCTGCCTTCTGAGCCCTTCCCTACCTGAACCAAGACACCGGGGGGGGGGGTAGCCACAGCGACGGTGCCTTCTCCAAGCTTTCAAAAAGGAGTAGCCCCCCCCCTCTTTACCCTGAAGTCGTCCTCACCTGCAGAGTCTTGTCGAACCACCGATTGCCGCTATTGGAGTAGCTGCCTCCGCCATGCAGCATCTGTGCTGCCAGGCGGCTGCTCGCCAGCGCATCCGAGACTTTCAGGATGGGAGCGTCCAAGCAGACGGTGAAGAGGCTGCGCTGAATGGCACGGGCCGATTCCCGGTTCAGCTTGTCTGGCGGCAAGGAGGGAGAGGGGGGGAAACAATACACGAAGGTTATGGCAGCGCTGCGGTGCAGCAGGGAAGGAGTGTTGCGCTTCCAAGCTGACCAATGTGTTGTTTTGAAGACGTGGACTACAACTCCCATCATCCCTAGCTAGCAGGACCAGTGGTCAGGGATGATGGGAATTGTAGTTCCAAAACATCTGGAGGGCCGAGTTTGGGGGTGCCTGGTGTAGACATCGATGCCTGACCCCTGGCTAACTTTCTTAGCCTCCACGGTTAAGTGTTCAACACTGGGGAGGTCTCAGAAAACTGGATTAAGAGCACGCTGCCACATGCAGGTGTGGAGGATTCCCTGGTTCTGAATGGGGCAACTCTGCCCCTGAAGGACCAGCTGTGCAGCCTGGGAGTCATTTTGGACTCACAGCTGCCCATGGAGGCGCAGGTCAATTCTGTGTCCAGGGCAGCTGTTTACCTGCCCGCGGACTGTCTCGCCAGAGTGGTGAACGCTCTGGTCATCTTGGACTACTGCAATGCGCTCTACGTGGGGCTACCTTTGAAGGTGACCTGGAAACTACAACTAATCCAGAATGCGGCAGCTAGACTGGTTACTGGGAGCGGCCGCCGAGACCATATCACACTGGTCCTGAAAGACCTACATTGTCTCCCAGTAAGTTTCTGAGCACAATTCAACGTGTTGGTGCTGACCATTAAAGCCCTAAACGGCCTCGGCCCACTATACCTGAAGGAGCGTCTCCACCTCCATCATTCAGCCCAGGCACTGAGGTCCAGCTCCGAGGGCCTTCTGGCGGTTCCCTCACTGCGAGAAGTGAAGTTACAGGGAACCAGGCAGAGGGCCTTCTCGGTAGTGGCACCCACCCTGTGGAATGCCCTCCCATCAGATGTCAAGGAAATAAACAACTACATGAAATATTTAAGATAAGATTTGGAAGTATAGGGAGGCTGTAGAGGCAGATTTGTAGAGGTAATATTCAGATTCCGATATAATGGTATAATAAGAATTGTTGTTAAATAATTAATATGGAAAAATAGATGATTGAAGTATAATATAGAAATTTGTTAGTTAAGGTAATAACAAGATAATTGAAGCATGATATAGAAATTACTAAGGATGATATATAATGAAAAGCAGAAAGGAGGGACTTGAGGAAGTCAACAATGTTAAGATACAGTATATGAATGATTTAATATGGTTCTTTTTATTTTTTGTTTCGTGTATTTTGTATCTTTATGTTTTGTGATTTACTGTATGTGATTCTTATTGTATTTTTGTGTTTTTTATGTTCGCTGTTTTTTGGTTTCAGATTTACAAAACTAATAAATCTATTTGGGGGGAGGGGGAAATAAACAAACAACTATGTATCTGGCTTTTAGAAGACATCTGAAGGCAGCCCTGTTTAGTGAAGTTTTTATTGTGATGTTGGGAGCTACCCAGAGTGGCAGGGGAGGCCTGGCCAGATGGGCAAGGTTATTATTATTATTATTATTATTATTATTATTTCATAAAGGAAGCAGTTTATAAGAAGTAAATAAGGAGGCCAGATACAGGATAAAGGAAGTCTTTTATTTGGTTGTTTGTATTGTTGTATGTTATGCTCACTGTATGCTATGTACACGTTTAATAAGGGTGGATATGTGTATTGGGTGGGGTGGGGAGTTTGTGTTATATTGTAAAATAATAATTTTATAGCTGACCCAGTCTCCCTACAGCATGCAGACGCAGAGATACCTCTCATGAGAGTGGTGTAGGCCTGTCCCCATGTGTGTCGGTGGTCACTAGTTAGCACCCCCAGGGGCTCCTTATCGGTCTTCCAAGACTGCGCACGGATTCGCTGGAGCTGCCAGTGCAGCTGGTCAACAGTGAGAGGCGTCCCGTCGCTGTTGTACACTTCAAGTTGGAAAAACTGCAGGAGGCATAAAAAGCAGCATCTTGTAGTAAGGTTTAAGCTTACTGGGAAACGATATATAATGAATTGAGAAGGATGTTTAAAATAACGCTTGTAAAACTTATGGAATATGCAGACATGGCGAAACTTACCAGAAGAATAAGAAATCAAGATAAGAATCTTTTTATAAAAGAGTGGAAGTGGTTTGTTGAATGTTTACAGATAAATTGTAAACAGGTAAGAACATTGGCAGGGTTATTGTAATAACCTGCAGTTTTACAAGAGTATATATTTAAAGTAGATGAATAAATGAGCAAGTTAAGTTAAGTTGGAGATGCAGAATGTATTAAAAATAAAGTTAAGGAACCGCAGAAAGAGGGGGGAAGGAAGTCAAGTTTTGAAACGTTAAAACAACTGTAAAATTAGAGAAATGTATAAACCTGAAAAGCATAAATAAAATAAAATAAAATGCAGTATAGAAGTTAGAGGCACCCGTTCCTGACAGGAAAAACAACCACCTTGTTCTCATCGGGACACACGTCAAGGTGCTGGTTTTAACCTTCTCCCACAAACTGCATTAAAACCTGTGATTCCTACAAACAGAGTGATCTGCCATGTTCAGAGCCACGCAATTTGTCCGTCTAGTACAGCACAGTTAGGGTTTCCATATTTCAAAAAGTGAAAAACTGGACAAAAAAGTTGTTGAGCTTTGGCCAGTCTCATTTAGTTTTTCGGAAATCGCCAAAAAGCCCAACAATTCCGATACGGGCTGCCATACGCCCCCAAGTTTTCCCGGATGTTTTTGTCGCTTTCCGAAAATCCTGCCCGGATGCAGTTTTTAAAGGACAAATCCCAGATTTGCCCAGGAATTCTGGACATATGGCAGCCCTAGTGCAGTTTGCACTCTCCCCCTGCATTTTTTAAAAATAAAATAAACACATTTTATTTATTATTCAGGTTGTTGCACAGCCTACTTTTACAAGTCATGTTGTATTTGATTTGGAAAAGAGAAAGCATATTACAGTGGTGCCTCACTAGACGAATTTAATTCGTTCCACGAGTCGCTTCGTATAGCGAAAAATTCGTTTTGCGAAGCGGCTCCCATAGGAACGCATTGAAGTGCGGTTTCCCATAGGGTGCCTCGCAAGACGGGGGGAATCATCTTGCAAGGCATCCTATGGGACGAAAAAATTCGTCTTGCGAAGCGCGCCATAGGAAACTTCGTCTTGCGAGTCTCCATTGAGTTTTTCGTCTTCTGAGGCATTCGTCTAGCGAGGTACCACTGTATACAGAAAGATACAGAGATATTTTTCACTACGTATGCACAGACAAAACTGAAAATCGTCATGTTAATAAGAAGCAGGACAAATGCATGACTGGAAGTGATTTAACACTTAAAGAGTTTTGGGCACTTCTAACTTAGGCAGACCTGAGTGCTCACTGGAAGGACAGATCCTGAAGCTGAGGCTCCAATACTTTGGCCACCTCATGAGAAGAGAAGACTCCCTGGAAAAGACCCTGATGTTGGGAAAGATTGAGGGCACTAGGAGAAGGGGACGAGAGAGGACGAGATGGTTGGACAGTGTTCCCGAAGCTACGAACATGAGTCTGACCAAACTGCGGGAGGCAGTGCAAGACGGGAGTGCCTGGCGTGCTCTGGTCCATGGGGTCACGAAGAGTCGGACACAAGTAAACTAAACAACAACAACAACAACTTAGGCAGAGCCCAGCCTACACTTGCGAGTCTAGCGGGACAGCGGTAGTTACCTGGAAGTTGCGGACTACCGTGATGTACGTAGGCGGTCTTCGGCCGGGTGGAGGCAGCAAGACGGAATCGTGTTTAGGCCCTGGAAGCCTGCACGAGGCAAAGATGCGGGAATATTGCTCCATACAGAGAGGGTAGCCTCGGGAATATTCGACTAACAGGGTCTGGCTGGCATGAAGGGTGGAAAAGGGGATAAACAAGTCAATGCCTTTCAAATCTCAATCCGTAAGGTTGCTGCTGCTGCTGCTCTGGGCAGTAGAGGTGATATGGGGTGTGTTTTAGACAAGGCAGTCCTCAAAAGCTTATGCCACAATATACGTGTTAGCCTTTATCGTCACGTATGCTCTTGAGGACTACTTATTAATTTGTTTAACAAATTTATAGAGCATTTCACAGCAGAAAGCTGCCGAAGCAGGGTGCAGGAGAGAAGCAGAATGAAAGACCAAGTTCCGAAAAGCCATTTTGGAAAACTCTAAAAACGATACAGCTATCTTTACAAGTTCTAAAAACAACAGGACATTTTCTTTCAGCTATACAGTTGCTCCATAAAGGACTGGGTCACCCCTCGGGGAAACGCTTCTTTAAACAACGGGAGGCTCGCGGCCGGCTTCCCTGCAACGGCGCCCGCAGCCCGAGAAGAGGGCGAGGGCGGCGCTGCCGGCGGGGCTTGAGTGCTGCTCCTCCAGCAGAGAAGACGCTCCGGGCACAGCGCGGCACGGCGGAGGCGCCCTCCAAAGCGCCTCCAGAACTTGGCACTGTGGCGCCTTGCGCCAGTAGCCTCTATGGCTAAGACGCCCCTGTGTGTCTTCTTATTTCGTAGTATATAATAAAATTGTAAGGATGTCGCCACGTTGCAATTTGAATGGTCACCAACAGGTGGCCCCCTGAGCTGCAGTGTGAGAAGAGGACAGGAATACTCACTGGTCAATCTTTGCCTTGAAATCCAACACACCAGCAATGAGCTTTGCAGCAAACCTACATGAAGGAGAGATTAAAAATAAAATCCCATGTTAAACACTCCATAGAGAAACCTCAAGCTCCAGTATTCATGCACCACTGGTCCTGGACTGCACAATAAACACGCTAAAATAGATTCCCTACTTAATAAAAACCATTGCTTTTGTTATTATGACCGACCAACTAAAAGGGGAAAAGATCAAAGAAGAAAGCTTCCAAGTTCTCAAGAGCTCTCCATCAAGCTAAGCTGGGCAATCCTTATTAGTTTTATACCTGTTAGAAAAAGTAATTATTTTTCAATGTGAGAGTGAAGCATGCCTCCAGTTATAATTCAGGAGCAGGGAAGTGTGATTTGGATATAGAAAGCTTGGGAAACGAAGCTTATCTGTGCTTTATGCACAACTATGTGTTTCAGAGCTTCAGAGAGCAGAGATTTCTTTGAGCACCCTTCTGAACAAAGAGACATGTTTTTAAGGATTGTATTTATACCTTACTTTTCAAGGGGGTAAAGCCTTTACTGAGCAGCTCGCAACATAGCTGAGCTAGTATAAATACAATTTAAAACATCCTCCCATGTACCTTCTCGGTCTCTCTTTAGAATTTTGGATTTAACTATTCAATTAGGAATAAATATTACATTGCCCAGGTAATGTTTAATTGTGGTGTTGTAAAATTCACAATAAAGTCCGTATAGCAGGCATCCCCAAACTGCGGCCCTCCAGATGTTTTGGCCTACTACTCCCATGATCCCTAGCTAACAGGACCAGTGGTTGGGGAAGAAGGGAATTGTAGTCCAAAACATCTGGAGGGCCGAAGTTTGGGGATGCCTGCCGTATAGTCTGTATAGTTAAAGCTATGGTTTTCCCAGTAGTGATATATGGAAGTGAGAGCTGGACCATAAAGAAGGCTGATCGCCGAAGAATTGATGCTTTTGAATTATGGTGCTGGAGGAGACTCTTGAGAGTCCCATGGACTGCAAGAAGATCAAACCTATCAATTCTTAAGGAAATCAGCCCTGAGTGCTCCCTGGAAGGACAGATCGTGAAGCTGAGGCTCCAATACTCTGGCCACCTCATGAGAAGAGAAGACTCCCTGGAAAAGACCCTGATGTTGGGAAAGATGGAGGGCACAAGGAAAAGGGGACGACAGAGAACGTGATGGTTGGACAGTGTTCTGGAAGCTATGAACATGAGTCTGACCAAACTGCGGGAGGCAGTAGAAGACAGGAGTGCCTGGTGTGCTCTGGTCCATGGGGTCACGAAGAGTTGGACACGACTAAACAACAACAACAAAAATTCACAAAACTATGGTTATGCTAAATACAAAAGAGAGAGCTGATAGCACCAGATTAGAACCAAGGCTCCTTGATCAGAAATCAAATACCAGAACACAGGTTTTTAATCACCAAGAAATCTATGTAAGGGCACCAGATAAGCCCCGTATATTTCTATAAACAGGTTTGTTTACATCATAAATTAAATCCTACTACCATTTTGCACACACCAGGGACTTGATCTGCAGTCAGATTCTCTACCACTGAGCTAAATGTGGAGAAGCCATCTCTGTGCCACCACTTATCTTATTTTACACCACCATTCATTAAATCCATGTTACCCACCACAAGTTATTGGAGAAAGCAGGATGGTGGCAAACCAGAAACAAATTCCTCTAAAAAGAGGGGGCACCCGGACTTGAACCAGGGACCTCTTGATCTGCAGTCAAATGCTCTACCGCTGAGCTATACCCCCGGCACACAGACATGTCTGCTTAGGGTGCCTTCTTATGGATACTGGTTTTGCAGCATAGTTCTCCTACTGCCTACTTATGACTAATGGCTTTTTAAATGCTCTACCTACAGGAAACTCTGATCTTCTTCTGTCTTAATGTAAAGGTAAAGGGACCCCTGACCATTAGGTCCAGCCATGACCGACTCTGGGGTTGCAGCGCTCATCTCGCGTTATTGGCCGAGGGAGCTGGTGTACAGCTTCCAGGTCATGTGGCCAGCATGACAAAGCCACTTCTGGCGAACCAGAGCAGCACACGGAAACGCCGTTTTCCTTCTCACTGTAGCGGTACCTATTTATCTACAGTGATACCTCTACTTACGAATAACTCTACTTGCGAATATTTCTACTTACGAACGGAGCTCCGTCCGCCATCTTGGATGTGGTTTAGATAGGATTTTTTTCTACTTATGAATTTTTAGATAGGGTTGCTTCGACTTACGAATTTTTTCTCCCAATGCATTCCTATGGGATTCGACTTACAATTTTTTCCGACTTACAAATGTGCGTTCGGAACGCATTAAATCCGTAAGTAGAGGTACCACTGTACTTGCACTTTGACGTGCTTTCAAACTGCTAGGTTGGCAGGAGCAAGGACCGAGCAACGGGAGCTCACCCTGTCGCGGGGATTCGAACCACCGACCTTCCGATCGGCAAGCCCTAGGCTCTGTGGTTTAACCCACAGCGCCACCCGCATCCTTCTGTCTTAGTATATATCAAAATTGTAAGGATGTCATCAGGCTGCCGTTTGTATGACCACCAGCAGGAGGCCGCACAAACTGCAGTGTCAAAACAGAGCAGGTGAGCAGCTCAGGCAGGCTGTTGGGGCGTAGCCCAGGCAAGACACAGAGGAATCGGCAGGATGGACTGAGGCAGCTCCCCAGCAACCATCCTGCTCTGCCACTGCTGCTGCTTCCCACCTCACAACTTTCTCCATTCCCCTCTTCCTCCACCAGCAGCAGTGGCATGTAGTGAAAAGACGCCCTGTGTTCCCCCTGCTACCACAACTGGTGGGGTGGGGAGAGGACCCCCCACTGCCACAGGAATTGAGAGGGGGAAACCTCTGCATCGTGAATTGCAGGCTTCCTTCTCTTGGTAGTAGGGGCAATGAAGGTGAGAAGTCACTGAATGCCGGTTGTGGGGCATGCAGGGAAGCTTGACATAGAATCATAGAGTTGGAAGAGACTGCAAGGGCCATCCAGTCCAACCCCCTGCCAAGCAGGAAACACCATCAAAGCATTCTTGACATGTGGTTGTCAAGCCTCTGCTTAAATACCTCCAAAGGAGGAGACTCCACCACACTCCTTGGTAGCAAATTCCACTGTCGAACAGCTCTTACTGTCAGGAAGTTCTTCCTAATGTTTAGGTGGAATCTTCTTTCTTGTAGTTTGAATCCATTGCTCCGTGTCCACTTCTCTGGAGCAGCAGGAAACAACCTTTCTCCCACCTCTATATGACATCCTTTTATATATTTGAACATGGCTATCATATCACCCCTTAACCTTCTCTTCTCCAGGCTAAACATATATGTGTGGTGGCAAGACCGTCGGCTTGGTCTATGCCACATGACCGCTTTTGGCCAACAGCAGCTATCTGCGGTGTTGGAAAGTAGACAGAGTAATGGAGCTTGCCCTGAACTGCCTCAGCAGCTACAACTGCATTTCAGAAGATGGCTGGTGGATTGGGTGAACTATGAAGGATATGGAACGTTGGTGAGATGTAAAAGGAGGGGAATTTGCAAGGGGTGGCGAGTTTGGCAGGGGGTAGTAAATGGGTGGAGCAATGTGAGCAGGGGCACAGTCTCAGTTACATAGTATTCCACTAAACCCATCTATGAGATTTCCCATTACAAGCTATTGGGGAAAACAAGGTGCTGGCAACACCTGGAAATACATTCCTCTAAAAAAAGAGGGGGCACCCGGACTTGAACCAGGGACCTCTTGATCTGCAGTCAAATGCTCTACCGCTGAGCTATACCCCCGGCACATAGGAATGTCTGCCCAGGAAGCCTTCTTATGGATACCAGTTTTGCCACATAGTTCTCTACCATGTACTTTCGACTAATGGTTTTAAACGCTCTACCTACAGGCAACTGATTCCACATCAAGCTTTCTACTGAGGAATAACCTCCTGCAAATCTCTGTGTTGCAAAGTGTTCTAGAGCAGAGTCAGTTCACACGGAGGCCACAGCTTTAGGCCCAACAACAATCCCCTGGAAATTATTACATATGAGAACACTACCTGCACTTCCTCTAGAGCCACATGGCAGGGGAAGATCAGTAAAGGCGGGCAATTTTATTTTCTTTTTAACCACCACTGATCTTCTTATTTCGTAGTATATAATAAAACTGTAAGGATGTCGCCACGTTGCAATTTGAATGGTCACCAACAGGTGGCCCCCTGAGCCGCAGTGTGAGAAGAGGACAGGAAGCCAGCAGCTGAGGGAAGCAGACAAGAGTAAGCAGTGTCTCAAATTCCTCCTGTCACTGGTGGGGAGGAGAGAAACAAAGAGGAGATAGAATTCCTCCCCTTCGTCCTCCTGCCCTGCTGCAGTTGGAAGCAAGAGGGAAAAAAGCCTGCAATTTAATACACAGGCTTTTTTCTTTCAGCCGTGGGGTGAAATGACCATGAGACACCACTTCCCAACACTGTGCCGCTGCTTACTGATCAAATGCTCATGCTACCATGCAATGTGCCAAGATCCCTGCCACTTCTGCCTCTCAGGAAACAACAGTGGCCTGCAATGCTAGGAAGCTGGGAGAGCAAGGCAGAACTAGCTGCACTTCCTCACCAGCCCCTTTAAAAAATAGGGTCTGTGTGTTTCACATCTGGGTTTCACAGTCGTGCCCATATTGGACGCGCATAAAATGGTTGCAGCTTCTATTTCCTTAAACCCGTCTTCCATAAGCTACTGGAGAAAGTGAGGAGGTGGCAAACTAGAAACAAATTAGTCTAAAAAGAGGGGGCACCCGGACTTGAACCAGGGACCTCTTGATCTGCAGTCAAATGCTCTACCGCTGAGCTATACCCCCGGCACACAGACATGTCTGCTTAGGGTGCCTTCTTATGGATACTGGTTTTGCCACCTAGTTTTTACCATGTACTTACGAGTAATGATTTTAAATACTCTACCCTACAGGAAACTCTGGTTGCATCATTTTTTCTACAGAGGAACAACCTGCTGCTAATTTCTGGGTTCTTGAGCAGAGTCAGCTCACATAGTGCATTAGCTATTTCTTTGGGCCCACCACCCCCTTGCAAACTCTGAGAACAACAGCTTAAACATCCTATATTTGCACATGGCAGCGGAAGATCAGTAAAGGTGAGGAAACCATCCTTCCACCCTCACCCATCTTTTGTCTTAGTATATAATAAAACTGTAAGGATGTCATCACATTGCCGTTTGTATGGTCACTGATAGATGGCCACAGAAAGTGCAGTGTGAGAACAGAACAGTAGGCTGGCAGATCAGGAGTGAGGAGCAGAGAGCATGGAGACAGAGGTAACCTGATGTGCCTGCCACCATGCAATGCGCTGAACTCTGCGCATCTTCCCCTTTCGGTAAGAAGCAGGAGCCTGCGATGTTGGGAAGGCAGGAGAACAGCAGAGCCCCACCTGCCACTAAAAAGAGGGGGCACCCGGACTTGAACCAGGGACCTCTTGATCTGCAGTCAAATGCTCTACCGCTGAGCTATACCCCCGGCACATAGGCTTGTCTGCCCAGCAAGCCTTCTTATGGATACCAGTTTTGCCACATAGTTCTCTACCATGTACTTTCGACTTAAACGCCCTACCTACAGGCAACTCATTCCACATCAAGCTTTCTACTGAGGAATAACCTCCTGCAAATCTCTGTGTTGCAAAGTGTTCTAGAGCAGAGTCAGTTCACACAGAGGCCACAGCTTTAGGCCCAACAACAATCCCCTGAAAATTATTACATATGAGAACACTACCTGCACTTCCTCTAGAGCCACTAGGCAGGGGAAGATCAGTAAAGACGGGCAATTTTATTTTATTTTTAACCACCACTGATCTTCTTATTTCGTAGTATATAATAAAACTGTAAGGATGTTGCCACGTTGCAATTTGTTTTTTTTTAAATATAATTTTTATTAGATTTTAACAAGAAATACAAGAAAAAAGAAAAAGGCACAAAAAAGAAAAATACATAAAAAAACGACAAAAAAAACAAAAAAAACAAAAAAACAAAAACAGATTCAGACTTCCTCATTTCCCCTTCTTGAGTTCTTATTGTTAAAAATAGTTCTCGCATTTTCCCATTCTAACTTCACATTCTTTTTTCTAAATTTCAACTTTTTCATCTTTTTCATTGCTATTATCCATTCTCCTTGTACTTTAACCTCTTTTCTCTTAACATCCTCTCTCCAAAATTATTATTATCTAATCCCTAGTCTCTTTCCCTTACCCAAAAATATATAAGATTCACATCCTAATTTATTACCCATTTACTTCCACCCACACAACAAAGTTCCCACCCCCCCTTCCCTGGAATCGAAGTCTCCAGATGAATCAGCCAGGTTCTTCATACAATCCTTAATACATTCCGAGATCAGACCATATTATTTCAGACAATACCAAATAATCCAAGACCTCTCAACCCACCCCTAGTCTGTCCCATACCAACTTTTGCCGAACTCTTGCCCCCCTCTTCTGTAATCCCATCACTTTGTATCTTTGCACCTTTTCATCCTCTTTCTGCCCCCCAACTGTTTGTGTCCTCCCCTCTCTCACCGGGGCGCTGATTTTCCCAACCTCTTTTTTGGGGTGCTTTTTTGCTTTTACCCTCTCCTGTTTCACTTCTCTCACCAGTGAAACAGTGTTTTCTCCTACTTTCCCTCCCTGTTCCACCCCTCCCACCAGTAAAACAGTGTTCTTTTCAGGAAATAAATCCATTGGTTCAGCATATTGTCCTTCAGTATTATCTTTCTCCTCTTCTATGTTTTTTACATACGTCACTCCAGCACAGTCCTGGTCTTCCAATCTTTTTTCTTCTCCCTTCTCCTGCTCTTCTATATCTGTTGGATCCTGTGTTTTACAGTCAAAAACAAATGTCTCGACAGTCTCTTCTCTCAGAAAGTTTACATCAAGCTTGGAGATGCTCACTTGCTTAGTAAGATCCAAAATTGTTGCCAATATTAAGTCCCACTGTGTGACTTCCTGTCCACTCTCTGGAACCTTCTCTCCTATTCCTTTGTCTAAAACCTCCTCCATCTTTGTACAGACCGGCCGTGGAGTTGAAATTTTAGTCCAATATATATGAAAAGTGAACAAATAGGCAAAAAGCCAAGAATCCAGTCCCACTTGGTCAGAATCTCTCTCTTTACTCCTTCTTTTCCTCAGAGTCAATACTGAGCAGCCTCAAGGCAAAACAAGTCCTCTTTCACTGTTTACAGCTCTCAGTCTCTCACATTCAGCCAGACACATTCCTTTGTATTGTGACGTTAATCAGCAAACTGACTGATCTTTCCTTTGACCCGTCTCATGCTGGATCTCAGTCTTTTGCAGAGATAAATACACCGCTTACTTTTTCCTTTACTCTGCCTCAGGAAAAAGCTCTTTTTACAGCATTTCTGGGTTTTCTAGCTTGCTGCGATCTTTAGTTACTCAATCGGGGGGAGATGACTTCCCTTTTTAATCTCCGCCTCCCACTGCCAAATTCTTGTTTCAAATTGATTGGTTTCAACTTACTTCGTCCAGATCGTAACTTTTTCAGGAAGAATCCACCGCCTGCAGGTTGGAGGCTCGGAGCTTCGCTTCTTGGAGGTAACGATGGTATGCCTAAAATGGCTCCCGCGACTGCCACTCGGCTGGCTCTCAGGGGCTCTTGCGGGCTTCCTGGGCAGCTGAGGAGTCGCTTCTGGAGCTCCGCCAGGCAAAATTTGCCCCCTGGACGCTCAACCAGGGGTATTTACGGGGATCCGCGTGCCCCCGCGGATTTCCCCCCCCTCCGCGATGCCAGAAACCTCGCAGCGCGAGGTTTCTGCGCCTCCATTTTCCAGCGCGGCAGACCGGAAGTCGCCACGTTGCAATTTGAATGGTCACCAACAGGTGGCCCCCTGAGCCGCAGTGTGAGAAGAGGACAGGAAGCCAGCAGCTGAGGGAAGCAGACAAGAGTAAGCAATGTCTCAAATTCCTCCTGTCACTGGTGGAGAGGAGAGGAACAAAGAGGAGATGGAATTCCCCCCCTTCGTCCTCCTGCCCTGCTGCAGTTGGAAGCAAGAGAAAAAAGCCTGCAATTTAATACACAGGCTTCTTTCTTTCAGCCATGGGGGGGGGAATGACCACAAAACACAACTTCCCAACACTGTGCCGCTGCTTACTGATCAAATGCCCATGCTACCATGCAATGCGCCAAGATCCCTGCCACCTCTCCCTCTCAGGAAACAGCATAGAATCATAGAGTTGGAAGAGACCACAAGGGCCATCCAGTTCAACCCCCTGCCGAGCAGGAAACACCATCAAAGCAGTGGCCTGCAATGCTGGGAAGCTGGGAGAGCAAGGCAGAACCAGCTGTACTTCCTCACCAGCCCCTTTAAAAAATAGGGTGTGTGTGTGTTTCACATCTGGGTTTGGAGCAATGTGCATAGTCGTGCCCATATTGAACGTGCATAAAATGGTTGCAGCTTCTATTTCCTTAAACCCGTCTTCCATAAGCTATTGGAGAAAGTGAGGAGGTGGCAAACCAGAAACAAATTCCTCTAAAAATAGGGGGCACCCGGACTTGAACCAGGGACCTCTTGATCTGCAGTCAAATGCTCTACCGCTGAGCTATACCCCCAGCACACAGACATGTCTGCTTAGGATGCCTTCTTATGGATACTGGTTTTGCCACCTAGTTTTTACCATGTACTTACGAGTAATGATTTTAAATACTCTACCCTACAGGAAACTCTGGTTGCATCATTTTTTTCTACAGAGGAACAACCTGCTGCTAATTTCTGGGTTCTTGAGCAGAGTCAGCTCACATAGTGCACTAGCTATTTCTTTGGGCCCACCCACCCCCTTGCAAACTGAGATCACGTCTGAGAACAACAGCTTAAACATCCTATATTTGCACAAGGCAGAGAAAGATCAGTAAAGGTGAGGAAACCATCCTTCCACCCTCACCCATCTTTTGTCTTAGTATATAATAAAACTGTAAGGATGTCGTCACGTTGCAGTTTGTATAGTCACTGATAGATGGCCACACAAACTGCAGTGTGAGAACAGAACAGTAGGCTGGCAGATCAGGAGTGAGGAGCATGGTGACAGAGGTAACCTGATGTGCCTGCCACAATGCAATGCGCTGAACTCTGCGCACCTTCCCCTTTCGGTAAGAAGCAGGAGCCTGCGATGTTGGGAAGGCAGGAGAACAGCAGAGCCCCACCTGCCACTAAAAAGAGGGGGCACCCGGACTTGAACCAGGGACCTCTTGATCTGCAGTCAAATGCTCTACCGCTGAGCTATACCCCCGGCACATATCCATGTTTGCCCAGCAAGCCTTCTTATGGATACGGGTTTTGCCACATTGTTCTCTACTGTGTACTTACGACTAATGGTTTTAATTGCTCTACCTTATAGGCAACTTTTGCCACATCATTTTTTCCCCCTGCTGAGCAACCACCTCCTGCAAATCTCTGCGTTGCAAAATGTTGTTGAGTACATAGTCAACTCATGCAGAGTCCTGGCCCAACCATCACCTGCTTGCCGGCTGAGAGGACACCTGTGAAAACTTCGTACACTTCCTATTGTTGCACAAGGCAGGGGAAGATTAGTAAAGTTGGGGAAATCACCTTTCTACCATCACTGATCTTCCTGTTCTACATTAAATTTCATTAAAAGCATCTCCTACCATGTTACCCACCACAAGTTACTGGAGAAAGCAGAATGGTAGCAAACCAGAAAACAAATTCCTCTAAAAAGAGGGGGCACCCGGACTTGAACCAGGGACCTCTTGATCTGCAGTCAAATGCTCTACCGCTGAGCTATACCCCCGGTACATAGGCATGCCTGCCCAGCAAGCCTTCTTGTGGATACTGGTTTTGCCACATAGTTCTCCTACTGTGTACTTATGACTAACCACTGCAAACATTATACCTACCAGGCAACGCTTCCACATCAATCTGTGTATTGCAAAGGGTTTCTGGAGCAGCCTGGTGGCCTCCAGATGTTTAGAACGTCCAACCCTCATCAGTCCAAACAGCTGGAGGACACAGCTAGTCTATGTGTTCGGAACCTTGAGGCTGGACTACTGTAATGTGCTCTATGTGGAGCTACCCTTGGGCCCGGCTCAAAAGCTCTGGCTGGTGCAGAATGTGGTGGCTGAGTTGCTGAAGGAACATCTGGTCAACAACATGTGACAACATTGTTCAAGCATCTGCACTGGCTGCTCATCTACTACTAAGCCCGAATCGAGGTCCCTGGATTAATTCACAAAGCCCTGAACAACATACGTTCTGGGTACCCAGGGTACGAGTTCCGGCTCGATCCCTGAAATTTGCCAGAGCATCACTGGTTGTTCCCTGAGATGGCAAGTCTCATTTGACAACAGGGAACTGAGCCTTTAATGTCACAGAATACTAGAACTGTAGAATTGGAAGGGACCTCCAAAGGTCATCTAGTAAAAGGTAAAGGACCCATGGACAGTTAAGTCCAGTCAAAGGCAACTATGGGGTTCTCGCTTTCAGGCCGAGGGAGTCGGCGTTTGTCCACAGACAGCTTTCCAGGTCATGTGGCCAGCATGACTAAACCACTACTGGTGCACGGAGGACTGTGACGAGTGTCAGAGCGCATGGAAACGCCGTTTACCTTCCCGCTGTAGCGGTACCTATTTATCTACTTGCACTTTGATGTGCTTTCGAACTGCTAGGTTGGCAGGAGCTGGGACAGAGCAACAGGAGCTCGCTCCGTCACGGGGATTTGAACCGCTGACCTTCTGATCGGCAAGCCCTAGGCTCAGTGGTTTAGACCACAGCGCCACCCGTGCCCCTATTTTCTATATGTACGGGGCTATAACACCCAGATAGGATTTATTCCTCCTTTCCCCCAAAGAGGGGGTAAGAAAAGCTGGATCTGCAGTCAAATGCTCTACCACCAAGCTACCTCCTTCAACAGACAGGGAGCGGAGTTATCTTTAAGAACTCTTAATTATGGATATAGGATTTGCCCAATCAGATGTTTCCAGAAAAAAGTGTTACCCACCATGAGCTTTTGAGGTAATGGAAGAAGATGTAGACATGCCTTTAAAAAGTTGGGAAGCACCTGAGCTTGAATCAGGCACCTCTTAGTCTGCTATTGCTGCTATTACAGTGGTGCCTCGCAAGACGAATATAATTCGTTCCACGAGTCAATTAGTTTTGCGAAAAATTCGTCTTGCGAATCGCAGTTTCCCATAGGAATGCATTGAAATTTCTTTTTTTGCCCATAGGAACGCATTAATTAAATTTCAATGCATTCCTATGGGAAACCGCAATTTGCAAGACGAATTTTTCGCAAAACGAATTAGTCTTGCGAGTCACCATCAGATCGCAAGATGCATTCGTCTTGCAAAAATTCATCTTGCGAGGTACCACTGTATTATTATTATTATTATTATTATTATTATTATTATTAATTACCTGTCCTTCATCCTAAGGTCCCGGAGTGGGTTACAACACTAAATCACAGTGTTAAAAACAGCTTTAGACACCTCAACATCACAAAAGTAAGATGGTTCCTAGAAATATATACCTCAAATGTATATTTGGCCCTCCAGACACGGAACTGTAGGTAATGTGGTCTTCCATCGGAGACTGTCCAATTGGATCAAAATTCAATCACAGAGGCCATAACGGGTGTTGCCCATTCAGAGCACATTGCACTGCTCCTCTGTCTAGTTTTGCTGGTTCCCAGGCTGATTCTGAGCTCTGAACGGTTTCTTAGGGCCCTGGTTCCACTTGTCATCTGATACGTGAACGTCTCCCGGGATGTGCAATGGTAATGCCTGCATGGGCACCGTGGGAATTTTTGTTCTTGGTGTTGTGGGGGAGGGGTACAAAGTAAAACTCTTAAAAGGGGGGGAGCAGGCTAATTTCTTACCAACAATGAGAAGCTCAGAGGCAGAGCATTTGCCTTGCAAAGAAGAGGTTCCAGGTTCAATTCCTGGCATTGCTAGGTAGAGATGGGGGGAAACTCCTGCAAAAAAACAAAACCCTGGAGAGCTGCTACCAGTTAGTGTAGACCATAATAATAATATTATAATAATATTTTTTTTAAAAAAATTTATACCCCGCCTATCTGGCTGGGTTTCCCAGTGTAAGGCAGTTCCTATGTCCCTAATTGTATCTGAGCATTTTTGTCCCATATCCTGGGTTCTACTAATTCTAGATTATTATTTTTAATGAAAGCTGAGAATGTGGGGATTATGTTTCATCTGGGGCAGGAGGTCACTGCCCCCCTTGCCCTCCCAGTGGACACCCATGTAAATATCTGTCTCCCTCCCAACTTCACTGAAGGCTGTAAAGATTAATTGACAGTATACAAGCACATATTTATTTGGTAGTTTTAACCTTCTGTTTTAACCTGCTGATGATCTTTAACATTTGTTTGCTTTCACGTTGTGTTTTGATCTTATTTTGTTGAAAGCTGCCCTGTGGACATTTTGCCAAGAAAGTAGGGTAGAAATAGAGAAAGTTATATTGAAAGATGTGAGATAGCTTTCCTGGTACTTTCCGATATATTCCAAGTAAGGAGCTTACTCTTTCATTTTATTTACTATGAACCTTTAAGGAAAGGGAAGGTGAGAAATCAAACAAAATCCCTCTTTTTTTAAAAAAAGAGGGGGCACCCGGACTTGAACCAGGGACCTCTTGATCTGCAGTCAAATGCTCTACCGCTGAGCTATACCCCCGACACATAGACATGCCTCACCTGAAGCTTAGTTATGGATACTGGTTTTGCCACATTGTTCTCTGCCATATATTTATGAGTAATTGCTTTTGAATATTCCATCTGCAGGGAATCTTCCCAGAGCAGCTTTGCTGGTAGGCAACAAACCCCATGCATAGCAAAGGGTTTTGGAGCATATTCCAGAGCACAGCCTCTGTTGACACAGAGCATGGACCACACACCTATGTTTGTTTGCCTTCCATTTGCAAGTGGAGAATACACCCAACACTTCCTGTAGCCACACATTATTAGCAGTGGAATCTCCTGTACCGGTGTTACTGATTTTGTTAAGAAAAGAGCAAAAGTGTCAAGACCTCCAACTCCCCCCCCCCCCCCGGAACCTGAAGAACCATAAAAACGGTAGAGCTGAAAGGGACTCTAAGGGCCATCTAGTCCAACCCCCTGCAATGCAGGAATATGCAGCTGTCCCATAAAGGGATCGAACCTGCAACCTTGGTGTTATCGGCGCCATGCTCAATCCAACTGAGCTATCCAAGGATGAAGCATCTCCCAGACCTCACAATCGGCTCAGAAAAAAGTAGGACAGTAGCTAAGTATTTTGCTTCTTTTTGAGAGTTTTCAAAATTCATCGGCGAGCTGGTTTCCCCTCAACTCTCGCCAGGTCAGACAAGGACAGGGGCTTGTCCTCACAGTCACACCAGGCCTCACACAGTCACATCTCCATGGGGCCAACCCTACTGTTAGGTGAAAGGAGGTATGCCTCAGGCAGCTGCTTTTGGGTGTCATGAGAGGGACATTATTTTTATAGCCTTACTGCTACGGAGAGGCACTGGGGAATTTTCTGCCACAGAGGCCAACATAAACTCAGCCAGATGGACAGATGATGATAATAATAATAATAATAATAATAATAATAATAATAATAATAATAATAATAATGGCCAGCCCTTCAGGGCTATGTGCCTTGACATGTGGGGACATCGAGTTGCTGCTCCAGTTCGGACAGCAAAATATACAGTCATACCTCATGTCGTGTCCACTTCATGTCACGTCTTTTCACGTTAACGTCCAGTGGCAACCCGGAAGTACCGGAATGGGTTACTTCTGGGTTTCGCCGCTCGCGCCTGCGCCAAAGCGCCAAATTGGGCCGCTCACCTGCGCAGACACAGTGCTTCAAGTTGCGGGCATTTCACGTTATGGGCGGGCCTCCAGAACGGATCCCGTCCGTAACATGAGGTACCGCTGTATTGGTATCGCTCAGATGTTCAGTTCAATGACAAAATTACCTGCCAAAGTATTTCAAAATTTTACCCACAAGGGGCGGCTTTGGGGACTGGAAGAACCAAAAATATAAAAGGTGTTTTCTCCCCCCGCCCGCCCCCCACACATAAGGGAGCACTGGACTTGAACGAGGAATATGGGGCCTGTCCTATCCCTTATTGCCATATTTTCCAAAGGAAAAACAATTATACATTTTAACTAACCTGAAACACTGGGGCTAGGGAAGGATAAAAAATGCAAATTCCTCCAAAAAGAGGGGGCACCCGGACTTGAACCAGGGACCTCTTGATCTGCAGTCAAATGCTCTACCGCTGAGCTATACCCCCAGTACAATTGTTCCTTCCCAAGAAGCCATCACAAGGATACAGGTTTGGTCACCCGGTCCACTTTGATCTGCTGCCAGCAACAGGTTTATTAACTGCAGGGATAGCTGTGGTTAATTGCCACCCACCCACTTTGTAATTATACTTTGTTTTACATCACGCTTAACTAGTTCGGTGTCCGGGTGAGCTCATTTCTAAACACCATGACTCAGCCTGAAGCAGTTGTGCAACAACCCAGATTCAAGCCAGGGATGTGTTCACACGAACAGCTTAAATAAGACCTGCTGCTGCAGGATTAACACGGCGTGGCGAACTACAACTCCCACAACACCTGACCACTTGGGCTGATGGGAGTTGGGAGTTCATAAAACTCTGGGGGGCCAAAGGTTCTCCCTGGATGAACAGAACCCATCTGGCTAGGTTTCCCCAGTCACTCTGGGCGGCTTCCAACAAAATATTAAAAATACAACAAAACATCAGACACTAAAAACTTCCCTAAACAGGGCTGCTTTCAGATGTCTTCTAAAAGTCAGATAGTTGTTTATTTCCTTGACATCTGGTGGGAGGGCATTCCACAGGGCGGGCGCCACCACCGAGAAGGCCCTCTGCCTGGTTCCCTGCAACCTCACTTCTCGCAGGGAGGGAATTGCCAGAAGGCCCTCGGAGCTGGACCTCAGAAGTGGGTTGTGCAGGGGGAACATAACCTGAACAGCCTAAAGCCAAGGCAGCTTCCCACCAACTCTCAAAATTCCCCACCCATCTTGAGTATCCTTCCATCCCCCACCCACTGCCCCCTTCCTTACCTCAATTGTCCTTTCCACTCATTAAAATCCTGCTTCGGCAACACGACAGCAGGGCTCGAGTGAACAGCCAGTGGCAGGCGGCTTTCCAGGTAGGCTGACTGAACCCACCAGTCTGTGATCTGGAATGAATAGGATACAGTTAGAATATTTGGAGGACAAGGGAATACAACACTTCTCTCTGCCCTGATGTGTCACCCCCAGGGCTTTTTTTCAAGAGGAAATAATAGGAACTCAGTTCCGGCACCTCTCAGGTGGGCGCCATAGCCACTGAGGTGTTCATGGTGAGTCTTCTAAACCACTGAGCCTCTTGTGTTTGCCGATCGGAAGGTCGGTGGTTTGAATCTGCTCAATGGCAATGAGCTCCCATTGCTCTGTCCCAGCTCCTGCCAACCTAGCAGTTCAAAAGCACGCCAGTGCAACTAGATAAATAGGAACCACTGTGGCGGGAAGGTAAACGGTGTTTTCGTGCGCTCTGGTTTCTATCACGGTGTTGCGTTGTGCCGAAGCGGTCTAGTCATGCTGGCCACATGACCCGGAAAGCTGTCTGTGGACAAATGGTGGTTCCCTCGGCCTGAAAAGCGAGATGAGCGCCGCAACCCCATAGTCGCCTTTGACTGTAGACTTAACTGTCCAGGGGTCCTTTACCTTTTTCTAGAAAAACAGCACTGGACTTCCCCATCCCCCAAGTGTCTTTCACAGCTCATTTATGATAGGTTTTGTGAACCTTTGTTTCTCCAGATGTTGCTGAACTACAACCCCCATCCTTCCTGGACATTGGACATGCTTCCTGATGGAAGTTGTAGTTCAGCAACATCTGGAATGCCAAAGATACCCCACACTTCATCTGGTTTTTGGTTGGCATCCCTCTGTCTCGGGAGACAATGGAGGAGTGTGCAGCGCCTGCTGTGGCTGTAGAGCCCGATGCAAAAGAGACATGTTTTGTTGCAGCCGGGGCAGGAGAAGGCGGCCGGTTGTGCTGCTGCAGATGCACCATGGCATTTCTTCTCTCTGCACTTCTCCGGCCATTCCTCCTCCGGTCACTGCTATGGATGCCCACAGCCTGACTGCCTGTTTCCAGGTGCTGCACCTCAATCTACTGTTATTATTTATTTGTGCACGGATTTTCATGTGCATAGCGCTTCACAGAGCACAACAGGGCAGGTCTCTGCCCCAGAGAGCTTACAATCTAAAATCTGGCACAGGTGGAACGGAGGAAGGGAAAGAAACAGGAGGAGGGGTTAAAGCAGGAGAAGAAAAACTGCAAGCTAAACTTTATGTTAAGTGTTGTGAGTAGCAGCTGGTGTTGGGAGGAAGGCAAGGAGCCCAATGGCAGGCGAGAAGGGAGTCTTCTCAAAGGCTTATGGGCGCTTACCCAGTTTCAGGAAGGAGGGTCATGGCTCTGACAAGTCCCTAGAGTCCTCCTTCCTGAAGCTGGGCAAGTGCTTACCGGGCTTTGGGACTGAGTTTTGAAGGCTCTAGGACCCTGCCACAGCCTCACGCCTCCTTCCCAAAGCCCAGCTTCAGCCAGAGCCACAAGGGCTGGAAGGAGGGCGTCAAATGGCCTTGCACAGGCGGCAGATTACCAAGGTCTGCTCCTGGGCCATACCCTGTCCGTCCTTTAAAACAGCCATGTCTTTCTCCAAATAATTATGGGACCTGTAATTTGTTATTTAGGGTCCCGGGGGCTGTTAGGAGACCCCGATTCCCCTCCCAGAGCTACAACCTCCTGCGTTCCCAGTGACTGTGAAACCACTCTGGAAACAGTGTTGCTGTTGTTTAAATTTGTGTACCGCCCTATACCTGTAGATCTCAGGGCAGTTCGCAGCATAAAATTACAAATTATATACAGTGGAACCTCTGTTTTCAAACACAACCCATTCCAGAAGAGCGTTCAGCTTCCGAAACATTTGAGAACTGAGAGGCAATAGGCGGTCGGCAAAACCCGCTGAGAAAATTGAAAAACACGCAGCAGAAGCTCTTCATCTTCTGAGGTGCGTTTGAAAATGGAAGCAATTACGCTCGAAAACCAAGGTGTATAATGAAGCTGTAGCTCTGCGAGCAGCTTAGCATCTCTCACTTCCCAGAATCCCTTGGGGGGGTGAGCCATGGCTGTTTAACGTGGTAGCATAGCACATTCAATGTATGCCGTGAATTTGCCCTAAGAGCTCTGCTGGGAAAGCCCCACTGCCACCGGCAGCTTCTTCCTGCTTTGTGGGGTCTCTCCGCAGAGCCCCGGATCCCCCTTCCTTACCCAGTTCTCCATGCGGTCCGCCCGGCGCTGCAGCCGTGCTTGGAGCCTCTCGCCATCTCCGCCAGGCACCACGAACTCAGCCAGCAGCTTCTGCGTATGCTCCAGCTCCTCTGGGCTCACCAGCGGCTCCAGGGAGCGCAGGTACCGGGCCGTGGTCTCCGCCAGCGACGGCAGGGGCTGGCGAGGGAGCGAGAAGGACGAGGCATGCCTGCAGTGGAGTGTCTGGAAGGGAAGAAAGGGCAGAGTCAAAAGAACAGTCACTCCCACTCAACCAGGGTCAGAAATTCCCCAGCAGCCACAAGGAGATCTCCATCTGGCTGGCCCCTTCAGCTTCCTTAAGCAGGTCGGCAGAAGGCCTTATTTATTGCATTTATAGCCCAGCTTTTTCTCCAAGGAGTCTACGGTTCACACACCCCTTCCTCAGTTAATCCCCGCAACGACCCTGTGAGGTAGGTTAAGAGGCTGCAACTGTCTCCAAGGTCACCTAGTGAGTTCATGACTGAGTGGGGATTTTAACCCTGATCTCCCAGGTCCTGGTCTGACACTTTAAGCACTACGCCAGTGTTTCCCAACCTTGTGCCTCCAGATGTTTTGAGACTACAATTCCCATCATCCCTAGCTAGCAAGACCAGTGGTCAGGAATGATGGGAATTGTAGTCCGAAAACAGCTGGAGGCACAAGGTTGGGAAACACTGCACTACGCTGGCTTCCTAGAATGCTTCCAGATCTGAATTTTTTAAATTGATGCTTGAATTTGATTTTTTTTTGGGTTGCTTTATTTGATGTTTTAATGTATGTGTTCTAAGCTGAATTGAATTCTTTTTTGGGGGGGTCCATCCTCCTCCCAAAAAGCTCAACAACTCTGGCTCCACCCACCCCATGCACGCTCCTCCTCCCTCCAATGACAATGGGTAGATCACTGCCAGTTTTGTTAATATTGGGAGTAGATCGCAGTCTCTTGGGAGTGGGACGTGCCTGCGGTATAGAAACGAAATGAAAAATACTAACAACAATAAGAAATTTCACTGTAAAAAAAAAAGGCACCGAGACATTCCATCACGGTGACCGTGATCTACGTTTAAGGTGCTGTTTGGCGATTAGCTTCTATATCTGAGTTTCTATCGCTGCACTCAACAAATATCTCCAATGGCTGCTGAGATTTCCCCAAGGGCAGATTCCCACAAACGGGTTTTAATTGAGCCGCCTTTGTGTGCTGCCGACCCGAAAGGACAACACATGTAAAAAATCCTGCCTCTGGCCCTTCACCTCAATAATGCATGGCTCTGCCCTCAGCATCTATGCACGGCACAAACAATAATGGCTGCTTTCAAATGAGTCCTGTGCAGAGGAAGCCCATTTAAAATAATGGTCCTACGTCAGTCATGACCACTAATTTCAATGGGTCTACCCTGAGTTTGACCAAGGCCCCCTCTGCATTATACAGCAGTAGCATACCACTTTAAACAGTCATGGCTCCCCGCCCTCTTCCTCAAATAATCCTGGGAACTATGGTTTTGTTAAGGGAGTTCAAAGGTGTCAGGGTGGCCTCAGAGAACTACAATTCCCAGAGTCCCCCGGGAAGAGGGGTTGCTTGCTAAACCTCTGTGAGTTCCACCCTTTACAGTGCTACAATTCTCAGCATCCTTAACAAACTACGGCAGGCATCCCCAAACTGCGGCCCTCCAGAAGTTTTGGCCTACAACTCCCATGATCCCTAGCTAACGGGACCAGTGGTCAGGGATGATGGGAATTGTAGTCCAAAACATCTGGAGGGCTGAAGTTTGGGGATGCCTGAACTACAGTTTCCTGGAATCTTTATGGGGGGGGGGGTTAAAATGAGTAGACTGTAGATTAAATAAACGGGGAGGAATGTGGGCACACATTCTTAGACGTCTGGTTATAGTGAGGAGTAGTGTGCAGTTGGGACGCGGGTGGCGCTGTGGGTTAAACCACAGAGCCTAGGGCTTGCTGATCAGAAGGTCAGCGGTTTGAATCCCCATCACAGGGTGAGCTCCCATTGCTGGGTCCCAGCTCCTGCCAACCTAGCAGTTCGAAAGCACGTCAAAGTGCAAGTAGATAAATAGGTACCACTACAGCGGGAAGGTAGACGGCATTTCCGTGTGCTGCTCTGGTTCGCCAGAAGCGGCTTTCTCATGCTCACCACATGACCTGGAAGCTGTATGCCGGCTCCCTCGGCCAATAACGCGAGATGAGCGCCGCAACCCCAGAGTCGGTCACGACTGGACCTAATGGTCAGGGGTCACTTTACCTTTAAGAGTTCATTGCCTCTGATTGCCAGTTTCTTGGGAACACAGGTGGGAAAACATTATTGTCCTCATGTCCTGCCTGTGGTCATTCTATGGCAGTGGCATTGTCTGTCCGGCCACTGTGGCAACAGGATGTTGGGACTAGATCGGGGCTGAGAAATTTCGCCACCCAGAGAGGGCAAATTCCAGGGGTCACATTCCAAAGGCAAAAGTGTTCCAGGAGCAGCTGCTTAAATTTACCATTGTGCAGTTGGGTACAAAAGTGACAGTGACACAAAGCCAGGTGTTTCTGCACTCCCCCAAACTCTTCATCCAGACAAGCAAAACACAGGAGGAGGGCCAGTGAGAAGGCACGGCTTGGTGAAGAGACCCAAGGGCCCGAAAATGAGGCTTGGAGAACTGCATTTAGCAACTGTGCCTGAGGTTCCCCATTCCTGGACTAGACAGGCCTAGCAGGAATCTTTGGGTGACTAAAAACCACATTTTTAAAGCACCGCGATTGGTAAACTGCATTTCCCAGGATTCTTGGGGTGCTGGTGGAATGTGCTTTAAACGCAGGTTGCATGCGCCACCTTCCGACACACAAAGCCAATGGCGGAGCAGGAGGAACTGGAAAAAGAGGTGGCACCATGTTCAGAGAGGCAGGATCGCAAATGGCTGTGTTTTGTTTTTTAAAACAAGAGTTTTGCGGTTTTGCTCTGTCTGGCGCGGCCCCACCCATTTGTACCCTAAGGGCCTCTCTCCACCCACTGCAGTGTTTCTCCGTGCCTCTCCACTCTCACGGGCGCTGCGATCATTTGAAGGCTAAACTCGTGGCAACTTCCCCCTCGTGGCAACTTTTCCCCCTTGCAGGCGGACGCTCGCCATATGGAAGCCCCGAGGGCGCGCACGCTTAGCAAAACAAACAGCGCTTGCTCGAGGGGCGATTCCCTCCCTCTGCCGCCCACTATCAAATGTGGGGTTTTTTTTGGGGGGGGGGGAGGGCTGGGTGCCGGGTTCTCCATTTCCCAACTCGATCCGATCCCGTGCATAGGCTTCCTCGCGAGGAGAGAGTCGTCGTCGTCGTCCCTCCGAGCTCCTCGGGATTTCCTACCCAAGTCTGCGCGCAAGGACGATCCCCAACCATCGCCCCTTCCCCATCTTGCAGACGCGGCTCCCTGCACGTCCGCACGCGGGCAGCGTGTTTGCAAAACAACGGGCTCCGCCCACGCTCGTTGGGATCGCACGCATCTCTCTCTTTAAAAAAAAAAAAAAAGCGAGGCTTTCCACTCACCGCGGATCTCAGTCCCGGGGGTTTCGTGCGGCCCCAGGCCCGCCACATCAGCCTCCACCTGCCCATCGCCGGAGTCCCATGCGCCCTCCTGAGCAGCTATGGGGTTCGCGGAGCTGCCTTAGGGGGCGGAGGGAGGGTTTAGGTGGGGGCGAGGCAGGAGGGCTGATTGACCCGGGTGCAAATATTTGTCATTTCCTGAAAGGGAGGGAGGAAGAGGATGATTGGGAAATGGGGGTGGGGCTTTCTCCTCGTGCCCCCCCCTCCCCACACCAAATGCATCTGCTAAGGTCCCGGGATTTGCTGTGCATTTGATCTCGAGCCGTAACACAACTGGCGTTTTTGCTGCAAGGGGAAAGAAGTTTTTGTCCGCGAAGGAACGGAACGTGTTGCAAATCTCTTCCAGCGACAAAAGAATGTTGCAGGCGGGGCTTCACATTGTAGCTGCAAGAGGATGCGAAATTGGCTTTGCAACCTTTTCCTGGGATACATCGTGAACACAGCGCGTCGCTGAATTAAGTTCCCAAGCTTGTATTTATCTGGGTGCAGAATATTCAGGTTCGCATAATTTTAATTGTACGCTGCCTTTTCGTAGTTAAAACCATGCTCAGACGGCTTACAACATGGGGGGGGGGGACAAATATGATTACAACATAGCAAAAGAAGTGATAAACAATAAATAAAACATCAAAAAAATGTGCAACCGATTTGTGCAATTCCCACATAAATTGTAAGACATAAAATAAAGATACAAAAAAATAATAATATCAAAAACAGCAACAACCCCACCCCAACAAAAAAAAACTCTTAAACAATACCCTAGCCCAAGAATCTGTTCAGCAGCCTCAGCTTTTGCAGCTGGAGTCAGTCCAGGCCCCACCCTCACAGGCCAGGCAGAAAAGGGCAAGGATAACAGGTCTCCCAGGCGGGACTCTCATACAGGATGGTCTCCACAGATACCAGCAGGTGAAGCTTTCAATAGCGTGGAGATATTATAAGCATCATCATTGTGTGAACCGCCCTGACCTCTGGGTATAGGCAGTATATAAATTAAATAAATAAATAAATACTGATCACTCCTCCAGATCAAGCTGCAATATGAAGGCATAGCCACAAGGGCCCATTGAAAAGCTCAGATCTTGCCCTTAAACCAGTTTTGGAGAAGCTGAGTCAGAGGAACATTTTATATTTTTTATTTTGTTCCTGTGTCTGGCAGTATAAGGATATACTACTTCAATTTTCCAGAGGCTGTACATGACTAAACTTTGAACCATCCTTAATTTTTGAGAGGCAAAATGTGGCTTGGTGGAATGAGGGGGGGGGGAACGGCAGCTAAGTTTTTTTTTTTGTGTGTGTGTGTGTGTGTGTATACATACACATACACATACATACAGTGGTACCTTGGTAGTCAAACGGCTTGGCTCCTGAACAAATTGGCTCCCGAATGCCACAAACCCAGAAGTGAGTGTTCCAGTTTGCGAATGTTTTTCAGAAGTTGAACGTCTGACACGGCTTCTGATCAGAAGCTGCATCTTGGTTTTCAAACCGTTTCAGGAGTCGAACGGACTCTGGGAATGGATTAAGTTTCTAGAACCAAGGTACCACTGTATGTATATATGTGGCAAGATCTGTGCTTTCCAACGGGTCCTTGTGGCCATGCTTCAAACTGCAGCCCTGCAAATGCAAGTAGGAAAAACTCATTCATCTACTAATTACTGTACTTTGTATCTGGCTCACATAAAAGGTCAAAAGAGGGAAGAGCTGTAGTTCAGTGGTAGAGCTACCGGTACTACCTTGTATGCAGAAGTTCCCAGGTTCTGTTCAGATTTCTCTTAATTGGTTCTCTGGGAAACAATCAGACTCTTGCTTCTCAAACTAATAACTCTGGGAGTCAATTAAGACTGGGCAGAAAGCCAAGTTCTGCCAGAGACATAGCAACTACTCTCTCATTGGTTGAAGGTCAGCACTGAACTCTGTTATTAAGGATTGCTAGCACATTTGTTCTGTGTGGTGGTGTAGGTGAGAGTTAGAAGGAGACGTGCTGTATCAGATGGTTGTGTGTGTGAGAGAGAGTAAGGATTTATTTTGCTTTGCTTTGTATATAGAAACACTGCTTTTCTTTTATTTAATAAATCCTGTATATAGTTATTCTGCATCCAGACGTCTAGTCATTGAAACCTCTGGAAGCTTCCGTGTTGTGCAGCGATTCTCTGCTATGTTTGGGCTAAAGCCGCTAGAGCTACGCCTGACACTTTATCAAAATTCTAAGAGTTCAATCCCCAGCACCTCCAGGGGAGATTTGGAGAGAACCTTGCCTGAAACCCTGGAGAGCTGCTGCCAGTCAGTGTGGACAATGCTAAGGTACATGAACTGATGCTCTGCTTCTGATGTTCCTTTAAAAAAGTACCATTTAAAAACTGAAAAGTTGCAATTCTGCTTGAGGCAGTGAAATGTGTTAGTAAATGTTCACAAGCAACAGAGAGGTGATTAAAAAAAAACCCATCTCGCCTGCAGTCTCGGGAAAAAAATGGGCCATACACCTTTATAAGAGACAATGTGGTTAGAACAATTACAGGGCAATGCTATGCTTGCCTGCTCAGAAGAAAACTCCATGTTAAGTGTTCATAACAATATTGCAGTCTCCAAATGCCAGCCATGCATGCGTTTACATGGCAGCAAGCCCAGTTTGACACAATAAGAATCATATGCAGGGAAACATTCAGTCTGTAAAAGGGACCACTGTCTGATGTTTTCTGTTCAAACCATGGGCCAATCGTGGACTGTTATTATGTTGATTATTTTACTATGAAGCTATCATTATGGATTTAATTATGGTTTTCTCATTGATGTTCTGTAATGTGTTTTTAATGCCATACGTTGCCCTGGGGTCTTCTGATAAGGGGCAGTATATAAATTGAAAAATAAATAGTATCAACAACAGCAACAATAATAATAACAGAGCTCGCAAGCCAAGTCACTGCACCAGTCTGGGGGCCGAATGTGCCCCCCAGGCCTATCTGACACCTTACTGCCATGCGGGTGGTTCTGTGGTCTAAACCACTGAGCCTCCTGGGCTTGCTGATCAGAAGGTCGGCAGTTCAAATCCCCGCCATGGTCCTTGTTCTGTCCCAGCTCCTGCCAACCGAGCAGTTCGAAAGCACGAAGTGCAAGCAGATAAATGGGTACTGCTACGGCAGGAAGGGAAACAGTGTTTCTGTGCGCTCTGGTTTCCATCACGATGTCCCGTTGCACCAGAAGTGGTTTAGTCATGCTGGCCACACAACCTGGAAAGCTGTCTGTGGACTAACGCCAGCTCTATCGGCCTGAAAGGGAGATGAGCACTGCAACCCCATAGTCGCCTTTGACTGGACTTAACCGTCCAGGGGTCCTTTACCTTTTTTACCGTTTTACCATAACTGTGTCCTTGGACTGTGATGATAATATCTCTTGCTGACCAAGATGGAGGATGGAGAGGGGTACATAGTAACCTCTGCCTTTTTTTCTTTTCTTGTCTTTTTGCATGGCTACAGTGTGGTCCAGAGCTTTCCAAACTTTTCATGTTGGGGACACACGTTTTAGACATGTATCATTTCACAGCGCAGTCATTCAGTTTTACCAGCAAAACAGAGTTTAAACTAACCCCTTAGCAGGCCCCGGGAGGAGCGTTCGTGTGACATGCTGCAGCCGACTTAACGTGTCACGACCCACAGTTTGGAAAATTCTGGTGTGGTCTGTTGTACAAAGGTACATGATCCATTGCTCTGCTCACTTTTGCCTCTGGCTCTGCCCAGCACTGGAATGTGCCCCCCCCCGAGGGACCCCTAAAACAGAATGTGGCCCTTGAGCTGGGGAAAAAAATCCCAATTCCTGCTGTTCATGCTTTGTTGTTGTTTAGTCATTTAGTCGTGTCCAACTCTTCGTGACCCCATGGACCAGAGCACGCCAGGCACTCCTGTCTTGCACTGCCTCCCGCAGTTTGGTCAAACTCATGTTCGTAGCTTCAAGAACACTGTCCAACCATCTCATCCTCTGTCGTCCCCTTCTCCTAGTGCCCTCCATCTTTCCCAACATCAGGGTCTTTTCCAAGGATTCTTCTCTTCTCATGAGGTGGCCAAAGTATTGGAGCCTCAGCTTCATGATCTGTCCTTCCAGTGAGCACTCAGGGCTGATTTCCTTCATGCTAACTGGGAACTAATGCATATTTAGCTCAGTGTGACCTACTTCTCTGAGTAAGCTATTAGGAGTGGAGATATTTGTCTCGGGCCCCAAGCCTTTACTTCTCCAAATAAAGAAAGAAACATTTCTTAGCAGATCAAAAAAAAAAGAAGAAACAGAATATTTGAGGTGCACAGAAGATAAAAACATGCACTGATTAAATCAGAGCAGACATTTTTATTTTTATTTTTATTTTTGTTTCTTTTAAAGGCAGGCATGCCAAACGGAATATTTCAGCTACATTTGACAAGTCATGTTTCCCTGAAGCAGCCCCAGAATACAGAGAGAGGAAAGGGTATGGTTTGCAACGATTCAATAGATCTTCTGGACCCTGGATATTGTCTGCTTTGCATCAGGCTGAATTTGTAGCATCACCCTCTTTTGTGGCTTCATGACTTTGCGGATAACTGAAGGCAGGAGGTGGAGGAGGAGGAGGTGCACAGTGGGGAGGAGAACAGGCAGCAGAGAAGATTCTGGAAGGATGGAGCAGAGCATATACAAGCAGACAAAGGTATAGCTATAGAAATAAACAGCCATGTGGGGAGTGATGGCGCCAGTAGCCCAATAATTACCGTATATCCAAACCCAGCTTCCAGTAGGCCTCAGGCAGGCAGGCCTGCTGATGTAATTCACACAAGCATGCATACACACACTGGGCCAGCTCTATCATTAGGCAGAGGGAGGCCACTGCCTCACAAACAGCAGGTTTGTTGCAAGGTGCCTCCTGTCACTATTTTGTGGGAGGGATTCAAGCAGAAACAGGAGCTGTAGGTTTGCACAATCAACATGTACTAAAGTGCTCTGTCGCCATGAGCTTGGTGCAGTTCAAGTTACAGGTAGGTAGCCGTGTTGATCTGAGTCGAAGCAAAATAAAAAAATTCCTTCAGTAGCACCTTAAAGACCAACTAATTTTTTATTTTGGTATGAGCTTTCGTGTGCATGCACACTTCTTCAGATACACTGGAAACGGAAGTGTCAGACCCTTATGTATATACAGAGGGTGGGTGGTGGGTGGGTGGGAATGGGTGATGGACTGATGGGAGTGGTAAACCTGTAGATGGCTGTTAACGACTGCTGATTACTGCAATTGGTCCTGCGGGGGGGGGGGGAAGCAAGGGCTGAGGCGCTAAAGAAAGCTTGATCATGCATAATGAGATAAGAATCCAATGTCTCTGTTCATCCCAGGTGGCAGTTCAGAAAGTGATTGAAAAGTTTGGGACGAACGAATGATTAATGGGAAGACACCCTGTCCTAAAGTGAATCTGGAACGAACGTGGGGCAAATGCTCATTGTTATATAACTGCCCTGCAAGCAAATCAGAATGAATGTTCAATAAAGACTGGCTTTAGCCCAGACATCCCCAAACTGTGGCCCTCCAGATGTTTTGGCCTACAACTCCCATGATCCCTAGCTAACAGGACCAGTGGTCAGGGATGATGGGAATTGTAAGCCAAAACATCTGGAGGGCCGAAGTTTGGGGGTGCCTGCTTTAGTTTTTTCCTCTTCCAGATTGTCTCTGGTTTGGGATGGCATTCAACAGGCAAGTTCCAGATCTGAAATTACAGTCGACTGGTCTTGTGCAACAAAGCAGCTTCCCCAAAAGATCGGTGATAAGGAAAGTGACAGGAACGATCGCTGGGAAGTGTGGGAGGGATAATGCTTGATGCAATGTCACTTTCCCCAATGCAATCTAATTTCCCCACGAACAAATCAGAATGGATGTTCATTAAATAGCACAGCATAATCTACAGTAATCTCTCTGCAAATGAATCAGGATGCATGCTGAAAAACAGATAATCTGGAGGATTCCAAAGCGTTCATTCTTTAGTTTGCTATTATTGCATTTTGATTCCCAGGGGAAGGAGAGGTGCTTTTCAGAAGCAGCAAACATCTGACACTGAACCACTGTGAGCTGCAAGGGATTGTGGGAGCATTCTGTGGAATGTGCAGTCAGTAGATGCAGGGCCTGCTCAGCCTCACTGTCAGCATGTGTGAACTCAGAAGCTGCCACAATCAAGTAACCCCCCCAAACTCTCTTGTGATTCACACAACAGAGAATTGCACTCATGGTGGATCTGTCTCTTCCAGACTGCTCCCTGCCCCCATAGATAAGCTTCTAGAAAATACCAGTGTTTCCCAGAACACAGAACCAAATAACTGTGTTGTTGTAGTTTGCCTATGAACCTTGGTTTGTTTTAGCTATGGCTTGGTGTCATGTGCGAACCAGACACCTTTCCATAACCATGGTTTGTCTGACTAGCCTACCCCAGATGCTTACAAGTTTGCAAAGGCATGAGCAAATATTTGGAGAAATGAGCCGTGGTATGTTTGTTTGTGGGATGATTTGTGTTTAACTTGTGGTTTGTTAAGCAAAGTATGGTGTAGCGTTAGGCTGTGAGGGTGTTGGGTGAGGAACACATTTGGAAAATCCTCACCATGCTGAACTCCCACCCAGAAAACTATGTCCCCCCTGTGGAAGGACGTGTGGATCCAGAATTGGCCTCCACAGTCACTTATGGACACATAATTAAGACGTTTGTCATGGAAGACAATTTTACTCGGCTACGAGTGATCACCAAAGGAGTAGAAGAAGGATGAGGAACAGTTTATAGCAAAATAGCAGTGTTTCATCTGTTACAGTGTTAAACAGCAGAGTCTTGTAGCACTTTAAAGACTAGCAGATGTCCTTATGGCATCTGCTTTCACCAATGAGAGTCCATCATGTGCAATAAGTGTAATCCTCAGGTGAGTCTCAAACCTTTGGCGAGTTAGGGACTTCTCTTGCATGCAAAGGAAGGCTCAGGCAGATTGAGCGGATGAGACCAAAAGTGGGTCCAACGGTCAAGAAGGTGGTTTCTGCATGTGCTGCAGAGGGAAGTGAGGGGCAGATGGGCCTCCTCAGCCTGGGAAGGGAGACCATCTAGGAGAAGGAAAGCTTATCATTCATAGAGGCTAAGGAGTAAACAGTTGGATGGTGCCTTGAATGCCTCCTGTCAACTCCTGCAGCCAAGCTAGCAGGGGCGTAGCCAGGATCAAAACTAGGGGGGGGGAGCCATGGTCGTTCAGGGGCGGGGCCAAGGCATGGGAGGGGAGGGGTCACGAAGTGGGAATGTGGGCAGGGCTACAGGGCCAGCGGGCCCGACGACATCGTGGCAGCGTTGGCAGCTACCCTGCTTGGCTGGAGAGGACGGGAGGGTCGGGCAGGCAAGAGGGGGTGGCAGGGCGGGCGAGGGCGAGAATTGTCCTACTCCTAGGCATAGCAGCCAACTCCTAGGGGCCTAGGGGCCTCCTCCCCCCCAATTACTGGTAAATACTGTATTTCAGGCATGTCCAACAGGTAGATCGTGATCTACTGATAGATCACTGGATGTCTGCAGTAGATCACTGGTAGATCTTTGGCTGCCTCCAAAGAAGCTGAACAACTGTGGCTCCCCTAAAAAAAGCTCAACATTTTACCTCTTCCCTGAAAAAAAACTCAACAACTTTCACCTGACCCCCCCCCAATGGGCCTTCCTCCTTCCTAAAAAAAAAGCTCAACAACTTTGACCCGAACCACCCCCCCCAAAGGGGGTAGATCACTGCCAGTTTTTAACTCTGTGAGTAGATCGCAGTCTCTTGGGAGTTGGCCACCCCTGGCGTATTTGAAAGAGTCATCCCCCCATGTTGATGGGCTTTCTATGTGGGGCTTATCTGCCCCCCCCCCATATTTTATTAAGGATGGAAGAGGGAAGGAAGGAAGGAAGAAATAGAGAGAGGGATAATTCATATTTGTGGGTGCCTCTGGGTGATGCTGGAACTCTGGGTGATGCTGGAACATCTGTGATGCTGGAACTCTGCAGCAAGAGGACGGGAGGGTCAGGCAGGCGAGAGGGGGTGGCAGGGCGGGCGAGGGCGAGGCAAGGCATGGCCGCAGTTACGACAGCTCCGAGGCGTTGCTGCATATCAGCATAATATTTCAACCATGTCGTGGGTTCAAGCCCCACCTTAGGAAAAGATTCCTACATTGCAGGGGGTTGGACTAGATGACCCTTGTGGTCCCTTCCGACTACAATTCTATGATTCTATTGATATATTACCATAGCATATACATCATTCTGCTTTCTTGAATTGTCCTATTCCTAGGCATAGCAGCCAACTCCTAGAGGCCCAGGTGCCCCCCCCCAATTACTGGTAAATACCGTATTTGAAAGAGTCATCTCCCCCATTTTGATGGGCTTTCTATGTGGGGCTTATCTGCCCCCCCCCCGTATTTTATTAAGGGTGGAAGAGGGAGGGAAGGAAGGAAGAAACAGAGAGAGAGGGATAACTCATATTTGTGGGTGCCTCTAGGTGACGCTGTGATGCAAGAGGAAGATACCGGTACGCCTGTTCAGGAGCCTTGTAAGCAGCTTTCTCTCTGCATGATTTACAGCAGGCACGTCCAACAGGTAGATTGTGATCTACCAGTAGATCACTGGATGTCTGTGGTAGATCACTGCTAGATCACTGACACCCCAAAAAAGCTCACCCAAAATTTTCCTCCTCCCTAAAAAAAGCTGAACTATGACCTGAAGCCCTAAACAAAAATGGGCCTCCCTCCCTCCTAAAAGAAGCTCAACAAGTTTGACCTAAACCCCCCCAAAACAGGGCTTCCCTTCCTTAAAAAAACTCAACAGCTTTGACCTGAACCCCCCCAAAAGGGGGTAGATCACTCCCAGTTTTTAACTCTGTGAGTAGATCAGAGTCTCTTGGGAGGTGGCCACCCCTGATTTACAGTATACAGATGCAGGAGGAGGGGCAGACTGGAACACCACTGCTTTTTATAAACATCACTGTGCCTGTCAAAGCTACAGCCCCCCTTTCTTATTCACTTCCTTTTGGCCTTGCAGAGCCACCTTAGTCAAATTGAATCCTCTGCACCCTCATTAAATTGCCAATAGAACTCTTAATTGCGAACCCTGAATGCTCATTAAAAACTCCCACTGAAGAACAATAGGGTGAAGTGGTGAGCTATCACATATTGCCTGGGGAATATCTGCTCCATTGTCTTAACTGCTTAACTACCGGTAGCCACTTTGCTTTATTTATTTGATGTGTTTTTGTTACAGCTGTGTTCCCGCCCCCAGCAAGCGGAGACTGAGCTGCTCTTGCTAAAGCAAAGCCCTTTCCACTTCAGTTTTGGGAGGGGAAAAGTGCTGGTTATGGTCTGTAAAATACATTAATTTTTTGCTTCTGGGGGGGCAGCTGCCCCCTCCTGCTCCCCCTGCCTACGCCCATGCAAGCTAGTGCCAAACATCTTGCTCTGCTTCCCTTTGGACCACATCAGTGAGGCCAAGAGGTCTTGTCACCCGGGCAGCTCAGGACCTCCAAACACACTGACCCAGGCTTAAGCCCCCAGGAGATCACTTTGGTCCTGTCAGACCAACACGGCTACCTATCTGCAACTAGTCTTTTCCCCTTGCAGGTATATAGATACATGTGTCTGGTGGTGGGTAGGGATGGGGAGTTGTAAGCTGTGGGTTCAGAGGAAAATGACATGCAAGAAGTACAGATAAGCGACATGCTGATTTATTTGTTTTTTAGCCCTGCCAATTTCAACCCATTTGGCAACATTTCCTTTTCCCTCTTGCTTCTTCAGAAGGCTCCCTTGCCCCTTTACAGCTCCTTGAGCAACCACATCTTTGACATTTCCCACTTGACAAGCCCTTACTGCTTTTGGATTGTTTCCCTAGCAAACAGAGTCACATGTCGCGAGGTTAAGTATTGGGTGGAACTCAGCTTCTAAGGGAATATCACTTTTTCTTAGGAGAAAGTTGTGCACCGTTCATCAGGAGTGTTGCTGGGATGCCAGTGGTCTCTGATGCAGTGGCGGAGGAATCCTCTTCAGCACCCGGGGCGGGGCAGCCCGTACAGAGTGCGCATGTGCGGCGTCCCCTATGGAGTGCGCACGCGCTCGGCCGCTCTACAGCTGGGGGGAGGCAGGGGCCATCTTGTCACCCCCCCGAGTGGCACCTGGGGCGAACCACCCCCTCCGCCCCCACTTCCGACGCCCCTGCTCTATTGGACTGCAGCGAGGGCTTATTTAGGATTCACTGAGGGCAAGGCCCCTAGAATGTATTCCCAATACTAGGGGTGAGGAAGACCAAAATAGACATTAGAGCAGGCATCCCCAAACTTCGGCCCTCCAGATGTTTTGGACTACAATTCCCATCTTCCCCAACCACTGGTCCTGTTAGCTAGGGATCATGGGAGTTGTAGGCCAAAACATCTGGAGGGCCGCAGTTTGGGGATGCCTGCATTAGAGCCATGATGTTCCATTTTTCACTCAAAAGTGGCTATACAGCTTTCAGTTGCGTCTCAAAATTCCCACTGAGCAAAATATAATGTTGTTGTTGTTGTTGTTGTTGTTGTTGTTGTTGTTGTTGTTGTTATTCAGGTCATTTCTATACCGCTTTATATTTTAAAGAAAAAAATCAAAATATCAAAGCAGCTTACAACTTAAAACATCAGATAAAACAATCTAGAACAAAACGTTACTGCAGAAAGCCAAATGCGAAGCATGCATTTGATGCAAATATTTCAAAATAAAAAACATTCCAAAGGAGGTCAACTGCAGAATGCTGCACATTTAACGCAGCAAAGCTTGCAACTTTTAAAAATCTTAAGCGTTTCAAAAGAAAGCATTGCTAAAAGGAGTTAAATATGAAATGCACATTTAAAACAGCATGATTTGCAAGAGGATAAAATATTGTCACCGGGAAATTGGAAGGGGAGGTGAGGGACCCTTCCACACACACACCATAAGAAGTGTTTCCGCTGCACATTACCAAACCATTGACTAATTTCCTTGCCTTTTCACCTGTCAAACCAAGTCTTCTAATGTCAAGAGCAGGGCTCAGCAAACTTTTTCAACAGGGGGCTGGTCCACTGTCCCTCAGACCTTGTGGTGGGCAGGACTATATTTTTTGGGGGGGGAATGAATGAATTCCTATGCCCCACAAATAACCCAGAGATGCATTTTAAATAAAAGCAGACATTCTACTCATGTGAAAACACCGGACAGGCCCCACAAACACCCCAGAGATGCATTTTAAATAAAAGGACACATTCTACTCATGTAAAAACACGCTGATTCCCGGACCGTCCGCGGACCGGATTGAGAAGGCGATTGGGCTGGATCCTGCCCCTGGGTCTTAGTTTGCCTACCCATGGTCAAGAGAAAATAACAGCAACATATCTGCAAATGCATTGCATCTGTAAAGGAAGCTCAGCTCAGGAGCCTGTGACTCCCTGCTTAGCCCCAGGTCTCTCAAAGGAAAACAGGGCAAGTGTCAATACCAAAAGTAGCAATTCACTGATAGATGTACCGTATCCATGTACTGGCTCAGTGGGAAAAATTCTCAGTTCTGATGGCTTTCCTTTTTTCTACCTGAGACCACACCTTTTCTGTGACATATCTACGGTGTCTTGATGATGCATCCTGAGATGTATTTTGGGAACTTTGGGAAACTTTGAAATATGGATGTAAACAATTGATTAAGGCTCCTCTCTGCTTCTTCTACAGTGGTACCTTGGTTTAAGTACCTAATTGGTTCCGGGGAGCCATTCGCTCTCCGAAAACTACTTAAACCCAGCGAGCGCTGATAGAGCACTTCTGTGCATGTGTGCGCCGCGGAACCCGGAAGTAAACTCTTCCGGGTCCGCGGAGTACTCAAACCAAGAGTACTCAAACCGCAGCGGACATAAGCCGAGGTATGACTGTATGTTGTAGTTTGGAGTCTTGTTGAAACAATAAAGATCAGACCTCCTGGCCACTGGTTTGCTTCAATTTCTTGGCTGTAGTCTTGTTTGACCTTCCAGCCTAAGCCGGCGGAACTCAATGCTGCAATATCACCATAGGCACAGAACATACCGTATCTGCTGCTGTTGCTGCCAGTTCTGCCAACGGTGGTTCATGGCAGTAGCTTGTGTGCTCCAGGGATATGCGGATAACAACAGTGGTCCCTTAGCATGTACCATATATGTGGGAAATAAATGTAGGAAGTAAACCATAAATTAATATAACGCGATGGAGTTCCCAGGTGTAGGTGTTGTCACCATATGAAAGGATATGGAATGGATCTCCTGATGAGGTTGTAGCTCCCGGAGACCCTCTTCTCCAGAGTACTAAAAAAATAAAAAATAAATCCATTCCAGTAGCACCTTGACACCAACTAAGTTTGTCATTCGTATGAGCTTTCGTGTGCATGCACACTTCTTCAGATATACAGAAAGACTGTATAGTTCAGTGGTAGAGAATCTGATTTGCTTTGGATATAATTTGTCTTCAGGAAACACATGTGGCAAAAAAACATAGTTATATTCTTAAAAATAAAAGGTTGGGTAAAGAGTTTATAAGTTCGATGGAAAAGAAAAAGAGAGGAGTGGTCTTGTATATAAAGGAGAAATTAGATCCGAAATTGATTTTTAAAGATGAAGAAGGAAGAATAATCGCGGCTCAAATATCGATTGAGGGAGAAAAAATGTTAGTGGTGGGAATCTATGCACCGAATGAAAATAAGGCTGAATTCTACAAGAATCTGGAGGAAAGGTTGACTGAATATATGGATCAAAAGATAATGCTTATGGGCGATTTCAATGGAGTGACAGTGCCAGAATTGGATAGGACCAAGAAAAGGAAGAATGAAGGTAAATTACCAAAATCCTTCTTTGAACTAGTAGAAAACCTGGGTCTAGTGGATATTTGGAGACTGAGGCACCCTACAACTAAACAATTTACATTCTTCTCAGAACCAAATCAGAGTTCGGGAAGGATAGATAACATGTGGATCTCCAAGGAACTAGTGCCCAGGGTGAGTAAAACAGAGATAATACCACGTACACTGTCAGACCATAACTCTATATTCATGGAATTGAAAAACAAAGACCAAAAGTCCTTCAGGTGGAGAATGAACGAAGATTTATTTGATGATAAAGAGGTGGTCTCGAAAGCTAAGAAGACCCTGAAAGACTATTTTCATTGGAATTTATACAAGGATACCGGACTGGATATGGTATGGGATGCAAGTAAAGCAGTGATGAGAGGCTTTCTAATACAGCAAAACAGTTTTCTGAAACGAAAGAAAGAAAGGAAGAAAGAAGAAATTTTGAAATGTCTCATGGAAAATGAGAAGAACCTGATTGATAAACCCGAGAATCAGCAAATAAAGAATAATATAAAGATGTTACAGACACAATTCTCCATGTTGATCAATCAGGAGATTGAGTGGAAAATAAAACAAATGAGACAAAGAAATTTCGAATCGGCGAATAAAACAGGAAAACTGTTGGCTTGGCAGTTAAGGAAACGTCAAAATCAGAACATAATAACTAAGATTAAAACAGAGGGAGGAACGACGGAAGATTCAAAGGAGATTAAGAAAACCTTTCAAAAATTCTATAAGGATTTGTATTGCAAAAAGAAAGAAGATGAGAAGAAGATCAGTGAGTATCTAGGAAAATATGGATTGAAACCAATTCCAGAAGAAGAGAGGAAAAAGCTAAATAACAGGATAACGACACAAGAATTACAACAAGCAATAGGGAGAATGAAACAAGGTAAAGCACCAGGACCAGATGGTTTAACGGCGAAATATTATAAAGTACTGAATGAACTGTTGGTTCCAGTTTTAGAGGAAATGATGAATGATATTCTGTTGGGGGGAAAGATCCCAAATACATGGAAAGAGGCATACATAACATTGATCCCAAAGCCGGATACGGATGGCTTAGAAGTCAAAAATTATAGACCAATCTCATTATTGAATAATGATTACAAACTCTTTGCAGATATAATGTCCAAGAGATTGAAAGAAGTTTTAAATCAAATAATACATAAGGATCAGGCTGGTTTTCTTCCTGGTAGACAGCTAAAGGATAATGTAAGACACATAATAGATGTAATAGAATATCTGGAGACCAAGATAGATAAACCAGCTGTCTTGATGTTTGTAGATGCTGAGAAAGCTTTTGACAATATATCTTGGCAATTCATGAAGAGGAATTTGGAATCAATGGTTGGGAAGAATACATTCGTGAATGGGATCGAGGCGATCTATTCAGAGCAAAAGGCAAGATTGATAATTAATAACACCCTAACAGAATATTTTGAAATCACAAAAGGAACTAGACAGGGTTGCCCTTTATCACCGTTATTGTTCATCATGGTCCTGGAAATATTATTGATCAGATTAAGAGACCTATCTACAATTAGAGGTATTAAGGTAGGTGCAAAGCAATTTAAAGTGAAAGCCTTCGCAGATGATTTAGTTTTAACATTGGAAAATCCAAAGGAAAGTGTTGCAGAAGCTATAGAAGTAATGGAGAAATTTGGTCAATTGGCAGGATTCAAATTAAATAGACAAAAAACCAAGGTTATGGCAATGAATATGTCGAAAGAAGAAAAACAGGAATTACAGTTAAAACATGGACTCGACGTGGCTAAAAAGGTAAAATATTTGGGAATATGGATGACAGCAAAGAATATTAATCTTTACAGTGATAATTACGAACAAGTATGGAAGGAAATAAAGAAAGACCTGGAAAGATGGACTAATATGAAAATGTCATTCTTAGGAAGAATTGCAACAATAAAAATGAATGTATTACCTAAGATGTTATTCCTATTTCAAACTATACCTGTGGTTAAAGGTACGAGGCAATTCCAAGAGTGGCAAAAGATTTTATCAAGATTTGTCTGGCAGGGGAGAAAACCTAGAATAAAACATAAGATTTTGGTAGATAAGAAAGAAAGAGGTGGATTCGCCCTGCCAGACTTGAGACTTTATTACGAAGCGTCCTGTATCTGTTGGATAAAAGAATGGATAACTCTAGAGAATACGGACTTGTTAGATTTGGAAGGTTTTAACAATAGATTTGGATGGCATGCATATTTATGTTATGACAAAAAGAAATCACATACCGGGTTTACGAATCATGTGATAAGAAGATCTCTGTACGAGGTGTGGGAAAGAAATAAAAGGCTGTTAGAGACTAAAACACCCTGGTGGGTCTCACCAGCAGAGGTATTAACAGTTAAGAAAGTAAATATGGAAAAGAGGCGGGCCACGTATGAGGAAATCTTGACGAAAACTGAAAAAGGATGGAGTTTAAAACCTTTTGAGGACATTAAAGGAGTGTTAACAGGATGGATAGAATACCATCAAATAAATGATGTGCTTAAAGAAGATAGAAAAATAGGTTTTGAGGATAAAAGATCCAAATTTCAAATAGAAGTGCTAGAAGGCAAAACAAAGCTTTTGACAAAGATGTATGATCTGTTGTTGGAGTGGTATACAAAAGATGAGTTGACAAAAGAAGTGATGATTAAATGGGCAAAAGATTTGGGGCATAATATTGAATATGATGCGTGGTTGAAACTATGGAATCAAACTTTAAGATTTACAGCATGTACTGCCTTGAAAGAAAATGTATATAAGATGATGTACAGATGGTATTTAACTCCAGTTAAGTTAGCTAAAATGTATAGAATGAGTGATAAAAGTTGCTGGAAATGTAAAGAGAAAGATGGTGAATTTTATCATATGTGGTGGACATGCGAAAAAGTTAAAAGATTTTGGGAAAGTTTATATAATGAATTGAAAAAGATGTTTAGATATACCTTCCCAAAAAAACCAGAAGCATTTTTGTTAGGAATAATAGGAGGAGAGATTAGAAAAGAAGATCAAACACTGTTTATGTATGCAACAACCGCGGCTAGGACTTTGTTAGCCCAAAAATGGAAACTACAGGAATTACCTACAATTGTGGAGTGGCAGATAAAAATGATGGACTATGCTGAACTTGCTAGATTGACATGCAAGATTCGTGACCAGGGGGAGACAAGGTTTCAAAAGGACTGGAGTAAATATGTGGACTATATGGAGAAAAACTGTAGATCATTAAAAACTCTCGCAGGATTAAAATAAACCTTACGAATTGACCAATATGTTAAAAAAGGAACTGCAAAAAAGGGAATTAACAAGAAAACCGCATGAAGGGAGGGGGGGAAGTCATAGCTCGGCGGAGCAAGGTAAAAGATGTGAATATAAGATTTTGTATAAAAGATTGGTTTTGTTAATTTGTTGAATTTGGAAAATCGGAATAAAATGTATTTTAAAAAAAAAAAAAGAGAATCTGATTTGCAGGCAGAAAGTCCCAAGTTCAAATCCTGGAAGGAAATTATTTTATTTTTTGTTTTGACTACGTCAGACCAACACAGCTACCTACCTGTAACTGCTGCAGAGTACTGTACAGGTGATATTTTAGGTCCTGAGCTCTATAAGGCTGTGTACACCAGAGAAAGCACATTGGACTTAACTCATTGAACATGGCCAGCTGGCAGCTGGTGCAATACTTCTGCCTAAGTGTCAACATGTGGCAACAGTCTGTTCCAGTGGTTTATACAGGATACAGCTGTAGATGAGAAGAAAAGAGAGGAGTCTGGCTGTTGCACCTATTCCAGCATTCTCAAAATGGCCAGCCAGGTGCCTCAACAGGAAGCCTGAGCACCCGCAGCAAATGCACATGACAGCAGTACTTGGTTGCAACCCTAATTTGAGAGCAAATGCCATTAATGTTAATAGGATTTATGCACGCGAGGGAACTATTGCAGGGGATTATTAGGTTGTAAAACTAAAAGACGCGGGGGAGGGGTTGGTTCAAGAGAGTTCTTTTAGTGCGGCTCCCCTTTCAGTCTGAGCTCCCTTACTGGCGACTGGTAGAAATCAAAGCCTACATCCGCAGGCACTGGAAGCAGACACTTTGGTTTGCATCCATAAGAGGCAAATTAGCCCTTTTTTGTTATTACAGTATTGTTGCTGCAAATCCAGATGTCCGGGAACATTCTAGCACAGAGAGAGAGGGAGGGAGGGAGGGGGTTGTAATTCCGGCTTGACCCCAGCCCCCTACTGATTCGCGGTCTCTTCCTCTCTTTAGGGGGCGCCAGTTTCGCGATGAACGGAGCGGGGGTGGGAATAGAACGTTGCAACATTTGGTTTCCAGGGACGCCTGCGCGGTCGCCGGGGGCGGGGGAGCATCCCCGGATCTGACGCGCGCGCTCCAGCACGAGAGGGGAAATAAACAACAAGAGAAAGAGAGAGAGAGAGAGAGGAGAGGAGAGGAGAGGAGAGGAGAGATCAGCTGGCGGATGGGGGCAGGGAAGCGGCCGGTGACTTGATCCAGGCAAGATCCGATGGGCGGCGGTGGGGAACTGCAAGGGCGAAAAAGAAAAAGAAAAAAAGTTTGCGAATCAATGGGGTTTACGGCTGGGGAATCCCATTCAGGAGAGGCGGGGTGGCGAATTGTTCCACAACCTTAAGCTGGGAGCGTGTGTTGGTGGAGGGGTGAGGAGGATGGGAATGGGTTTGGTTTGATGCTGAATGGGGCTTGATCGGGGATCCGCAACAGAGATCATTCATACGCATCTGCTTTGGCTGGAGAAGGGCCTGCAAGGGAGCCGGGAGGGTTGCGTCGACTTTTCATTTTGGCCTCCGTTGAGATTTTCAGGTATTGATACTGTATTTTTGGAGAGTTGCACACACAGAAGGGACTTTCCCTCCGGGGTGGCTCCCCAGCGCCCACCCACCCCTTCTCCTAGCTGCACCGGCGGGAGAAGGCGAACCTGATGGAATTTCCCCCGCTTGGCAGCCCTTAAAGACACAGGAGCCCAAACGGCTTTTATGACCCGGAGTTATTTATATATATATTTTTATGACTTTGTAATGAGGTTGGATGGAGAGGGGACGCCTTAGTTTCTCGATTGCTGAGGAAAGAGCGGATTTCTTCCTGCCAGCGTTAATTCCTTGCAGATTTGCAAAAGACGCAAAAGAAATGGGGGGGGGTTATAGTCGTTTCGGCGGGGCAAATAACTTAGTGCGTACCGAGGGGAAAGTGAAGGGCTTTTGTTCGCATCTCCTTTCGTTTTCTGCCGAGCTTGCCGGCTGCTGTAGTTATTTATTTGAACTACGGTTTGGTGCGCAACGCAAGAGAGGCTCTTCGCAACATTAGCGCCTGCACGTCTGGCTGCTGTTCAAAGCGAAAAGAGCAGAATCTCGCGCTTCACTCCAATCCATTGGTGCAGCGTTGGATTTTCACAGGATCTCGCTAATTTTTGTGGCTCTGTGTGTGTGTGTTTGTCAGTGTCAGATAAATTCATCTTTGTTTGGGAGGGGGTGTTGTGTTGCATTTGTGCATCGGTTTTACACCCCGCTTTTCCTCCCAAAGGAGCTCAGAGCGACAAACACACCGGCATTTCGACAACTGCAAAACCAAAAAATAGTTGGATGCAATGGCTGGGTAGGATTAGTTACTGCTCTGGCCAACAGCCTGTGACTTTGAAGCTGTTCCTTTGTTTTATATATAGGTGAAACTCGGAAAATTAGAATATGGTCAGAAAGTGCATCTATTTCAGTAATGCAACTTGTTATTTTTTCTTTTTCTTTTAATTTTTACAGGTGCTTTCTTTTGGAAATTCCACAGTAATAAAACAAATAGTTACAATAATACAAAAATAAACATTGCTATTACATTTCATTAATTACATTCCATTTATAATTGAACCGCCTCATGACAAATAATTACAATGACAACAAATAAAGGCGTGACATATCTTGCTATCTCATATATTGGTTTCACCTTTTAAGTTGCACTACAGAAATAAATGCACTTTTCGACGGTATTCTAATTTTCCAAGTTTCACCTGTATATTTAGGGGCTGGAAATGGGTGGCGCTGTGGTGTAAACCACTGAGCCTAGAGCTTAACGATTGGAGCTCCTGTTGCTCAGTCCCAGCTCCTGCCCATCTAGCAGTTCGAAAGCACGTCAAAGTGCAAGTAGATAAATAGGTACTGCTCTGGTGGGAAGGTATATGGCATTTCCGTGCGCTGCTCTGGTTTGCCAGAAGCGGCTTAGTCATGCTGGCCACATGACCCGGAAGCTGTCTGCGGACAAACGCTGCTCCCTTGGCCAGTAAAGTGAGATGAACACCGCAACCCCGGAGTCGTTCGCAACTGGACCTAACGGTCAGGGGTCCCTTTAGGGGCTGGAAAGGAGAGAGGAAATAAGTCAAGTTTTGTAGTGCTAACAGGTTCGGGATCCCCACTAGGAAGTTCTTCCCTTCTCCAAATGGTGAGATAGCGCTTGCCTTAGCTTAGGCTGCGTACGCACCCTAATGTGAAGGCACACAAATTTTGCAGTTTACCCCTTATGGAGCTACAATTCCCAGCACCAGTAGCAAACTACAGTTCCCAAGATTGTGTACAGTTCCCTGCGTACCCAAGATTATTTTGCAGGAAGTAATGTGCCTTAAATGTACGATGTGTAGGCGCCCTGCTTTTCCTTCTCCTCTCCTTCCCATCTCTTCTGAGGATTGGTCAGCTATTCCATGCTTGCACCTTTAGGAACAAATAAGTCTTAGAGATACTCTTTCTGGCCTGGGGAAAAAATGGATTCCTTTTTATATAACTGATGATGAACTGGTCTGTGAATCAATATGCAGATTCTGCTCTTCCCCATCTCCTCCCATAGCTTGAGGAAGGGTTATAGATCAGTGGTATAGCTCTTGCCTGGTACATATAAAGTCCCAGGTTCAATCCCCAGCATCTCCAGGCATGGCTGGGAGAGTTTCTCTGCCTGAAATCTTAAGAGCTGCTAGTCAGTGTAGACAATACTGAGTCTGGTGGACCAATAGCAGTTTCCTGTGTTCCCTCTGTCCTTTCTGGGACTATTTAATCCACCACCTCTTTGCAGCATGGCCCATCTGCTCAGCCTTGGCTGCCTCTTTCACCCTAAGAGAGGGCACTTTCAGACAACCTGTTTATTGAGCATGCACACTGATTTGCTGGCAGGAAGCCTAGGTGACAAGTTGCATCAGATCAAGGTCACACCTCCCAGTGCATGGCCTCCACCACTTTCCTTGTTGCAAAACATCCAGTCTACTTCTACCTCCACATTGCAAACAATTATAATTGTGCAACCTGCATTGGGTGGGATGCGATTACACCCCAGTCCCCAAAAAAACAACTCAAAAACTGGACAGTCCAGAATTTGTCAGTGACAAATGTAGAGGTATGGGGGAATCTCTGGGATATGACCTCGGAAACTCCACACAAGGTGTATAGACTTTTCCCAGGGCTGTAGCCATGTGGGTATCAAGGCTGGAGTCAGATGCAGTAGGTCAGTTGTCGGTGAAGTTACCTGCAACAGTTCACAGTAGGTCTTGCCAGAACTGAAGGTCCCTGCCCTGCACCCTATCTAAGGCTCCTCCTCTCCTGGATGTTACCCAAGCAGTCTCAAACTGCCTCCCTCTGGCCTCTGTTCTGCCCTCCTCATTATTCAGCATGTTCTTCAAAACCAGGGTGGAGGGGGGCTTGTTGCAGCAGGAGAGGGAGACGCCCTGGATTCTTGATCCAAGCAGTCTCTTGACCCCTCTCCTCTGCTTCAGCCTCAGTGTCTGAACTGCTCCCTGTCACATATTCCTCCTGCTCACTAAACCCTGTTGCTCCTTCAGCATCTAGAACCTCCTCCCAATTCCCCCCCTCTGACCTCTCCTTGGTGTCCCGTCACCAATCCCTGGGCTCTGATCCTTCCTCCTCAAGGGGCTCCCTTGGGGGTTCCCCAGCTGGTGCCTCCTACCACTTGTCCTCTTCCAGCCAGTTCCTGACAGTGGGGGACTGGCCCCCACAACAAAATGCCAAGCTATAACATCTTCCGTGTGTTTTCAGCTTTCATCTTAAAAAGTCTTACTTACTGAGAAACCAGGAAAAATATGTTCACTGCGTTCTCCTTGGTAGAGAGTAAGGGGGCCCATGTCCCTCCCTCCAGATGTTTTTGAACTCCCATCAGCCCCAGCCAGTGGCTATATAGATAAAGGAAGCTGGAGTCCAGCAACATCGGTGTTTTGTCAGTAAGTGTGAAGAATCTGGGGTGACTGACAGGTACTTGGAACATTGGCTTCTAATTCCTGAATTGAATAGATAAAATAACTTTTGAACTTACACGTTTTTTTTGCTGCCACTGGTTTTGCATGGGCTTTGTCCTGGGGCAATTGGTGCACACCAACTGCGCAACATTTCTGTGGCCGTTTCTGGTTATGGACCTAAATTCCCTACACATTAAAATACAAACAAGTATCTGCCATCAGTCCTGCATTACGAAAAAGCAAGATCCTGCACTGTGATCAGTATACATTGTGCACATTTATTTCCCCCCCGTAACTTTGTTTTAATTTGCAAAAAAGAACAGCTATGATTTTGCCCCTTTTTTACTCCTCCTGAGACCCCTGCATGCGATTTGTGCTCACGTGCTTTCAAGCAGAGTGTTTGCAACTAAAGACTTTCTCTGGGGCCACTTTCTGTACTCTGTGCCACGGCACTATTTATTTACTTACTTATTGCATTCATACCCCATTTTTTTCTTCAAGGAGCCCAAGGTGGCATGCATGGCTCTTCGCTCTTCGTTTACTTCCCACAACACCCCTGCGAGGTAGGCTAGGCTGAGAGGAAATGACTGGCCTGAGGTCACCCAGCGAGCTTCATGGCTGAGTGGGGATTTGACCCTCTGGTCTCCCAGGTCCTAGTCTGACTCTTTGACCCCTTTGCTGCACTGGCTTGTGCCCTGGTTGCAATCCATACTATGGTAGCTCAACATCCACCTTCCAAGGGGGTTGTTTTACTGAGCAGTAAATAAATGAAGGAGCGTCTCCACCTCCATTGTTCAGCCCAGACACTGAGGTACAGCTCCGAGGGTCTTCTGGCGGTTCCCTCACTGTGAGAAGCGAGGTTACAGGGAACCAGACAGAGGGCCTTCTCGGTAGTGGCACCCACCCTGTGGAACGCCCTCCCTTCAGATGTCAAGGAAATAAACAACGATGTTACTTTTACAAGACATCTGAAGGCAGCCCTTCAAGGGGAAGTTTTAAATGTTTGATGTTTTATCGTGTTTTAATATTCTGCTGGGAGCCGCCCAGAGTGGCTGGGGAGGCCTGGCCAGATGGGTGGGGCATAAATTATTATTATTATTATTATTATTATTATTATTATTATTATTATCAAGTTGTTTATGTGGTCATTGGGACACATATATGGGAAGAGGCAACTAAACACCTCTGCCCCTGATCTCCTCTTTTCACTGCCGTAAACTAATGTTTAGAGTCATATTTTTGTTGGTGGGAAAATACTGCAATCCTCCTTCTCCCCCCCCCCTCAACTGGCACCCAGGATATGTATGAAATGATAATTTTAATTGCTGTTTTAACTGTTGTTCCATCTTAATGGGGTTGCTTTATTGCACATTTTAATCATAGATGTTGCAATATTTTGATGGAATTGTTCTAGCGTGTGTGTTGCAATTGGTTTTATACCTGCTAAGAAGAGAGATTTTGGCAGTCTGAAGACATACCTTTCTGAAGCTAAGCATCATTGGGTCTGGTCAGTGCCTGGGTGTGTGACCTCCTGGTAACCTCATGAACACCACCTGGGTTCCATGGTTAAAGAAAGTGGGGGATATAAGAACTTCCTGACAGTAAGAGCTGTTCGACAGTGGAATTTGCTGCCAAGGAGTGTGGTGGAGTCTCCTTCTTTGGAGATCTTTAAGCGGAGGCTTGACAGCCATCTGTCAGGAATGCTTTGATGGAGTTTCCTGCTTGGCAAGGGGTTGGACTGGATGGCCCTTGTGGTCTCTTCCAACTCTATGATTCTATGGAATGCAAGAAAATGAATTTAGGAATATTATGTACACTTGCAATGCTGCCTGAACTTTGCTTGGAAGCACCACCTGGCATAGAATCTCAGAGCTGTAGATTTGGCTCATTCCAAGGGTTATAAATTCCAACCCCTGGCAATGCAGGCAGTGTGGTGTAGTGGTTAGGATGTTGGACCTGGGAGACCAGGGTTCGGATTCCCACTCGACCGTGAAGCTCACTGGGTGACCTCGTAGCCAGACACAGTCTCTCAGCCTGACTTGTTGCGAGGATAATCTAGAGATGGAGAGCTCCTTGGATTGGAAGGTGGGATAAAAATGCAATAAATAATGAGGATGATGAAGATGAGTGACCACAGCTAAAGAGCAGATAAAGAGATGCTGAGCTAACGGAAGGAAAATGAGCCTCGATAGCTCAGTTGGCTGGAGCAGGATGCTGATAATGCCAAGGTTGCAGGTTTGATTCCCGTATGGGGCAGTTGCATATTCCTGCATTGCAGGGGGTTGGACTAGATGATCCTCAGGGTCCCTTCCAACTCTATGATTCTACGAGCATTGTCATCTTGGCAGGGAGTTCCTGACAAATGGCAGCTTGACTGAACAAGCCTGGGTGTGAAATATCTGGAAGGAAGTGGTTTGGGAGGGACTAGGGCAGGGGCGAGGAACCATTGGGCCTCCAGATGTTGGTATGAAATATTATGTGTTTATTTAAATTTATTCTATCCTGCCCTTCCTCCCGAAGCCGCCCAGGGCGGCAGATGCACACATTATAAAACAATTAAAAGATCTAAAAAGGATCTTGTCGCTGCTGAACAACATCTTGCATCAGCTCACGCAAGCATATCCAATGATAATAATAATATATAATAATAATTTATTATTTATACCCCGCCCATCTGGCTGGGTCTCCCCAGCCACTCTGGGCGGCTTCCAACAGAAAAACAGAACACAGTAATCTATTAAACATTAAAAGCCTCCCTGAAAAGGGCTGCCTTCAGATGTCTTCTAAAAGTCTGGCAGTTGTTTTCCTATTTGACATCTGTTGGGAGGGCGTTCCACAGGGCAGGCGCCACCACCGAGAAGGCCCTCTGCCTAGTTCCCTGCAACTTGGCTTCTCGCAACGAGGGAACCGCCAGAAGACCCTCGGTGCTGGACCTCAGTGTCCGGGCAGAACGATGGGGATGGAGACGCTCCTTCAGGTATACTGACCGAGGCCATTTAGGGCTTTAAAGGTCAGCACCAACACTTTGAATTGTGCTCGGAAACGTACTGGGAGCCAATGTAGATCTTTCAAAACCGGTGTTATGTGGTCTCGGCGGCCGCTCCCAGTCACCAGTCTAGCTGCCGCATTCTGGATTAGTTGTAGTTTCCGAGTCACCTTCAAAGGTAGCCCCACGTAGAGCGCATTGCAGTAGTCCAAGCGGGAGATAACTAGAGCATGCACCACTCTGGCGAGACAGTCCGCCAGCAAGTAGGGTCTCAACCTGCGTACCAGATGGAGCTGATAGACAGCTGCCCTGGACAGAGAATTGACCTGCGCCTCCATGGACAGCTGTGAGTCCAAAATGACTCCCAGGCTGCGCACCTGGTCCTTCAGGGGCACAGTTACCCCATTCAGAACCAGGGAATCCTCCACACCTGCCCGCCTCCTGTCCCCCACGAACAGTACTTCTGTCTTGTCAGGATTCAACCTCAACCTGTTAGCCGCCATCCATCCTCCAACTGCCTCCAGGACCTTCACTGCCTTCACTGGTTCTGATTTGAAAGAGAGGTAGAGCTGGGTATCATCCGCATACTGATGAACACCCAGCTCAAACCCCCTGATGATGGGAGTTGTAGTTCAGTAACATCTGGAAACGAAAAAGAAAATGGAATTAATAAATTCATTAAGGGAGGGCAAATCCCACTGGGTTCTTCTGTGAGTTTGCTTCCCGGCACCCTGGTGATGTCTGTGTTTCCATCTTCCACCCAAGAATAATTATCTTAACACTTATTGTCTTATGCTTTCTCTTTGGGACAATCTATAAATCACTTGCTGCCTTCAAACCCCCTCTCGCTTCTCAATCTGTGTGGCTGATTCACTGTTTCTGCATGTCGGTGTTTATTCAGCGGGTGTGTTGGTGCTGTTAATTTGGCGTGTGACTCCGTGCCCCGTCTTGTTTACTGTCGCGCGCCTCTGCTGAGCCGGGTGTAATGTTTCACTGGAAGGGAGTAGATATGATTCGGGCAAAAGGAAGCAAACTGAAGTGCCATTGATTTCGGCAACGGACTGGGAAGGAGAGGGGGCAGTGGCTGAAGCTTTTGATGTGCCATCGACGCTAGTAAATGAGTGTGTGTGCAAAGCACAGAAGCGCAACCCCCGTTTTGATTCTGTGCCCAGTTTGAGGTGCTTCTTTAGACTTCCAACGATTTGGGAACTGGGGGTGCATCCCACCCACAAGAGGCTGCTTGTATGCTGCGGTGGTCATACACTCTGTCCCCACCTCACCCCATCTGTGATGCATAGAATCGTAAAATTGTAGAGTTGGGAGGGACCCCAAGGGTCATCTAGCCCAACCCCCTGCAATGCAGGAATCTCAGCTAAAGCATCCATAGCAGATGACCCTCTAACCCAGGCATCCCCAAACTGTGGCCCTCCAGATGTTTTGGCCTACAACTCCCATGATCCCTAGCTAACAGGACCAGTGGTCGGGGAAGATGGGAATTGTAGTCCAAAACATCTGGAGGGCCGAAGTTTGGGGATGCCTGCTCTAACCCAGTGTTTCTCAACCAGTGTGCCTCCAGATGTTTTGGGACTACAACTCCCATCATTCCTGACCACTGGTCTTGCTAGCTAGGGATGATGGGAGTTGTAGTCCCAAAACATCTGGAGGCACACTGGTTGAGAAACACTGCTCTAACCTATGCTCAAAGAGCTCCAAGGAAGGAGAGTCCAGAACATAGCTGTCAAGTTTTCCCTTTTCTCGCGAGGAAGCCAATTCAGCATAAGGGAATTTCCCTTAAAAAAAGGGAGAACTTGACAGCTATGGTCTAGAACCTCCCAAGGTTGAACCTCTGTTGAACAGCTCAGAAAGTTCTTCCTGATGTTTAGCCGGAATCCCCTTTATTGTATCTTGAATCTGTTGTTTTGGATCCTACCCTCCAGAGCAGGGGAAAACCAGCTTGATCCCCCCTTCCATGTGACAGCCCTTGAGATATTTGAAGAGAGATATCCTATCTCCTCTCAGGCTAAACATCTTCCAGGCTAAACATATCCAGCTCCCCATAACCGTTCCCCATAAGGCTCACTTTCCAGACCTTTGATCATCTTAGTTGCCCTCCTCTGCACACCTTCCAGCTTCTCAATCTCCTTCTTAACAGTGCTAGTTTTCTAGAAAAAGAGCTGCCAGAACTCGCCATGAACGCCTCCCTCGTTCTCTTATAATGTCAGTGATGAAGTACCGGAACAGAGTTCTGGCTGCAAAAATGCCCTGCTTCTTTTATTGTGAAACCTAGAACTGGACACAGTATTCTAGCTGTGGTCTGACCCAAGGCAGAATAGAATAGACTTCCCTTGATCTGGACACTATACTTCTGTTGATGTGGCCTAGAATATTTGCAGAATATTTGAAAAATTATCGTACACGACTTAAGTCATAGAATCATAGAGTTGGAAGAGACCACAAGGGCCATCCAGTCCAACCCCCTGCCAAGCAGGAAACACCATCAAAGCATTCCTGACAGATGGCTGTCAAGCCTCTGCTTAAAGACCTCCAAAGAAGGAGGTACCGGTAGGTAGTCATTGGTAGGGTTGACTTAACATCGTGCAGTGAGAATAACTTTAATGGACTATGAAGGATAATTAGAAATATAAATTGGACTTTGATATGCAGAGGTAAAAGATATTGCATTAGCAACCACAGAAAGGGGGGAGGGGGGCCGAGGGGGATGAAGTTTTGAACGAAAGATGTAATTTTGTGTTGGTGATAATGCAAACTGTACAAATTAAAAATAAAATACTTTAAAGTAGAATAATAATAATAAATAAATAGAATAGAATAGCATTTGTTTCATTTGCTGCTGCATTGCACTGCTGACTCATGTTTAGGGAAGTTTTTAATGTTTGATATTTTACCGTGTTTTTAATATCCTGTTGGAAGTTGCCCAGAGTGGCTGTGGAGGCCTGGCCAGATGGGCGGGGTATAAGTAAATAATAATAATAATAATAATAATAATAATAATAATAATAATAATAATTTTAATATCAGATCCTTTTCACATGTACTGCTAGTAAGTCAGGTGTCCCCCATCTTATATAATAATAATAATTTTAATAATAATTTATTATTTATACCTCGCCCATCTGGCTGGGTTTCCCCAGCCACTCTGGGCGGCTTCCAACAGAAATATTAAAATACACTAATTTCTTAAAGATTAAAAGCTTCCCTAAACAGGGCTTTATATCTGTGCAGCTGTTTATTCCTGCCTAAGGAAAGGCCAAAGGTTGAGAATCTTTGCATGCAAAAACATTTTAGGCAGGCTTACTCAAACTCGGCCCTCCAGATGTTTTGAGACTACAATTCCCATCGTCCCTGACCACTGGTCTTGCTAGCTACAGATCATGGGAGCTGTATGCCAAAAACATCTGGAGGGCTGAGTTTGAGGAAGCCTGATCTTAGGTACAATCTCCAGCATTCTGCCTGGAACCTGATTCTGTATGAGGCAGTTTCCCAAGTTCCTATATCAGGATATTCATTTCAACAAGAGGTTGAGGCTCCAATTCTATACCCATTTGGGGGCAAGCCGAGTACAGTCGTACCTTGGAAGTCAAACGGAATCTGTTCCGGAAGGCCCTTCGACTTCCAAAATGTTCGAAAACCAGAGCATGGCTTCCTGCAGCCAATCAGAAGCCGTAGAAGCGCCATCGGACGTTTGGCTTCCAAAAGAACATTCGAAAACCGAAACAGTCTCTTCCGGGTTTCGATTGTTTGGGAGCCTAAACGTTTGAGAACTAGGCTGTTCGAAAACCAAGGTACAACTGTAGACAAGTATAGGGCTATTCTGTTAAAGATTCAGGGCCTTAGCAAAAAATCTATCTTGCATAGAAATATTTATTGTAGCTTTTCTGGGTCATTATTAAAAGAAATACGCTTTTGGGAAGATGCATGTTTTTCCTAGTGTAGCGCCGGTCTTTTTTTTTTTTTTTTTGGTACTGTTTGCTAGGCTCGCTCTTCTGGGGTTTTGAATTGCTCATATATTTTTTAATATTGTTAGCATTTTTATGATATTATTCTGGGGGACGGGATGGAACGGAAGGTGCAGGATAAAAATATTCTCATAAATTAGTAATGCCACTTTTGAGATTAGAACGTTTTAGTAATAGCATATTATATTGGAGTGGCGTTTTTAAAAAGCAGCAACGCATCCTGCTTTTATGCACAAAAGGCTCCCTGGTTGGCTTACAAATATCCTGCTCTGGAGGGTAGGACTTGAAGCGATGGCTTCAAGTTACAAGAAAGGAAATTCCGACTAAACATCAGGAAGAACTTTCTGACAGTAAAATCTGTTCAACAGTGGAGCAGCTTGGAAGGTTGTGGACTCTCCTTCCTTGGAGGTTTTCAAGCAGAGGTTGGATTACCATCTGTCATGGATGCTTAATTTGAGATTCCTGCGTTGCAGCCACAGGGGACCCAGGTGGCGCTGTGGGTTAAACCACTGAGCCTAGGGCTTGCTGATCAGAAGGTCGGCGGTTCAAATCCTTGCAACGGGGTGAGCTCCTGTTGCTCGGTCCCAGCTCCTGCCCACCTAGCAGTTCGAAAGCACATCAAAGTGCAAGTAGATAAATAGGGACCGCTCCGGCGGGAAGGTAAACACCGTTTCCGTGCGCTGCTCTGGTTCGCCAGAAGCAGCTTTGTCATGCTGGCCACATGACCCGGAAGCTGTCTGCGGACAAACGCCGGCTCCCTCGGCCTATAGAGCGAGAATAGTGCCGCAACCCCAGAGTCAGACACGACTGGACCTGATGGTCAGGGGGCGTTGCAGCCACAGGGGGTTGGACTAGAGGCCCCTGGGGGGGGGGTCCCTTCCGACTCTACAATTCTACGAACAGAACTCACTTTCTGGCTTGGAATATAAAACAGTGGTTTCCACCTTGCAATAAACAAAATCTGCCCTCATTCCCTTATGGGGTACACAAGAGCCCTTGTAGAGTCCTTTGTAGGTTCTCCATCGGTAGGAGAAAATAACGAGAGGCCAACCAGAGAATATTGAGAAGCAAAGCAGCTATAAGCCTGATCTTTATTGACTGTTGCAACAGGGTGCTCCCTCACAGGCAGGAGAAAGGAGGAGGACCCAGAACAAATGTGTGCCTGCCCTTCTATAGCCATTTTGAAATTCCCTGCCCTGGAGCTCAAGACCACCCCTCCCTACATCATACATACATCACAGAAGGGGTGTAGCCCAAGACCACCCCCCAGGGTCATCATACCTACATCATAGAAAAGGGCCGCCTTCAACAGAAATCTGAGCCCGTTGTTTACCGGTAGTGTCTGCCAGCTATCTGATTGCATTATTCTCTCTTTTGTTATTATAACTACTCAATTCCGGAATCCATGTCCCAGGTTCACCCCATTCACACCTTAAATGTGCCCTTAAGGCAGGATCTGTGAGCACAGAGACAATGGGGAGGTTTTCCCATTTCCTCCCTCCTTTCAGAGAAACCATTTGGTCAGTCTGGGAGAGTCAAAATGGTTTCAGGACTGTCCCCTTTGCTGCTTCACACATGTGGCCCATACACTTGTGTACGCGTCTGCTTGGTACATTGATGAACAGAGAGAGAGAGAGTATGTGTATATGACCCTAATTTGTTTATTTCACCCTCTATTGCTGATGGTCTTGGAAAACCAAGCAATCTTAAAACCATTTACCTGGGAATAAGCCTGGCTTCCTTTTCTGTAACCTCCTCCAGCCTGGAGGGCCACATCCCATTGTGCACAACCTTTAGGGGGCCACATAGACATGGTGGGTGATGCCAAAAATGCTCTACTCTCCATTCAAATGAGTAAAGAGGGATTGTCGAAGTTCAAAGATGTATGTATTCCTTCCAGGAATAGTCAGTAGAGGAAGAAGCCAGTGGGAGATGCAGGTTGTACAAAGTCTCAAGGGCCAGATAGGGAGGCCTGGAGGGCCGCATTAGACACCCACCCACACCCTGGCTTTGAGGTTCCCCATGCCTTGTGCACTGTAATCCTTTCACGACCGTTTCGCCCGGTGCCCTCTCTTCTCTGCAGTTACAGAAGACGGTTACCTGGTCACTGTGTGACTTTTTTTAAAGTCTCTGTTATAATCTGTTTAACTGCCGGGAGTCCTTGGTTGTCTTCTGCATTCTTCTCAGGCTTCTGTTTCTGTGGTTGGGGATTGTGCATCAACTTTAATTGGAGGGTGAGTCACCGAGGTTGGCAACACGGCCAGATGCCAGCAAGAAAGCAATTATAAGGGAGCAGAGAGGAAGCTCTCTCCGTCTCTTTGTCCCAGAGGACTGGCTGCTGAGGCCACAATGGCAAATGGGTGGCAGAATAGAATCATGCCTACTCTGTTGAATTGGAAGGGACCCGCGGGGTCATCTATTCCAACCCCTGGCTATGAGGGAATCTCGGCTAAAGCATCCATGGTAGGTTAAAAACCTCCAGCCAGTGTTAGAAACTCAGGTTTAAAAGCTAACCGCCAAGGGACAACTTAGGTTACGGTCGCCACAACAGAATGTCTAGGCCCCTTTCTCTCCCCCCCCCTCCAATGAAATTTATTATTGATATTTACAGTGGTACCTCAGGTTAAGTACTTAATTGGTTCTGGAAGTCCGTACTTAATCTGAAGCGTATTTAACCTGAAACGAACTTTCCCATTGAAAGTAATGGAAAGTGGATTAATCCGTTCCAGACGGGTCTGTGGAGTACTTAAATTGAAAGTACTCAACCTGAAGCGTACTTAACCCGAGGTATGACTGTATTTGCTCGGAAGTAAGCCCCCGCCACCTCCAGAGGGGCTTTCTTGCCCTCGAGAAAGTGCGCCGCGGATTGCAGCCCATGCAGCAGCACAGAAGCAAAGTTTGCTGCACCGCAGGAGCACAAAACGTGCCTGACATTGGGGTGTGTGTGTGCCTTTTGAGTGCAGTGCCTGAGCACCCCCTAGCCAGATGGAGATGTCAGTCGCTCAACATGGCATCCAGAGATCTACCTGAAGGAGCTTCTCCACCCCCATCGTTCTGCCCGGACACTGAGGTCCAGCTCTGAGGGCCTTCTGGCGGTTCCCTCCTTGCGAGAAGCCAAGTTGCAGGGAAGCAGGCAGAGGGCCTTCTCGGTGGTGGCGCCCACCCTGTGGAACGCCCTCCCAACAGATGTCAAGGAAATAAACAACTGTCTTGACTTTTAGAAGATATCCGAAGGCAGCCCTGTTTAGGGAAGGTTTTAATGTTTGATGTATTTATTGCGTTTTTAATATTCTGTTGGGAGCCGTCCAGAGTGATTGGGCAAACCCAGCCAGATGGGCAGGGTGTAAATAATAAATTGTTGTTGTTTGAGTTGTTGTTGCCACGTGGTTGCAACATGACCCTGGGGGATTTTGAACACTGCCTCTGGGGGATTTTGAACGGGTCAGAGGCTCCCGTTATTTTTTTGGGGGGGGGAATTCAGTTATCTTCATGCAGGTTCGTGGGTGATGTTTAATATTAGAAAAGGCCTTCAACAATTGAAGAAAGTCTCCATCATTATAGAGGCATCCTTTGTAGCTTTATTAAGCGCTGCAGGAATTTTTCTTACAATGTGTGTTTTTTCTTTGGTTTTTGGAAGTTCTCTACAATGTAAATAAATTAACCAGCTAGAACAGAGGAGGGGTAGGCAGGGCTGTTTGTCTGTTCTACACCCTGCCCTTTAGCACTTTTCCTTACAAGTTTGAGTGCTAAAAACAGTCAAAACAGTTTTTCCTCCTGCAGAGGTGTGGGTGACAGCCTTTCCCCCCTGAGCCTCCAATGGCTGAGCTGGTTGGGGCCTCCACCAGGGACCAGCTGCTTTTTTTTAAAGTTTATAACTTTATTCTTTCAAGCCGCCTGCCTCAGGCCTCAGACAAGTTTTGCACAGGACTCTCACTTCATGCATTTATACAATCCTTTTTTAAGGATTGCCTTTTGGCCCCTCTCCTACAGAGTCGGCTCACAGGCACACCTTTAAAACACAGCGCTCTTTTCAAAATAATACATGGGAACGCAGAGAGCTAAAAACCGAGTTGACTGGTGGGTGCTAGTTCTTTATTTGCAGGGCCTGTTTCCAAGTGGGGACCATTCAGAGATCGGCAGTCTTCATCAGCGGCCTAAGGTCAACAGCCCACTGTGACTGATCCTAGTTTATTAATTCATATCACACACTCTTTTCAAGTTTATGCATTTCATTAATTTTACAATCATTTTGACACTTCGAAACTTGACTTCTGCGGTTCCTTAAATTAATTTTTAATATCTCCTGCATATCCAAATTGACCTACTTGGCTCATTTATTCATCTTCTTTAAATATATCCCCTTTAAAACTGCAGCTTATTACAATAATCCTGCCAATGTTCTTATCTGTTTACAATTTATCTGTAAATATTCAATAAACCATTTCCATTCGTTTATAAAAAGTTTGTTATCTTGCCTTCTTATTCTTCTTAATGGAAGGTTTTGCCATTTCTGCATATTCCATCAGTTTTTGTATCCAGTCTTCCTTTGCTGGGACTTCTTCCTCTTTCCATTTTTGAGCAAGTAACATTCTTGCCACTGTAGTTGCATACTGTACAAGAATAAGTTTATATACAATAAAAGTAGTTCTATCCCTATAATTCCCAAAAGAAAAGCTTCTGGGTTTGTTGTTGTTGTTTTTTACAAAGGTTATTTTAAACATCCTTTTCATTTCATTATATATCATCTCCCAGTAAGCTTTAAGCTTGCTACAAAACCACCACATATGATAAAAAGAACCTTCTTTCTTTCTCCGAGGCGCTCAATGTAGCGTACGCAGTTCGTCTCATTGCGACAACCCTGTGAGGTAGGCTGAAAGAGGCAGTGATCGGACGAAGGTCGCCTAGAGAGCTTTGTGGCCGAGCGGGGATTTGAACTCCAGACTCTCCTGGATCCTACTCTAGCCACTGTGCCAGGTGCCAGTGTCCTTCCTGTGCTCCTTCTCACTGCAGTGAACAAACACCGCAGGGACAAAACACCTGAGGGAGCTTCTGTCCCCACCTCCTTGTGTTGCTATTGGCTGAAAGGAGGAGGCTGGACCAGGAAGAGTCCTCATAATCCCCAGGAACTGGGAAGGTGGCCAGAAGGACCAGCCATTGGGGCGAGGCCTCTCTGAGCAAGCAGTTCATGATTCAGGAGTGTGTACATCAACACAGAGCCTTCAGCCAGGTAAGGGCTCAGGGATAACTAAAGTCCGGGATCTGGGACGCCTTCCTCCTTGGAAGCAAGGCAATCCACTCCTTTAAACCCCAGTAGGGCATTCACTGCATCTCTGAAGCCACCTGCCGCCTTTCCTGGGAGATGCTCAGCTGCTTCCTGTGGCAGCTTGCCAGGCCTTCAGCGGCCAATAGAGGAGGTGCTGGGAATCCAGGTTTGCAGGCAAAACAGGGGCCGATGTGGAGTTTCAGATGCTGTTGGACTACAACTCCCATCGTCCCTGATTGTTGGCGGACTGCTTGGAGTGGAGGACCAGAGGCCCCTCTGCTTTGGGCTGAGAAACTGCAGCCTTTGTTGCGGAAGCTTGCTCTCCTCAGGTGAAGTGCCAAATGTTTTGCGCCACGACTCAGTGGCGAGGGATTCTGCACATGCTTGGGTGAATTACCGTATATTCCGGCATATAAAATGACTGGGTGTATAAGAGGACCCCCAACTTTTCCAGTTAAAATAAAGAGTTTACGATATACTCACCGTATAAGTAATACGACTCGGCGTATAAGATGACCCCCAACTTTTGAGAATATTTTCCTGGGTTAAGAAGTAGTCTTATATGCAGGAATATGCAGTACTATTTACGGCCTCTGCCCAGTATACCTGAAGGAGCGTCTCCACCCCCATCGTTCAGCCCAGACACTGAGGTCCAGCTCTGAGGGCCTTCTGGCGGTTCCCTCGCTGCGAGAAACCAAGTTACAGGGAACCAGGCAAAGGGCCTTCTCGGTAGTGGCACCTGCCCTGAGGAAAGCCCTCCTATCAGATGTCAAGGAAATAAACAACTATCTGACTTTTAGAAGACATCTGAAGTTTTTAATGTTTAATGTCGTATCATGTTTTTAATATTCTCATTGGGAGCCACCCAGAGTGGCTGGGGAAACCCAGCCAGATGGACGGGGTATAGATAATAAATACTATGATTCTATGATTACTATGATTACTATGATTACTATGATTCTGGGTGCCAGTCCTGAGTGCCAGGCTCCAACTTTTAAGTCTTGCACTTATCTAGAAGTTGTGCTTGTTTGTTTGATTGTTTATCTTTAATTCTTATTATATTATATCACTATCCCTTCCTTTCCTCCAAGCAGTTCAAGGTGGCATAAATGGTTCTCCTCACGACTCGATTAATTTCCAAAACAACTCTGTGAGGTAGGTTGGGCTGAGAGGCAGTGACCAAGGACACCCAGTGAGCTTGATGGCCGAGTAGGAATTTGAACCCCGGTCTGCCAGGTCCTAGTGTGGTGCCCTCTAACCACTGCACCACACTATCCCCAGGACAGCAAACAGTTCTCTCCCTCCCCGCCCCCTTTATTCTTGAGACAACCTTACACATGGCTTGGCTAAGTCTGTAAGAAGCTGGTGGGCTCAGGGACTATCCAGCATCATGTCTGAATGGGGAGTTGAGCCCAGCTTTCTTTGGGCACCTCAGTGTGGCTAGGAGCTCCTCAGACTGGGGGGAGCCTGAACTTGAATTTCCCACTTGCCTGTCAAGCTGGATGACCCCAAGCCAGTAACTCTCCCCTTCCCCCTCTTTCTGCTTAACCTACCACGCAGGATTGTTGTAAGGATAAAATGGGAGAGGGAGACTAGTTACAAGGTGGAGTATTACGGTAAAAGAACAAATAATTCTACCCACCCTATTGTGCTTTTTTCTGTTGGTGTGTAAACACTCCTTTTCTGTTCTTTCTGGGGGGAAAGCAAGTCTATGCAATGGTTTCTAAAAAGGTATGAGTGTAAATTTGTAATTCAGTTTTTTGGGGGGGCAGGGTTGTAGGCCATTGCAGCTGACTGCAATGCTCCCCTTGTGAGCGCTGGGTGGTGGGGATTATAATAAAAGGCAATTGTTTTCCGTTCTTTGTAACCTAGTTTTGCAAATCGCCTAGTATTGTCAAGGCTCAGTATTTTCGGCTTTGAAAGATAGCTCCTTATCTGCAATGCAATGCAAATGTGTTCAGCCTCTGGAAACCTGGCCTCTTTTTCACCTAAGTATATTTACACACACACCTGGAATCATAGAATCATAGAGTTGGAAGAGACCACAAGGGCCATCCAGTCCAACCCCCTGCCAAGCAGGAAACACCATCAAAGCATTCCTGACAGATGGCTGTCAAGCCTCTGCTTAAAGACCTCCAAAGAAGGAGACTCCACCACACTCCTTGGCAGCAAATTCCACTGCCGAACAGCTCTTACTGTCAGGAAGTTCTTCCTAATGTTTAGGTGGAATTTTCTTTCTTGTAGTTTGAATCCGTTGCTCCGTGTCCACTTCTCTGGAGCAGCAGAAAACAACCTTTCTCCCTCCTCTATATGACATCCTTTTATATATTTGAACATGGTTATCATATCACCCCTTAACGTTCTCTTCTCCAGGCTAAACATACCCAGCTCCCTAAGCCGTTCCTCATAAGGCATCGTTTCCAGGCCTTTGACCATTTTGGTTGCCCTCTTCTGGACACGTTCCAGCTTATCAGTATCCTTCTTGAACTGTGGTGCCCAGAACTGGACACAGTACTCCAGGTGAGGTCTGACCAGAGCAGAATACAGTGGTACTATTACTTCCCTTGATCTAGATCAGGCATGTCAAACATGCGGCCCTCCAGATGTTTTGGCCTACAACTCCCATGATCCCTAGCTAGCAGGACCAGTGGTTGGGGAAGATGGGAATTGTAGTCCAAAACATCTGGAGGGCCGCAAGTTTGACATGCCTGATCTAGATGCTATACTCCTATTGATGCAGCCCAGAATTGCATTGGCTTTTTTAGCTGCTGCATCACACTGCTGACTCATGTCAAGTTTGTGGTCTACCAAGACTCCTAGATCCTTTTCACATGTACTGCTCTCAAGCCAGGTGTCTCCCATCCTGTATTTGTGCCTTTCATTTTTTTTTGCCCAAGTGTAGTACTTTACATTTCTCCTTGTTAAAATTCATCTTGTTTGCTTTGGCCCAGTTGTCTAATCTGTTAAGGTCATTCTGAAGTGTGATCCTGTCCTCTGGGGTGTTAGCCACCCCTCCCAATTTGGTGTCATCTGCAAACTTGCTCAGGATGCCCTCAAGCCCATCATCCAAGTCATTGATAAAGATGTGGAACAAGACTGGGCCCAAGACAGAACCCTGTGGCACCCCACTAGTCACTACTCTCCAGGATGAGGAGGAGCCATTGATGAGCACCCTTTGGGTTCGGTCAGTCAGCCAGTTACAAATCCACTGAATGGTAGCATTGTCTAGCCCGCATTTTACCAGCATCTTTACAAGAATATCATGGGGCACCTTGTCAAAGGCCTTGCTGAAATCAAGATAGGCTACATCCACAGCGTTCCCTTCATCTACCAGGCTTGTAATTCTGTCAAAAAATGAGATCAGATTAGTCTGACATGATTTCTGCTACTGCTCAACCCCCCCCCCCAGGGTTCTGTGAAATGCAGATGTTTGCATGTGCCAAGGACAAAGTAGGCTGGCCCAGTTAGAAGGCACCAGCTTCTGAATCTCAGGTGTCTTCAGCGGGTGCCCAAAAGACAACAGAGGTGGCCTGCAGAGTGCTGTGATCGACAAGCTGTGTCCCAAGCTGTATACCGTAGGTCTTCCTACACCAAAACCAGCACCTTGAGCTTCACCCGCTCACTACTTGTTAGCCTGTGCAATTCTCTCAACAACGGGATGGCATTGCTGGCAATCTCCTTCCCCAACAGTGTTAGACACTCAGCTGTATAAAGGTAAAGGTAAAGGGACCCCTGACCTTTGGGTCCAGTCACGGATGACTCTGGGGTTGCGGCGCGCATCTCGCTTTACTGGCCGAGGGAGCCGGCGTTCAACTTCTGGGTCATGTGGCCAGCATGACAAAGCCGCTTCTGGCAAACCAGAGCAGCGCACGGAAACGCCGTTTACCTTCCCGCTGTTTATCTTCCTTGCACTTTGATGTGCTTTCAAACTGCTAGGTTGGCAGGACCAGGGACCGAGCAACGGGAGCTCACCCCGTGGCGGGGATTCGAACCGCCGACCTTCTGATCGGCAAGTCCTAGGCTCCGTGGTTTAACCCACAGTGCCACCCGCGTGGGTTAAACCACGCCAAATGGCACCTTTAACCTAGGTTACGGTTGCCACAGCGGAAAGTCTAGGCGTCATTTTTTTTTTTTTGCAATGAATTTTTTATTCTTATTCCTATTCTTATTAATTTCATTCCTATAAAGCTTTAACTTTTAAAGGGGGGGGAAATCTCCCAAGCAGTTTTCAAAATGTTAAAACATCAAATGAAACGATCCAGGAAAAAGAAAACAAATGCAAGCTTCAAGGGAGATGTTTCAGATCCTTCTCTAAGTGACATTTTGCTTTCCCCATACGTATTGAGCGCAGGAGGACTCTGGGAAGACAGTGTGCTGTAATAGTTAGAAGGTTGGACTAGGACTGGGAGATCAGGGTTCAAATCCCTATTCTGTCATGAAGCTCACTGGGTGACCTTGGAGTCAGTGACAGTCTCTCAGCCCACCTCACAGGGCTGTTGTGGGGATTAGGTAAAGGGACCCCTGACCATTAGGTCCAGTCGTGACCGACTCTGGGGTTGCGCGCTCATTTCGCATTATTGGCCGAGGGAGCCAGCGTATAGCTTCCAGGTCATGTGGCCAGCATGACAAAGCCGCTTCTGGCAAACCAGAGCAGCACATGGAAACGCCGTTTACCTTCCCGCTGTAGCGGTACCTATTTATCTACTTGCATTGGTGTGCTTTCGAACTGCTAGGTTGGCAGGAGCTGGGACCGAGCAACGGGAGCTCACCCCGTCACAGGGATTCGAACCGCCGACCTTCTGATCAGCAAGCCCTAGGCCACAGCGTCACCTGGGTCCACGTTGTGGGGATTAACTGAAGGTTAATCCTTGGAGGAAAAGATGTGATATAAAAGCAATAAATAAACTCTTCTGTTTACCTGTTTAAGAAAGCTGGAGGGGGCAGCCAGATGGAAATGTCTTTTGCCAGCCTGACATCCAGAAATCTTCATCATACACCTGGCAAATACAGAGGCACCTCTGGTTAAGAACTTAATTCGTTCCGGAGGTCTGTTCTTAATCTGAAACTGTTCTTAACCTAAGGTACCACTTTAGCTAATGGGGCCTCCTGCTGCTACCGCGCTGCCACCGCACAATTTCTGTTCTTATCCTGAAGCAAAGTTCTTATCCTGAGGTACTACTTCCAGGTTAGTGGAGTCTGTAACCTGAAGCGTCTGTAACCCGAGGTACCACTGTAGGCTACCCCAGTGAGCAGTGGTTAGAGCGCCATTACAGGGGTACCTTGGTTCTCAAATGCCTTTGGTACTCAAACAACTTGCAACCCAAACACTGCAAACCCAGAAGTAAGTGTTCTGGTTTGCGAACCTTTTTCGGAGGCTGAACGTGCTCGGTTTTGAGTGTTAGGCTGAGGTCTGTCTGTTTTTGCTGTTTATTTTGCATTTTTGTTTTTGCGACTTTTTCGCTTTGTTTTTGTGACCGTGTGGAACCCAGTTCAGCTACTGATTATGTGACTGCAGTACAGTGGTGCCTCGCTAGACGAATGCCCTGCTAGACAAAAATTTCGCTTAACGAAATGATTTTCTGATCGGTGGTTGCCTCACTTTACGACGAGGTTTTCTATGGCCACCGCTTCATCATGCGAAGTGTGGCCATAAAAACCTCCGATCAGAAAATCAGGGCATTCATCTAGCGAAAGGGGAACCAGCTGTAGCAAGGGAAGAAGGCAAAGGAAGATCAGCTGAGAGGCGCTGACAGCTGTCAGCGCCTCTCAGCTGATCTTCCTTTGCCTTCTTTCCCTGCTGCAGCTGGTTCCCCTTTGTGTTCCGCTGGTTTCTGCCCCGGCAGAGACCAGCGGAACACAAAGAGGAACTAGCGGGGGAGGAACTAGGTGTCCGCCCGCTTGCCTTCGCCGAGAAAGCCGGGCACCTTCTCGGGGAAGCTAAGTGGGCGGGCTAGGTGTCCCCCGCTTGCCTTCGCTGAGAAAGCCAGGCGCGTTCTCGGGGAAGGCAAGCGCCCTACGATCCACGTTGTGTGTTGGGTGGGATGGGGGGGGGAGCGCAGGATCTTTCCTGTCTTCCCCCCCCCAATCCTGCCTGTCATGCAGCGGGCATCGTAGAGGGCTTAACATCCCGCCTGTGTGACAGGAAAGATCCTGCGTTTCCCCCCCCATCCCGCTCGACACACAGCGGGGGATCGTAGGGGGCTTCTCAAGCCTTAATCTAGGGCTACACCCAGAGTTGCCTCTCTGTGGCTGAGGAGACCCAAAGTACAAATCGTCACTCAGCCAGAAAGCTCACTGGGTGCCTTTGAACCATTCGCACACTCAGCTCAGTCTACCCCGTAGGGTTGTTGTTGTGAAGACAAAAGGCGGAAGGAAAAAACCCTACTCGTGCTGCCCAGAACTGCTTGGAGAAAGAAGCAGGAAATAAAGCCTGGCTGAGTCGTGAGTCTGTTGGGTTTAAAGATCTGTATCTCGGTCACCTGACGGAATGCGTTTTACTTGTCCGCTAATAAAAGATTGGCTGCTTAGCTACCCTTTTCATATGGAAGGATATTCCGAGGATTGGTTCTCTGGCTTTGTCCTCCCATCACTGTCTGTGATAGTTTCCTTTTTTGTGTCCGTTTTTTTATGGAGCGGCGGATTTCTGTGCCAAATTTTGAATCATTGGAAGAGCTAGTTAATCAGATGACAAGAGAGGAAGAGGGTGCAGCAGATTAAAGCAGCAATTTTAAATTCATATGCATGTGTATGTAATGGGCGTGCGAGACTGTCGTGCCGTCCTCATTGGTATAAAAATATACAACTGCTTGACTGTCTGAACCTACTGTAGGTGCATAACAAATTTGCATCTCTGTGATGAAACTGCTGGCTGATCGCGCAAACTTTGACCTTATTTGCCTTCCAAGTGGGTGGAAGTGTATATGCAAATGTAATGCACCTTAGGAACTCTGCTTGCATTCCTGCAGTTGCCTGGTTTGTGAGGGAAGAGGGCAACAATTAGGTTTTTTAAAATTATAATTATGGGGCAAATTGCAGGCTACTCCTGGGCCTCAGACAGGTGGGGAGCATGTGCTTTCCAGGGTTGATTCCACGGCTAGGAAAGACTCCACAGTCAAAGCAGAGCTGATGGATCCAATGGATCTGGCTTCTAGAAGGATGCTTCATTGTATAGGACCCTTTTTTGTGGTGCTGATTGGTTAAAATGCCAGCGTGGGCCGGGTGGGGGGGTCAGGATGAAGGGCCTTTTCAGTGGTGGCCCTGCATACCCAATGAGATGCCCCTGGCCACCTCTCTCCAATCTTTTAGATGACAGGCAAAGACATATCTCTTCTGCCCAGATTTTCATAGAATTGTAGAGTTGGAAGGGACCCTCAATGGTCATCTAGTCCAACCCCCCTGAAGTGCAGGAATCTCAACTCAAGCATCCCTGACAGGTGGCCATCCAACCTCGTGTTTGAAAAAGCCTCCAAGGAAGGAGAGTCCCATGAAGGAGAATTTGGGAGGGGGTAGAATGGTTTGGAAGAATTTCAGTTTTCTTCCGCTGGCTTGTTGTTTTACGTATGCTGTCCTGTGAGTTGAAATAGCTTTTAAGGACTTCTTGTTTGTTTTATTTCGGTACACCTCCCAGCGACATAAGAGGAAGGGCAGCATACGAATATTAATACAAGATAAACAGGTGGTGTGTTAATGAGGATATGCTTCGTGTCATTTTTCATTTAAGAGCAATAATATCTTGTGAAACTGGGAAGGGCTGGCACTTTAATTTGTATGCAGAAAGTCCCGGGTTCAGTTCCTGGCATCAGCACCAGGAAGGGCTGGGAATGTCCTCTGCCAGGAGCCCTGGAGAGTTGCTGCCAGTCAGTGTAGGCAATACTGCGCTGATTCACGCTGAAGTGGTAAACCTGTATCTGGACGGTACCATTTCAGTTTGCACGGACAGGGGAAATACCTCATGACTGCACTTAATGACCACAAAACATTAAATCCCTGCACACACTGCTAGCATGCCAGGAAGAGTTCACCTTCCCTCTGGCACTTAGATTTCATTGTAGACATAATTGTTTCTGTACATAGGAGCATTTGCACCCTTGATTCCCTTGCCTGCAGGCTGAAGAGGTGCAGCCCCAAGCACAGATTTGCTATTAAACTAAGTTTCACTCAAGGTAAAAGGTAAAGGGGTCCCTGACCATCAGGTCCAGTCATGTCCGACTCTGGGGTTGCGGTGCTCATCTCGCTCTATAGGCCGAGGGAGCTGGCGTTTGTCCGCAGACAGCTTCCGCGTCATGTGGCCAGCATGACAAAGCTGCTTCTCGCGAACCAGAGCAGCGCATGGAAACAGCGTTTACCTTCCCGCCGGAGTGGTGCCTATTTATCTACTTGCACTTTGATGTGCTTTCGAACTGCTAGGTGGGCAGGAGCTGGGACTGAGCAACGGGAGCTCACCCCGTCACGGGGATTCGAACCGCCGACCTTCTGATCAGCACGCCCTAGACTCTGTGGTTTAACCCACAGCGCCACCTGGGTCTCTCAAGGTAGACCTACTTAAATGAATGGGCCTAACTTAGTCATGTTCTTTGATTTCAGTGTGCGTGCTTTGGGTAAAACGCAGTTTAATACCTTCACAGGAAATGCTTTTTCCATTAAAGAAAATGACCCTGGAACATTCTTACATTAGAAAAACTTAAAATGCAATCACATGAAAGCAGTGATTAAATAACATCTCCGTCCATCAAACCACTGGGTGGTTTTCAGTAAACTGCTGTTTCTTACAACTCGTTGTTGATGATATGGTGGTGATGATGATGATGATAATAATAATAATAATAGTAGTAGTAGTAGTACCGGTTGTAGTAATACCCCACCCATGTGGTTGGATTGCAGAATGGAGAGAATGCTGCCTATTTTACAAGATGATGACATGTGAATAATCGAAAGCACTTTACAAACAAGATCTCTGGCTATAATGGCAACTTTAGGGAGAGATCTTCCAGGGTTCACAAGGCCGTGTGTGACAAATGGGAAGTGACAGGTTGCAGAACTTTCAAAGGCTTTCTGGGTCATGACCGAGTAGAGAGAGGTGTGTGGGTTGAACGGGTCATAGACTCATAGAATATGCAGTGCTGAACCACAGTTTAGTGCTTTAGGCTGTGTTAGTACGTAATGCTAAGCCACAGTTTACTACTATGCAGCCGAGCCTCGATCATTCGTGAGCAAAGAAGCATCTCCCATACGGCTTGAGCTAAGATTATATTGGATTTCGCTGAATCTCGCCTTAGCTTTACATCTTGGCTGCAAAGGGAGGAGGAGAACGCGAAGGGGCCCTGGAGGTTAGCCTGGGTTCCGCAGTGGAGGATCAAGTAAGGAGACAATGAAGGTTCGGCAGAAGAAGGAGAAATTGCACAGGGAGGTCCCATTAACCCTAACCCTAATCTCTCTCTTTCTCTCTTGTCTAGTTGGTGGGATCATGCGGCAGCACCAAGGCTATATTGGGCTACTTGCTCCATTATGTATCCTGTTCATTTTCCTCCTGTTCACACTCACTGCCTCTTACAAACCCATCATCGTTGTCCATGGCCTGTTTGACAGCCCTTCCGACTTCCGGCAGCTGTTGGTGTTCATCAATGAGGTGAGGCTGAGGACCAGAATTCCTGGCAGTAGAATTGTTTATGTATCTTAAAGGTAAAGGAACCCCTGACCATTAGGTCCAGTCGTGACCGACTCTGGGGTTGCGGCGCTCATCTCGTGCTATTGGCCGAGGGAGCTGGCGTACAGCTTCCAGGTCATGTGGCCAGCATGACAAAGCCACTTCTGGAAAACCAGAGAAGCACACGGAAACGCCGTTTACCTTCCCGCTGTAGCGGTACCTATTTATCTACTTGCACTTTGATGTGCTTTTGAACTGCTAAGTTGGCAGGAGCTGGGACCGAGCAACGGGAGCTCACCCCGTTGCGGGGATTCAAACCGCCGACCTTCTGATCAGCAAGCCCTAGGCTCTGTGGTTTAACCCACAGCACCACCCGCGTATCTTAACGTACTCCTATAACACTAAAACTTGTGGGCCTGCAACAAAGCTGGAAGCTGGAGGATTTCTTTGATCTTTTTAATTTCTCAAAAGGGCTGTCGGTTTGGGATTTGGCAAATGAATCCTCAGTTGTTTAAGCAAAACGTACCTGCAAGATGCATCGAACCTCTCTGTCACTCTGAAGCATACCATATATGTTACTCTTCTGCTGCATGGTTGCTATTACTAGCGGAAGACCTGTGTAATTTCACAACAGGAAGGGAGGAAAGGAATAGGAGCTTCCAGTCCCTGGTGCCACCCTTCTTCCTTTCCCAGCCCCAGATCTTTATTTTATTTAGTTAGTTTAGGCTTTTATCATAGAATCATAGGGAGGGAAGGGTCCCAAGGGTCATCTAGTCCAACCCCTGGTGCAATGCAGGAATCACTGCTAAAATATCCATGACAAGTGTCCGTGCAACCTCAGCTGAAAAACCTCCAAGGAAGGAGAGTCCACTCTCGAATAGCTCTTACCACCAGAAGTTGTTCCTGATGTTGAGACGGAATCTCCTTTCTTTTCACTTGAAGCCATTGGAGAAATAATAATAATAATAATAATAATAATAATAATAATAATAATAATAATAATAATAATATATTTATACCCTGCCCATCTGGCTGGGTTTCCCCAGCCACTCTGGGCGGCTTCCAACAGAACATTAAAATACAATAATCTATTAACCATTAAAAGCTTCCCTAAGCAGGGCTGCCTTCAGATGTCTCCTAAAAGTCTGGTAGTTGTTTTTATCTTTGACATCTGGTGGTAGGGCGTTCCACAGGGCGGGTGCCACTACCGAGAAGGCCCTCTGCCTGGTTCCCTGTAGCTTTGCTTCTCGCAGTGAGGGAACCACCAGAAGGCCCTTGGAGCCTCAGTGTCCGGTCAGAACGATGGGGGTGGAGATGCTCCTTCAGGTATACTGGACCGAGGCCGTTTAGGGCTTTAAAGGTCAGCACTTTTAGTTCAAAGGGAACCACAAAAAATTTAAAAAGGTAAAAAAAGAATTTTAAAAAAAGAAAAGAGAAAAGAAAACAAGCTTGCTCCATCTTCCATGTGGCAGCCCTTAAGATATTTGAATATGGCTATCATATCTCCTCTGTCTCATCTTTACCAGGCTAAACATACCCAGCTCCTTCGACCGTTCTTCATAAGGCATGGTTGCCATGCCCTTGATCATCTTGGTCACTCTTCTCTGCACACCTCCCGACATGTCAATATCCTCCTGAAACTATAGGGCCCAGAACTAGACACAGTACTCCAGGTGGAGTCCTCTCCTTTCCCCCAAGGATCTTTGGGGTATTGCATGTGGTTCCATGCCTCAGAACAACAAGCCTGCGAGGTATTCCATGCTGACAGAGAGAGAGAGAGAGAGAGAGAGAGAGAGAGAGAGAGAGAGAGAGAGAGAGAGAGAGAGAGAGAGAGAGAGAGAGAGAGAGAACGACTAGCTCAAGGTCACACCGTTAAGTTTTAAGGCAAAACAGAGATTTGAACCTGGGTCCTCCCCTATCCTAGCTTGATATGCTCACCGGGGTTAGGGAACATTTGGCCGTCCAGATGTTGCAGTACAATAACATCTGGTGGGCCAAAGATTCACCCTCTTCCCTGATTTCACCCCAGTCGTTCACCTCTCTTTTTCTCAGTGTTAATACGGGAGGGGTAGTTGTGTAAACATCTCTCCTAATAAGAGACCGGGACGGGTTGTAATTTACCTCTCCAGGCCCTGTGTGATTCAGAGCCGTCACAGGTGGAGCCGTTGCAAAGATGGCAGGCTGATGTCCGCACTGGGATTCACTTGTTAGGCTGGAAAGGCAGGTTACCTGGGTAGTGAAAGAGGAAGTGTGGAGTTCTGGCAATTCCTGAGTGCTTGCTTGCCTCAATTTCATTTGCAGAAATAGACCCACTAGGCTAGGAGAGTTCTTAACTGGCCCCTGCTCACCAGTCAGATAAAGCATTTGCAGGACTCTCTCAATCTGTACATGGCAAATGCAGAATGGGATGCAGTTTCCCGAATGTTTGCTTGTTTGTTTTTTTTAATGTAGTGGCATAACTTGGGGGTGGTTGCTCCGGATGCAAAATTGTTAGGGGTGCAAAATTTCAACACCCAGTGCTACCTCAATACAGCTGCATGCTTCCACCGCTGGCCTCCGTTGAAACCGGTGTCCACATGCAAACCAAGAAGCGACTTCTCTAGACAATGGAATGACTCTTTCTTTTCTTATCTCTGCAGCTGCCAGTGTGGTGTAGTGGTTAAGAGCGGTAGCCTCGTAAGGTTCGTGTCTCCGCTCCTCCACATGCAGCTGCTGGGTGACCTTGGGCTAGTCACACTTCTCTGAAGTCTCTCAGCCCCACCCACCTCACAGGGTGTCTGTTGTGGGGGAGGAGGGGAAAGGAGATTGTTAGCCGCTTTGAGACTCCTTCGGGTAGTGATAAAGCAAGATATCAAATCCAAACTCTTCTTCTTCTCCTGAGTTACGGGGATCCTATTACATGCATGTGTATTATGTCCATTTCCCTCCCACCCCTTATGTGCAGCCCCGGGCACTGGCAACCCGCGCTACACCACTGTTTTTAATGCACAAGTTTCTAGTCCTTAAGAATGCAATGATAACTTTGGACTTTGCAGCGGTCATTGCACAATGCCACATATAGGCACCACCTTGTGGAGTCCTGGGGCACAGCTAGGCAGTAATTGCAACAGGACTCCGCTGTGCTGCTGCCAATTCCCTATAAAATGTGAGGGTTCTGCCAGCGATATAAAGCACGATTAAACTAGGCAAGAGGATTGGGCATAGCACGGGCAGACAAAGTCCCACTGCCTGTGCTTTTTTCTACCTAATCCTGCTCTTGTTTTATTTGTCCATTTCCGTTCCTGAATTGTTTCCTGTTCCCAGAATTCCCTGGGAAGGGGGATAGCTTGTTGAACTGCTCTGGGAACTATAGCTCTGTTTGGGGTGGGGGAAGGAGTCTATTAACAACTTTCTGCTCCCAAAAAAAACTACAGCTCCCAGAATTCTTTGCAGCGGGGTGAGAGGGAGCCATGACTTAGCAGAACAGTCATTCCTATGCATGGTGTGGAGGTCGCCTTAGTATGATGCGAGCCGCCATGGGAGTGCCAGCCGTGAAAAGCAGTGTTGCAAAAACTGAAGTTAATATTTAGTTTTTTAAGAAACATATTTTCGGTGGGGCAGCAGCAGCCCACCTTAAGCCTTGGATGCTGCAAGAGAGGTTGTATTTTTAGCCCTTTTTGAATCTCTTCTCCCTCCCTCCCTCCCTCCCTCCCCCTCCCCCCCCTTCTCTGTTCCCGCTACCTCCTTGCAGACCCACCCAGGTACCAACGTCACAGTCATTGATTTGTTCGACCATACCGAGAGCCTGAAGCCTCTTTGGATGCAAGTGGAAGGGTTCCGGCAAGCCATTTACCCCATCATGCAGAATGCTGTCGATGGGGTCCACCTTATCTGCTACTCCCAAGGTATGTGAGCTAAGGGCTTCAGAAGCTATTTCTGGGTCTTACCAATGGCCCATTGTCCGGTCACATTGCTTTTTTGGGGGACTCCAAATTGAGAAAGTGGGGGGCGATCACCCAAGATTGTGGATCTTTTTTGGGGGGGATTGCCCACAGTTGCTGAGCTTCTTGGGGGGGGGGTTGCCAAAAATCGCTCACCCGCCGGACCGCCACAGCCAATCGCACGCACATCGATGAAGTCACCAATCGTCTGCTTGCTCACCTAAAGCAAGTGCTAATTGCCCGCCCAATTGCTGCAGCAGCCAATAGCCAGCAGACCTTGCCGCACCCACCAATCACCCACAAAAACACCACTGACAATCTCCAGTTTGCGGCACCCACCTCTCCACTATCCGCGTATAAGACGATTCCAAATTTTGAACATAATTTTTTAATAAAACAACCTTGTCTTATACATGGAAAAATACAGTATATGTACCAATAGGAGTATAGCATCTAGATCAAGGGAAGTAATAGTACCACTGTATTCTGCTCTGGTCAGACCTCACCTGGAATACTGTGTCCAGTTCTGGGCACCACAGTTCAAGAAGGATACTGACAAGCTGGAACGTGTCCAGAGGAGGGCAACCAAAATGGTCAAAGGCCTGGAAACGATGCCTTATGAGGAACGGCTTAGGGAGCTGGGTATATTTAGTCTGGAGAAGAGAAGGTTAAGGGGAGATATGATAGCCATGTTCAAATATATAAAAGGATGTCATATAAAGGAGGGTGAAAGGTTGTTTTCTGCTGCTCCAGAGAAGCGGACACGGAGCAATGGATTCAAACTACAAGAAAGAAGATTCCACCTAAACATTAGGAAGAACTTCCTGACAGTAAGAGCTGTTCGACAGTGGAATTTGCTGCCAAGGAGTGTGGTGGAGTCTCCTTCTTTAAGTTCTTTAAGCAGAGGTTTGACAGGCATATGTCAAGAATGCTTTGATGGTGTTTCCTGCTTGGCAGGGGGTTGGACTGGATGGCCCTTGTGGTCTCTTCCAACTCTATGATTCTATTCTATATTTTAGGGTCTTCATAAGATCTTCCTTCTTACCTGTAAACAGACCCCACAAGACTGAGCAGTGACCACCAGTTTGGTGTGTGTGTGTGTGTGTGTGTGTGTGTGTTTCTTGTAATAATTTTTTTAAGGAAATGGAGCCATGTGGAATGATGTTGACATGATACGGGACTAGGCTTCTTCCTCTAAAATATGGTTCCCCTTCCTCTGTCCCCCAGGAGGACTCATCTGCCGCGCTCTCCTCTCCACGATGCCCGACCACAACGTGGACACCTTCATCTCTCTCTCTTCCCCACAGATGGGGCAATATGGGGGTAAGTCGTGGGGCAAGGGCAACCCAGTGATTCCACACCTGGATTACTGTGTCTCAGTTCAGGGCACCACAATTTAGGAAGGGTGTTGTCACACTGGAACATGCACAGAGGAGGACAACGAATATTATCAAGGGTCTGGGAAATCAAGGCTTATGAGGAATGGTTGGTTAAGGGAGCTGAGTATGTTTAGCCTGGGAAAGAGGAGACAGATAGGAGATAGGATAGCTATCTTCAAATATCTCAAAGGCTGTCAACATGGAAGAGGGAACAAGCTTGTTTTCTGCTGCTCTGGAGAATAGGACTCAAACCAATGGCTTCCAAATTACAAGAAAGGAGATTACGACTCAACAGCAAGAGCAAACTTGAGTGCTGTTTGATACTTTTCTCTCTCACCCCACTCTATATAAAAGTATTATTTTTTTAAAAAAATGATTTTATATATGCCATTGTTTTCACTGTTTTTTAAAAATATATATGTAACTGTTATCTTGTAAATTCGCTTAGGTGTGCCTCCTGGTAAGCATGGATGAAATAAATAAGAGCCACAGAGGGGGAAGCAAAGTCTCACTCTCCTTTGATTCCTTTTGTCATTTCAGACACCAAGTACTTGAAGTGGCTCTTCCCGGAGCACATGAAATCCAACCTGTACCGTTTATGCTACACGCAGCTGGGCCAGGATTTCTCAATCTGCAACTACTGGAATGGTGAGATTGCTGCTGCTATTATTGCTTCTACCGAGATCACAGATCATAGAACTGTAGTGTTGGGAGGGACCACGAGGGTCATCTAGTCCAACCCCCCTGCAATGCAGGAATCTTTTGCCCAACCTGGGGCTCGAACCCACGAGTCTCATGTGCTACCAACTGAGCTATCCTGGCAGCCCTGGGCGTTTCTGAGGCTTCCCAATAGCTCTCATTTACATACCCAATTATTTATATGACGATGGTGACAATTATCAATATGGGAGAATTTACAGAAAACTGCCCAAGAAGAGTCCATAGCTATCCCTGTTCCTCCACTACCGCCTGTTGTTTGACATTTGAGTTGCCAAAACAGCTTTTGCTTACGTAATTTTGGCAGTGACAATGGCCCTGTAAGGTAGGCCAGGTTATCTCAAATCGGTATCCTTGAAAATGAGAAAGAGAGAGAGAGCAGCTTGCAAGGGCCATTTGTGGCTGAGGACAGATAAGAAGCAGAGATGTCTCTGCTAATACTTTTAACCAGGGGTCCCCCCTTTTATCTGGCCCGCGATGATCGTGACGACCCCTGCTGCCACCGCCCGCTCTTAGCTGCCCACTTCCGGGTTGGATGTACGCCGGAAATAGCTTGCGCGCATGTGCTAGCGTCATTTCCAGTGCACTTCCGGGTCGGAGGACACCCGTGCGCATGCGCACAAGCTATTCCCGGAGCTCCTCCCACCCAGAAGTGCGTCGGAAATAGTGTGAAACAAACAAACAAAAATTCCTTCCAGTAGCACCTTAGAGACCAACTAAGTTTGTCATAGGTATGAGCTTTTCGTGTGCATGCACACTTTTTCAAATACATGCGCGCTCCCACGCCTCCAGCCCGAAGCCGGGTAAGTTTGGGGACCCCTGCTTTTAATCCTTTAGGGACTAGCTCTGATGTCTCCATGTGGATTTCCCACCCATCATCCTGCCTTTTGTCGCTTCTGTCCTCTGGAACACCGGAAATTCCCACTACCAGGAAGCAGGATATTGGGATTGCTTAAACCTGCCCTGGAATTATTCCGTAGATGGTCATTGCTCACGCTTATGCTCTTATTGAGATGTCCTAAAGTGTCATAAAGGCATTGCCCTCCAGACCAGAAAAACCAGTGACCTCAAATAGTATGTGGCTTGGCTCACTTGTGCGAGTCATTGGCAGCTATGAGATTTCCCGCAGTTCTGATGAAGTGTGCAACCTATGCCATAATAAATTATGTTAGTCTGCTGCAGTGACAACAACAGAGTCTCGTGACACTTTGAAGATGGTTGTAGCTGATAACCTGGCATTTGCTCTCCTCTTCTGGCTCTTAGTGGTCTCAGTTGCAGGAGCTAACAAGGATCCATTTGTCCGACCTCAGTACTGAGGCCTCGGCTGTGTATCCTTTTCATGTAAACGTGACTTGGAGGTTTTGATGCTCGAGCGTTATATAAAATTATATTAAATTGGGTTTTTTTTAAAGCAGAGGTTGGAGGGACATTTGTCAGGGATTATTCAAAAGTGATTCCTGCATTGCAGGGGGCTGTACTAGAAGACTCTCGGGGTCATTCCAACTCTACAATTCTCTGCTGTCGGGTGACTTTCCTTTGCCCAGATTTTCCTTTGCTCAGAATTAGGCAAAATCACGGAGAATATTGATGGCTGCTACTAGCCACAATGGCTCTGTTCCAACTCCACCAGGGTTTATCCGAATTTATAGCTAGACACATCATGCATGGTGTAAAAAGAATTGCACAGTGCGAAATAAGCATTTGGGTGTACGGGAGTTAATTAGGAGCTAGGGAGTTTCTAAAAAGGAACTAGAAGAAGAAGAAGAGTTTGGATTTGATATCCCGCTTTATCACTACCCGAAGGAGTCTCAAAGCGGCTAACATTCTCCTTTCCCTTCCTCCCCCACAACAAACACTCTGTGAGGTGGGTGGGGCTGAGAGACTTCAGAGAAGTGTGACTAGCCCAAGGTCACCCAGCAGCTGCATGTGGAGGAGTGGAGACGTGAACCCGGTTCCCCAGATTACGAGTCTACCACTCTTAACCACTACACCACAGTGGCTCTCTACAGTAGATTAGCGGATGAACACTGATTCCTTTTCCATTTTCATTTCCATACATTAATACTGTATTAGGAGACTAATTACTTGAGTGGTCAAAGCCATTTATTGACTCATACTGAGCTGATTGAACAATATATGTAGGTATGCAGTTGTTGGATAGTAGCAGAAAACAAGCAGACGATTACACAGTTGTACCATGGTACTTCCTTATTACATTCTGCTCATTTATTTTGTTTTGAGATGGACTGCAGGCTCAGCTTGACAATGCATTGTGGGGAAAGGGAGTATTGCTACTCAACTACAGGTTAATGAAGAGAAATGATCTGTTCCCTCAAATAATCGGAGGGGGCACACCCTTATTTCCCCTTCCCTTTTCAAGGGAGTCAGTGTGGTGTAGTGGTTAAGAGCGGTAGATTTGTAATTTGGGGAACCGGGTTCGCATCTCCGCTCCTCCACATGCAGCTGCTGGGTGACCTTGGGCTAGTCACACTTCTCTGAAGTCTCTCAGCCCCACTCACCTCACAGAGTGTTTGTTGTGGGGGAGGAAGGGAAAGGAGAATGTTAGCCGCTTTGAGACTCCTTCGGGTAGTGATAAAGCGGGATATCAAATCCAAACTCCTGCTCCTCCACCTCTACTTTTGTTGCTCCCTTGCTGTCTTGCAGAATCTCCCTTGTGAGATTCTGGAGTAGGCGGCCCCTTGGCCTGATCTAGCAATGCTCCTCTTATTTTGGAATCAAGCTATTTCCATAACTCTTTGACAGTGCCAGCGATTAGCTGGTTGGCTGAGCTGCATCTTTACCTGCCCCACACCTGACATCAGGTCTGGTGTAGGGGCAGGTGGCTGTGGCGTGGAGGCAGTGGCAGACTTACAGCTTTAAAATTCCAGTGGTGCCCTGTGCAATGCCTGAATTGGGCACCCTTCCCACCTCTCGCATTCCTGCCGATCATTGTCGTTGTAGCATCCTCTTGGCTCGGCACCCAGTGAGCCGGTTGCGCTCCCCAAAATCGGCCTGTTTTGGAGGGCCAGCAGGTGTAGTGGGGGCTGTGAACCAGTGGGTCCCCACCACTGATCTGCCAGGAATGATGAATACAAAGGAAATTTGGGTAGATGGGTTGGAGGAGGAGAGTGGTTTTGTATGTTGGGATCCCTGGTCTCTTGGAACAGTCTGCATGGTTGTAGTGGTTAGATTTGTCAGACAGGGACCAGAGTTCCTTACCTTCCAAGTCCCGGACTGCAGAATCCGGGACCGGCAGCCGTGTGACACCGGAAGTTGCGTCGACGTAACTTCCGGTGTCTTTTTGCCCTTCTATGGGCACCAAAAATGGCCGCCGCCTGCTTCGAAAGTCGCATCTACGCATGTCAGGAAGTGCGTCGACGCAACTTCCGGTGTCGCTCTGCCCATCTATGGGCACCAAAAATGGCCGCCGGCGACACCGGAAGTCGTGTCTATGCACTTCCCGGACATGCGTATATGCGACTTTTGAAGCCGCCGGCGGCCATTTTTGGTGCCCATAGAAGGGCAAATCAGAAAGAAAAAAATGGCCGCCGGCAGGAGAAAATAACGGAGAAAAACGGGAGACGAAGTGATACGGGGGACCACCAGGAAAAGGTAAGTAAAAACTGGGGTTTCCTGGGGAAAACGGGGTACTTGGCAGCTATGCAGAGTTCAAATCTCCACTCAGACATGAAGCTCTCACTGAGTGGCCTTGAGCCACTCACTGCCTCTCAGCCTAACCTGCCTCATGGGGTTGTTGTGGGGATTAAAAGAGCAGGGGGAAGGACCTTGGGCTCTTTGGAGAAGGAGGTGGGAGATAGACAGAATAAATAAAAATTATTCAGTTGCAGGGAAATGCACTCTGCGCATGCTCTGAGTCAGTCACGGCTACGCTTGTTCCAGAGATAAAACCTGCCAATAAGAATAAGTTCCAGGGCTATGTTCAAATCTAAGGCCGTCATCATACCCCCTCCCCTAAGAAAGGAGGGTTTTTAAAAAAATATTTATTTATTTTATATTTTTATATTAAAAATTGGGGGGGGGAGTTGGAGCCCATTTCCTGGGTTCTGTGGGGAAAGGCAAGTTTAGAAAGCCAACGAGATTTCTCTGCCTTTTTCAGATCCACACCATCGGGATCTTTACCTCAACAACAGCAACTTCCTGGCTCTGTTGAATGACGAGAGGCTCCATCCCAATGCAACAGGTAATAAAGTGGCGTTGCCCCTCAGTTCCCAATGTAAAAGGGGGATTGGTAGGCTAGCCCCACTTGGCAGGCCTACCCCACATCCCCACTCGCAGCTGATGCTTGTCTTATCCTGGCAACCCTGTCCACGCATCCCCACAGCCCTGGGCGACTTAGGTCTGCATTGCTAATCTTTGGTCAGCTAGGTCTCTCAGGCAGTCTTGCTCGTAATTTACTTTTCTTCTTGCATAATTTTTATTACATTTTCTGTTTTACATGTTAGAAAATTCATTCAAACAACCTTAAAATATCAATGACTTCCCTTCTTCTCTTTCCATGGTTCATTTTCCAAAACATAAATCCCTGCATATTTTATATAAACTAAACCATTCAGTGTTCAATTATTACATCCATCAAAACCTATTTACAGTGGTACCTCGGTTTATGAACACAATTGGTTCCGGAAGTCTGTTCATAAACTGAAGCGAACTTTTCCATTGAAAGTAATGGAAAGTGGATTAATCCATTCCAGACGGGTCCGCGGAGTACTCAACCTAAAGCGTACTTAACCCGAAGCATGAGTGTAATTGGTTCCGGAAGTCTGTTCATAAACTGAAGCGTTCATAAACTGAAGCGGACTTTCCCATTGAAAGTAATGGAAAGTGAATTAATCCGTTCCAGATGGGTCCGCGGCATTCGTAAACCGAAAAATTCGTAAACCGAGGTGTTCATAAACCGAAGTTCCGCTGTACACTGTTGAGTTTATCTTAATGCTGCCCGTGTTTTCAAATAAACACAATTTCCTTCCCTATATTCTATAAACGTTTTCCAATCTTCTTTAAACGTATGTTTAAATGTTTATAATCTTGCTCATAATTTCCTTCCTGAGGTGGAAAGAGAACTCCGTTGCTAAAAATACACCCACAGCGAAGCAATGACTGAAGATAAAATTGAAAGGGGGGCTTCCTAGCTTACAAATTCTCCTCTTAGGGCCAAACTAGTCATGTCGGTGGGTGTCATGTTTGTTCATTCGGGTGTCTCCCCAATTCCTTTGTCAGGCATCCCCAAACTTCGGCCCTCCAGATGTTTTGGACTATAATTCCCATCTTCCCCGACCACTGGTCCTGTTAGCTAGGGATCATGGGAGTTGTAGGCCAAAACATCTGGAGGGCCGCAGTTTGGAGGTGCCTGTCCTATGTCAAGCATTTTTCTCCGTATTCTGACTCACTTCTAATGTCAGTGCTGAGTTGAGAAAAAAAGTGTTTGCCATGATAGATTGGCTGGTTCCTCTCCTTCACCCACAAGAGTGTTGTACTATAACAACAACAACAACAACAACAACAACAACAACAACAACCGACCCCCCCCCCATTCCAGTTGATTCATGAAGAATAAACATGGCTGCCTCCCCTGTCTGCCCTTAATTGTTGTGGTCCTCATAGTCTTTTACTACCTCTGAGTTGTTAGAACCAGGCAGGCCAAGTCTCAAGTTGAATAGGGCAGCTCTGTTTTTTTTAAATAATAATAAAAAAGACATTTTCAGCATCCTGACACAACATCTGGTAACCGAGCACGACGTTTTGAAGATGGAGTGTCCTTTTATTTGTGCAAATGCCGCTGCCTCAAGTTAAACTTTCCCCAAAATGGAGAGTTAAAGTGTGTGGGGGGGGGGAAATCCTTGCTTGCTAAATGTTTATATTTCAGGCTGCTGGAATTCTCCAGAAAGGTTTGCCAGGCCAGCTCAGCTGCGGCAGCTTTAGAAAGGCTTGTAAAAACCTTTCTGTGTTTTGTTTTGCCAGTCCTTTTTTGGAACTGATCCTGGATTCCTGCCACAGACTGCTTGCTGACTGTGTTGTGTTTTATTGCTTTATTTTCATCACCTGCTATCTAGTTTTTAGACTTCAAGCTGTCTTGCTGGTCCTCATAGGAAGAAAGGCAGGTGGCAAATATTTAAATAAAATAAAAGTACAGGAGCAGAGTCAGGAAACAAGTCATCGCAGCTTATTCCTCTTTTTTCACTGCAGTTTGCCTTAAGACTTCTAAAGAGCAACGGGCTGTGAGATCAGTAGGAAATGGGCGCATCTATCAGTTTTGCTTTCTTTCAGTTTCTCATTTCTTTCTGTCCCCACCTTCCCACACCAATTTGTGATGCCATAGTAAAATTTAAGTTGGTGGCCGTCACTAACTCTTGCAGGAGCAAATTATTCTCCTCCTTTGGAGGTCTTTAAGCAGAGGCTTGACAGGCATATGTCAAGAATGCTTTGATGGTGTTTCCTGCTTGGCAGGGGGTTGGACAGGATGGCCCTTGTGGTCTCTTCCAACTCTATGATTCTATGATTCTATATGTAGATTAACTCAGATCCAACTTCCTTGCACATCTCAGAGAATTCAGAGTGAGGAGAGATCTGTTGTTGGCTGTCAGGGGCAGAGGAAGGAGAAGAACGCGGACTGTCTCGCCAGAGTGGTGCATGCTCTAGTTATCTCTCGCTTGGATTACTGCAATGCGATCTATGTGGGGCTACCTTTCAAGGTGACCCAGAAACTACAACTAATCCAGAATGTGGCAGCTAGACTGGTGACTGGGAGCGGCCACCGAGACCACATAACACCGGTCTTGAAAGACCTCCATTGGCTCCCAGTATGTTTCTGAGCACAATTCAAAGTGTTGGTGCTGATCTTTAAAGCCCTAAACAGCCTCAGTCCAGTATACCTGAAGGAGCGTCTCCACCCCCATCATTCTGCCCGGAAACTGAGGTCCAGCGCTGAGGGCCTTCTGGTGGTTCCCTCACTGTGAGAAGTGAAGCTACAGGGAACCAGGCAAAGGGCCTTCTTGGTCGTGACACCCGCCCTGTGGAACGCCCTTCCATTGGAGGTCAAGGAGATAAACAACTACCAGACTTTTAGGAGACATCTGAAGGCAGCTCTGTTTAGGGAAGCTTTTAATGTTTAATAGATTATTGTATTTTAATATTCTATTGGAAGCTGCCTAGAGTGGTTGGGGAAACCCAGCCAGATGGGCGGGGTATAAATAATAAATTATTATTATTATATTATTATTATAAAGTCTCCACAGTGACTTTTGTGACCAGATTTCTGAATCTTTTGCCTCTCTCTCTCTCCAGCCTGGAAGAGAAACTTCCTGCGGATCCGAAAGATGGTTCTGATTGGGGGTCCGGATGACGGTGTAATCACGCCATGGCAGTCTAGGTGAGCTTTTGGAAGCCGCAAGAAGACCCTCTCACCTACGTTGGGGAGAGGGAGATTCAGATCTTGAGGAAGTAGATAGAGCAGGGACAGGCTATCTGTCACCCTTGTGGGACTACAACTCCCATCATCCTGCACCATTGGCTATGCTGACTGGGGCTGATGGGAGTTGGAGCCCAACAACATAAAACCATAGAATTGTAGGGTTGGGACCCTGAGGGTCATCTAGTCCAACCCCCTGCAATGCAGGAATCTCAACCAAAGCATCCATGATGGATGGCCATCCAAAGTCTGCTTAAATACCGCAGGGGTGGAGGCAAGTGTTCCTGAGCTATGTTTATGCACTGGGTGTGTGCGTTAAATACAGTTTAAAGCCCCAATAATATGAGTAAATGAAGACTCTGGATTGCTTTTACGGTGTTTTATTAATTTATCCATTAGCACCAGACAGAGCCACTTCTCTCACTTCTGTGTTGAAGGATCCTCTCTAGCTTCCTGCATGTGCAAGAGTGAAAACTCTTGGTGCCTCTGCTATTTTGATTTCTCTCCAGCCTGTCTGCTGACTCATTCGCCTGCTTATGCCCCAACAGCAGAGCAGGATAATAAACTGATAATAAATGAGGACAAGGCTTTTGTCTCCAAGCACAGCTTTCTACCTTCCCCCCTACCCCACCCTACACTATCAATGCAGGGATGCCATTTGGACTTGCCGATAAGGCCATAAGGCTTGTGACTCAGAGCACACAGCCCAGATTACGAACTTGTCTCACTGTTGAGATCTTTGTTGGAGGGCCAGCTTTGGTAAGCCCCCGTTCTGAAGTGAGATAGGGCTGCGCCTGCCATAATGCTTTTTAGGTGCCGTGCAGAATCTTTGTTGTATTCCTAGGGCCATTGGTACTGTGTACGCTTTCTTTGCTGCTGCCCCCCCCCCCCCCGAGAGTATTGTTTCCTAACTTTCATTGTTTGCTTTGTTGCATTTCAGATAAGCTACCTTGAGAGTAGGTAGAGCAGGTTTGCTTGTGCTTTGCAATAAAACAGTTCCAGGTTCAATCCCCAGGATTTCCATGTAGGGCTGAGAGAAACTCCTGTCTCAGGTCCCAGCGAGTGCCGACAATACTGAGTTAAATGAGCCAGTGGTCTGATTCAGTATGTGAGGGAGCTTCCTTTGTTAGGTATAAGTGTGTGTGTGTGTGTGTGTGTGTGTGTGTGTGAGAGAGAGAGAGAGAGAGAGAGAGAGAGAGAGAGAGAGAGAGAGAGAGAGAGAGAGAGAGAGAGGGTGTGTGTGTGAGAGAGAGAGAGGGTGAAATCCCTTAATACAGGGGTGGCCAACTTCTAAGAGACTGTGATGTACTCACAGAGTTAAAAACTGGCAGTGATCTACCCCCTTTGGGGGGGGGGGTTCAGGTCGAGATTGTTGAGCTTTTTTTTAGGAAGGAAAGCCATCCATGTTTTGGGGGGTTTGGGTCAAAGTTGAGCTTTTTTTAAAGGAAGGAAAGCCCTGTTTTGGGGGCTTCAGGGCAAAGATGTAGAAGGAGCCAAAGTTGCTGAGCTTCTTTGGGGAGAGCCAGTGATCTACCACAGACATCCAGTGATCTACCAGTAGATCACGATCTACCTGTTGGACATGCCTGCCTTAATAGATGTGGATTTTTTTTTAAAAAAAAAGGTTGTGGTGATGCTGCCCTGAAATATACTGAATTTTGCAAAAGGGAAACAAAAAGCTTGAAATATGGCAGGGTGTTAATTTTACAACCTGCACGCTATATCCTGTACTGCTCAAATCCAAATGCAACATGTGGCTAATAATGTATTATCAATAGTTAGGTCAAATTTACAAATCGTAAGCATCCACATATAATATATGCAGAGTTATGCAAAAGTTCATAAACAAGAAATAGTAATTGTAATAAATTGCTGTCAGGGAACACCAGGACGAAGGCAGGATGCCTTTCAATAGTCAATGTCCAGCAATATTGTTGTGGTAGGTGCTCCAACGTAGGGATAATGTATTCAAACCGCTGTAGAATGCAGCAAACAAAACAGGACTGCAACAGGCATGTAAGCAAAACTGTTTCTCATCCATGGCAGATAGGACTTGCCTCCTGACAAATAGGGAGGGAAACATTCAGTGCACACACCCCTCCAAAAAAAAATCAATAGGAAATGAATTTATTCTTTGTTTTTAGGCATCAAAAAATTACCTTAAACACGTGTAGGTGACTAACTGGTAACTTTCATGGACTTATTAGTCGGGATAAAATTGCGGGTGCATACTTTTCACATGGGTCTTATCACAGAATTTGTTTATTTGGAGCATTTTCGCTCCGGCCTTCAGCCAAGAAAGACTCCCGGTGTGGCTTTCGGAGATCGGAAGCCCTGCTTTCAGCCTTCACAATTTGAAAGATGTGACGCGAAAGGAAAAGGGATTGGGAGGGAGGAGGAAGAAAGCAAACACAGGCAGCGGTACTTAATTAAGAATTCAGCAGGTCAAGGGGTTGGATCTCATCCGTGTGTGTGTGTGTGTGTGTGTGTGTGAGAGAGAGAGAGAGAGAGAGAGAGAGAGAGAGAGAGAGAGAGAGGAATCATAATGAAACATAATGTAATGAAACCTATTTCTTCCCTCTTCTCCCTGCAGTCTGTTTGCCTTCTATGATGATAACGAGAATGTGAGAAATATGACATCACAGCCGGTGAGTGAAAAAAGACTGCCTAATTGGGGGGACAGAGCCAGGGGCAACAGCGTGTCAAAAGAAATGTACATTTTGGTTTACTTGGAAAGGAAGGTGGTATTGGGAAAGGAGGATGTTCTGAATTTTTCAGAACTTGTTTTTAGCTTGGATTTCCATTATATTTTTAAACACACACACACACACACACAAAACACAGGTACCTTGGTACTCGAACAGCTTGGCTCCCAAACAAAATCAGCTCCCAAACGCCACAAACCCAGAAGTAAGTGTTCTGGTTTGCGAACATTTATCGGAAGACAAACGTCCGACGCAGCTTCCGCGGCTTCTCCTTCAGTGCAGGGAGCTCCTGCGGCCAATCAGAAGCCGCGCCTTGGTTTCCGAACCGTTTCTGGAGTCGAACGGACTCCTGGAACGGATTAAGTTTGAGAACCAAGGTACCACTGTATATATCTTAGAATGTTCCTGTCCGCTCCTCACCAACCTACCAAAAGGCCTAGATACTGAATGTTGTAAATATTTCTAGGCTGGTTTTCTTCCTTAAGACCTTCAAAATGGCACCTGAATTCTCTCTAAGGGCAGGGTGCCTCTGGATTTGAAATATCAGAGGAAACTGAAAGCATTCCTGGCCTAGTTAGGACACGTGTGTAAGAACCAGGACCTCAAAATCCTGTGGAAAGGTACGTGTCTCTTGCACGTTGCAATCTAAGGGCACACAACCTAGCGACATATTAACTGGTTAAAAAAATCCCACACCACTAGTTTTGTCTTCAGCTTCTACCTCATGGTAGGGCATTTAAAAATAAAAATAATAATAATCTCGTTTCTCCTTTCTCTCAGGTCTACCTACTGGATACCTTTGGCTTGAAGACTCTAGACGCTCGAGGCGACATTGTTTTTTATAAAATGCCAGGCGTCACCCACACAAACTGGCATTCCAACCTCACAGTTTATGACACTTGCATTGCCAAATGGTTGACGTAGCTGGCAGGGACTTGAAGAAGAAGCTGGCAGAGGAGGAGAGTGTCCTAAACCGAGATGCGCTGTGGTACCTCACCTTGGCATTTCTTCCCACCAAGAAGAAACCCCGCTTTTGTTACCAATAGCTTTTTGTTTTGTTTTTATTTTTAGGATGGTTGATATTTTCTTTCAGAGTGGAAGAAACTTTTGTCCTGCAGGACCTTTTGGTGAAGGCTAGCAGCAGTTTGGGGGTATTCCAGGGGGCTGCAAGGGAGGAGGCAGGAAATCACCGTGCCATTTTTTTATTTTTGGCAGCTCTGAGCTATGAAAGCTGCAGGAAAAACCACAAAAGGACAATTCAACAGAATCAAATACTTGAGAAGAATTGGGGGTGGGGGGTGGGATTTAGGTGCCGAATGTAGCAAAGAGACTGAAAACAGAAACTGCATTTACATTTCATAAATAGTGTTCCTATTTCGTATTTCCCGGTTCCAAACCTCTTGCAGAAATCTATGCCTTGTGAATGCTGGCCATATTTCTCTTTGAAATTCTAACACTGAAAAGGTTGAATTTAGAAAATGCCTTTTGAGTTGGACTTTTTAAAAAATACATCACATTCTTTCTGGCAAAAATCTTAATACTGTTTCTAATGGAGACTAAACTTCCAGAAAGGTGACAGAAACTAATTGTGAGAAAGTTTTGATACGCTAACATCATTTTGCAGAGATAAGTTGTGATTTCTGCTCAAATTTCAGCTTTGAGATTTCCACAGAGAAGATGGGTCAGTTTGTAGTGTTTTACCAAAACTCCAGTTCCCTGGCATTTTCAAATTTTAACCATGTAGGTGTTCAGGGTTGCATTTTTTTTCCAGTAATTTGCTTCAGTCTCTTTGTTTGCACCACAATATTGGAAGGAGCTTCGGAGCTTAGTCCTCCAATCATAGATCAAAACAAATATTTTAAATCATTGACTAAATGGAAAGGCAATATGTATTTATTATAAATGTGTATATTCCCCCTCCTCCTTTAGAAGCACATTCTCAGAAACTCAGGTTAGCAACAAAAATCAATGTAGACAGAAACTTCGTCGTTTGCTCTGTTGTCTATATTTTTTTAAAAAAATGATATGTGCTTAAAAAACCACCCAGTGACAGCTGTTAAGAGGCAGGTGATTTGGGGGGAGCATCTGCTAAGGTACCCTGATCTCTTGGAGGGGAAACTTCAGAACTTCACCACTTACAGAAAGAGAAAGGGACCTGGGGCCCTTTCCGATGTTTCGGGACTACAACTTCCATCATCCCTGACTGCCAGCCATGCTGCTTGGGCTGATGGGAGTTGGAGTCCCACAAGATGTGAAGGGACACAGATTCCCCACCCGTCTGCTACAGTATTAACTCTTACTATCACCAAGGTACAATAGGACATAGGCAATAGGACTCAGGTTTAATGCTAACTGTGGATCCAGGCTGTGTTTATGTGAATCACATTCATTTCCTCAAATAATTACAGGCGCTGTCGTTTACCCCTCACAGAGTTACGATTCCCAGCAGCCCTTAACAAACTGCAGAAAAGAATGTGCCTGAAAGTGTATACACAGCTGGAGTTTGAAAAAAAGGAAATGAAAAAGGAAATGAAGACAAGACAGGGTTCACTTTCAGCTGCGCTTGGTGAGGCTTGAGGGGGAGAATTACTCTGGGAAATGTTTTACATGCTATGCGGAATGAGAGACTGGAACGCTGGACTGCTCCACTTCTAGTAGCGTGGAGAGAAGTTGTGTTTTTGGATGTTGCTCCACATAAAAGAAACACACAAATCCTTTATGTAGTAGAAAGAAGATTCCACCTAAACATTAGGAAGAACTTCCTAACAGTAAGAGCTGTTCGGCAGTGGAATTTGCTGCCAAGGAGTGTGGTTGAGTCTCCTTCTTTGAATATAAGTGAATGGATGGATTTCCTTCACCCAGGGGGCAGAGAGTAAAGCATTGCATTTTGGGACATGATTGCATTTTGGGGCACGATTGCTGAGGTAAAGCCTTGGCACTAGGTTGCAAACATTTGGCACTGCCTTCCCACGCAGCTGCCCAGTTTTAGCAAAGGTCTGAAGATCCTTCTAGTGGGAAGTGCCAAGGACTGGAGGTTCTAATAATAGAATAAGGACCTTTTAAAAAAAATGTGTTTTTTTTTTTTTGCAAAGCATGTTTTGTACTTTTCCACATTGTCTCCATGGGAAGCAAGTCATTTGGGTTTGTTTCAGATTGTACTTTGTTTTAGGACTCCACCTTGAGGAATGTTCATAATAATAATTATTATTATTTTGAGGCTCAAATAGTTAGAAACATGGATAGACATTTGTGTGTGAAATTAACAGAATTTGGGAGTGGGGGCTGTTTTGAGAAGTTCATAATTTACTAGCCACCAGTGTGGATTTTAGCCAGGATTGTTACAATACTTTATAGTTCCGCAGAAGCTTAAGATTTTATTTATATTTTTTGCATTCTCACACGCAATGTCTTGAAGTTTTTTGGGGTGTTTTTTTTTGCCATGTAGATAATATAGGATAAGGGATAAGGGAATGTTTTTAGCATGAATATTTATTTTTATCATATGGAAAGTTGAAGCAGTACACATTTTGGATCTGGCTTGAATTAGTGGAGGTAAGTGTCCCCCAAATTTCTGGTGGCCAAGGCATGCTTTTAGTTGTTGTTGTTAAAATTGAAAGTGCAGGTGATGTTGTTACACCTGAAAACCTTTCCTTTGGAATGTATATGAGTCAGAACAGAGAATCTCGCCCCTTGAATTTCTGCATGAGCTGTCGTCATCTTGCCTTACCTCCTGATATAAAAGTAAGACTTCTAGAACAGCGGCCATTGCTGCAACCTACATTTAAAGCACACAGCTTCCCGCAAAGAATTCTGGGAACTGTGGTTTGTTAAGGGTGCTGGGAAATGTAGCTTGGTGGGTGTAAACTACGGTTCCCAATATTCTTTGCAGGGAAGTAACGTTTTTTCAAATTTAGGATGTGGTGCTCCTGCCTCGTGTCCTTTTAGAAGGGTTGCTTTGTTCAATGATTGTCCAATCATGCCCAATGCAGAGACAGGGCGGAATTATTTATCGTATCTGCTTGCCTCTCAGATCTGGATCTGGAGGAAAGGGGTGCTAGACCAGTGGATCATTCAAGGAATTTGGCGGGGGTTCACACAGGCTTGCTCTTAGGGTGGCAAGTTGTGGACTACCCTGAGTTGTCTGTGGCAATGAGTTCCCTACACAACTACCCATCCCACTTCCAGAAGGATTGTGAGGGTGGGGTGATCTGATTGCGTGGCGAGGGGATCTGGCGGCTGCTTCAGCATGAATCTGGTACTTGCTTGTGTCCTCAGCATGGCATGAGTTACATCTGAGCAGCTGCCGAAACCCTTTTCAAATTGGGGTTGCTGCAATTTGGGGGCTGCTTTGAATACACACACCAGAGGGTATGTACTTTTCTAACCCCAATCCAGACACTACAGTCCTATTTTTCTCAATCTTTTCTGCATTAGAATCATAGAGTTGGAAGGGGCCACGAGGGCCATCTAGTCCAACCCCCTGCGATGCAGGATTCTTTAGTCCAATGTGGGACGCGAACCCACGACCCTGAGATTAAGAGTCTCGTGCTCTACCGAATGAGCTATCTCAGCCTAATAACATGGTGGGCATGACTCAACAAATAAGCGCCATCAGCAAAAGCCTTGTGCATGGGCTTCAGCTTTTGTGATAGGGCTCCCCCTCTATTCACCCTCAAAATTGGCTTGGGGTGGCGGCGGAGCATAGCTGCCAAGTACCCCGTTTCCCCCGGGAAACCCCCGTATTTTCTTACCGTTTCCCGCAGGTGTCCCGAATGGCAAAATACCCCGTATTCCCCCAGATTACGGCGCTCCTGCCAGCGGCCATGTTCTTCTGGTGCCGCGCCGGCACCGGAAGTCGCTTCTACACACTTCCGAACATGCGTAGAAGTGACTTCCAATGCCGCTGTGCCCATTTCCAAAATGTCCGCAGTGCCAGAAGTCACTTCTACGCATGTCCGGAAGTGTGTAGAAGCAACTTCTGGTGTCGTGACGCTGCTGATCCTGGATTTTTCAATCCGGAACTTGGCACCCATGTGGCGGAGAGATGTCGATAAAACAGCACACAAGGGGAGGAGAAGCAGCGATTGCTCCATCTGGCCAAAATGCTTGCTGTGACAGATCGAACTTAGTGCAACATTGAGCTGGCATCTGTTTTGTCTCGGGACATTGAATTCCTCCCCTTAAGTTCCTTGAGAGGATGGGCAGAGGAGACCATTTGCTATGTGTTAATGCAGAACAGGGGATCCTGGCATTGCAAGTGAGAAGAGTGCATGAAAATGATACAAAAGTGAGTTTTCCCTGCAATGTAAAGCTAGTGTTTCTCATTTTCCCATGTTCTAAAAGCACATATTTGTGAATGGCACATGATCTATGAGACTTAGAGGAACTATTACAGCCCATGTGGTTTCTTTCTTTCTTTCTTTCTAAATCTTATTTGCATCCCTGGAAAGATTTAATATAATCTGCATTTCTCACGCTACTTTATGTGACGTTCCCACCCACCCTCTTCTGTTTAGGTCCATTGTAGCTTGTGTCTGCAAACTTACGTACATTTTAGAGTGAAGACAAAAGGCAACTTTTATTTCCTTTTTTAGAGCGGTGGGGTTGCTCCCTAAGTACACTTTGCTACATTTACCGGTAGTTGAGACATTGTCTTTCCCCTGCAGGGCCAGACTCAGGAGGTGTGGGGGATACAACTGTTGCAGGTTTGAACTGGAAACTCGCATGTGGGAAGCGACTTGCTGGTTTCCCATCCTGTCACCAAGGTCACAACATACATCTCTCACCATTTTAACAACTTTACGCTTTCCCAAAGAATTCCGGGGACTGTAGTTTGTCAAGGGTGCTGGGAACTGTAGCTCTGTGAGGGGTAAACTGTAGTTCCCAGGATTCTTTGGGGGGGGGAGCCATGACGGTTAAAGGTGATTTTAAAAAAAAGTTCTTTAGGTGTACAGTGTGACAGGGATGTAAGAAATCGTTTTTTCATCAACTACTCTCTGCAGAAAGAAAACATTAGGCGATAAAGGAACCCAAAAAATCTGTGAACATTCATTCACGTAGCATTTCTGAAGAATGAAAAAGCAGTTCAAAGTGAGAGCTGCTATTCAATTGGTTGGCATGCCCAACCCTCATTTTAGCTGTGCTATGGGCCTTATCGCACAACTGCCCTCTGTTTTTTTATGTCCTGCCTTTACCTTTTTACATGTTCCATTGAACTTTTATGAGTGTAAATTCCTCGGCCTGGAGTTCCCTTACTGCCCGCTAGGACTGTTTACATATTTATGGTTTAAAAGAACCTTATTTATTGCCGGTAAGTTCTAAGCATGTCTTATCTGATTGGGGGAGCGGGCAGAGTTTGTCTCCTCCAAAAAAAACCCAACCCTGTGAGAAATTCTTCCTCTGCCTTAGGGTCAGGCACAGTTTTGTCAATGGGCCTTCTTATGTGGCCAAAGGGGGCCGGTTGCCTTCGCTGGCATCTAAAGTCTCTCTGTATTTATATAAATAAAAGCAATTTGTTCCCAAGAAGAAAATGTATGTTTCTGTGTGTCGCTTGAGGAGTCTTCTGAGGAGTTGCTTGAAAAGGGGGTGGGGGTGGGAACAGAAGCAGCTGTCTTTTTACCAAGTTGGATCGCTGCATCTAGATTAGTGTTTCCGCAGCTCTCCAGGGGTTCAGAAAGAAGCCCCCCTTCCCAAGCCCTCCCTGGAAATGCTGGGAATTGAATGTTCGTGCAAAGCCATGCAAGCTGCTTGGGCTTAAGCCAGGCACCCCCAAACTTCGGCCCTCCAGATGTTTTAGACTACAATTCCCACCTTCCCCAACCACTGGTCCTGTTAGCTAGGGATCATGGGAGTTGTAGGCCAAAACATCTGGAGGGCCGCAGTTTGGGGATGCCTGGCTTAAGCTATGGCCCACCTGTGGCCCTCCAGCGGACGCAGACTACAACTCCCATCATCCTTCACTATAGGCGGAGCAGCTGTTGCCAACCTGTTGCTCTCCAAATGCTTCCTACTCTCTTAGAGGAGTCCAAGTTGTCTGCTGCCCTGGGGCACCGTGTGCCATCACCTGCATCTGCGGATTTTGTGCAGCAGATGTTGCTGAACTACGATTCCCATCATCCCTGGTTCTTGACCCTTCCGGCTGGGGCTGATGGGACGGAGTCCACCAGCACTCAAAGTGTCCCTCCCCCCCTCCACTGCCTGCACATGGAATGGGGTGGGGGGGAGGGCTTTTATACCATCTCCACCCGCCTCCCCAGGCAGAAGGGTGTTTGGGCCTAGCTCTGCTTCCCGATCAATACCTGTGCTTTAAAGGAATTGGGAGTAGACAGCGCACAGAATCATAGAGTTGGAAGAGAGAATCACCTGGAATATTCAGCTGCCCCGTACAGGGATTGAATTTACAACCTTGACATGATCAGCACCACGCTCTAAGCCAGGCATCCCCAAACTGCGGCCCTCCAGATGTTTTGGCCTACAACTCCCATGATCCCTAGCTAACAGGACCAGTGGTCAGGGATGATGGGAATTGTAGTCCAAAACATCTGGAGGGCCGAAGTTTGGGGGTGCCTGCTCTAAGCCATGGGTAGGCAAACTAAGGCCTGGGGGCCAGATCCAACCCAATCCCCTTCTAAATCCAGCCCGTGGACAGTCTGGGAATCAGCGTGTTTTTACATGAGTAGAATGTGTCCTTTTATTTAAAATGCATCTCTGGGTTATTTGTGGGGCATAGGAGTTTGTTCATTTCCCCCAAAAAAATCTAGTCCGGCCCCCCAAAAGGTCTGAGGGACAGTGGTCCAGCCCCCTGCTGAAAAAGTTTACTGTCCCCTGCTCTAACTGAGCTATCCAGGCTGGTGGGTGTCAGTAACTGCCCGGGGCCACTAGATGGTGGTCTAGGATCACCAACTGTATTCACGTCTGTACCTGTGATTGAAGAGGGTTCTTAATTCTAAGACCCTTAGGTACAATGTCCAGGTTATTGCATTTAGTCAGAAAGAAGATGTCAGTTTGTACCTGTATTCACGTCTGTTCCACATTTTAAACTTCATTCTGGATTCCCACCTCTCCTAAAATCCCAAAAGGAAAAGAAGTCGAGTGGTTAAAAGCAACCCTTAGCTTAGGCTGGGAGTGTGGTTTCCCCTGCTTTCCTCAACCTGGTGCCCTCCAGCTATTCTGGACAGCAACTCCCAATACAGCCGATGGGAGTTGTAGTCCTAAGCATCCAGAGAACAGCAGGTTGGCAAAAAGCTGGGCCAGTGAGCTTCATGGCTGAGTGGAGATTTGAACCTGGGTCTCCCTGACCATAGCCCAGGGGAGGGGACTACAATTCCCATCAGCCCCAGCAAGCCTAACCCAATAGCTAGGGATGATGGGAGTTGTAGTTCAGCAACATCCAGAGCACCGATTGGGGTACCCGCACCTGCTCTAACCACTCCATCATGCTGCCTCTTATACAATTCACCCAGCTACAGTGCTGCTGCATTAATTGATGAAAAAAAAGAATTTAAATTGAGAGCAGGAAGGCAGTTCCCAAGCCACCGGCTCCAGTGCATGGATGTATTTTTTAACTGGGGAGGAAAGCAAAATGCTATCACAGATACTGTACTTTATTGATGAATCATCATTCTGTACTTTTATAACTACAATGAAAAGGAAAGTACTGTAATTAAACGAGGCTTTCCGAGATGGTTCCGCCCTCCCGCTTCACCTGAACAATGAGTTTGAGCTAACCCGTGACTAACTTTCCCCAGTCCCTCCTGTCCCAGAGAACCCAGGCGTCCTAGCTCCCTGCCCTGCGGGAGTGGATTAGTTTTAAAAGCCAGTGGCCATTTTTTGCTTGTCACATTCCATAGTAGCAACCCATGCGTAAAAAAGCAGGAAAGTCCAGCATGAATAGAATTTACACTGATCTCTAAATAGGCATGAGGGAAGTGACGGTGGGGGGTGGGGTGGAATCCAGGACTCCCGAGTTCTCTGGAGGCCAAGAGGGAAACTGGACATCTCTTCCAACATTTATTGCGCGCTGCCGCCCGGCTCCCTTTGCTTTACGAATGAATGGCGCTTTCGCAGGGGAGGTTTGGGCGTGAGAGAATTCAGCACCGACGGCTTACGTGGCTGGAGCTAATGTCAACACGAGTGAAGGGTGCGACGTGGCACAAAGTCCTGGCCCCACGCCCTGCTGGCCGATCCTGCCGCCAGGTTAAGTCACTAGTCCTCTGGGAGGATACCAAACGGCGTCGCGGCACCGCCGCCCCCTAGCGACCGGGTATGGAAATGCGGAGCGTGCGTCTCAAGCAGCACACTTTCCCCGCTCCGTGGAGAGTGTTGTAAAATTTAAGCTGGTTCCTATGAACCCAGAGAAATGGATCTTGACCCAGGGAGAGCTCAAGGATCCAGGCAAGCAGACGAATTTAAGCGTCTCCTGCCCACCAAATAACAGAGACCAAACCAGGACGTACGAAGCAAGGCACTTTTATTTTAACTGTTGCAACAGGGTCCTTCCTCTCACACAGGAGAACAAGGAAGGAACCCCAAACAAAGATGTCTTGCCCTTAAAAAGAAATTTGAAATTGGTTTCAGCCCACCCCCCAGAAGCATCATCCATATGTCACAGAAGGGGTGTAGCCCAAGACCCCCCTCCCTAGATTCATCATAGGTACATCATGAAAGGGGAGGTCTGGTGGCAGTAATCTGAGCAGTCTGGACCCTGCCCCCTGCCCCCCAAAACCTAATCAACAAAATTGAGAGATATTTACATTTCCCTGTTTCCCAGCCAAGTTAATCACACCCTTTTGTCTGGCAGTCAGGTATCAGGATGCCAGGGATTATCACTTTAATTCCTGAGACAATGAGAAGGTTCCCCCCACCCCACTTCTTCCTTGCAGAGGAACACCTGGTCAGAGAGAGAGTCAAAATGGTGTCAGAAAGGCCTGTCTTCCTGTGCTGCTTCAGACATGTGCCTGTACATTCATGTACATGTTTTATGAACAATTATTATATATATATAGATATGACCTCAAAATTCTTATAACAATTCCCCATTTGGGGCTATAATTTTTCTTAAAAATTGTTGCCCCACAAAAGAATAACCAGATGTGTTGTTTTAGTACTTTGGGAGAAGCATTTCTCAAAAATGGTCTATGTATTACACTTAACAGGATGGTCCACCAATATTGACTGGAAAGTGCAGTTTGCTTGTTTACCCTTTTGTGTGTTCTCAGGTGTCAAAAGCTAGCTCTCCTCTGGTTGCACACCTCCAACGTGGCACAACAGCAACAATCCCTGGTGAATCCCCTTAGGGCTTTCATATTGACCATGTCGCCTGGCACTCACCATAGCTGCCACAGGTTTGGACATGTCATGAGAGAGATGCCTTTGCCTTGGGCTTTCTATGGGCCTTTATTATAGGCTCTGGCCTTGCACTGTAGGGAGTTGCCCAGTTGCTCTTAAAGGAAGAAAGCTACTTGCACCTTGGATACACTTGCCCAATTAGAACTGAAGCCAAATTAAAATTTATACAGCCCCATAAAACATGTCCAAATTAGTCAAATTTAACTCTAAAAGGGATCATTCCTGTTAAATCAAGACATAAATACCTTCATTTATCTGGTGTTTCATGGATCTTGGAGCTTATTCTTGGTAAAATGAGTAAAAACAAATTTAAAAAATGTGTAGAGAAGGTTGGCACACTGCAGAGTGCCAGGTGGGACAAGAAAATGTGGTCATAAGTTGATCTAATCTAAATACTGAACTATGCAATATCCTGATCCTTTAAAAGGCATACAATGCATGGCAATAATACAAAAAAAAAAACATTGGGACACTATACATTTTTTTTTTTAAAAAAAAACCCAACAATTAAACACAAAATTGGTTCACCTCCCCCTCCTTGTGGAAATAACATACTGTCAGACATAGTTCAATGTTTCTGTCGAATATCACGCAACATAAGACCTAATAATTATATATCAGTTGTATGTCTTGAGGCCATCATGATCTTGAGACAATTCCGGCTGCTTTTAAATCCTAGGGCACAGAGTCTTGAGGTCAAGGAGAGAGAATGTCCTTGCAATTCACTTTCCCCCTTTGTCCCAAAGTCATTTGACACATTTCAGTATTCCTATATAACACATAATGCACAAAACCTTCAAATTATTAATTATACGCCATTTGTATATCTTGAGGCAATCAGGTGAACTTGAGATAATTCTTGCTGCTTTTGCATGTATCTCCAACAAGGGGGTTTTCTTGTCTGCCTTCGAGTCACTGGGAGGAAGTTAACAGTACTTCTATAACAGCACTTCTAAACCTTGCTGAAACGTTATAGCTTTCTAGGTCCTCCTTCTTAGGTTGTGATCAAAGAGATAAAATGTCAATTTGGTTTCCTGTAAAACATCCTTTTGAAAATAGGCCTGCAGGGGGTTGGGGCCTGAAGATATAATTAGTTAAAAAATAATAGTGATAAATAGTCAAGAAAGGGGAGAATATTCTAGAAATTTCTTCTTGGGGAGCTGCAAATAATATAAGATCATAGTTATTTAATTACTGCTGTTATTGTCTACTCAGTCAGTTTAATTTACTTCACCTAGTTTGGCTGTGGAGGAAACAAAGGACAAAAATTTTGTTAATTAGGACACAATCGATAAGTTATTAACATTTTCCTTATGTGGTTCTGAATTCTCTTTGAGGTTCATGTATCTTGTTTGAAAGGGATTATTATTATTATTATTTACAGGAAAGAATGACTTAGATGCTACATTTGTATGTACAGAAAGAAAAAGTAGAAATACCAAAAAAAAAAAGATACAAAAATAAAACAAAATAAAATTTAGATTACCACTCACACAACAATTTTTACCTGGTTATTGTTAGAATAATTTCATAGACATAATGGAAAAACTGATATAATAAATGGAAGCAGATTATTTATAAGCTAAAGAGAAGCGCCAAAGAGAAATGAAATTACTGTTTGTATCTCCTCACTCCTCACTTTTTTTTTTTTTTTTTTTTGCTGTGGAAGAAAAGAATTGGCAAAACACTCAATCATTGCTACATTAGAAAAGGGAGGGTTATATTAACATAGGGTAATGCTTCGGGCAGAGCTGGGCTGAATTTCAACCCATCACCACATCAGACACATTGCCTTTCACATAGCTCTAAAATGGGGGTTAGAAGGGACCCTGAGGTCATTTAGTCTAACCCTCTAAGATACAGGATTCACAAGATTTGAATGAAAATACCAACTTTATATAGAACCCTTTAGCAGATGAGTTTTTTTCCTTAAGAGGTGATATCAGGAGCCCAACACAATTGAAGTTAAAACTAGACTCAGATAGACAATTCCTGGCTAAGGAAGCTCTACTTTTGACAAACAATTCACCTTTATAGGAATAGCTGTTCAATTTTCCTTTAGTCAATATTCCTCTAGTCACTTGGAGGAAGACTCCCTTTTAGAGCCTCTCTCAATAACAAACATTTGCACACCTCATGAAGTGAACATTTTCAAGTTTCAAAATATTTTCAAAGCATTGAGCAAGCATTTTCAAACTTACTACTCTTATTTTCCTTCATCCTGCCCCCTCTTTTTACTTTTGGAGAGGAAAAAATGGCCTTCTACAGCCTCTTTAAAACAAACCTTTACACACTACCTCCACTCTTTTAAATATTTGCCATTGTTTTTGGGTTGATCAAGCCCTTACATAAGATTATTTAAGCAAGCTTGCCTTATTATTATATTATTTTAAACTATGCATGCTTTAAAAAAGGCAGTCTGTGGGTGTCATGGCCAAATTTTACACAAACCCCTAATTTCCTAAACCTGGATTATATCTCTCATTTACTTTAAGGGGAACAATGAACTATAGCAGACACAAGGATCAGACGCACATACACTTCACAGACAACACAGACAACATGTAACATGCAAACATATATAATTTTATACCATAACATACTTTGTAGGATTCCTCACAAAACTTTTCTCATTCAGAGTTCACCAGGGTTAATTTTAAAGCGGAGATTCACTGTATGTTAAAGGAACCTCCTGGTAGCCATTTCCCCTCATCTGGGTGGTCCATAGTAAAGCGGACCCAGTGTTTTTTTCTTACAAAGTTTTTGCAATTGGTTCCCTTCAAGCTTGTCCGCCCCGGGGATTTCGTGCCAATTTAAGAGAACGAATTGGAGTGGACTTTCATCCTCAAAGTCCTTACCGGAGCCAAGCCTCAGTTGTGCTTTGCCTCGGTTGGGAGTCTGGGAAAGGAATTCCTTAGAGTGGGTTGCACCCATTTTACTTAAGCCTTTTTATACTGCAGTTCGGGTCCCCGACCCTGTTCCTGGACACTCTTAACTTCCCGAGTCTATGACTCACCCCCACGTCCTAGTGGTGTTCCTGCCTGCCGTTCGCGTGCACTAACTACTAGGCGGCCTGGTGCAGCTAAAACCCTATTGGAACCCTCCCACTGGTCATCAATTGCCTGAGGGTTCCACAGCAACTTCCCTGCCTCTTACACACTAGACTCATATCCTACTGAACGCTTGCCTACGCAATGTCAGGTCGGAACTGAGGAATACAGAGATACAGAGTAGTAGGAAAGGAACGGGCGCACTTGCAATCTCTGGTCATGGGTCATACCTAACAAAGGTCGCCATGGCAGGGGGGCGTCTTCACCCGAAGATTAAGAGCAGAGGAATAGGAAACAGAGCTGGGATAGCCAGATTCCCAGATTGGTAGAAAAGCGACAGTTTGCTCAGACTTCTGCTCAGTTTGGCAGAAGGGAGCTGGGACAGTCTTTCTGAGCTCTGCGTTTAACGTAAAGACTGTTGCCCTGGACCTCAGTTCTACCTTGTAACTGTGCCTGGCAGCCTTGCTGCAACTAAGGTCCAAAGAGGAGAGTAGAAAAGGATAGTCCAAGTGGAGAAATAGATTTTTAGTTGCTGTGGTTCTTAGCTCACCCAAGGTGTCCCCTTTTAATACTCACGACCGATCCTTTCAGTCGAATCCCGTTGTCTCCAGCTTCCAACTGGTTCCTGAAAAAAAAACAGCCTTGTCCCTTTAAACGTTGCTTCGTCCTGGGGGTCCCGCTTGGACTCTCAATTACTACCAAGTGCCTCGGGTCCTGAGGTTGGTTTACCCCCCTGCAAAAGAGGCAAGGGCGCGCTGGGCTCCCCTTCCTCAGTGAACCCGGAGCTCAAGGCAAAACTGGGTCCCCGAAGTGGTCGCCAAATTGTTGTAAAATTTAAGCTGGTTCCTATGAACCCAGAGAAATGGATCTTGACCCAGGGAGAGCTCAAGGATCCAGGCAAGCAGACGAATTTAAGCGTCTCCTGCCCACCAAATAACAGAGACCAAACCAGGACGTACGAAGCAAGGCACTTTTATTTTAACTGTTGCAACAGGGTCCTTCCTCTCACACAGGAGAACAAGGAAGGAACCCCAAACAAAGATGTCTTGCCCTTAAAAAGAAATTTGAAATTGGTTTCAGCCCACCCCCCAGAAGCATCATCCATATGTCACAGAAGGGGTGTAGCCCAAGACCCCCCTCCCTAGATTCATCATAGGTACATCATGAAAGGGGAGGTCTGGTGGCAGTAATCTGAGCAGTCTGGACCCTGCCCCCTGCCCCCCAAAACCTAATCAACAAAATTGAGAGATATTTACATTTCCCTGTTTCCCAGCCAAGTTAATCACACCCTTTTGTCTGGCAGTCAGGTATCAGGATGCCAGGGATTATCACTTTAATTCCTGAGACAATGAGAAGGTTCCCCCCACCCCACTTCTTCCTTGCAGAGGAACACCTGGTCAGAGAGAGAGTCAAAATGGTGTCAGAAAGGCCTGTCTTCCTGTGCTGCTTCAGACATGTGCCTGTACATTCATGTACATGTTTTATGAACAATTATTATATATATATAGATATGACCTCAAAATTCTTATAACAAGAGGTTTCAGCTCTGAACTTGTTGCTTTCGGAGCCTTCCGAAGGGAGAACCCAGGCGTCCTGCTACAGTTCCTGCTCCGCGGGGTTCCGGGAGGAGAGGGACGGAGGGAGGGAGGTAGGATCAGGGAAACAACAGCAACCTTTCCAGCTGGGCAGCCAGACGGAGGCGTGGATTAGCCCGGGCAAATCCTTTTAGCGCGCCCCATCACATGGTCCGTTTAAGTGGCTTGTTGCCTGCAAACCTCTCCCGCAAGGCAATTAGCAGCGCAGGGGGGGGAAGAGGAGGGGAGAGCGAGGAAGAAGATGCCCTTTAAAGGGGAAAAGGACGGGGACGAACTTTGCCCGGAGAAAAGTACCGGTAGCAGAGAGAGGTAAGCCAAGCACAAGACGCTCTAGGCTAGGCCGATCTTCCAGCGGGACCCCCGAGTGCTCTGATTTGTAGGAACGCCGTGCGTAAAAAGGGGGAAATGGGTTACTTAATGGGAGAGGAGTTAGGAAGTTGGGATCGAGGCTACGGACACGCCATGCATTTAAAGCGCGCGCGCGCGCACACACAGTAAAGTATTGAGAGCTGTAGTTTGACGGCGCTGGGAGCTGTAGCTCTGCGTTGGGTACTCTTTAATTCCCAGGATTCTTTTTTTTTTAGGGGGTTCGGATGTGCTTTAGAAGACGCATGCGATTTAGAACACACACGAAGGGTGGGGAGGGGGATTAGGGAGCCAGGATTGGCCGGGTTCTTGGGAAAGTGGGGCACTTCGATTTTATCCTTTTTGCAGAGATACGGGCTTTTGTGCTTGGTCAGGCAGGCAGCACTTGGCCGGGTGCAGCTCGCTCTCCTGGCGTGGAGATGCGACGAAGGCTTCACCTGGTGGATTTCTGCCTGTTAGGGTGGGGGGAGAGGAGCGAGCCGGAGCTCTCAAGTTCTCCCTGCACGTGGGGCGGGGAGGGGAAGCCTGATGAGGGCGGGGAGAGGCTCCGGTAAGGAAGAACCGGTCCGGGATGCCTGAGTGTGGGCGTTCCTCCCCTGGAGGCGGGGCTCCGGGCTCCTGTGTCCGCCAGGTGTGCTCGCTGCACTTTGCTCGGGGTGGAGCGGCGGCAGCAGGTAAGGGAGAGATGATGTGTCACAGCTAATAGAGGGCGAACGGATGCGCCAGCCTCCGTCCCCGACTCCCCGCACAGGTAATAAGCACAGCAGCCTGGGGTCGAAAGGTGCGTGGTGGAGGGGAGGTGGCCCAGAGACGCCTGCAATGACCGAGGGAGCAAATCAGGAAAGAGTGAAACTGTATAATGCAAAGTCCACGCTGGAGAAACAATATGCCTCACCAGGACTCCTGGGTCCTCGTCTGTGGAGGAGGGAAGTTGGGCAGGAAGGCTCCCCAGGAGCAGATGGGCTGCAGTAGCTTAGGGGCACATGCTTTTGCATGAAGACGAACCCATTTTCAATCTACTGCATTTCCCTGGAGAGCAACTGCCTGTCAGTGTAGACAATACTAAATTACTTGGACCCATGGTCTGAACTGAGGGATGGGGCGGTAGGGTGGGTTGGGTTGCAATGGGGCTTGCAGCCAAAGCCTGCTGGAGAAGGAGTGGGACTGTAGCGCTCAGCAACATGCAAAAGGTCCAGCCTGGGTTCAAGTCCCTGGCATTACCAGTTATAAAAGGACGTTGAAAGGAATCTGGTGGCAGGCAATGGGAAGGAGAGACTTGCTGCCAGTCAGAGCGGGCATTACTGGGCTAGCGGTAGAATGGAGTCTGACCTGGAAGGAAGCAACTGTGCTGCCTGCTGCCAGATCTGGGCAGGGCTTGAAAACAAAGGCAAAATTCCAGAAAGGTGGTTGCTACTGGTTTCTTGGGGCAGAAATCCTGGACAAGCAAAGTGATGTGATACTTTTCTGGGCTGGAACCTGCTTTGTCAGATGCTGCCCTTAGCATATGGGTCCCTAGGCCTGAAAAACAATATCCCATGATTTTAAAAAATGGATGGGTTTTTTGTTTTGTTTTTAAAGGTGCCCCAGAAATCCTGTTTGCTATCCCTGGTTGGCTTTGTAAGCTGAAGGAAGCTTGAGGGAAGCGATCTGTCCTGTCCTTATATCCTTGCTGAGGGTAGCTGTTTCCAGGAGCGAGAAGATTGCTTCTCTTGTGTCTATGGATTTATTACTCTCCATTCCTGCCTCTGAAAAATCAATCACCATCTGTCCCTGTTTTTCCCCTTGTCCCCTTTTGGACGTCTTGATCCAGAGACCAAGGCTACAAGTACATACACACCATATGCTTAATGCGCATAATTTTCCCCAGAGAAGGCTGGGAGCTGTAGTTCTGCACGGGACAAGCTACAGTTCCCAGGATTATTTGTGAAGAAGCAAGATGCTTAAAATGTACAGTGTGTGCACAGTCAGTTTAGAGCTGGATTTCCTGGCACCAGAGATGCCCGTCTTCTGCTTCCTTGATCCATAGCCACCAACCCACCTGTTGTGCTTGGGGAAAGGGAGCTTTTCTCCAGGAGACACTGGTTGATAAGAACAGAAGAAGAGCGTTGCTGGATCAGGGCAAAGGAACATCTAGACCAACATCCTATTCTCGCAGATATCCATGGGAAGCTCGCAAACAAGACCTGTGCTAGGCCAAAGTCTAGTCCAGCAACTAGATGCCTGTGTGTGAAGCCAGCAAGCAGGACCTGAGCACAAGAGAACTCTCACAATCAGCTCAGTTGGTTACAGCGAGGTGCTGATAATGCCAGGGTTGCAGGTTCGGTCCCCGTAAGGGACAGCTGCATATTCCTGCATTGCAAGGGGTTGGACTAGATGATCCTCAGGGTTCCGCCCAGCTCCACAATTCTTTGATTCTTCTCCTGTAGTTTCCAGCAACTGATATTTAGAAGCATTATTGCCTCTGATACTGGGGGGGGGGGAGGCAGAAAGTCTTTTCCTCCAAGAATTTGTCTAATCCCCTCCTAAAGCTGCCCAAGACAAAAGCTGTTAACAAAATAAAGTCATAAAACAATTAAATCCACACACACACACAGGTGCAAAACAATTAACTGAAGCAGCAGCAAGCTAAAATCAGTTTCAAGAAGACCAAAAATTTCCGTGACATTAACAATATAAAATGTAACCCAGCATCGATTAAAAACAGGCTGAAAAATCCAGGTTTCTAAGGTTCGTTTAAATATAGGGTAGGACCAACCCAGCAGGCTGCATTCCCTCTGAGTGTGAGAAAAGGGGTGAATGTGTGTCTTTTAAAAAGCTGGTTGACTACCAGTATTAGAAGAATTAATCTTGAAATCTGCTCCTGATTAAGAGCAGGTTTTGAAATCTTTTTAACTGAATGAATTTACACTGATTAGCAAGCTTTAACAGCCCTAATTGTTTTTTGTTTGTTTGTTGGATGTATCTGCTGTGGTAGCTCAGTCAGTAGAGCATGAGACTCATAATCTCAGGGTCATGGGTTCAAGCTCCACCTTGGGCAACTGATTCCTGCATTGCAGGGGGTAGGACTAGATGATCCTTGGGGTCCCTTCCAACTCCACAATTTTATATGTCTGAGTCTACGGACCTCTTGGCTGTTGGATCATAGCTCTCCATCTTGTTCCTTGGGAGTCACAACTAAAGAGAAGCACTTTCTCAGTCTTTGAGAGGCTAGACAAGCAAATTTTGGTTTCATGACTGGGATTTAAGTGGTGTGCATTTGGTTCACATGTGTACACCTCCGTTATGACAAAGCCTAGTTTCACAGCAAGAATAAAACAGGTTCCGCTATCAGAATAAATGTATGCCAGGCCCAGTGACGACATCCTCCTTGAATTTATTTATTAACTTGCGTTGGCTCCAGCCTTCAAGTTGTAATCTTTAAAGCAGTTTAAAAACCAAGAGGACTACAAACATGCTCTTTTTTTCCTCTCTCGGGAAAAAAACCATGAGAATACTTGGTGTGTTGCACTCTGTGTGCAAATATCCCATTTGCGTGCTTTCACAGCTCTGGGTGGAGAAAGAATGCCCTCCCCTCCCCCGCCCAGCCCTCCACCTTCCTGGGAAATTACAGACTGTTTTTTAGTTCATGAGGTTTCTGGTTGGTCTGGTTTTTTGTTTCTAATTCTGTGAAATGTATTCTTTGCCTGCAGGTGCTTCTGGCAAGCTATTGGGAGCATGAACATGCAGCACAGAAGAAGCCAAGCTGATCCATCAGTAGGTATTTCTTTTGCCGCCTGCTCAGAGTTGAAGCCGAGAATCTAGAACCTGGCTTTCGGATTTCCATTGGGGAGGCAGACTAGACCTTAAGAGGCCCAGATCAAGAAATCAAATAGAAACTCTGAGTGCTCCAGAAACAGAAGCCCCAGTTACTGTCAGGATTGAGACAGGATCAGAACCCCATAGTAAGGAAGCTACAATTAGAATTTTGGAGATCAATAAATGCAAGCCTTGAGGATCCAGAAAAACCAATCGAGAAACACCACCCATTCTTTGGCTTAGCCTGAGCAGGCGGTTGGATACAGATAAGTTATAGAAGTTCCAACTCTTGCAGTGATTTATAGCTCCCAGGAACTACATGAAGGCTCAGAAGAGCGCAGGATTTCCTTCCGCCACCCCTCGCCTCTGAACCCATGGAGAGCCTCAACAATTTCTGCCGCCTCTGTGGCGCGGTGCTTCGCGGCAATCACCGGCGATGGCTCTTCAGCCGCAGCGGAGGCGGCTCGCGCCCTGACCTGCAAGTGGTGCTGTCCTACGTCCTCAGCCGGGAGCCTCCCCAGCGCGGCGACGGACGGGGGGAGTTCTTGTGTGGGAAATGCGCCCAGGCCTTGGGCCGGGTGTACCGTTTCGACACCGTCATCGCCCGGGTGCAAGCCCTCTCCATTGACCGCCTCCAGCGCCTGCTCTCGGAGAAGGACCAGCTGGCTCGCACCCTCCGCCACATCCACACGCAGCGGTTCCCGGATGATGCCGGCACCACCTTCTCCTACGTGGGCCAAGAGATCTCCGCCAGCATCGCAGATCTGCCCCACGTGCGCTACCAGCGCCTCCTGCAGGACGACATGGCCCTCTCTCAGTATGAGTGCTGGGCCGGTGACGCCGACGGCAGCTGCCCGGGGACGCCGTGCCGGTCGCGGCAGTGCCGCAGCTGCCACGGGCTCCGGGTGGAGGATTCGGATTATGAGTGGGTGTGTCAGACCCCGAGGCGGCTGGGGGTGCTGTCTCCTGGCTTCCCCCTCTGCCGGGACAAGTCGCAGAGCATGCCCACGGTCCACCGCTCTGGCTCCCGTGCCTCGCTCCGCTCACAGAGCTTGGGAGACACTGAGTCTTGCTCGATGCTGTCACTGGACACTCTGCCAGAGCCGGACGTGGCCTGGGAGGCTCTGAGGGCACTGAGGGGCATTGAGAGGAAACGGCTGCGGGTGCCGACGGGCAGCAAGATCCCGGTGCTGGCCAGGAACAGGCATGTGCCCACTCCTCGGAGGGAGAGCTCTTTGGGAGAGGAGGCCTTTGAAGAGATGGTGGATGAGTTTCTGCCGCTGGAGGCGAAGGTAAGAGGCAGAAAGAGAGGCAGGTATGTGAGGTCTTTTCTGAGGATCTCTGCTTAAATCATTCCTGCTCAAGGATCCGTGCAGCAAAACTGCTTTAATGGTGTGGCATATTCGTTAGCTAAGCTGTCAGGGAGCCAGGCCACAATAAATCACACTGAGTATGTGACGTTAACTCTTTATTAGAAGAAACAAGGCCTGCTCAGGGGAGCCAGGCCTAATGAGCACAACAATTATTCTTGGTAGATCTTGGCCCTATGAGGCCAAGATTAAAGATTCCCGCCTTTCCACAGCTGCTTAAGTTTCCTTCTCTCCTGGGTCCTTCCCGAGCAGTCTGAGACTCTGCCATCTTGCCTGTCTGTGCTCCTCCCTCTTCATACCTCTTTGGGTCCTGGGAGACTGTAGGGAGAGGACCTTGTCACAGCAGGAGGGAGGAGACCTGCTGGACTCTTCACCAGCCTTACTCATCTCTGCCTCTTGCCCTCCCTTCTCTCCTGATTCCGCTTCTGCTTCTGGACTGCTCTCCATAGCTGCCAAGTTATCCCTTTTTTTAAGGGATTTTCCCTTATGCTGAATAGGCTTCCTCGCGAGAAAAGGGAAAACTTGGCAGCTATGCTGCTCTCTGCCACAGCTTCTTCCTGCTCACTAAACCCTGTTGCCTTTTCAGCTTCCAACCCTCCTCTTCCCAGTCTGCTCCCTCTTCTTGCTCTGACCATTCCTCATCAATCCACCACCGCTCCCTGGGCTCTAAGCCTTCTTCCCTTGGCCGTGCCCCAACTGGTGCCTCCCATCATTCCTCTGGATCCAACCAGCCATGGTTTGTTTAGTCCAAATGTTGCATGTGTGGATGTCAGATTTAACCGTGGTTTGTTTGATGCCGGCAACCACAACATGCAGTTGTAGTTTGCTTTTGGTGTATGACCCTCCTAAACATCCACCAAATTAAAGAGGTAGAACCAGCTTGGGGGGGGGGCAAAACAAACCTTGAGGAAATAAACCAGGGGTCAGCAAACTTTTCCAGCAGGGGGCTGGTCCACTGTCCCTCAGACCTTGTGGGGGGCCAGACCATTAAAAAATAATAATGAACAAATTCCTATGCCACACAAATAACCCAAGCAGGCCCCACAAATAACCCAGAGATGCATTTTAAATGCACCCAGCCATGGATGACCTTGGGCCAGATGCTTCCTCCCAGCCTAACCTATCTCGCAGAGTTCTTGTGTGGGTAAAATGGAGATGGGAGGAGCAATGCACGCTGCCTTCAGCTCCTTGGAGGAGCCAAGAAGTCAAAGAGGCGGTTTCTGGTGGAAAAATGCGGCAAGACTATCCAACACAAAAGCAGCTGTCTGCTTGATTCTGGTCCCCAAACTTGTGGTTTTATTCCTCCCCTGCCCCATGGGACCCTAAGTAGGAGGCACACCCCTGGGTTAGGCCTTGAGGCCTGGCAAGCCCCCTCACCCGCATAGATCTTGCTACCCAGGAATCCTCCCGGTCTAACCCTGTTTTCTTTCCCTAAGTTCCAAGCTCAGCAGATGCTGCTGCATCAGGATGTCCAAGGGGCGTATGAGAACCTGAAGCAGCGCCTTGAGGCTGCCGAAGAAGAACTCAGGAGCTTTCAGGAGAAGCTGGGAGAGGACATGAAGCCGGTAGAGCCATTTTGCTTTGGGGCCTTCCAGGCTGGGCAGGGGAGGGAAAACTGGCCTTTGCTTCGCTCCCAAATTGCAAGCTGTGCATACGGAGCTCTGGAGCCTTCTGTCGAGTCAGACCTTGGCGTCATCTAGTTCAGGATTGTCTGCACTGACTGGCAGACAAGGGGGGAGGTGGGAAGGGAGGGGGGAGGACTGGGGGAAAGGGGGGGAAAGGCAAATTGTAAAGATATGTGGAATGAACTTATGCTTCTGTTATGTAAACCTAGTAAAGTAAATAAATAAATAAAAAACAAAAAAAGCCCCGGTCCCTGGCGTTTCCAGATCAGGTTGGGCAAAGCTACTGCCTGAAAAACTGGACAACTGCTGCCGGTCAGAGTTGACAGTACTGAGCTGAATAGACTCAGTGAAAAGCACTCAGTTCTGACTCAGTGAAAAGCAGGTTGCCATGTCTTGGTTTAGCCCTGCCTCTTGACGTTAGGACCTGGTTGCTGTTTCCTTTTTGCTCCCTTCCCTGCCCTCTTGGTCTTACCTCAGAATTTGTCCAAAACTGTTGTTTTGTTTCATTCCCCAATATTAGGAGGCTGAGATCTCACCGGAGGTGAAGGCCGCCAGTAGCCAAGAGCGGCTGATTCAGCGGCTGGCAATGTGTCTGCAGAGCAAGGAAAGGGCCTTACAGGTGAGGAGAGAGAGAGAGAGAAAAAAAAAACACCTTGGCATCCCATGCTGTGATAGAGTGGCCCATCCAAATCTCTCAAGAGGGTGAAAAGGATGAATCGGAGTCCGGTCAGCCACAGTGAGAACAGGAAGCTGGCTGGGCCTGATCCTGCAGAGCTCTTCTTCCGTAGAATGGGGAACCTGACTGGGACTGATGTTTTTGGTCACAACCCCCAACACCATTTCCTGCACGGGTCTCCTCAGACCCTCTATTGGTGGTTCTCTGATAGCTTTCTCTGGGTGGCGCTGTGGTCTAAAAACCACTGAGCCTCTTGGGCTTGCCAGTCGGAAGGCCGGCGGTTCGAATCCCCTCGATTGAGTGAGCTCCCGTTGCTCTGTCCCAGCTCCTGCCAACCTAGCAGATCGAAAGCACACCAGTCCCAGTAGATAAATAGGTACCACTGCGGCAGGAAGGTAAACGGCGTTTCCGTGCACTCTGGCTTCTGTCATGGTGTCCTGTTGCGCCAGAAGCGGTTTAGTCCTGCTGGCTACATGACCCGGAAAGCTGTCTGTGGACAAACGCTGGCTCCCTTGGCCTGAAAGTAAGATGAGCGCCACAACCCCATAGTCGCCTTTGACTGGACTTAACCATCCAGGGGTCCTTTACCTTTTTTTACTGATACCTTTCTTTAGGTGCCACCCTCCAGAGACATTCAAAGGACAGCAGTGCAAGAACAGGGCTTTTCAGAGAATTAGCCCTGGATTTCTGGAACATTCAATTTTTCTGGCGCAATTCAATTTTTCTTTTTATTCTCTGAGGCATTTCGGTCCTGATGTTGTGCTGTTTCAGTGGCCTTTTTTCTTTGACCAAAGTTGTTGTTCTTTGGCTGTGGGAGAGGGATTTTTTTTGGCATGAACTTTTGAAGTAGCAGTGAGAAACTTAAGTGGCCCTCCATTCTCCTCAGAGTGGCCCTCAGGACTCTCCTCAGACCAATGCTCCTCCCCAGCCCTGATTTGCATCTCCCTTGAGTGATTTCTCCCCCTTGCTGGAATGTCTCATTGACCTTTTATAAGGACTCTTGCATGACTAGATTGAGATTAGAGAGGAATTGAGTCTTGGAACAGCTTCAAAAGCTGGATTTCTGCCTGTTTTAAAGACCTGGTTCAAATTCTCCCCCTGCCGTGACGCTTGCCAAGCTTCCTTGAACCCATGGCGTGCTCTCGGCCTAACCTACCTCACAGGGTTGTTGTGAGGATTGAAATGTGCATAATTTTGTGTGCTGCTTTGAGCTTCCTGGAATAAGGATGGGTTAAGATTTCAGAAACCATTTCCCCCCAAAGCTAACTGAGGAATAGGCACCTCTCCCCTTCCAATACCTCAAATGGCAATGGGCAGGAGTCGGACATAGTGGCTTTTGTAGTAAGGTTAAAGCTTACTGGGAAATGATATTCAATGATTTGAAAAAGTTGTTTAAAATAACATTTGTAAAACAACAACAACCCAGAAGCCTTCCTTTTGGGAATCATAGGGACAGAACTAACCAAACTGTATAGGAATTTATTCACGTATGCAACTACAGCGGCAAGAATGTTACTTGCCCAAAAATGGAAAGAAGAAGTCCCAGCAAAAGAAGAATGGATACGAAAACTTATGGAATATGCAGAAATGGCGAAACGTACCAGAAAAATAAGAAATCAATATAGCAAACTTTTTTTATAAAAGAATGGAAATGGTTTATTCAATATTTACAAACACAGATAAGAACGTCGGCAGGATTATTGTAATAACCTGCAGTTTTATAGGAGTATATATTTAAAGTAGATGAATAAATGAGCAAATTAAGTTAATTTGGATCTGCAGAAAATATTAAATATAAATTTAAGGAACCGCAGAAAGAGGGGGAAGGAAGTCGAGCTTTGAAATGTTAAAAGGACTGTAAAATTATTGAAATGTATGAAATAAAATAATTTTTAAAAGGGAAGGGGTAGGACGTAGGAAAGGAATTCGGCTCCTCGGCGTAAAGCTCTCTCTCTGCCATCCTCTTTCTCTTCCCCAGGACTGTCTTATCCTCTTGCAGTCTCTTGGCCCTTCGGGGGTCAAGTCCTCCATGCTGGAAGCCCAGATAAAGCAAATGACCCATCGCCTGAAGGAGAGAGACCAGGCCTTAGAGGTAAACGGGAGTGCATGGAGCCAGAAATAGGACCCTGATCACTGAGGATCACGATCACACATCCGATTTTTACTTTAACAGCCATGGAGAATCCTGGGAATTTTAGTTTTAAGGGTGCTGGGGATTGGAGTTCTATGCGGTCAGCACCATTAACCAGCTACATCTCCCAGGACTCTTTCGGGGAAAGCAGTGGCTGTTAAAGTGGCGTGAGAGTTGTTTAAATGCACACGTGACACATGAAACCTTGCGCCGTAATAAATTTGTTAGGCCGCATCCCCACCATCTATTCAAAGCACATGTAACGCACTTGGCTTCCCACAAAGAATCTTGGGAACTGTAGTCCCCCCCCCTCACAGAGCTACAATTCCCAGCCATAGCTGCCAAGTCTCCTGTTTTTCGCGGGAAACCCCCGGATTTTAATCCGTTTCCCACAGTTTTCCCGAATAGAAAAAAATCCCGTAAATTCCCTGATTTCCTACTTGCCAGGGAGGCTCCTTCTGCGCATGTCTGGACATGCGCAGAACCAATTTCAGGTGCTGCTCTGCCCATGTCCAGGCATCGGAAATCGGGCAACGCCGGCACCGGAAGTTGCTTCTACGCATGTCTGGACATGCGACTTCTGGTGCCACGCAGCTGCTGATCCCGGATTTTTCAACGGGAGACTTGGCAGCTATGTTCCCAGCGCCCTAAACAAACTACAGTTCATCCCAGGATTCTTTGGAGAGAAGTCATGTGCATTAAATTTCTGTTCAATCTGCTTTAAATGTATGGGTCAGTCTGACGTGGTTTTTGCTGCTTTGGAACTTGGGAATCAAAACACCTTGCTGATCTTCTGCCAGTCCTTCGGGGAATTTACCAATATTGTTGTTGTTGTTAATTGAGTTTATATACTGCCCTATACCCGGAGGTCGCAGGGCGGTTCACAGAAAAGATCACAACATATATAATCAGAATAAAAACAACCAAATAACACCCCCCAAGAAAAGAACCATGTTTTAAAAGGTTATAAACAGATCAGCCAAAGGCCTGGTTAAAAAGGAACGTTTTGCCTGGCGCCTGAAGGTGTGTAATGTAGGCGCCAGGCGGACTTCCCTGGGGAGAGCATTCCACAGACTGGGAATAGATCCTGATCTGTCTTCTTCTCATCCCATAAGTAAGGCAGATCCTGGGGAGTCTTCATTTTGTCTCCTTCTCTTTCTCCTGACAGAAGACCTTGTCCGGTCACTTCCTGGCGTTGGAGTCTGTGCACCATGAGGTGAGGCACCTTCAGGAGGCGCTGAAGGACAAAGACGCCGACCTGTCAAGACTTGGCACTGCCCTCCGCACAGGAGAGGAGACCTTGCATGTATGAACGGAGAGAGGGGTACTGTGATTGAGGGAGGAGGGGCCCAAAACTAAGGACAATATGGTGGGAAGCTATTTGCACTGCAACACAGTGGGAAAACTAATTTGAGTCCTGGCCTCTCCTGTGGGCAAGGCTGGTGATTTAAAATATATATCTATACGCATACACCACATTTTTCGCTCCATAAGACTCACCTGACCATAAGACGCACTTAGTTTTCAGAGGAGGAAAGGGGGAAAGCCCCGTTTTGGGCGGGGCGATCAGCTCACAGTTGTGCAGCTACTTTTGCAAAGAGGAAAAGCCCCATTTTTTTTAAAGGATCAGCTCAAAGTTGTTGAGTTTACTTTGCAAAGGGAAAAAATCCTGTTCAACTCAGAGTTCTGCAACTTCTGATAAACTAATCAGCCAGATAATCCAATCAGCCAGTCACATGTTGCTGGGGAAACAAACAGCCTCCCTCTGCAGAACATTCAACAATGGAGGCCTGGGCAAGGGGGCAGGCTGGAAGGGAGCTAGCATACCTTATCTCCTCCCCGATCTCTTGCAATCAGCTACTGAGCGGATTCCTCTTTCCCTCTTGTTAGCCTTTAGCTCTTTCTATATATATATAAGCATTATCTGCTTTTCGCCCCTGGGCAATTCAGCTCCAGGGACCACACATTTGCTGCATAAGACATGCAGACATTTCCCCTTACTTTTTAGGAGGAAAAAAGTGTGTCTTATGGATCGAAAAATACGGTATATGTATATTTCCTCTTATATATATTTTGGGCTATGTTTCTTTCCGAATGGAATTCTGGATAAACCCTGATAGCTTGGGACTTTTGGGTTTCAGCAAACGAACAACCAAGAACTAAATTTTCTAGTCCTCTTGGCTGCAGAGGCACGTTGACTAGACATGCCGGATAAACGTAGGGTGGGCCTTTGCTTCGTGCTTTAAGAAGGATGTGGGGAGCAGTGCGGCCTCATGGGAAATGCAGCCCATTTCACTAACTTGTGTTCTCACTTCGTTCCGTTTGCTCTTCACATTTTTCCTTCTAGTATGTCATTTTAAAAAAAAAATCACGTGACATTTGCAAACCTTTTTTTAATAGTCCATTGTTTGCTGGGGGTAATTAATCTGGATTCTTCCAGGGTTAGACAGACAATTCTGGATACAAAAAGTTTGCTGGGTTTAGCAGTCAGCTTTCTATGGTTGCTAAGAGACGGAACCTCGGATGACATGGTTGCTCTGCGAGGACAAAGGATCCATGAAAATAAGATTGCTTTCTCCTGTTCTGGGGATTTGTCTTGTCTAACCTTTGCAATTTCCCCTCTTCCCCCAGGCTTTGCGCGAGGTACTACATCAGAAGGATCGGGAGATCCAGCGGCTGGAATCCCTCTCTGCCTCGACCCGCGGATCCTGGCAGCAGCGGGACCAAACTTTGCTCCTAGCCCTGAAGGAAAAGGAAGCCTTAATCAAAGCCCTCCAAGAAGCGCTCGCCAGCAGCACCAAGGATGTGGAGGTAGCTACTGCTAGGTTTCTAGTCCTCAGGGCTGAGCCACACACCCAGAAAGATCATGCTCTCCAATGTCAGACATTCTCAAGGCACAGGAGCTCTAATGAAATGCAGAGGAGATGATGTGGTCTCCTTGGCAATGCTAGAATGCCACAGGATTTTTGATATTTAACACATGCGCAGCAAATGTGCGATCTCCCTGATACCATCGTGAGCACCAACCATCTTGAACGCAATGGAACACAGGTCTGGAGGGGCCCCAAGACCTTTCTCTCAATGGTCAACTGAAATTTAGGTAAAGGTAAAGGGACCCCTGACCATTAGGTCCAGTCGTGACCGACTCTGGGGTTGCAGCGCTCATCTCACGTTATTGGCTGAGGGAGCAAGGTCATGTGGCCAGCATGACAAAGTGCTTCTGGTGAACCAGAGCAGCGCACGGAAACACAGTTTACCTTCCCGCTGTAGTACCTATTTATCTACTTGCACTTTGGCGTGCTTTCGAACTGCTAGGTTGGCAGGAGCTGGGACCGAGCAACGGGAGCTCACCTTGTCGCAGGGATTAGAACTGCCAACCTTCTGATCGGCAAGCCCTGGGCTCTGTGGTTTAACCCACAGTGCCACCCACGTCCCTCAACTGAAATTTCCCCTCCCGTAATTGAGGTCCATAAGCTCTATTCCTGCAAAAAAACCAAATATTTCCCCTCTTCTATGTGGCAGCCCTTCCGATATCTGAGAGGTCCTCATATGGTACTTGTTTTCCATGCTATTTACTTACTTTTATCTAGATGATTTATATACCACTTAATTGCAAGAGTCTCTAAGTGGCGACAGCCACCTTCATTGCATCAGGAACATTTGCAGAGGCAGGGAAATATTGATGACTGGGTGGGCAGGTTGATTTCTTGGGGAAAGCAGACGTGGGCAGGCATTTAAAGCACATGACTTCTCCCAGAGAATCCTGGGAATGGCAGCTTCCCCGTCACAGAGCTGCAATTCCCAGTACCCTTAACAAACTAGTTTTCCCAGGATGCTTTGGGTGGGGGATGTCATGTGATTAAAACACACATTGGGTGTGCTTTAATGCATGGTGTGGATCTGTCCCCTGTAAACTCCCTCTCCGTCTCTCTCCTACAAGACCTCTCATGTCTTTCTCCACCCAAGGCGCTTGCCAACTCCCTCGGCAGCCCCGACTTCGCCCCAGGCCTGCTCCAGAGGATCCAGGAGAAGGAAGACTTGCTGGCCCGGTCTTTGGCTGAGCAGGAGGAGATCAGAGCCCAGTGGCAGAGGCGCCTGGAAGCCGTGGAAGATGCAGCTTCTGCCACGGAACAAGAGCTGCAGGTAGCAATGAGAAAGGAGCACACAGGGGCGCTCTGTGGGATCTTAACTACCTCCAGAACATTTATTTATTTATGATTTATTTATCCAACTTATTACTCACTTGAGGAACTTTTGTAAAACAATAAATGCAAAAGTAACTCGCAACAGATGTAAATAACATACCAAGTCAGTAGAAAGCGAAATGGAGGGGAGAAAGATGATGGTGATAATTGATTGATGGATTGATACACTGCCCATCTGGCTGGGTTTCCCCAGCCACTCTGGGCAGCTCCCAACAGAAAATGAAAAACACAATAAAACATCAAACTTTAAAAACTTTCATAAACAGGACTTCTAAAAGTCAGATACTGTCTCCTAAAAGTCAGATAGTTGTTTATTTCCTTGGCATCTGATGGGAGGGCGTTCCACAGGGCGGGTGCCACCACCGAGAAGGCCCTCTGCCTGGTTCCCTGTAACCTCGCTTCTCGCAGTGAGGGAACCGCCAGAAGGCCCTCGGCACTAGACTTCAGTGTCTGGGCTGAATGATGGGGAGAAGACGCTCCTTCATACCTAAAATGCATTTGTATTGTTAAAGGAGGCCATAGATAGTAAAAATAGATAATGAACAGATAATAAAAAGCCAAAGGCCTGGCACAAGAGAAATGCTTTGACCAGGTGCCTGAAGATATCTAGGTGCCTAAAGATATCTAATGATGGTCCCAGGCGAGATTCCCTGAGGAGATCATCCACAAGCAGGGGAAAGGGCTGTTTTCGTGTTGCCACCCTCTGGCTCAGGAGAACATGGAGGAGTGAAGTCAAACTGCTGGAGAGTTACAGCGCCTGCTGTGGCTGTAGAGACTGATGAGGGAGAGACATGCTTTGTTGCAGCTGGGGCAGATGAAGGCGTCCGGTTGTGCTGCTGCAGGTGCACCATGGCCTTTCTTCTCTCTGCGCTCCTCCCAGCGGTCATTCCTCCTCCAGTCACTGCTGTGGATGCACAACCTGACTGACTGTCTCCGGGCACTGTGGTCATCTGCAAGGGATGGTTGATCTACATGGCATGGTTGATATTGCCAATTGGCCAGGTGCTTGAAGCCAGCTCCCCATAGAGCCCATTCTTGGGGATCCTGCCATACTTTTTCAATGTGACTACCCCTCTCCTGGGACGCGGGTGGTGCTGTGGGTTAAACCACAGAGCCTAGGGCTTGCCTATCAGAAGGTCAGCGGTTCGAATCCCTGCAACAGGGTGAGCTCCTGTTGCTCGGTCCCAGCTCTTGCCAACCTAGCAGTTCAAAAGCACGTCAAAGTGCGGGAGATACAAAGAGGTTGTAGATAATACAATGGTGTGAAAGAAGTATTGTTAGAAGATAATGATAATTTAATTAAGAAGTAAGATATAGAGTGTAAAAGGATAAGATGTAAAAGATAGAGAAATAAGGTAATATTAAAGTAATAATTAGAGTTTATATTTAATTAGAGTTTACTAAGGATGATATGTAAAGAATCGCAGAAGGAGGTGCAATGAGGAAGTCAATAGATTAGAAATAAGGTTTATAAATTAGAATTTTTGTTTTTGTATTTTTTGTGTTTTGTATTTTCTTTTTGTGTTTTGTATTTTTGTATGTTTTTGTTGTTTGAAAAAATCTTTAATGAATACATTAAAAAACAAAAAAACAAAAAGCACGTCAAAGTGCAAGTAGATAAATAGGTACCGCTACAGCAGGAAGGTAAACAGCATTTCTGTGTGCTGCTGTGGTTCGCCAGAAGCGGCTTTGTCATGCTGGCCACATGACCTGGAAGCTGTATGCCGGCTCCCTCGGCCAATATGGCAAGATGAGTGCCGCAACCCCCAGAGCCGGTCACGACTGGACCCAACGGTCAGGGGTCCCTTTACCTTTACCCCTCTCCTGCCTACTCTTTTGCACCTGACTCGGGTTCGTTAGTAAGCCTTAGGGTTGTAAGCAAGCCAACCAACAAAGCAGATCCCAGAAGCCTGAAAGTTTGTCCGGCAATAACGGAAAGGCCAGGATTCTCAATCTCCCCCATCTCGTTGCAGGAGCAGCTGCGCCGGCATTCGCAGGATGCCCGAGAACGAGCGCAGGAAGCTGAGAAGCTGCGCAGGCGTCTGACGCAAGCCGAGGCAGAGCTCACCCAGGGAGCTGTAGCTCTGGAGGAGCATCGCGCAGAAGTTGCGCGGCTGCAGCGCATGGAGGCAGTGATAGAGCAGGTCCTGGAGGTGAGCAGTTTTTGTTTTGTTTTCAAAAAAGGCCTCTTGGGAGAAGAAGAGGCTAGGATGCTCCGGACATGGAAAAGCAGGTCAAGAGCCCAGAGTGCACCTGCCAGACTGTCCCTTAGAACCTCAAAATCCTGCGACTGCAATTTGTGTGTATAGGGCATGTGTACATGCAGGCCTCTGCCTGCTGTGCTGTATTATTACAAGATCCAGAGGATCTCGCTCTGCTTCTTTCTGTTGCATTCCCCCCACTAAATGGAGCTGGCAAGCAGAGCCTTCCTTCTCCGCCCCCCAACTTTCAAAATAGATGCAAATTAAATATTTCATCAGCAAGGTTTGTGAAAGGCTCTTCCCTGCAGGCTTGGTCTCCCTTTGTTTACCACCCTTTTAATTGTTATCTTTCCAGCTTCAGTGGCAGGAAGAAAATAGCAAAGCTTAAAAACAAAAAAAGAAATCTGAGTAAATACAACAATAATAATTTCTTTCTTATTGCTCAGCTCACCCTAACATTTACTGCCCATCCACAAGTTTCTTCTTCTGCTCTGATATCTAGCAAGAGGTCAAGATGATGGAATATTCAGAGTTGGCTAGGATGACTGGGAGGATAAGGGAGCAAAAAGACCAGAAGTTCCAAAAAGATTGGAGTAAATTTGTGGACTATTTAAAGGAGTACGGTAAAAATGTGAAGACACTGACAGGATTAACATAAAACCTACAATAGAAACAATAGGTGTTTCTGTCTATAAACGAGATAGACTTACTTAAGAGAATGACAAGAGACAAAGAGGGAGAAAGCGCATAACATAAGAGAAAAGATCTGAAAACCAAGAGTGGAGAAGGAAGGAAGTTGTGTTCGGCAGAACATTAGTATGTTTTGGAGGAAAGGATTAGTATAGTAATAGCTGTATTAAATAGTAACTGAATTGTAACAGATGAATTGTTTTATTTATGATTATTTTCTTTCTGTATTCGGGAAAACAATTTTTTATTTATTTTTAAAAAGAGATATCTAGCAAGCTGTTTCACCACATGGAATTTGCCTGGTGGAATTCCTTGCTTACCATCTAGTGGCTGACATAGGGATGACACTTTTTGACATCAGGACACGGGTGGCACTGTGGCCTAAACCACTGAGCCTCTTGGTCTTGCCCCGTGCGACAGGGTGAGCTTCCATTGCTCTGTACCAGCTCCTGCCAACCTAGCAGTTCAAAAGCACACCAGTGCAAGTAGATAAATAGGTACCGCTGCGGCAGGAAGGTAAATGTCATTTCTATGCGCTCTATCTTCTACCATGGTGTCCCGTTGTGCCAGAAGCGGTTTAGTCATGCTGGCCACATGACCCAGAAAGCTGTCTGCAGACAAACGCTGGCTCCCTTGGCCTGAAAGTGAGATGAGCGCTGCAACCCCATAGTTGCCCTTGACTGGACTTAACCGCCCAGGCGTCCTTTACCTTTACCTTCCATTTTTTGATGGAGCAGGTTCAGCTACAGGGAGTGTCAGTGTGGCACCCATGGGTGCAAAGGTGGCCTTTAGGTCTGCGCCTGGTGCCCATAATCACACACAGAGAGAGAGAGAGAGAGAGAGAGAGAGAGAGAGAGACCACTTGCAAACGAGGCAGTGAGGGATGGTCACCTTCTTCCTTGAAAACTACACAGAGCTGAAGGAGGAAGTTGGAAGAGGTGACACTCTTTCCCACTTCCTCTTTCCACTCTCCAGAAGAGCTTAGATAAATTCTTTTGGACCTGACATTTACCCAGATCCCTTGGCACAGAGAAATGTGTGTGTGTGTGTGTGTGTGTGTGTGTGTGTGTACGTGTACGCACACACTTTCTCTTGTCTGGAGGTAGGGGTTGCTGATCTGGAGAAGGGAGAGAGACGTGACCGGAATGGGTGGCACCCATGGGTCACACTCCCCCAAACCCAAACACGCCCATGGCCTTGGTGATCATGCAGCTGACAGCTGCTTCTGACATCCCGATCTCTTTCATCCCTGGCAGGAAGCTTTGCGGGAGGCAGAGGAGAAGGACCGGGTCCTGCAGAAGCTGCAGGAGCTCTGGCTGAAGAGGATGAGGCAGGTGCCAGGGAGAGAAAGTAAGTGGCTGGGAGGGGTGCAGAGGGTCAGGGTGGGAAGGTGCTGCTCTTTTGTAGCAGAGCTCGAGGCCAGCTCAAGATGTTCTGCTGCTTGACCCGCACAAGCTGATCTCCACCCCACCCCCCCAAAAAGAAACTAATATGTAGAGAAACTAATATCCAGTTCTGGGCACCTCAGTTCAAGAAGGATACTGACAAGCTGGAATGTGTCCAGAGGAGGGCAACCAAAATGGTCAAAGGCCTGGAAACAATGCCTTATGAGGAACGGCTTAGGGAGCCTGGCATGTTTAGCCTGGAGAAGAGAAGGTTAAGGGGTGGTATGATAGCCATGTTCAAATATATAAAAGGATGTCATATAGAGGAAGGAGAAAGGTTGTTTTCTGCTGCTCCAGAGAAGCGGACACGGAGCAATGGATTCAAGCTACAAGAAAGAAGATTCCACCTAAACATTAGGAAGATCTTCCTGACAGTAAGAGCTGTTCGACAGTGGAATTTGCTGCCGAGGAGTGCGGTGGAGTCTCCTTCTTTGGAGGTCTTTAAGCGGAGGCTTGACGGCCATATGTCAGGAATGCTTTGATGGTGTTTCCTGCTTGGCAGGGGGTTGGACTGGATGGCCCTTGTGGTCTCTTCCAACTCTATGATTCTATGTAGAAACCAACTGAACCTGCACCGGACTCTTATTTGAACACCACCAATTGCTTTTATACCAAGTCAGACCATTGGTCTACCGTATCTAGCTTGGTATTGTCTACACTGCTGAATTCTCTCAAAGCCCTACTTGCAGATTCCTCAGATTGAAGCTGGGACTTTCTGTGTGCAAAGTGGCTCCTCTAGTGTAGATCTACGGCCCTTTCCCAAAACCGGAGGAGGTGACAGAGCAGTAGAGACAGGAGGGAGGGGAAAAGGCCCCCAGCTGCAGCCCCAGTGGAGCAGGTTCAAAAGAAGTGAGAGGGGGCAGACATTCTGCTGCATCCACCTGCTGCAGCCCCGCTCCAGATGTTTTGGACCACGACTCCCATCAGCCCTGGCAGGCACAGCTGTGCTGCCATCTGCTTCAGCATCTTCCAACCATGCTGCCAGGAACTGATCGGGAGCCCGAAGCATCTGCAAGCGTTCCTTATTCAGAGAAGCTGTGTCGCGCTGCTTGCAAGGCAATAATACCAGCACGCTGCGGTCTAAACCACTGAGCCTCTTGGGCTTGCCGATCAGAAGGTTGGCGGTTCAAATCCCCATGACGGAGTGAGCCCCTGTTGCTCCATCCCAGCTCCTGCCAACCTAGCAATTTGAAAGCATGAAGTGCAAGTAGATAAACAGGTACCTCTGTGGCAGGAAGGTAAACGGCATTTCTGGTTTCCATCACAGTGTCTCCTCGTGCCAGAAGTGGTTTATTCCTGCTGGCCACATGACCCAGAAAGCTGTCTGTGGACAAACGCCAGCTCCCTCGGCCTGAAAGCAAGATGAGTGCCACAACACCATAATCACCTTTGACTGGCGTCCAGGGATCCTTTACCTTTGCCTTTTTTCCTGACCAGGATGCATCCCACATCCTTCATGTGTTGTTTGAGAGTTGGGGAAGGCTACCTAAGGGCGCAGGGAGGCCACGTAGCGCATACACAGCAATTTTGGAAGAGAGGCCTCTTTAAGGAGCCTTGCATACTTAGTTAGACTAGATGGTCCATGAACCCCAGTACTGTTTGCACTGGCTGGCAGTGAAGCACCATTTTTTCAGATGGGGGGAGCCTTTCCCAGCCCTACCTGGAGATGCTGAAGATTGGGCCTGGGATCTTCAGTGTGCAAAGCAGACTCACTTACCACTGAGCCAATCGCCCTTCCCCAAACACTTCTGCCATGTTTGTCCTCAAACACTGACCTGTTTTTCTACCTGACACCTGCCGGCTACCCGGTCATAAGCGCCACATGAGCCCAGTGCATGGACCGGGCTGCCTCTCTGCCTGCTTACTAACTTTGCACTGATTTTCAATGTCACCTTATTACAAGTAACTTAATTTGGATCCAGACTTCATTGGTGGTTTTTAAGCAGAGGTTGGATGTCCACCTGCTTTTAGCTGAGATTCCTGCAATGCAGGGGGCTGGACTAGATGACTCTTGAGGTCCCTTCCAACACTATTTCTGTATTTTAATATTTTGTTAGAAGCCGCCCAGAGTGGCTGGGGGAACCCGGCCAGATGGGCGGGGTATAAATAATAAATAATAATAATAATTATTATTATTATTACTACAATTCTATTCACAAGTAAGTCTCATTGAGGCATGCTCCTAGATAAGCGGGTGCAGGATTGCATCGTCATCTTTTTTTTTAAGGTGCCACAGAACTCTTAGCTTCAGAGATTGGTAACAGACTAAAATATTTCCATAGGTTGTGGCTGTTGCTTTTGCTGTCACCGAATTAACAGCGATCTGTCGAGATGCGCCTGCTTCTCATAACATGAGAACTTGGGTACATCCAATGAGGATGAAAGTTGGGAAATTCAGGGCAAAAGACAAAAGAAAGGGCTTTTTCACATGGTGCATAGATAAACTGTGGTGTTCTCTGGCCACCAACTTGGATGGCTTTAAAAGAGGCTCCACCAGTAATGTTTCTGAACACTAGTGGCTGGGAATTTCAGGTGGGGAGAGTGTTCTTGTGCAGAAAAATAGCTCTGACGGTTTTGCTTCCCTCCTAGTTCCAGGCCAGACTCTCCTGCCTTCTGCCTGCTCTCCGAGCCTTGCCCCTGACTGACCTCAAGTGCTCCAGAAATTGAAGAGATGTTGGACAAAATGAAATTATACTTGATCAGTGGAAACACTGGGCAGAGAGACATAAAACTGCGGGGGCTGGGGGAGTTGCCAGTTATTTATAGAAAGGGAGTATTGCATGGTGAGCTTCTGTTTCATTCCTGGTGAAGAGGAGCTAATGTAGGGAACATTGATTGCGATTGTGTTTTTAATCTGGGTGTGAAGTTATTTGAAATAGTAGGGGATGCTGGAGTACAAGCTTCATGCAACAGGAGCTGTTTCTTAGGAATGTACTGCCTGAAATAATAATGCAAAAGTGATCTAACACAGTGTGAAGTCTTTTTGTTCTGATGCTGGCAGGGGTGAGTGCTTTTGAGTGAGTGCAGTTGCAGGAAACTGCAGGAGGGGAGAGCAGAGCTAGGCTCTAATCCTGCTTGCATGCTTCCCAGAACAGGAGGCTGGTTTGTAGGCTTGTCCACATTTGAGCATTATTTAGCTGTTTATCCACTTTCCAGCCCATACATATTAAACTGGAGTACTCCACACCAGCACATATTTGAATTTCTGCAGGGGGAGGAGCTTTAATAATTAATAAAATATGTTATTGTTGTTAATTATTATTATTATTATTATTATTATTATTATTATTATTATTATTATTATTTATACCCTGCCCATCTGGCTGGGTTTCCTCAGCCATGCTGAGCGGCTCCCAACAGAATATTAAAAACACGATAAAACATCAAACATTAAAAACTTCCCTAAACAGGGCTGCCTTCAGATGTCTTCTAAAAGTCAGACAGTTGTTTATTTCCTTGACATCTGATGGGAGGGCGCTCCACAGGGCTGGCGCCACCACCAAGAAGGTCCACTGCCTGGTTCCCTGTGACCTCACATCTCACAGTGAGGTAACCACATGAAAGCCCTCAGCGCTGGATCTCAGTGTCCGGGCTGAACGATAGGGGTGGAGACGCTCCTTCAGGTATACTGGACCAAAGCCGTTTAGGGCTTTACTGGGAGCCAATGCAGGTCTTTTAGTCTTTCCTGCTCATCCTGGTAGGCATTTCCCTTTGCATTTGTCCCCACCTTCTAATTTGTTGATTCTAAGGTTGAGGACATGCGTTGCCAACTGCTGTGTGAACACCTTGTTTTTTCACACACACAAAATCCCTGCTCAAGAAGTATGCGAACACATACTGTCAGGCAAGTATAGATTTGCTTGTGTGGTTTCCTGGTTTTGTGCAAATCTGAAGGAATGAAAGAAACGCTCTCCATTCAGGAGCACACTAGAAATAGTTACATCAGGGATCCCCAAACTACAGCCGGGGGGGCCTGATACGGCCCGAAGGACTCATTTATCTGGCCCGCAGCACCCCCCCCCGCTGCCTGCTGACGCCGCCTGCTCTTACCGGCGCGGTGCAGCTGACCACTTCCGGGTCGCAGGAGCACCGGAAATAGCTCGGGCGCATGCGCAAGCGTCATTTCTGGTGCACCTCTGGGTCGAAGGAGGCCCATGCGCACAATCTATTTCCGGTGCTCCTGCAACCCGGAAGTGCGCCAGAAATAGCATGTGTGCCCTCCAGCCCACCACACGATCGGCGCTGCAGGCACCGGCCCAAAGCGCAGTAAGTTTGGTGACCCCTGAGTTACATCATGCACATCCAGAAAAGAACAATGCATTTGAGTTCATATGCATGGAACAGAAAGCGACAATTGATCTACCCACCACAAAAGAGTATTGCCATGCCAAATGGCCCAGCTTCCCCCAACATATTGGATTATCACTATCAGCTAAACCAGACTTTACAGGGGAGGATTTGAAGGGCTAACGTTATGTGGACTGTGCAAATTAAATGGAGAAACACGCAGCAAACTGGTGTTGCCAAGCCCTCAGTGGGCCACTGGCCTGATCCAACAGGTTCATCTGTTTCTGCACCTGCTGAAATTCCAGACACACATGCATCTGATGCAGAAACTGACACCTGCCCCACATGCATGAGAACCTCAGATTTGTTTCAGAGGCTGCATCTACAGCAGAGCAAAGTATCTGCCGCTATATCCTGGCAATCACACCCCTCTTCTTGTGGCACATGCAGTTCCACTGAAATAGCAAAATGAGCCGGCTCCAACTAAATAGTTGTGCTAGCTGGAGCTAGTAGTACAAGTCCCATTACCACAACAGGGCTTTCTCCCCTCCCCAAAGTGGTGTGGGGTATGTGGGAGAACCCATAGAATAGCAAGTAGTGGCAGGGGGCAGGAGGAGAAAGGAGATTATTCCACCTGGCAAGCAGAAACACTTTCACTGATGGAACCATTGTAATAACGCACCATTGGATTCCACCCCATGAAAATACCTTTGCAAGCAAACTCTCCAGCTGGGTGCATGGAATAAATTCACTGTCAAGGATGACCTCCAACCTCCTGAAAAGGGAACGGGAATGAAAAGCAGGGTTAAAAAGCCCCCAACAACTTCAGAAGCCACCTTGCCAATTAAGCAGTATCGTAGGCCATACGGTATTCATGGAAGACAATCTTACTTGACTAAGAGTGATCGCCAAAGAATAATAATAATATCAGCAAATATAATCCTTCGCTTACGTGAATAAGAGAGACAATGCGGCTTACTTAAAATCAGCTTTAATAAATTTGTATCCTTTCTATAAAATAGATTTTTTTTGTACAGAAAGAAAAAAAGGCTATATACAGTACATTTTTAGCAGTACAGTCATACCTCTTGTTACAAATTGTGGGTTGCGTATGACACAGAATATGTATGCGCCGAACCCGGAAGTACCAGAACGGGTTACTTTCGGGTTTGGCGGTTCGCGCAGACGCGACGAATGACATGCGCATAAGAGCCGAATCGCGCCACGCACATGCGCAGACGCGGCACTTCATGTTGCGTACTGCTCATGTTGCCTACGGGGCTCCGGAACAGATCCCGTATGCAACATGTTGTACCACTGTATGAATTTTTAAAAAAACCAACCAAACAGAATGGCTGACAGGAAGTGGATTGGAGTCAAAATAGTTTAGGAGTCAATGAACTGGCACAAAATCACTGGGAAATTAAGTGGGAAAAGGATAACACAATTTGTCAATGAAGGCACTTAGGCAACAAAATTATTACCATGGAAGGCAGAGTTAAGTGCGATTCAGCCCATTTGTTTCACTGGATTTGAAAGCACAACTCTTAGTTGGACGTGCGTAGGGACGTAGCAAGGGGGGCGATGGGGGCGGTCCACCCCGGCTGCCACCCTGGGGGGGGGGTGACACCCGGTGTGCCCCTCACTGGTCCGCCCCTCACCTCTGCCCGCACAGGCGCAGTCCGTACGGGCTGCTGTGCGCCAGTGGCACCCCATACGGGTCACACATGCACCCGGTACCAGCTGGGATAGGAACACCACTGGACGTGCGGCCGATGCAAAAGCACCAAAAAAAAAAGGTCAAGATACTCTGAAAGAGAAAGATGTAATCAGGAATTGGCACAGTTGGGCCAGGTGTGAGTTATATCAGCTGTTTGAAAAGCTTGCCATGGAGTAGTTGTAACCAGTTGGGGGAAAGATCAAGTGTAGCCTCCAGCCACCTCACTAAGTCTACTTCTCCTCACTGCAAAAGCTGGGGGAATAGGCTAACACTGAGCTTACCACACCGTAGGCTCTCCCGAGTGCTTCCTGATCACCCGATTTTACCCAGAGAACAGCACACAGACCTGGAAGATGCTGTTTGCTGTTTACTGAGAAGTTGCATAAACCCTAAAGGAAAGGACACTTCTTTTGCCATGGCCGAGAAATCCAGCAAGATATCTAGCGGGAGAACATCGGAAATATCGACCACACATTGGAAGAGCCAGCCCCGGAAGTGGCTTCTACGCAACTTCCGGTGCCGCGCAGCTGCTGATCTCGCATTTTTCAGCGGGAGACTTAGCAGGTATGGGCTGCATGGAGGGAAAAGTTGGCACTGGCACAGAATCAACGCGTGGGGAAGCACTGGCATCGTGGCAGCGCCCAGCCTGGCACACGAGCGCTCACACACTGGGCAGAACACATCGCGTGACATCGTGTGATGTGCCTCCCCAATGTGTGGGGCAAGTCAGCGCCCCTTGGCATGAACAGGGCATCTTTGTTGGATACAACCTTAAATGGGTGGACCAGAGGGAAGGGCAACATGCTAAAATGGCTGCCTTCATTTAAAAGGTGGGCTCTAAATATGGCACCGTTTTAAGAAATCAATGTGGCCGACACGGAGCAAGACAACATGAGGCAAGAGTGGCGAGGCCCAAAAGGCTGAAATGTGTTCAAAATACACTGGAAAGGAAAGGAGGTGAAGGGATGTGTTAAGATGCTCTTGAGACAGGCCTGGGAAGCCAGGAAGCGATATACTGTAGCAAGAGATGATGTGGACCAGTAACACCAAATTGTCTTCTACGTGGCCTTTCCATTCTTGTTCTTCTTGTTGAGGATATTCATGAGAGACTTGGACATGTAATACGGCTTCCCCTGGGAGCCGTCATTCCGCTCCAGGTCTTCCACTGCAGGGGAAAAGGAAAGTATTGCCTCAGGTCCCATCAGAGAATAAGAATAAGAATAATTTATTACGGTGGTACCTCTACTTACGAATTTAATGTGTTCCGAACGCACATTCGTAAGTTGAAAAAATTTGTAAGTCGAATCCCATAGGAATGCATTGGGAGAAAAAAATCGCAAGTCAAAGCAACCCTATCTAAAAATTCGTAAGTAGAAAAATCCTATCTAAACCGCATCCAAGATGGCGGACGGAGCTCCGTCCGTAAGTAGAAACATTCGTAAGTAGAGTTATTCGTAAGTAGAGGTACCACTGTATTTATACCCCGCCCATCTGGCTGGGTTTCCCCAGCCACTCTGGGCAGCTTCCAACAGAAGTATTAAACTACAACGATCTATTAAACATTAAAAGCTTCCCTAAACAGGGCTGCCTTCAGATGTCCCCTGAAAGTCTGGTCGTTGTTTTTCTCTTTGACATCTGGTGGGAGGGCGTTCCACAGGGCGGGATTAGCAAACAAATGGTTAATCTGTGGAGAGGGGAGCCCCTCCAGGCATTGCTGAACTACAACTCCCATTATACCTGGCCATGGACCACGCCCGCTGGGGCTTATGGGAGCAGGAGTCCAGCAACACCTGCAGAGCCCCAGGTTAGCCACCCAAGTTTCCAGTAGAGTATGATTAGGGCAAGATGGGCAAGGAGAATTACTCACAGAAACAGAGGAACAGAGTGTCGATACACATATTGTAGACGCTGAAGAAGCCTTGGGCTATGAAGTAGGCGCCTACCACAACAGTCTGAAGCAGAGAGAGAGAGAAGGGGGGAAAACATGGCATGAGGTGAGAGGGGCAAGACTTCCGCCATTGGAATCAGATGTTTTGGATCACAATTCCCATCAGCCTCACCCAAGGTGGCCATAGTGGATGTGGGACGAGTTCAAAGATTTGGAGTTGTAGTCCACATCTGCTCAAGGACACCGGTTTGCCAAAGGCTAGTTCACAATATTCTCGCCCGCCATATTTTTAAAGCTCCCAGTTTGTTGGGGACAACTCATATTCTTTCTTCAGCGGTTTCTGCTATTATTTTGTGAAGCGACACAAGAAGCTACTAAGTTGACTAACTTGTAGCCCTTCAGAATTTGCTGAGCTACAACTCCCATTACCTTTGGCCATTGGCCATGATGGATGTCAGCAACATCCAGAAGGCCACAGGTTAGCCTCTCCTCGGGCCATTTGTCCAACAAGGCACATAGAAAGCATTTCCTGAGCTAAGGTTCTTGGTTCTTGAGACAACCAAGGTTCTTCACCCCCAGCAATTCCTTGCAGTTTTGTCAGCAACTTTGGTTTTTTTGGAGGGGGTCTGTACCACTTTTTAGTTAAGCTAACGCAAATCGGTGCATCTTAGCCGCCATATTGGATTGGAATAGTGCAGAATTGCCTTAAAATGGGCCAGGAAAGAGAGAGAGAGAGATTGAGGGAGAAAAGGCGGAGGCCTAAGAAATGGGCATAGCTGCCAAGTTTTCCCTTTTCTCGCGAGGAAGCCTATTCAGCATAAGGGAAAATCCCTTAAAAAAAGGGGATAACTTGGCAGCTATGGAAATGGGCACAGTTACACATACCAGGATGGGCAGCCAATAGTAGTTGAGGACGGGGGATTTGAACTCGGGTTTATCGATGGGAATTCGCCCCGTGAAGAAGAAGAACGACAGAATGCCAACTCCACCAACTACCAAGAGCTTCCCAAAAAACAGCAGCAGGTCAGTGACTTTATCCAGGACTACAACCCTGCAGGGGTAGAAAGGGGAGGTTCGAACCAAGAATGTCCATCATCACCCCTGCCTCTCCCTGGCCCCTGCTGACCCCCACCCTCTCGCCCCATTACCTGGCAGCATTACGCATCAGTAGCATGAAGGCATTTTTGGCCGACACACAGAAATTCTTTCCATAAATGGCAATCTGAGGAGGGGAAGGGTTTGGAAGAGACAAAGGAAATAAGATCAGTCTTTTGCAAGGATGTAGGACTATGCCCTTCCCCTCCCTCAACAACACCACACACCCTGCCCCCAAGTTTTTATTGGGATTAAGATAGAACCACACACCCCAGCCTAGAATTTTACGGGGTTCCACAATCCACACTCCACCACTGATTCCCAATCAATTTTTTTTGCTAGAGGAAAGAGCCTGGGGGTTGCAACGCCACCGTTTAGGGAGCAGAAATAATAATAATAATAATAATAATAATAATAATAATAATTAATAATAATCCAGCGCATAGCAAACATGCGCTGGATTATGGAGAAAGCTAGAGAGTTCCAGAAAAACGTCTACTTCTGCTTCATTGACTATGCAAAAGCCTTTGACTGTGTCGACCACAGCAAACTATGGCAAGTTCTTAAAGAAATGGGAGTGCCTGATCACCTCATCTGTCTCCTGAGAAATCTCTATGTGGGACAAGAAGCTACAGTTAGAACTGGATATGGAACAACTGATTGGTTCAAAATTGGGAAAGGAGCACGACAAGGTTGTAGATTGTCTCCCTGCTTATTTAACTTATATGCAGAATTCATCATGCGAAAGGCTGGACTAGATGAATCCCAAGCCGGAATTAAGATTGCCGGAAGAAATATCAACAACCTCAGATATGCAGATGACACAACCTTGATGGCAGAAAGCGAGGAGGAATTAAAGAACCTTTTAATGAGGGTGAAAGAGGAGAGCGCAAAATATGGTCTGAAGCTCAACATCAAAAAAACCAAGATCATGGCCACTGGTCCCATCACCTCCTGGCAAATAGAAGGGGAAGAAATGGAGGCAGTGAGAGATTTTACTTTCTTGGGCTCCTTGATCACTGCAGATGGTGACAGCAGTCACGAAATTAAAAGACGCCTGCTTCTTGGGAGAAAAGCAATGACAAACCTAGACAGCATCTTAAAAAGCAGAGACATCACCTTGCCGACAAAAGTCCGTATAGTTAAAGCTATGGTTTTCCCAGTAGTGATGTATGGAAGTGAGAGCTGGACCATAAAGAAGGCTGATCGCCGAATAATTGATGCTTTTGAATTATGGTGCTGGAGGAAAAATAAAAAAATTCCTTCAGTAGCACCTTAAAGACCAACTAAGTTTATATTTTGGTATGAGCTTTCGTGTGCATGCACACTTCTTCAGATACCTGGAGGAGACTCTTGAGAGTCCCATGGACTGCAAGAAGATCAAACCTATCCATTCTTAAGGAAATCAGCCCTGAGTGCTCCCTGGAAGGACAGATCGTGAAGCTGAGGCTCCAATACTTTGGCCACCTCATGAGAAGAGAAGAGTCCTTGGAAAAGACCCTGATGTTGGGAAAGATTGAGGGCACTAGGAGAAGGGGACGACAGAGGACAAGATGGTTGGACAGTGTTCTCGAAGCTACGAACATGAGTTTGACCAAACTGCGGGAGGCAGTGGAAGACAGGAGTGCCTGGCGTGCTATGGTCCATGGGGTCACGAAGTGTCGGACACGACTAAACGACTAAACAACAACAACAACAATAATAAATATAATATTTATTTATTTATACCCCACCCACTGAGCCTAGGGCTTGCCGGTTTCCCACCCCCAGACGCATCACAGTGGCTCTTAAGCCTCCTCCAGGATACACATTCACTTCCCTCGCCTCCTATTCCCCCGCAGGCGTCCCCATCTGTTTCCCTCACAACCGCCACTGTTAAGACCCCTGACCTCCTGGGTGGCCCACCTGCAAGGCTTACCATGATGTAGGCGTTTCTGTTGAGGAATTTGACAAACTTCTCCAGACACCAAAAGCAACACTGCATGCAGCAAAGCAGGCACTTGGCAACCTTGTTGCTGGAACCTGCAAACGCCACAGGAGAATTAGGTAGCTGGGGCTTCAAAAGGACACGCTCCCATTGGCTGTTCCCAGTTTAGTGGGGTAGGAGAGCTGAAAATAACATCAATGTATTTCACACCTCGCAACCAATGTGCCCCTTTGGTTTCAGACAGTAGAAGAGTCTAAAGAGCCCGGGACTCAAATTTTCACAGCCCTCTGGCATCGACGGCATAGCTGTCAAGTTTTCCCTTTTCTCACGAGGAAGCTTATTCAGCATAAGGGAATTTCCCTTTTAAAAAGGGAGAACTTGACAGCTATGGCCTACGGTGTCTCATTTACCATAAGTCACGTATTTAGCATTAACTCTGGAAGTGCAAAATCTCAACCTAACTAAACATCCTAAGTTGAATATTACGGCATTTGAAATTTGTTTGGTTTTTTTTTTGCATTCTTGTACCTCTGTATTGGGGGGACGCGGGTGGTGCTGTGAGTTAAACCGCTGAGCCTAGGGCTTGCCAATCAGGTCAGCGGTTCGAATCCCCGCGACAGGGTGAGCTCCTGTTGCTCGGTCCCAGCTCCTGCCAACCTAGCAGTTCGAAAGCACGTCAAAGTGCAAGTAGATAAATAGGTACCGCTTCAAGCGGGAAGGTAAACGGCATTTCCGTGCGCTGCTCTGGTTCGCCAGAAGCGGCTTTGTCATGCTGGCCACATGACCCGGAAGCTGTACGCCGGCTCCCTTGGCCAGTAAAGCGAGATGAGCGCCGCAACCCCAGAGTCGGTCACGACTGGACCTAATGGTCAGGGGTCCCTTTACCTCTGTATTAAAATTACCGTTACGCCTTAAGGATGCCTCATAAAGGGGGGAAATGAATGTTTTGTTTTTAATTATTTATTATTATTTTGTGGTCATGGGGTTTTTTTTGGGGGGGGAGGGTTCATACTGATGTATATTTTGCTCTAGGAGGCTTCGTTTGGTCAAAATCGAGTATACAACACCAGAGTTAACGCTAAATACATGACTTCTGGTAAATGAGCCGTCCTAGCCACTAGAGGGCCGTGAAAATGTGTCCCGGGCTTTTTATATTCGTCTTTCCATGTACTATCTGAAACCCAAAAGGGGCACATTGGTTGCCAGAAGTGGTTCCCCCCACCCCCACTCTCCTACCCCACTACAGTGGTACCTCGGGTTACAGACGCTTCAGGTTACAAACTCCGCTAACCCAGAAATAGCACCTCAGCTTAAGAACTTTGCTTCAGGATGAGAACAGAAATTGTGCTCCGGCGGTGCGGCGGCACAGGAGGTCTCATTAGCTAAAGTGGCGCTTCAGGTTAAGAACAGTTTCAGGTTAAGAACGGACCTCCAGAACGAATTAAGTTCGTAACCAGAGGTACCACTACAAAGCAGCAACTGTAATTTGAACTATCGGTACCTGAACAGTCTGAAAATCTTCAACGATTCCTGCATTTCAGGGGGGTTGGACTAGATGACCATTGGGGTCCCGTCCAACTCCACAGTTCAATGATTCTATGAAGCTGCCACACCCTGCCTAATGTTAGGGCCAGCAACATAACAGACCAGCTCAGAAACCCTTTCAGATTGTGAAATACTTTAGTGCTAGCCTACTTCCAGGGACACTGGGCACCCCAACTCCAGTTATTCTGACCGTGACGGGTATTTATTCCTGCCCTGCCCTTCTCGCCTGGTTGATTCATCACTTGCCTTTTAATTTGTGGTCCATATATTCCAGCACGATGCGGATCAGTTGGACGATAGTGAGGATGAGGGCACCAAAAGCAAGAGATCCTATATGGTATCTGCGGAGAAAGAGGAGAGGTCCTGTAAGGCGGAGCTGCCTTTTGAAACGTCCTGGGTCAAGACGAGGAACTCCAGACTTTGACACCATTCCTAATTAAGGCTGAGGTTGCTGCTCTTATCCAAGGTTTACGTTTTCATGTACAGTGGTACCTTGGTTCTCAAACAACTTGGAACCCAAACACTGCAAACTCGGAAGTACGTACTCTGGTTTGCGAACTTTTATCGGAAGCCAAACATGCTATGTTTTGGGTGTTACACTTCCATTTTGAGTGTTGAGTGCTGAGATCTGTCTGTTTTTGCTATTTATTTTGCATTTTTGTTTTTGCGGCTCTTTTTTTGTTTTGTTTTTTGTGACTGTGTTGAACCCAGTTCAGCTACTGATTGATTGATCGATCGTGTGACTGCAGTACATTGTTTATTGCTTCCATTTTATGGATCAATGGTCTTGTTAGATAGTAAAATTCATCTTAAAGGGCTGTTTTAGGGGTTGTTTTTTAAAGTCTTGAACGGATTAATCCGTTTTGCATTACTCTCTATGGGAAAGCATGCCTTGGTTTTGGAACGCTTTGGTTTTGGAACGGATTAAGTTTGAGAACTAAGGTACATCTCCCAAAACAAACAATGCCAGCTACTCTAAATAGAGGAGGGATGGGCAAATCGTTTCAGCTAGTCCAGGGGGTCACATTCTCTTCCGGGGGCCACATTCCAGCAGTGGGAAGGGCCACAGGGAAAAGAGGGCGGAGCAACGAATATAAATGTTCCCTTTTTTCTGGTAGGCTAGTTTCAACTCCCACTCACTCCTCTCTACGCAGGCAAGCTTTATATAGAGTTCAAGAACACATTCCAAGCCAGGCAAAAGCACTCAAGGAGAGTGTACAGCAGCAGGGCCAATGAGGGTATGGCCTGGAGCAAGTCCCATAGGCCAGGCAGAGAGGGCCTGAGGTTCTCCACCCCAGTTTGCAGGGTGAGAGGTCAAGTGTCCGCACTGAGTAGCAGCAGATCCTGAGAATGTCAGAGAGGGTATCTCCCAGCCATAGAATCATAGAATCATAGAGTTGGAAGAGACCACAAGGGCCATCCAGTCCAACCCCCTGCCAAGCAGGAAACACCATCAAAGCATTCTTGACATATGCCTGTCAAGCTTCTGCTTAAAGACCTCCAAAGAAGGAGACTCCACCACACTTCTTGGCAGCAAATTCCACTGTCAAACAGCTCTTACTGTCAGGAAGTTCTTCCTAATGTTTAGGTGGAATCTTCTTCCTTGAGATATTTGGGGAGCCACCAAGAGTGGCCAGGGCATTGCAGTCAGTTGGGCGGCACTATGCCGAGATGGCAAAACTGACGGGAAAACTCAGAAACAAGAGGATAAAAGCTTTATTAAAGAATGGGGGAATTTATACGTTATAGACTACTGTAAGCAGATGGAAACATTAGCAGGATTTTGATCTCACTTGTAGTTTAACGATTACCACGGATAATATGGTTTGATATAAAAATTGGAGTATGAAAGAATATGCAGTATTAAATGTTTATAATGGGACCCCATGGAAGGGATGGGGGCAAGTCCTGGGATTCGGAGGAACCTCTTTGTATGGATATACTTTTTGATTCTCTGTTTATAACTTTGTAATTGTAAAAATACAAAGTCCAGTAAGAGCTGGCTGATCGCCGAAGAATTGATGCTTTTGAATTATGGTGCTGGAGGAGACTCTTGAGAGTCCCATGGACTGCAAGAAGATCAAACCTATCCATTCTGAAGGAAATCAGCCCTGAGTGCTCACTGGAAGGACAGATCCTGAAGCTGAGGCTCCAATACTTTGGCCACCTCATGAGAAGAGAAGACTCCCTGGAAAAGACCCTGATGTTGGGAAAGATGGAGGGCACAAGGAGAAGGGGACGACAGAGGACAATATGGTTGGACAGTGTTCTCGAAGCCACCAACATGAGTCTGACCAAACTGCGGGAGGCAGTGCAAGACAGGAGTGCCTGCCGTGCTCTGGTCCATGGGGTCACGAAGAGTTGGACATGACTAAACGACTAAACAACAACAATTTGTAAAAATAATAAAAATTAATTCAAAAAATATTATTATTATTCCTGTGAACAGCCATGAGACTTGCGGCTATAGGCTCATATACGAATTTAATTAATCATAGTAACAATAAACAAATAAACCAGGCATCCCCAGACTTCGGCCCTCCAGATGTTTTGGACTACAATTCCCATCATCCCTGACCACTGGTCCTGTTAGCTAGGGATCATGGGAGTTGTAGGCCAAAACATCTGGAGGGCCGCAGTTTGGGGGTGCCTGAAATGAACAAACAAATAAATGCAGTTTCTGACGACCACCCCTATGTAAATGAGCAATGGCTGGGTGGTTCCCTCGCCCTACAGTTGTCAGGCAACACTACAGCCATGTAGTGGCTTCTGTAGTCTTCTACCAATAGTAGAAGGGCCATAGCTCAATGGCAGAGCTTCTGCTCCGTAGGCAGAAGGTCTCAGGTTCAATCCCCAGCATCTCCCAGTAGGGCCGGGAGAGACTTCTTTCCAGAAACCCTGCAGAGCTGCTGCCACTCGGTGTAGACAACACTGAGCTAGATGGACTCAATGCTTTGACTCTGTCGAAGACAGCTTCCTATGTTCCAATTCCCAAGGGAGATGCTGGCACGACGCAGGGCTGGCGGCAGGGTGAGAGCGAGGACCAGATCCTCCGTGTGACACAAGCAGCTTCCCCTTGCCCAATGCCCTGCCCACCGTGTGGGAATCCCCACACAAGATGCGCACCGTAACGTCCGGACGAATGCATTGAACACAGCACAGGCTGGGATATCCTGGGGCTTTTTGAAAGCCCAGTAGTACGAGGCAAAGGCCCCCGCCAGGACACACTGCCCCAGGGCAATGACTAAGTTGATGCACCAGAGGAGGCCCACAAAGTTGTAGATCTGAAGGTTGGAGAGGTTGCGCTGGAAGAGCCCTTCGTCATTGTATTTGAAGAAGATGCAATCCACCAGGCAGGGCCGGTAGGTGGAGGCGTTGAATGTCTGGAGGAAAAAAAGCAAGAAACATGGCTCTAATGGCAGGGCATGGAAATGGCTGGTCTCGAAAAGGAGAGCCGAGGCAGGGCAACACAATTTACTCCCCAGCAAAACAGAATCCATTTTGAACACTGGCAGAAATATAAAAGTCAGGATGGGAGACCTGGGTTCAGATCGCTGAGGAGCTAGTCCTTTTCTGACTCACCTCACTTCAATAACTTACCTCACACTTTCCCCCTTCCTTACCTCTCTCCTCCCCCTCAACTTAGTTCACTATTCTCTACTGAACTTACCTCACAGCCTATTGTACGAAAAAAAATACTACCACAAAATTAATAGGCAGTACAGAACTGCCACCCCCAGCATTGAAGATACACTTCTAAACACAGTGCTGAGGAGCACGATTGGAATTATTTACTCTGGCATTTGGAGGAACTTGAGATATCAGTGTGTACAGTCCTATCCACATGTGCATACATTGCATGATTCGAACCTTATACAGCTGAAGGATAGCCAGTTGAAACTGCACATGTTAATGTGGGCTCTGGGATGCTATCCTGAAATCTCACAGGTTTCCAGAGCTGCCATGTTGAGAGGGCCTTAGCCCAGGGGTTGGCAAGCTTTTCCGGCTATGGGCCGGATCATTTCCACGGACAATCGCAGCGCAATGCCGGAAATCGCGTCTGTGCATGTCTGTGCATGTCCTGCACAGAAGCGATTTTCGGTGTCTGGGCATGCGCAGACACAGTTTCTGGTATCTGCGCGTGCACAGATGCCATTTCTGGCACCACTCGGCGAGTCCCTGTGCCGTGCTGCGCCGGTTTAGTGCAGTGTGCGGGGGACTTGCCGAGCGACTCGTGGACCGGTTAAATGGCCTCTGTGGGCCAGATCTAGCCCATGGGCCGGAGGTTGCCAATGCCTGCCCTAGCCCATTCCCCACCTCGCAGCAAGGTAGAGAGCAATCCAGTGGACCTGGTGCAAAAAGAGCTTTTAAGCCCTCTCAGGGCTTCGATTCTGGGATGCTCACGCAAGATCTCGCAGGGCTGTCCGAGTTCCCGAAAGATCTTATGTGAGGCTCCCTAAGTATCCAGAGCCAGTGTGGTTTGCCCCCTCCAAGCAAGACAGAGAACTTATAAGAAGATATTTTTGCACCATGTCACTTGGGTTCTGGGTTCCATTTTCCATTGCCTATGAAGCCAAAATGGCCATAACTGTCCTCATTAAAACCCTAAGTCAGGATGAGACACTAAAGCAGCCCAGAATTGGAGGGCTAGTCAGGGGCAGGGATGGATATACAGGTGAAACTCGGAAAATTAGAATATCGTCAAAAAGTGCATTTATTTCAGTAATGCAACTTATTATTTTTTCTTTTTCTTTTAATTTTTACGAATGCTTTCTTTTGGAAATTCCACAGTAGTAAAACAAATAGTTACAATAATACAAAAATAAACACCACTATTACATTTCATTAATTACATTCCATTTATAATTGACCCACCTAATGACAAATAATTTCAATTACAACAAATAAAGGCTTGACATATCTTGCTTTGCATGTCATGCATCTATCTCATATATTGGTTTCACCTTTTAAGTTGCATTACTGAAATAAATGCACTTTCCGACGATATTCTAATTTTCCGAGTTTCACCTGTGTCTGCTAATTTTGATCCTCTCAATATCTCTGTTTTCCAATCTTACATTTGGTTCGCCACATTCTGTAGCCGTTTATGGCTTTAAAAAAAAATCTTCTAAAACCCTCATGAAAATTCGTCAGCATTTTAATGCAAATTTCTCCTAATAAACCCACTTTTGTATTCAGTTTTGACTAATGTAATTTTGCTAGCAATTTTCCCTAACCTAATGCACTTTTTGCATATTACTTTCCATAATAACCTCATTTTTTATGCACGCCTTCCCCTAATATACACATTTCTGTAAACATTGGTTGGTCAGCAAACTTCAGAAAAGTGCAAATTTCCAAGGATAGGCGTTTTCCCCTCCACATATTGTTTCAGAAAGTGGAAATGACTTTAAATGTTTACCGAATCAAATTGATCCTCCATCCCCTCTAGTTAGAGAGGTAGACCTGAGAACCAAAATCCTTCAGCTACGTTTGTGACTCACCATAGGGCTGCAGCTCTGGTTCCCAGAGATCCCTATGCAGTCTGGGGAACTATCATTTTTGGGAGCGATGCGATAGAGGGGCGCTCCAGAGGTGGCGAGATATCTGAAGACGGGGAGTAGTCAAGGGAAGAGGACATAAAAAGAGAAAGGAATAATAATGGGGGCCTCCCCGAGCCCCAACACCACCCTCACTTTTTGCCATCTTCAGGGCAGAAATGTTGAAGACCTTGTGGGACACGGAACACAGAAACGTCCCCCACTGGGAACAAAAACTGAAAAGGGGGAAAGCAGTGAAGAGCTGAACTTGGATATTCATGGACATTTCTAAAGCTTGCCAACATGTCAAGCTTTGCCATGCCAAAAAATTTGTGATTCAGAATTGGAAGCGGACGTTCTTACCTGAGGATGGGAGGGTTTCAGGATGTTGTTGCCTTGGTTTTACTAGGTGTTAGGGTATAAAATCTCTGAAGCTGTCACCAGGAACGGCTACATTCTGCCACTATACACTAGGTATCAAACGCCAAGTAGTATTACATATCTGCTATGACTTCCTGTCAAAGACCAGCCGAGTATTGAAATACAAAGTTGTTCTCTTCATTCATGTACTCGTCCTATGGCTGTGTACACAGTGTAGCTTTTAAAAGGTAAAGGTACCCCTGACCGTTAGGTCCAGTCGCGGACAACTCTGGGGTTGCGCGCTCATCTAGCTCTATAGGCCAAGGGAGCCGGCGTTTGTCCGCAGACAACTTCCGGGTCATGTGGCCAGCATGACTAAGCCGCTTCTGGCGAACCAGAGCAGTGCACTTGATGTGCTTAAGAACTGCTAGGTGGGCAGGAGCTGGGACCAAACAAGAGGCGCTCACCCCGTCGTGGGGATTCGAACCGCTGAGCTTCCGATCTGCAAGCCCTAGGCCAGGCATCCCCAAACTGCCGCCCTCCAGATGTTTTGGCCTACAACTCCCATTATCCCTAACTAACAGGACCAGTGGTCGGGGAAGATGGGAATTGTAGTCCAAAACATCTGGAGGGCCGAAGTTTGGGGATGCCTGCCCTAGGCTCTGTGGTTTAGACCACAGCACCACCCGTGTCCCTTTTACTATAGCTTTTAAGGACACTCAAAGCACATTCTTTCCCTCAAAGGATTCTGGGCCTTGTAGTTTACCCTTCACAGAGTTACAGCTCCCAGAAACCCTTAACAAACTACAGTGGCCAGAATTCTTTGAGGGGAGTAAACGGGCTTCGAATGTGCTTCAAAAGGTATTGTGTGTAGGCACCTTATTTCTAGCTTCCCTTCCTCCCAATAATGGCATAAGATTGGTAGCAATTCAACAGGAACCACAAAGGTAAAACCATTAAAAACAAAATGTTGCAGGGCACTGCTTCTATTTAGGGTTCAAGCCTCACCATTTCATTTTGTGCTATCTTTGCCCCAATCTTTGCAGAGCATACACAGTCCCCATTCCTGCACCAACCAACACCCCACTTTTAAGGGCACAGATCCCAAAGATGTGTTTGGGGGTGCCATGCAAGATTGTGGGGGCCCCCAAAGCGCTTTTTCTAGGGGGAAATCGCATTGCACAATCGCGCAAGATCACAGCAACCAAAATAGAAGTTGTTCCATTATTAAAAACAAAACGAGATGTCCGGGGTTTTCCTGGGACACTTGCAGGATATGAAGTAGTAGTAGTAGTAATAATAATAATAATAATAATAATAATAATAATAATAATAATAATAATTTATTATTTATACCCCGCCCATCTGGCTGGGTTTCCCCAGCCACTCTGGGCGGCTTCCAACAGAAATATTAAAATACACTAATTTCTTAAAGATTAAAAGTTTCCCTAAACAGGGCTGCCTTCAGATGTCCTCTAAAAGTCTGGTAGTTATTTTTCTTTTTGACATCTGGTGGGAGGGCATTCCACAGGGCGGGTGCCACTACCGAGAAGGCCCTCTGCCTGGTTCCCTGTAACTTGGCTTCTCGCAGCGAGGGAACCGCCAGAAGGCCCTCAGAGTTGGACCTCAGTGTCCGGGCAGAACGATGGAGGTGGAGACACTACTTCAGGTACACTGAACAGAGGCTGTTTAGGGCTTTAAAGGTCAGCATCAACACTTTGCATTTTACTTGGAAACGTACTGGGAGTCAATGCAGGTCTTTCAAGAATGGTGTTATGTGGTCTCAGCGGCTGCTCCCAGTCACCAGTCTAGCTGCCACATTCTGGATTCAATGTAGTTTCCTGGTCACCTTCAAAGGTAGCCCCATGTAGAGCGCATTGCAGTAGTCCAAGCGAGAGAAAACTAGAGCATGCACCACTCTGGCGAGACAGTCCACGGGCAGGTAGGGTCTCAGCCTGCGTACCAGATGGAGCTGATAAACAGCTGCCCTGGATACAGAATTAACCTGCGCCTCCATGAACAGCTGTGAGTCCAAAATGACTCCCAGGCTGCGCACCTGGTCCTTCTCTTAATAAAGGATACAGAGCAGTAATACCCCAGTAGGCCACACATACCACCAGCAAGACGAAGGTCACCAATGGGTAGAAAAGAGAACTCATCATGTATCCAATGGCTCTGCAGGAGAGAACAAGAGAGACCCTGTAAACCCAGGTTTTCAGCTTCAATCAAACTCGTCTGTAGTACAATTCTCCAGAGGCACTTCAAACCAGTTATAACCCATAATATAGCCTTTGCACCTTCTCTGCTTGTACGATTTTGCAATGTTTCCCCTCTACTGTTCCCCATCTTCTTTTTAGGAGCCCAAGGAAACACGGGTCTTCCCTTTAATTAGATTGTTGCATGCAGTAGAATTACATAAAGCCTCATTGGCAGACAGTTCAAGAAATGACCACATTAAATGTGCTTCAATGCACTTTAGCACCATGCAATTATCTCCAGTGCACTTCAAAGATTAAAAAAACAACCCAGAGAGACCCTGGCTGTCGAGGAGCTTTTCGTGAATGACGTGCAAAGGGAAAAACAAGCAGAGCTAGCATAAGCTTCCTTCAGGAAGACTACAACTCCCATCATCCCTAGCAAGTCAGGGATTATGGGAAATGAAGTCCCCAGACAACTGAAGACTCAAGTTTGGGAAACCCTGTCCTAGGTCAATTCTTTTTGGGGGGTGAAGGCAACGCTCCTCATTTATTTTTCAGTCACAAGATTCAGAAGATTTACGTCGGCAAGTGGCTTGGAAAACACAAAAACTTGGCGAGTCGTTTGCTCCCCAAATTTGTTGGGTTGCCAGGTGAGGATAGAGAAACTGTTCCAGACATCAAAATAGGGGTTTGAGCTGCATATTGATATGAGTTGAAAGCTGATGCCTCATGCTGTTAACTGGTACAGCTGTAATAATAATAATAATAATAATAATAATAATAATAATAATAATAATAATAATAATTTATTATTTATACCCCGCCCATCTGGCCGGGTTCCCCCAGCCACTCTGGGCGGCTTCCAACAAAACACTAAAATACAGAAATCCATCAAACATTAAAAGCTTCCCTAAACAGGGCTGCCTTGAGATGCCTTCTAAAGGTCTGGTAATTGTTGTTCTCTTTGACCTCTAGTGGGAGGGCGTTCCACAGGGTGGGTGCCACTACCAAGAAGGCCCTCTGCCTGGCTCCCTGTAACTTGGCTTCTCGTAGCGAGGGAACCCCCAGAAGGCCCTCGGAGCTAGACCTAAGTGTCCGGGCAGAACAATGGGGGTGGAGACGCTACCTCGGAAGTCGAACAGAATCCATTCTGGAAGTCCGTTTGACTCCCAAAACGTTTGGAAACCAAAGTGTGGCTTCTGATTGGCTTCAGGAAGCTCCTGCAGCCAATCGGAAGCTGCGGAAGCCCTGTCGGACGTTCAGCTTCCAAAACGTTCGGGAACTAAGCTGTTGGAGAGGGGACATTTTATCATATGTGGTGGGATTGCAAAAATATTAAGAAATATTGGGAAATGATTTATAATGAAATGAAAATGAAATTTATAATGAAATGAAGAAAATAACCTTTGCTAAAAAACCAGAAGCTTTCTTACTAGGTATTAATAGAATTTGTTTATGTGTGCAACAATGGCCGCACGGACTTTATTAGCCCAATATTGGAAAGAAGAAGGTGTCCCATCTAAAGAAGACTGGCAAGTTAAACTAATGGAATATGTTGAAATGGCAAAATTGACAATGAAATTAAGAGGAAGAGATGATTGTGAATTTAAGGAAGAATGGAAGATGTTTATTGCATATATACAGAAGCAATATACACAGGTTAATATATTAGCAGGGCTTTAATATTACTTGTAATTTTATTATGAATGGATAATTGATAAGTTTATAACATAGTTAAATCAACAATGGACATGCAGTATCTTGATAAATAATGGAACCAAAGAAGGGATTGGGGGAAGTCAATTTTTTTTTGTATTGTTGTTGTTGTTTTGGTTATTTTTGGAAAATAAATAAAATATTATTAAGATAGAGAGAGAGAGAGAGAGAGAGAGAGAACTAAGCTGTTTGAAAACCAAGGTACGAATGCATAGAGAATTGGGCTGGGGCAGTCTGGGAAGGGGAAACTTCCCGAGGTTTAAGGACAGTTCAGTGGAGGCAGTGAAGCACAGGGAGGAAAGAAGAGGATACCCACTTTGTGGCTACAGTGAAATTAAGAGGAAGGGGCTGGGTTAGTTGCTTGCTTTCCCTCTCTCAGTGGAGGCAGAAGTGGGTGGAGCAACAGCACCTTTTTTACCCGTGCACAGAAAACTAGTTCTTCTCATGCACCTCTCTCTCGTCCAAAAAAGAGGCGCTCTCAGAGCTCAAGGACACATTCCAGCCAGGCAAAAACTCTCAAGGAAGGTGTGAAGCAGGGCTGGCGAGGGGTGCGGCCTAGGGAGAGGGGCGTGTGGCTTGGGGAGAGGGTCCCAAGAGCCAGACAGAGGTCTGCTTTTGGCCCCCGGGACCGAGGCTCCGCTCGCACTGGCCTTACAGAGACTCCCTTACCTGCTGGCTTCCTTGATGAGAGCGATGGCGATCAGGATCTGCTTGCGGAGGAACAAGAGGGTGAGCAGCATGATGCCTCCCACCACGCAGAGGATGATCACTGGAGGCGAGAGAAGGAGATTCACACCCGGGCCACTCTCATAACCCAGCTTTGGGAACTTTGGGGTTTTTAGACCAGGGTTGCCCACCTTCCAACACCCGTTTTCCTGCCCGCTCCCCTCCGCCCAGACTCACAGGCGGCCAGCCACGTCTCCTTGACGCTGCGGTAGGCACCCACGTCGGTGGTGAAACCAACGCTCTTGATGGTGGCTCCTTTCTGGTCGAGCTCGCGGTACTCCATATAGCAGTGGTAGATCCCTGGAAAGCAAAGAGGCAGAGATCGCTAGACACTCTGCCACTCCCATCCTGAAAACAGGAATAGTTTTCAGGAGAGGGGCTGTAGGTCAGGTGAGGAGCATCTGTTTGGCATGAAGAAGGTCCCCGGGTTCAGTCCCAGCATTAATATGCAAGATTTTATGTAAGTGTATAATAAAAGGCTTTTAAAGAAGAATTGTCCTGGCAGTGTTCTCTCTATATGGAAGTAGGTCCAGGGGGCAGCATCTGTTTTGCATGAACAATGTCCCATCTTCAATTCCTAAGTGTATCTCCAGGCAGGGCTGGCAAATATCCTCTCCCTGAAGCCCTGGGGAGCTGCTGCCAGTCAGTGTAGACAATACTGAGCTGGGTGGGCTAGTGGTCTGACTCAATACACTGGTACCTCGGGTTACAGACGCTTCAGGTTACAGACTCCACTAACCCAGAAATAGTACCTCGGGTTAAGAACTTTGCTTCAGGTTGAGAACAGAAATTGCGCGGTGGCGGCAGTGGAAGGCCCCATTAGCTAAAGTGGTACCTCAGGTTAAGAACAGTTTCAGGTTAAGAACGGACCTCTGGAATGAATTAAGTTCTTAACCCGAGGTACCGCCGTATTCAGCAGGCATCCTGTGTTCCTGGTACTTTCATGAAGGGTTATCGTTCACTCGCACCGTATCTGGTTCAGTCTCCAGCATTAATGTACAAAATAATATACCGTATATCTATATATTAAAAAATGTAGGCATTGCGCACGCGGATGAAACAGCCTTTCTCCATAACTGCTGAACCGTAATGTAACAAATTTGGCCACAACGTTCCATGCCCATCAGGGAGGGATCTGGCATTAATTTTTTCCCAAAAAACCACGCCTTTTACACCTAAAATAATGATTAAACACACAAAAAAGTGGCACCCAAATTAGACGTCACCACTAGAAGCTCTGAAGATTCCGGCAGCTGTGCTGCCAGATGACATCACAAAATTCCACAGCAACCAACTGAAAACAGTCCTTTTGCAGCAACAAGGCCCAGCTTTTTCAATAGGCCGCAGCATTGCCAAGCAGGGAAAAACAAACAGAGTAGGGCCTTTCACAATGGGGGGGGGCACAGGGATGAGGCACAACAAAGGGAGGAGGGAAACACATAGCCATGGGGGGGACCCTGAATCAGCCAAAGCAGTGGGGGGTGGGTTGGGACAGGGAAAACTGAGTAGGCCGACCACCAAAACGGCCATTCCGCCTCCAAAGCCCAAGCCCAAAGCCTCTCCCAAAGCTGCATTAATAAACGCCTGGCAACATTAGGCAGTCGTTCATCATTTCCCCTAACCCACACTTGGGGCATGGCAAGGGGTTTTTGCTTTTTAATTTAGTGGGTGTTGTGTCACATGCGAGGCTACGGCGGCCATTTTAAGTAAGGGCAGTCATGCCCCTTTTAACCTAGGCTTTATACTATGACTGATTGCCAGCCTCTGCGTCTTAAAAAAAACCACAACCATGCACTTTCTCTCCCCAGTTTAAGTCCTCAAACCAACACCACATCCTACATTCAAAACACCTACTCCAAAATTAGAAAATCCAAATAACCAAAACAAACAAACAAACCACAAAACACGGATTCCGTTCGACTTCCAAGGTACGACTGTATATGGGAGAGGTGAGATATTTGTCGTTGCTCAAACTGAGGGCTTTAATTCGCCCTGGGAATTTGAACTTCCCACCTTCCAGGAAAAAGATTTCTCTCAGGTAGAAGGTCTCGGCTTCTGATGCTCCCCAACTCATCCCTTGCCCTCCCTTTGTGTGGAGGAGATCGGAATCAGACAAATTCATGTGGGATAAAGAAAGATCCACACAACACACGTGACAGGAAGGCTGGCAACATCAACCCTGCCATGTGGGAACAATATTAATAATAATTTTATTATTTATACCCCACCCATCTGGCTGTCCCAGCCACTCTGAATGGCTGCTAACACATATAAAAACATAATAAAACATACCATTATTTCATATTGTAATAAATAATAATAATAAATTAAATCCCAGGCAGATGACCGCAGGGCCTGGTGACAGAGCGTCAGGTCAAGTATCCACAGCAGTGGCCAGAGGAGGAATGACCCCCCCAGGAGGAGAGCACAGAGAAGAAATGCCATGGTGCATCTGCAACAGCACAACCGGACGCCTTCATCTGCCCCAGCTACAACTAAACATGTCTCTCCTGTATCGGTCTCTACAGCCACAGCAGCCTCTGCAATCTTCCAACGGTTTGACTTCACTTCCAAAGGCACACTCCTCCATGGTCCTCCCGAGACAGACGGATGTCAACAACACCACATACTTTCACTGCACATTTAAATTGTTTGTTGTCCCCCCCCCCCAAAGAATCCTGAGAGTTGTAGTTTGTTAAGGACGCTGGGGAACTACAGTGGTACCTCAGGTTAAGTACTTATTTGGTTCCGGAAGTCCGTACTTAACCTGAAGCGTACTCAACCTGAAGCGTACTTTCCCATTGAAAGTAATGGAAAGCGGATTAATCCGTTCTAGACGATGAAAAACACCCCCTAAAACATCAATTTAACACGAATTTTACTGTCTAATGAGACCATTGATCCAGAAAATGAAGGAAATAATCAATGTAAAGGTAAAGGGACCCCTGACCATTAGGTCCAGTCGTGACTGACTCTGGGGTTGCGCGCTCATCTCGCATTATTGGCCGAGGGAGCCGGCGTATAGCTTCCAGGTCATGTGGCCAGCATGACAAAGCCGCTTCTGACGAACCAGAGCAGCACACGGAAACGCCGTTTACCTTCCCGCTGTAGCGGTCCCTATTTATCTACTTGCACTTTGATGTGCTTTCGAACTGCTAGGTGGGCTTGAGCTGGGACCGAGCAACGGGAGCTCACCCCGTTGCAGGGATTCAAACCGCCGACCTTCTGATCGGCAAGCCCTAGCCTCTGTGGTTTAACCCACAGCGCCACCTGCATCCCTTAATCAATGTACTGTACTATAAAATAAGCAAGACAGCATTGTAGATGGAAAAAACTAACATTTACAGTGGTACCTCGATTTAATTACTTAATTGGTTCCAGGGTGCCATTCGCACCCCAAAAAGTACTTAAGCTGAGCGGTGGTAGCGCGCGTGCGTGAAGCGCCGCTAGAGCATTTTTGCGCATGCGCGAGCGGCAGAACCCGGAGGTAAACACTTCCGGGTCCGCGGAGTACTTAACCGCGGAGTACTTAACCTTCTTCGCTTTGGCTCCTCCTCTTCGGCACTTCCCCACCACCCATACATGCCAAGTTCCTGCCGGAAAAACAAGGGATTGGCAGACTGGCAGTAGCGCTGCCGCCATTTTGGAACTGGGCAGAGCAGCATCGAAAGTCGCTTCTGAGCATGCTCCGCCCAGTTCCAAAATGGCCACCGTGCCAGAAATCGCTTCTGCGCATGTCCAGAGACTCCAGACATGCGCAGAAGGAGCCTCCCCCGGGCGGTAAGTAAACCGGGGAAAAAAATATCAGTTTTTCCAGCTGGGAACGGCTGGAAAAACGGGGGTTTCCCGGGGAATACGGGAGACTTGGCAGCTATGCCACCACCTTACTCACCGTAGGCCGTGGCGGCCAGCAGCCCAACAATGATGACCCACACCAGAACCCCAGCGATGTAACGTAGCAGCAGCAAGAATATCAGGCTCAGCACCATGGCAATCAGCAGCCCTCTGGATGGAAGGAAGACAAGGTAAGAGAGAGGGTCAGAGCACAGAGGTGATCTCCCTGCGTCTGCTGAAAAAATGCACTCACCCAGCCAACCCCAAATCTAACCACCAACTTCCAGCTCCAGCTGGGTAGCGGTCAGTGAGCCACATACCCTCCTCCAAATATTCCATCCCACCCAGTTTCCAGCATTCCGTGCTATGCCATTCCACTCGCCCAGCACCACTGAGTGCAGCCAATCATCGCCAGGCTTTTTAAGGGGAGGCGGGCTTTCCCTGAAGGCCTTTTGTACTCCTGCCAATCTTTGGGTTCCCCCAAGCTTGCTAATAGTTTTGCCCGCATAAGTCATGGTGCTCGCAGCCTGGGCATTGGCAATACAGGGGAATGACCAGGGACGGAGAACTTTAAAGTGGTAAAATCGGAATGTGGAAAATAGAAGAAGAAGGAGGAGGAGGAGGAGGAGGAGGAGGAGGAGGAGGAGGAGGAGGAGGAGGAGGAGGAGGAGGAGGAGGAGGAGGAGGAACGAGACATGAGAAGGCTCTTCAGGAGGTCCAGACTATGGGAAGCCCGGAAAAAATTAATGATTAATAATTTGGACTACAATTTGGCTCTCTTTTTTTTTAGTTTAGTGTTTTTAATGGGAATATGATGTTAATTGGCTTTTTGTATTGGAAAACTAATAAAAATGATTTAAATAATAATGATAGAGGGGAACAACCTGTCTTGCCACTTGTTCCAGGCACTGCCGTATTACCAGAGACAGGACGTCAAAAAGTTTTCCTGCTCCCAGTGGAGCAAGAATGAAAATCAGCATCAGGTACAATATCCATCCCCCTGCCCCCCAAAAAATAGAGTACTGGAAGTGTTGAAGACTTTTAAAAAACAACAACACACAATTCTGCAGGTTTTCCTCGAGAGATGAACTGATTCAATGGAGCGGTATTAGTCAACAGTATTTCAGTATTTTCAGTATTTATGTGTTCTGTTGCAATCTGTTTGTTTGTTTCATTAAAACATTTTTATACTGCTGTTCATAAAAGATACCAGAGCAGTTTACAACAATTATAGGTAAAACCATACAACAAAAAATGTTAACATCAGAAATTGGCTCATTATTGTGGATGTGTGTCTTCTTAATTGCCTGCATAAGCCTGATGGAATAGAAATGGTTTTAGCAGGTGTTAAAAGCTGAAACAGAAGGCTCCTTCTGTTCCAGCTGTTTTCCTCTCGTATACCATTATGTTAAATGTTTAGTGATCTATAAAAGCTCCAAATAAGTGACACCGCTTTACTTCCCTGGAGGGAAGCCAGAACCAGATACATTTCCCATGACAGAAATATGTGAATGCACTCAAGCCTTGGCCCCCAGAATGAAATATTAGAGGGGGCTGCCCCCCCCCAAAAAAAGTTGATGGGAATTCCCATTCCCATGGTGTGTATGCACTGCATCACATGATCAATTACATGGGGCGGGGCTTATCTGGGCCCCCACAATATTTCATTCAAGTTGGTACCCCTGTTCGACTGAGATTTCAACACTGCCTCAAGCTTTACGGTGCATCTATAAGGCCTAGAAACTTGATTAGTTTTTAAACAAAATTCCAAAACACTAGAATGCTGGTTTCTGAGCCAAAAGCCACATAGCACACTTGCACAGCGAAGTAAAAAGTATACAACATTCAGCTCTGACTATAACCATAAACCATTGCTCTTCATAGCTGCCAAGTCTCCCGCTGAAAAATGCGGGATCAGCGGCAGCGTGGCACCGGAAGTCGCTTCTACGCATGTCCAGACATGCGTAGAAGCAACTTCGGGTGCCGCTCTACCCGATTTTCGGTGCCCAGGCATGGGCAGAGCAGCACCGGAAGTCGCTTCTACGCATGTCTGGATATGTGTAGAAGCGACTTCCGGTGCCGCGCTACCCATGTCTGGGCACCAAAAATCGGGCGGCGCCAGGACCCAAAATGGAGCCTCCCTGGCAGGTAGGAAATCCGGGGGATTTACGGGATTTTTTCCCAATCCGGGCTGCCAGCGGGAAACGGTTTAAAATACGGGGGTTGCCTGCAAAAAACGGGAGACTTGGCAGCTATGTTGCTCTTCAACGTTGGGTTGCCCAGTCATTGTAGGACTACAGCCCCCATCACCCCTGACCCTCAGCTAAGCTGGCTGGGGTTGATGGGAGTTGGAGTCCAATAACACCTGGGGACTCCCAGTTGAAGATCGTTGCCATATACACCTTCCGCCTCCAGAGCCACCCTCAGGCTGTATGAAGCAGTGCAAAAATCATGGCTGCCCTCTCCTCCACAAAGCTACTCCCTCTCAACTTGTTCAGCCACTCACATCAAGATCCAGTACCACGACTGCGTGAAATCCTCAAAGATCTTCAGTCCAACGTTCTTGGCACCGAGAGCCTCTAACAGCTGTCTGCAGAGACAAGGGACCAAAAAGGTAGCTATGAGAAAGTGGGGGGGACGGGACCCAGGAGGACTTAGGCCAAAACTAGAAGAGGAGGAGCCATAAAAACAAACTTTGAGGGCAAAGGCAGTCTTGGCACTAAGGTGGTGAAAAGGGGACTGTCTAGGGCAGGCATGGCCAAACTTGGCCCTCCAGCTGTTTTGGGACTACAATTCCCACCATCCCTGACCACTGGGCCCTGTTAGCCAGGGATGATGGGAGTTGTAGTCCCAAAACAGCTGGAGGGCCAAGTTTGGCCATGCCTGGTCTAGGGCATTTGTAAATTAGGAAGCAGCCTTATGCCAGTGCTATATGTTTCCGAGCACAATTCAAAGTGTTGGTGTTGACCTTTAAAGCCCTAAACAACCTTGACTCAGTCTACCTGAAGGAGGGTTTCCACCACCACCAACATTCAGCCCAGACACTGAGGTCCAGCTCCGAGGGCCTTCTGGCGGTTCCCTCACTGTGAGAAGTGAGGTTACGGGGAACCAGGCAGAGGGCCTTCTCGGTGGTGGCACCCGCCCTGTGGAACTCCCTCCCTTCAGATGTCAAGGAAATAAACAACAATCTGACTTTAGATTGCAGTCCTGTTTAGGGAAGTTTTTAATGTTTGATGTTTTACCATGTTTTTAATATTATGTTGGGAACTGCTCAGAGTGGCTGGGGAAACCCAGCCAGATGGGCGGGGTATGTATAAATAAATAAATAAATAAATATTATTATTATTATTATTATGTCAGGCTCCCGGAAGAGGCCACCATCTTGGATGGCTTCCAAAGAGGATTGGACAAATACGTGGAAGATTTGGCTAGCCGTGGCTACTAGGCATGATGGCTAGTAGCTCTGCCTCCGTGGTCAGAAGCAGCACTGCTTCTGAAAACCAGTTGCTGGAAACCATGGAAGGGGAGAGGGCTCTTCGGCTCAATGGTTTCCCATAGGCTTCTGGGTGGCCACCATAGCTGCCAAGTCTCCCGTTTTCCCCGGGAAATCCCTGTTTTCCCAGCTGTTCCTAGCTGGAAAAAACGGAATTTTTGTTTTTCCTCGGTTTATTCTGGCACGCCGGCCATTTTAGAACTGGGCAGATCATGCTCAGAAGCGACTTTTGATGCTGCTCTGCCCAGTTCCAAAATGGCTGCATGCGACTTCTGGCGCGGCGGACATTTTGGAACTGGGCAAAGCAGCATCAAAAGTCACTTCTGAGCATGCTCCGCCCAGTTCCAAAATGGCGGCAGCGCTACTTCCGGAATGCTATTTCCGGCCCGGTCCCTTATTTCTCTGACAGCAACTTGGCAGGTATGGTGGCCACTGTGAGAACAGGGTGATGGACTAGACAGCCACTGGCCTGATCCAGCAGACTCTTATCACTCTGTGTTGATCCAACCCACTGCTGTCACTGCTGATTGGCAGAGGCTTCCCTGGGTCACAGGCCGAGAGAGGTATTCCACATTCTCCCGCTGCCTCACCCTATTTTTAACTGGAAATGCCAGTGACTGAAGGACATTCTGTGGCATGTGCCGCAGGGCCCTTTCAAAAATCACTGCACCCCGACACCCAATTTAACCAGGAACTCACTGAAGTTCGCCCAGGGAATCAAAGGACTTACTCTGTGCCATTCTTGATAGTGTCCAGAGTTTTATTTTTATCCATCCCGCTCACATTGAAGAATTCAGCTTCAAAGGAGTCAAAAGAAGGGAAGCAACGCCTCACCACTGTAAAAAGAAATAGACGTTAGATTAGGGTCAATTCTTGAAGACGCGGGACATCGGCAGAGCAGCCCTAGCGCTGCTGTCCTCACACCGGCAAGATCCCAAGCCTTGGGGCCAATTACACACCATATTGGAGGGTTCCATTCATGAGATTTTGATGCTATGCCTAAAACTCTGCCCCATTCTGAGCACTGGAGGTGGGCAACACTGGCCCTCTGTCCCTCTTTCCTTCCTTCCCTCCTCTGATGCCCTCTCACGTTTCTGCCTCCCAAAGGCTTGCACGGCTATTCGTGGCAGCAGCCCTGGCTTTAAGCTCCCCAGGTGAATGGCGCTTCTGGGGCTGGCCTGGGGGGGCTGGTTGCCAGGAGCTGAGGTGACCTTGCAGTAAGCAAGCAAGCAGGCAAGCAAGGGAATGGACGGAGCAGTGGGAGGCCAGGCAAGCAGGCAGCTTGCCTTTCTTGTGCTTGCTGTGTGCAAGGCCTGCCTGGGAGCTGAGTGCCCGGTGCTGCCATGCAGGCCTGTCAGCGCCCACTGTTGCCTCCCAAGGTAAGGGGCTGGCTTCATGTTTACCTTTGGCCAGTCTCTGCTGGGCCACTAAGGATCTTAGGCTCCTTTTGCACCAGGGTGGGGGGGTAGGGATCCTGCGACAGGACTCCAACTCCCATCAGCCCCTGCCAGCACGGCCGGCAATGAGGAATGATGGGAGTTGGAGTCCATCACTCCCATCCCGGTTTGGCACTGTTTCCCTGCCCATAGAATCCTAGAGTTGGAAAGGGTCACGTGGGTCTTTTAGTCCAACTTAGCCTAAGCTGGGGGCATCCTCTTCCCAGGTCCCTCTGGGGCAGTGTGAGGAGGAACCTCTCTTTGGGGCAGGGGGGCAGCTCAGAGACCAGGGGCGGTTGAAAATATCAGTACAGAACACAAACCATGTGCCGAATCCAAATGTTATGAAGTATAATCATGAACAGTGGTCAAGGCATACCTGCCAAGTTGCTGTCAGAGAAATAAGGGATCGGGCCGGAAATAGCAGACCGGAAGTAGCGCTGCCGCCATTTTGGAACTGGGCGGAGCATGCTCAGAAGTGACTTTTGATGCTGCTTTGCCCAGTTCCAAAATGGCCGCCGCACCAGAAGTCGCACTGCAGCCATTTTGGAACTGGGCAGAGCAGCATCAAAAGTCGCTTCTGAGCATGCTCCGCCCAGTTCCAAAATGGCCGCCGCGCCAGAAGAAACCGGGGAAAAACAAAAAAATCTGTTTTTTCAGCTAGGAACAGCTGGAAAAACGGGGATTTCCTGGGGAAAACAGGAGACTTGGCAGCTATGGGTCAAGGCAGTGTTTAACGGTATTCAAAGAACGAAATATGAATGAAACCGTGGGGTGACAGACACAAAAAGCTTTGGGAAGAAACCAATCCGACATTCATTCTATTCACAGGGCACATGGGAGCACTGAGTTATTACCTCACACTCTATTTCATCTTTTTTTTAAAAAAAAAATCCTCATAGCAACCCTGCAAGGTAGGAAAGTTAGCTTGAGAGGAAGTGACTGGTCCAAGGTCCCTTAAGTGAACCTAGACCTTAGTCAGTCCACTTCTAACCATGATACCACACCACACTGGCTCTCTGGTACGAATTCTTGGCTGAATACATTATAAAATCACAGTAGCAAATTCAAACACACATGAAATTCACATACACAGCCCATGCATACATATTTCAAACATCCACTGCAATATCTGCCTCCCAATACGTTTCCGAGCACAATTCAAAGTGTTGGTGTTGACCTTTAAAGCCCTAAACGGCCTCGGTCCAGTATACCTGAAAGAGCGTCTCCACCCCCATTGTTCTACCCGGACACTGAGGTCCAGCTCTGAGGGCCTTCTGGCGGTTCCCTCATGGCGAGAAGTGAGGTTACAGGGAACCAGGGAGAGGGCCTTCTCGCTAGTGGCACCCGCCCTGTGGAATGCCCTCCCATCAGATGTCAAAGAGATAAATAACTACCTGACATTTATAAGACATCTGAAGGCAGTCCTGTTCAGGGAAGTTTTTAATGTGTGACATTTTAATGTATTTTTAATCTTTGTTGGAAGCCGCCCAGAGTGGCTGGGGAAACCCAGCCAGATGGGTGGGGTACAAATAATAAATTATTATTATTATTATTATTATTATTATTATTATTATTATTATTATTATTTCATTGAACCGAGAAGTCCTTGCTCCCAAACTCCTCCCTGGAACATAAACAGCTGCTTTATACAGAGTTAGACCACTGGTCCATTTGACCCTATATTTCCCAGAGGTTCTAGTCACCCATGTGGTCTAAGGACGCTTCACTCTTTTGCCCCAGTAAATTAAAATTCCTCCTGATGCCTCAGGGCACAGAGAGGGTCCATGCCCCATTGAAAGTTGTACAGGAGGGAATTTTTTTTTTTGCTAGGTGTTGCTTTTCCCTTTTGGCAGTGCTGAAGCAACGAAAGAAGTGACACCCAGCAGAATTCTCTCCTGTGCCGCTCATCAAGGTAGATTAAACATCAGTCAAAGGACTGGGAACTTGTGAGCAGACTGAACCCAGATCGCGTACTCACCTGGCTTGGACGGGACAGTGTATTCTGGACAAAGTTGCAGGTTGAGAATTTCTGACACACTCTGTGAATTAAACAGGAAGTTAAAGCTTGCTTTCTGGTGCAATTTCACTCATTCAAGATATTCCACACACACACACGCCTAAAAATATTTCAGCCAACATGGCTCTTCCCAGCAATTTAGTGCAAATTTCTCCTAATTAACCCATTTATTCTATGCAACGTTGACACTTTTGGCAAACAACTTCCCTTACTATTATGCGATCTTGCATGCTATTCTCACCAATACCTTCATTTTTATGCACCCTTTATCCCTCATTTTTTTTTTGTAAACGTTGTTTGGCCAGAGGACTGCTTCGCAAAATTCAGGCGGGTGCAATTTTCGAAGGCAATAGCCACGTTTCGTTCGTGTATTGTTTTGGAAAGTGAGAAGGCGACAGATCCAGCTGAATCAAATATCTCCTCCATCCCTATCCAGAAGGAGAGCAGGAAACTAAGGCAAATGCTCCCAAACAAGAGACAGCAGTGGCCACTAACTTGGATGGCTTTAAAAGGGGACTATCAGGCTCTCCATGGCTACTAACCACAATGTCTATTTTCCACCTCTGGTGTGGGAGGCAGTATACCTCTGAATATGCTTCTGAAACATGGACCACTTATAAACACCATCTCCAACTCCCCGAAAGATTTCATCAATGGTGTCTCCGAAAAAATTTACACATCACCTGGGAGGTGGTCAAAGCAATGATTCTTCAACATCAACTTCGTTGGACTGGTCATATTGTGCGGATGCCTGATTATCGTCTTCCAAAGTAACTACTCTATTCCGAACTTTAAAATGGAAAGCGTAATGCTGGTGGTCAACAAAAGAGGTTTAGAGACTGTCTCAAGGCAAATCTTTAAAAAGTAGTATAAGCACAGACTGGGAAACACTGGCCTGCAAGCGCTCCAGTTGGAGAACACTCTTTACCAAAGGTGTTGTGGGCTTTGAAGACGCTCAAACTCAGGATCACAGAATCATAGAGTTGGAAGAGACCACAAGGGCCATCCATTCCAACCCCCTGCCAAGCAGGAAACACCATCAAAGCATTCCTGACAGATGGCTGTCAAGCCTCCGCTTAAAGACCTCCAAAGGAAGAGACTCGACCTCACTCCTTGGCAGCAAATCCCACTGTCAAACAGCTCTTACTGTCAGGAAGTTCTTCCTAATGTTTAGGTGGAATCTTCTTTCTTGTAGCTTGAATCCATTGCTCCGTGTCCGCTTCTCTGGAGCAGCAGAAAACAACCTTTCTCCCTCCTCTATATGACATCCTTTTATATATTTGAACATGGCTATCATATCACCCCTTAACCTTCTATTCTCCAGGCTAGACATACTCAGCTCCCTAAGTCGTTCCTCATAAGGCATCGTTTCCAGGCCTTTGACCATTTTGGTTGCCCTCCTCTGGACACGTTCCAGCTTGTCAGTATCCTTCTTGAACTGTGGTGCCCAGAACTGGACACAGTACTCAAGGTGAGGTCTGACCAGAGCAGAATTCAGTGGTACTATTACTTCCCTTGATCTAGATGCTATACTCCTATTGATGCAGCCCAGAATTGCATTGGCTTTTTTAGCTGCTACATCACACTGTTGACTCATGTCAAGTTTGTGGTCTACCAAGACTCCTAGATCCTTTTCACATGTACTGCTCTCAAGCCAGGTGTCTCCCATCCTGTATTTGTGCCTTTCATTTTTTTTTTTTGCCCAAGTGTAGTACTTTACATTTCTCCTTGTTAAAATTCATCTTGTTTGCTTTGGCCCAGTTGTCTAATCTGTTGAGGTCATTTTGAAGTGTGATCCTGTCCTCTGGGGTATTAGCCACCCCTCCCAATTTGGTGTCATCTGCAAACTTGCTCAGGATGCCCTCAAGCCCATCATCCAAGTCATTGATAAAGATGTTGAATAAGACTGGGCCCAAGACAGAACCCTGTGGCATCCCACTAGTCACTTCTCTCCAGGATGAAGAGGAGCCATTGATGAGCACCCTTTGGGTTCAGTCAGCCTACAAATCCACTGAATGGTAGCATTGTCTAGCCTGCAGGATGAAAGGGAAAAACGTGCTAAGAGGAAGGCACGCTTGGCAAGCCCTCACCGTGATCAACTCCTGCCCAGAAACCTAGGTCCCCACTGTGGAGGGACGTGTGGATCCAGAAGTGGCCTCCACAATCACTTACAGACTCACTGTTAAAACCGTGTTTTATGGATGACAATCTTACTCAGCTACGAGTGATCGCCAAAGAAGAAGGAGACCTCTGAATATACTTCTGCTGGGAATTGCAAGGAGGAGAGGGCTGTTGTGTTCAGGTTCTGCTTGTGGACTTCCCATCAAGGCTTCTGACTGGCCCCTGCGAGAACAGGATGCCGGACTAAATGGGCCACAGGCCTGATCCAGCCAGGATCTCTTCTTACAGCTTGTAGGCTTGCGAAGTGGAGAAACGAGTGGGGGGCGAAGAACCAACCTGCCCTAACGAATGGTGCCAACTTACGAGGCTGGTCGTCTTGAGGTCTATCGCTGGCTGGCACATGGTCTGGTTCCATATGTCCTCGGGCTTGGACTTTTGGATAATCTGCGGAGGCACCACCCAGAACTTGGCAGGGCAGGACGGGACACAGATCTGGAGAGAGGGAAAGGAAGGCAAGCACACAAAACAAACGCTGGTGATTTTTGCAGAGATTATTGATTGCTTTGATCTGACCGAATTTCCAACTGTAACGTCTGGAGTAGGGTGATGACTTTTTTACAACCTCATTTCCCTGTATCATAATTTGATGAGCTTTCATTAAAGATGAGATAAAATCTTACTTTCAAAGAGATTTGATTAAAAAAAAACCTCATACACAAAATGATTTAAAAAAATTTATTTATCAGTTTTTTTGACCATTTTTGAAGTCACTGTAAGCAGATATAAAATTGAACCCAAGCTTTAGAGTCACATATATACAACATTGTGGACCCAGGTGGCACTGTGGTTAAACCACTGAGCCTAGGGCTTGCTGATCAGAAGGTCGGCGGTTCGAATCCCTGTGACGGGGTGAGCTCCCGTTGCTCGGTCCCAGCTCCTGCCAACCTAGCAGTTCGAAAGCACGCCAAAATGCAAGTAGATAAATAGGAACCGCTACAGCGGGAAGGTAAACGGCGTTTCCGTGCGCTGCTCTGGTTTGCCAGAAGCGGCTTTGTCATGCTGGCCACATGACCTGGAAGCTATACGCCGGCTCCCTCGGCCAATAATGCGAGATGAGCGCGCAACCCCAGAGTCGGTCATGACTGGACCTAATGGTCAGGGGTCCCTTTACCTTTACCTTTTATATACAACATTATATAGGGTCATCAAACACACAAGGAAGCTTTTTTTAGCTGCAGTAACAGTATAGACGCCGCTAGAGGACAATGTTTTGCTACCTCTCCTGTAGGTTATTTTCCCAGCATGCTCGGCAGGGTCTGCTGGCTGAGTTTTGAGGTCCCCAAAAGGGGCTTTTACCTTGCGCAGGTGTGACATTTGTATACCCTATGTTGCTAAGAACACTCCCCATTGTCGAATGTGGCGTTGTGTTCAAATTTGATGCGAAATATATATAAAATTGTTAATACAATTTTATGAAATGGCAAAACGGCATACAAAAAAATAAACAACGGTTTGTGCGTGACCTTTTTAAATATTTCAATGGAATATACCTCATTTTAGTCATTAATAGGCAAAAGTTCATCCATTTGTGCTACAGGAAATAATTTTTGAGGGGAAAAAATGAAAAAGTCATCACCCTAGTCTGGAGCCTGGGAGAAGTCAAGGCACCCAGCTTCTCACTTTCTTGGTTTTGCCTTCTCTCGCAGTTAGGGTTGCCAACTTTTTGCAATGGCCCTACTCAGCACAGCACACGAGGAAAGGGTTGTGGCTCAGTGGGAAAGAGCGCATTCTGCGTGCAGAAGCCCCGGGTTCAATCCCCCGGCGGCACTAGGTAGTGCCTGGAAAGAAGGCTGATGTAATGCAATTTGAAAATGGGCAGTGGGGAGATAAAGTTGAAGGGAAGGGAAACAAAATGGACATGAGAAAGTGCTTCCTGCTACAGCCAGCTCCATCTCAGGAACCCCTCCTGAACCAGCCCACTCTTCTTACCTGCGGTGTAGGACACTGCAATCCGTTCATTGCAGCTGATATGAGGTTGAAGCTTGTGGCGCATTGCATAATGTTGAAGTAGAAAACGAAAGGTTTGCCCCTGCAAAACAGAGAGTGTGTGTGAAACAAACCCAGATTAAATAATTAGAGGGTAGGGAGGAGAGGTGAGGCTGTATCTTAGACAGGGGCAGAGTCAACCATTCAGGGGCCAAGGGCTAAGAGAAGCTTTCTTCCCAGGGCAAATGGCAGCTTAATAGATTTCAGTGAACTGACTTTTGCACAACTTCACAAAGCTTTTACAGAGTTGCGACTAAATACAGCAAACTCTGCTTATAGAGATGGGAGACATAGAGGCATACCAACAAACGAATGTGTTTGCATTAGGGGATGCCCTGAAGTAGAGGACCTTATGCATTATATCTTGCGCTGCCCCTTATATAATGAAGTAAGAGAACAAAAGGGGAAACATGAATGTTAGAAGGAAGCAAAAACGAAAAACAACAAGTTGATGAGGAAAATGAGGAGGAAGAAAATGGCGCTGCCAGACCAAGGTACATTTCTGGCCATGGATTCCAGCCTTGTGCGCTTACTAAACACGCTCCCCATGTCAATGCACCCTTCGCCATTGGTTCCCCCTTCTCTGTACCTACCGGTTTTCGCCAATTCCACAATATGCTCCAGTTGAATTCCTGGGATAAATAGCCTGCCGGGGATCACCGTACAGCCAGGCTGGTATTGAGAGGAAACAAAGAATAATGGAAGTGAGGAAAGGCGCTCGCATTTTCACAGAGGCACTGTGAGGTGGTGTTGATAAGGGGTGGACTCAAAGGCGAGACAATGACCAGTGCTATTTTTATTTTTAAAAAAGAGGTGCTGGAACTCTCCACGAACACCTCCCTTGTTCTCTTATACTGTAATGGCAATGGTGCCCCCATCTGAGAGGTGCCAGAACTGAATTCCGGTGATTTCCAGCTGGAAAAAAGCCGCGGGACATCCTATTCCATACCCTCCAACATTTCTCTGATGAAAATAGGGACATCCTAAGGAAAAGTGAGACATGGGTGGCTCTGTGGTCTAAACCACTGAGCCTACGGATTGCCGATCAGAAGGTCGGTGGTTCGAATCCCCACGATGGGGTGAGCTCCCGTTGCTCGGTCCCAGCTCCTGCCAACCTAGCAGTTTGAAAGCACGCCAGTGCAAGTAGATAAATAGGTACCGCTCCGGCGGTAAGTTAAACGGCATTTCCATACAATGCTCTGGTTCGCCAGAAGCGGCTTTGTCATGCTGGCCACATGACCCGGAAACTGTCTGCGGACAAACGCTGGCTCCCTCGGCCAGTAAAGCGAGATGAGGACCGCAACCCCAGAGTCATCCGCGACTGGACTTAACAGTCAGGGGTCCCTTTACCTTTAGCTTTAAGGAAAAGTGGGACATTCCGGGATCAAATCAGAAACCAGGACAGCTTCTCTAAATCCAGGACTGACCCTGGAAAATAGGGACACTTGGAGGGTCTGTGTCAAGAATCAATACAGTATATTCTTTCAGGTCTCAGGGCATTAGTAAAATACACAGCAAGTTTCTAGCCCATAACACTGTAGTTTTTTGTTTTTATGCTGAAGACTCTTACTATTATGGTGTCTGTAAATGGTAAAACACGTTTTTAGCACAAAGGGCAGCACTTTGCAACTTATTTACAGTACTTCCACTGGCACTGAACAGAGATTGTGCCCAAAATCAAGCATGCAAATGAAAACAACCTGAGTGTTTGATTAACTTCTGCAAGATGGTTTATGATTCTTAGGCAGGCATCCCCAAAGTGCGGCCCTCCAGATGTTTTGGCCTACAACTCCCATGATCCCTAGCTAACAGGACCAGTGGTCAGGGATGATGGGAATTGTAGTCCAAAACATCTGGAGGGCTGAAGTTTGGGGGTGCCTGTTCTTAGGTTATGTATGTGAGACAATCATAACAATAATTCACAAACAGTTGAAAATAAATAAATTATATGCCAATATCAGGGTGAAGGAAGTCAAAACCTTATGTTATTTATCTTTATGTGCTATAAATGTTTAAGTTTCGTTGGTTGTAACTTTTATTGTCATTATCTAATTTTTAATTTCTTTTTATTGCTGTATATTGGTTTTGTTTTTCTGTTTTTCTGTTGTTGTTGTTGTTGTTGTTGTTATGATGTATCAATAAAATCTATTTCTTAAAAAAATTTAAAAAGAAGAAAGAAAGAAAACCTGAGTGAATTTGGTTCGCATGTCATGTGCTAAAGCTGACAGAGCGTCCAGACAAACTCCATCTGCCTGGCGAAACAATAGCTCCCAACTTGATTCCACCTTCCATGGCCTCATCTCTGAGCCCTGTTGCTTTTAGCATCACTTACCCAGAATCCCCACCACAAAGTAGCCAGCAATGAAAACCATGAAGATAATGCAGCAGATAATGTCCGTACAGCTCCTGGAACAGAAGGACGGTGGGAAGACAGATCACGGACATGTATGAATAAATAAATAGCAGAAATGGGGATGGAGGAGTCTGCTCGGATCCCAAAAACCCTAGGCTCAGCCTTCAGCAGCCTGGTACCCTCCAGATGTTCTGGACTACAACTCCTATGAGCCCCAGCCAGCTTGATGGGAGTTGTAGTCTAGGACATCTGGAGAACGCCTGGGTGACGAAGGAAGCCGCCTGAATTAGACAGCTTAAATTCCTCTGAAGGCCCAACCATGGAAGAAATAATTAATACGAGGGAAGAATTACTCTAAACAGGCAGAAAATGTGCTGTGCGGTGAAGTTTTCTGTAGGGCTTGGGAAGAAGGCGCCAGGCCTCTGACAGGATGCGGGAAGAAGAAGAAGAAGAAGAAGAAAGAAGAAAGAAGGAAGAAGAAGAAGAAGAAGAAGAAGAAGAAGAAGAAGAAGAAGAAGAAGAAGAAGAAGAAGAAGAAGAAGAAGAGGAGGAGGAGGAGGAGGAGGAGGAGGAGGAGGAGGAGGAGGAGGAGAGTTTGGATTTGATATCCCACTTTATCACTACCCTGAAGGAGTCTCAAAACAGCTCACATTCTCCTTTCCCTTCCTCCCCCACAACAAACACTCTGTGAGGTGAGTGAGGCTGAGAGACTTCAGAGAAGTGTGACTAGCCCAAGGTCACCCAGCAGCTGCATGTGGAGGAGCGGAGACGCGAACCCGGTTCCCCAGATTACGAGTCTACCACTCTTAACCACTACACCACACTGGCTCTCAATGGGAGCCCTCCTGCCTCCTACCCTTGGGAAAGTGCCGGGAGGGCTCTCGGACCCCGTCAGAGCATCCTGCCTCCCTCCCTAAGCCAGACAGAAGCCTCTTGTGCTTTGGGAAGGAGGAGCCAGGGGAACATTTAGGGGACTAGTCTAGTCCCCCTATTCCACTGACCGCACACTACTTGGCTAGATTTTCTTCACATAACTGAGTCATCACTAGGGATATTGGAGAATATAGGAGATGGGGAGCCGAAATTGCCACTGTTCCCATATCCGGAATGTGAATCAACCCACAGAATGCGACCAGAATTTGCTCTCCTTTATTTTATTTTCATTTATTTATTGCATTAATATCTTACCTTTCCCTCCAAGGAACTCAATGCAGCATACAGTCATACCTTGGTTCTCGAACGGAATCTGTTCCGGAAGTCCGTCCGACTTCCGAAAACGTTCAAAAACCAAGGCGCGGCTTCCGATTGGCTGCAGGAGCTTCCTGCACTCAAGCGGAAGCTGCGGAAGCCACGCCAGACGTTTGGCTTCCAAAAACCATTTGCAAACCAGAACACTCATTACCGGGTTTGCGGCGTTCGAGTCTCAAGGCGATCGACAACCAAGGTACGGCTGCACACAGTTCTCACCTTCCTTATTTAATCCCACAGGGTTTGAATTCCCGCACAGCTGTGAAGCTCACTGGGTGACCTTGGGCCAGTCGGAACCTCTCAGCCGTTATAACCTACCTCACAGGGTTGTTGTGAGGGAAAAAATGAGGAAGGGGAGAAGCACGAACGAGCCCCTCGGAGGAAAAGGCGGGATATAAACGCAATCAAATAAATGAATGGGAAATTTTTCAGTTTTATTCACACTTTGCCCTAATGTGTGTGTGTGTGTGTGTGTGTGTGTGTGTGTGTGTGTTTTAATAAACATTGATTGAAGAACAGCATCATAACATTTGGGTCAGTGAGAACTGAAAAATGGCTGCGTTTCAGTTCCCGTATTGTTTCAGAAAGGGTCAGTTGGATAGACCTAACTGCAAATGGAAAATGAATAATAATAACAATAAATCCCATATTCCTAGTCTGGGATGATGGTAGCTATCATCCGGCGACATCTGAAGGGCTACAGGTTCCCTGCAGTTGGAACCTAAGCCTGCCCATTCTCCTCTTAGGCCACCTTGCCTCCCAACCGCTTTCAAAGACACCACACAAGTATTCTAGATTGCAGCCAATTCGCCTGTCCATGCGCAAAATGTTTCTTACCTATTTTTGATGGGGCCGTGGAAACTCGGGTCATGTTTCAACTTTTGCTCTGGTAAGAGAGAGAGATGGGGGTGGGTGGGTAAATCAAGGACAGGAGGAAATATCTACTATGTCACAGCAAGAAATTTGGAGGCTATGGAATCATAGAATTGTAGAGCTGGAAGGGACTCCCAGCCTAAAGTATAGCATTGTAAGAAACATTTATGCATTTATTTCTCATCTCTCTCAGAGGAGATGAGAAATAAATGCATAATTGTAGCAGAGCGTTCCCTGGGAAGAGGGATTGTTAAACCACTCTGGGAATTGGAGCTCTGTGAGGGTTCTCCTAATAGCACCAGAAGAAAACTACAGTTCCCAAGTTTTTTGGGTGGGGGGGTGGGGGGAACCAAGTCTGTAACAGGGATATCGTTGCACTTTAAATGTATAGTCCAGGCATGTCCAACAGGTAGATTGTGATCCACCGGTAGATCACTAGACATCTGCAGTAGATCACTGCAGTAGATCATTGGCTCCCCCCAAAGAAGCTGAATAACTGTGGCTCCCCTTAAAAAAGCTCAAAATTTTACCTCCTCCCTGAAAAAACTCAACAACTTTGGCCCAACCCCCCCCCCAAAAAAATGGGCTTTCCTCCTTCCTAAAAAAAAGCTCAACAACTTTTGACCTGAACCCCTATCACTGTCAGTTTTTAACTCTGTGAGTAGATCGCAGTCTCTTGGGAGTTGGCCACCGCTGATCTAGTCCATCCCCCTGCAATGAAGGAATCTTTTTGCCCAACATGGGTCTTGAACCCACATCCCTGAGATCGAGGGCCTCATGCTCTACCAACAGAGCCATCCATGGGTTTATACCGGTAGGTTTTACTGTTCGGACCCAGAGCCACCGCAGAGCCTTTGGAGCAACTTTATTTCCCCTCACCAAATCAGATATAGAAAAGTATTTCTCAAAAGGTATGAATCCCAACCAGCAGTGCTTTATTCATTGACAGCCTGCCCTGACCAGGGCTGGAGGCAGCATAAAAACACAGCAAGGCAGCCCTAGAGCAGCTTGCCATTCTACAACAAGAGCAGAACTTTAGCAGGCAGTCTGGCTGCACGTAAACTGGGAAACTGGCTCCCTCCTCCGAGGAGAAACTAGCCAAGTTGCCGCAAGCAGAAGGTGGATGTTTTTTGTTCAAGCCAAGGAGCTGCCACTGCCTGGCTGCTGTCCTGCCATAAGCCTCCTGGGCCAGCGGCCAGCCTGTTATGTGGTGCAATTGTTGTTGTTTAGTCATTTAGTCATGTCCGACTCTTCGTGACCCCATGGACCAGAGCACGCCAGGCACTCCTGTCTTGCACTGCCTCCCACAGTTTGGTCAAACTCATGTTTGTAGCTTCGAAAACACTGTCCAACCATCTCGTCTTCTGTTGTCCCTTTCTCCTTGTGCCCTCTATTGTCGGCAAGGTGATGTCTCTGCGTTTTAAGATGCTGACTAGGTTTGTCATTGCTTTTCTCCCAAGAAGCAGGCGTCTTTTAATTTCGTGACTGCTGTCACCATTTGCAGTGAACAAGGAGCCCAATAAAGTAAAATCTCTCACTACCTCCATTTCTTCCCCTTCTATTTGCCAGGAGGTGATGGGACCAGTGGCCATGATCTTGGTTTATTTTATGTTGAGCTTCAGACCATATTTTGCGCTCTCTCCTTTCACCCTCATTAAAAGGTTCTTTAATTCCTCCTCACTTTCTGCCATCAAGGTTGTGTCATCTGCCTATCTGAGGCTGTTGATATTCCTTCCGGCAATCTTAATTCCGGTTTGGTATTCATCTAGTCCAGCCTTTTGCAGGATTAATTCTGCATATGTTAAATAAGCAGGGAAACAATATACAACCTTGTCGTACTCCTTTCCCAATTTTGAACCAATCAGTTGTTCCATATCGTTCTAACTGTTACTTCTTGTCCCACATGGAGATTTCTCAGGAGACAGATGAGGTGATCAGGCACTCCCATTTCTTTAAGAACTTGCCATAGTTTGCTGTGGTCGACACAGTCAAAGGCTTTTGCATAGTCAATGAAGCAGAAGTGGACGTTTTTCTGGAACTCTCTAGCTTTCTCCATAATCCAGCACATGTTTGCTATTTGGTCTCTGGTTCCTCTGCCCCTTCGAAATCCAGCTTGCACTTCTGGGAGTTCTCGGTCCACATACTGCCTAAGCCTGCCTTGTAGAATTTTAAGCATAACCTTGCTAGCGTGTGAAATGAGCGCAATTGTGCGGTAGTTGCAATTGTGCGGTAGTTGCGGTGCAATAGGATGCAACAAAGACTGGTTGGTAAGCAACCACAGCCTTCCCTGAATGTCTAGAGTCGCTTGTGGTTGTACAACCCAGGCAACTCGAGAAGCGTCTTATCCAGATTATATACTTGCCTTATTTCCTCCAGTGTCAAATTGCCATGCAAACATGGCCCGATGGAAGGATTGCTTCCTTCCCCCTCACTGGGAACGTGATCTTTTTATTAATGCCCCTGGCCTTAGGGGAAGAGCATCTCCCATCCTTGCATGATCATTTGGCTGCTGGACAAAGCTAGCACCTTCCTGAGCCGATACTCAGGCCACCTCTGGTCCGTTTTCCTATTTGTAATCCTCAAATCCAGGGCTAGTCAACATGGTATCCTCTATGATGTTGGGACTGTCCACTCCCGGCAGCTGCAGCCAAGATAGCCAGGACCCTGAGGAGTTGTAGTCCATTGTCATCAAAAGGGCATCCTGTTGGCTACCTGTGCTCTAATTTCTTTAAGACATCCTTTCAGGACTTCCCTACTGTAAGCATCTTTTGTCATCAGCCTAGTCTTTGTGTAGGAATCTAGATGGTGGTGTATTTATTTATTTTCATTTCTTATTTTTTTAAAAAATGTATTCTGTGATCTCATTTCATTTTTTTGTGTTGTGAACTGCCCTGGGATCTTTGGATGAGGGGTGGTCTACTAATGTAATAAATAAATAATACTAATAAAATCTAGTTACAGGTAGGTAGCCGTGTTGGTCTGTCATAGTCGAAACAAAATATAAAAAAAATCCTTCCAGTAGCACCTTAGAGACCAGCTAAGTTTGTCATTGGTATGAGCTTTTGTGTGCATGCACACTTCTTCAGATACACTGAAACAGAAGTCAACAGCTCCTTATATATAGTGAGAGGGTGGGGAAGGGTATTACTCAGAAGGGTGGTGGGAATGGGCGATTGGCTGATAGGAGTGGTAAACCTGTAGATGACTGTTAACGACTGCAGTTGGTCTTACAGGAAAAAGCAAGGGGCAAGATGGCTAAAGATTTCAGCAACTTCTCTTTCCAGTCTATTTCTGAAATTCTTTTGTAATAAGACAGCTACTTTGAGATCTTGTATAGAATGTCCTGGGAGACTGAAGTGTTCTCCTACTGGTTTCAATCACCCATTCCCACCACCCTTCTGACTAATACCCTTCCCCACCCTCTCACTAAATATAAGGGTCTGGTGACTTCTGTTTCAGTGTCTCTGAAGAAGTGTGCATGCACACAAAAGCTCATACCAATGACAAACTTAGTTGGTCTCTAAGGTGCTCCTGGAAAGAATAAAATCCACCTCCCTCCCCAACCGTTCAAGGAACCCCTCAGTTTCCATAAGGCTTCTGGGCACAGAGAATCTCACAATGGATCCCCACCTCTAATCTGCGGACAAGTATTGTCACAGCCACGCCAAACCTCACTGGAACGATCTAGGAGCCTATAGGAAACTCAAGCAGGAGCCTAGCACAAGAGCAGGCATCCCCAAACCTCGACCCTCCAGATGTTTTGGACTACAATTCCCATCATCCCTGACCACTGGTCCTGTTAGCTAGGGATCATGGGAGTTGTAGGCCAAAACATCTGGAGGGCCGCAGTTTGGGGATGCCTGCACAAGAGCATTCTCCCTGCCCGAGGTTTCCAGCAACTGGTGTTCAGAGACATTACTGCCTCCGACTGTGGAGGCAGAGAAAAGCCTTCATGGCTATTAGTCATTGACAGCCGAATCATCCGAGAAAGACCCAGGGCCTGGAATTGTCTAGTTTCCTAAACAGATCGAGCAGAATTTGGGGCACGCCTGTCACTTGGAGGAGTTCAATGGCACTGCGGATAGCGAAGCTATTAGACTCAATTACCAAGAGATAAGTGAGGGAGAGCTGTAAAACTCAAACCAGGAAATAGCCACTGTAACCCAAACCACGGAGGGGATCAGGTGCAAGAAAAGACTCTAGCAGCAGCTGGTGTGGAATACAAAATATCACTGAAAACAAGCTTCTTCCCCAGAATGACATCGCCCCCAGGTATCGGCAGAGCACATGGGGTCTTTTGCATATAGCACACACACCTGGGCATTTTCATGTTGGCACTGTGCCAAACCTGGAAGCTGATACCCACGAGCAAACGTTCAATGCCCCATCGCATCTTGCCATCCATGAACCACCTGCTGCCAGTAGTGTTCCCTTAGCCTCTCTGCAGCTTAAGAAAAGGACGACTCCCTGGGGTGGGCTCTCAATAGGTGCGGAGTCATATTCATTTATTTTAACTATAATAATGATGATGGTGATGATGATGGTGGTGATTTATTATTTATACCCCACCCATCTGGCTGGGTTTCCCCAGCCACCCTGGGCAGCTTCCAACAGAAAAATGAAATAAAATAATCTATTAAACATTAAAAGCCTCCCTAAACAGGGCTGCCTTCAGATGTCTTCTAAAAATCTGGTAGCTGTTTTTCTCTTTGACATCTGATGGGAGGGCATTCCACAGGGCAGGCGCCACCACCGAGAAGGCCCTCTGCCTGTTTCCCTGCAACTTGGCTTCTTGCAACAAGGGAACCACCAGAAGGCCCTCGGCGCTGGACCTCAGTGTCCATGCAGAATGATGGGGTGGAGACGCTCCTTCAGGTATACTGGACCGAGGCCGTTTAGGGCTTTAAAGGTCAGCACTAACACTTTGAACTGTGCTCAGAAACGTGCTGGGAGCCTATGTAGATCTTTCAAGACCGGTGTTATATGGTCTCGGCGGCTGCTCCCAGTCACCAGTCTAGCTGCCGCATTCTGGATTAGTTGTAGTTTCCGGGTCACCTTCAAAGGTAGCCCCACGTAGAGAGCATTGCAGTAGTCCAAGCGAGAGATAACTAGAGCATGCACCACTCTGGCGAGGCAGTCTGCAGGCAGGTGGGGTCTCAGCCTGTGTACCAGATGGAGCTGATAGACAGCTGCTCTGGACACAGAATTGACCTGCACCTCCATGGACAGCTGTGAGTCCAAAATGACTCCCAGGTTGTGCACCTGGTCCTTCAGGGGCACAGTTACCCCATTCAGAACCAGGGAATCCTCCACACCTGCCCGCCTCCTGTCCCCCACAGACAGTACTTTTGTCTTGTCAGGATTCAACCTCAATCTGTTAGCCGCCATCCATCTGGTTTGCTAATACACTTTTCAGGGTGCGTAGCCCTCCCTAAGACGGATCACAACACATAAAAACATCACCGATAAATAAAAAAATCTCCAACATCGAAACCATCAGCTAAGGAAACGTTGAAACGTGGAAAGCTGCCTTATACCGAGTCAGACCATTGCTCAGTATCGCCTGCACTGGCCGGCAGCAGCTCTCCAGGGTTCCAGGTGCCGAGGTTTTCTCCAGCCATAGCTGGAGACGCCAGGGATCAAAACAAGGGCCTCCCCACATGCAACAATAAAATAAAATAAATAAATGCCATGGAAAGCCTTGCATGAGATTCTCAATTCAGTCTTCTCAGTTATATCTCCTATTAAGAGATTCACAGCTACGCTTTGGATGAAGGGACATGTCTAGGCAGCCTTTGGGTAATTTCCCATTAGCAATTAATTAATTAATTAATTAATTAAATAATAATAATAATAATTCATTACTTATACCTCGCCCATCTGGTCGGGCCTCCCCAGCCACTCTGGGCAGCTCCCAACATAATAAAAACACAATAAAAACTTCACTAAGCAGGGCTGCCTTCTGATGTCTTCTAAAAGCCAGATAGTTGTTTATTTCCTTGACATCTGATGGGAGGGCGTTCCACAGGGTGGGTGCCACTACCGAGAAGGCCCTCTGCCTTGTTTCCTGTAACCTCACTTCTCACAGGGAGGGACCCACCAGAAGGCCCTCGGAGTTGGACCTCAGTGTCCGGGCAGAACGATGGGGGTGGAGATGCTCCTTCAAGTATACTGGACCGAGGCCGTTTAGGGCTTTAAAGGTCAGCACCAATGCTTTTAAATGTGCTCGGAAATGTACTGGGAGCCAATGTAGGTCTTTCAGGACCGGTGTTTTGTTAGAGCTTGCTCTGCATCCAGGTCACTCCCACTACTAGGTTTTGAAGCAGAGTACAGTCATACACGAAGAGTCGGACACGACTAAACGACTAAACAACAACAACACAGTCATACATCGGGTTGAGTATGCTGCGGGTTGAGTACTTTCGGGTTGTGTACTCGGCGGTCCCGGAAATGTTTACTTCCGTGTTCCGCCGCGTGCTCATGCAAAGCATTCTGCGCGCTTCGTGCATGCGCTAAAGCGCTCTATCAGCGCTTCGCGTATGCGCTAAAGCGCAGCTTGGGGTGAATACTTTTTGGGGTGCAAATGGCACCCCGGAACAGATTGAGTACTCAACCCGAGGTACCACTGTACACACACACGCAAGTTGCAATCTGTAGTAATGCTTTGCAAAGAGGTAAAGGGCTCCTTCCCTCATGGTAAACACAGAAGCGGGGAGGATCTCTTCACAGAAAGCGCATAAGGGAAACAGTTGCCTCCACTCAGGAGACATAGAAGGAGACCCCACAAATCTCTCTCAAGGAGCCGTTCTGTGGCATACCCTCCAACACTTTGAAGCCAAAATCTGGGACTCCACCTTCCCAGACGCCACCTTCCCATGTTGTTGTTGTTTTAAACACAAGATAAACAAAGAGTCAATTCCAGCTTGCACGGTGTGATTTACTGCAGGCTTCCTTCTGACCCCCACCCCATGCTGACTTTAAGGGCAGCCCCACATGGAGCATCTTGTAGTAGTCAATTCAGGCAGTATCGGGTTGTAAGCCCCACCGATTCAAGGCCTCCCCCCCCCAAGACTTGACCACAGGATGCAATCCCTTACCCTTTGACCTGCAATTGCCCCGCGCAACTCCAGCACACTGCATTTACCATACAGAGGAGGAATAAATCATAGTAATTACAGTGCGGCAAGAGGAATGCTATGGGCGGTCATTAGTTTGCTGTTGACTGCAAGTGCATAAAATAAATGGGTACAGCAGGGCAATGAGCGTTCCAGGCCTTCCCTAGAGAGGAAGGCTTTCCCTCTGCAGGCTGCTCAGCATGGGAAACGTAACACTCAGATTTCTAGTCCCACAAGTTTGTTCTCAGAGACGCAGCCTGCACCAGGCTGCTCGGCAGTTCAAGGGCCAAAACCTGGTCCAGTGGATAGATGAAGCCTGGCTCAGGGAGGTCAATGGATAGAAAAGCATTAAATAACTAAGTGTGGCGACACCAAGCGGAAATGATGGTGTTGTTGTTGTTGTTGTTTAGTTCTTTAGTTGTGTCCGACTCTTCGTGACCCCATGGACCAGAGCACGCCAGGCACTCCTGTCTTCCACTGCCTCCCGCAGTTTGGTCAAACTCATGTTCGTAGCTTCGAGAACACTGTCCAACCATCTCATCTTCTGTCTCCCCTTCACCTTGTGCCCTCAATCTTTCCCAACATCAGGGTCTTTTCCAGGGAGTCTTCTCTTCTCATGAGGTGGCCAAAGTATTGAAGCCTCAGCTTCACGATCTGTCCTTCCAGTGAGCACTCAGGGCTGATTTCCTTCAGAATGAATAGGTTTGATCTTCTTGTAGTCCATGGGACTCTCAAGAGTCTCCTCCAGCACCATAATTCAAAAGCATCAATTCTTCGGCGATCAGCCTTCTTTATGGTCCAGCTCTCACTTCCATACATCACTACTGGGAAAACCAGAGCTTTAACTATACGGACCTTTGGGCAAGGTGATATCTCTGCTTCTTAAGATGCTGTCTAGGTTTGTCATTGCTTTTCTCCCAAGAAGCAGGCATCTTTTAATTTCGTGACTGCTGTCACCATCTGCAATGATTATGGAACCCAAGAAAGTAAAATCTCTCACTGCCTCCATTTCCTTCCCTTCTATTTGCCAGGAGGTGGTAGGACCAGTGGCCATGATCTTAGTTTTTTTGGATGTTGAGCTAGTACACCTTTAAAAAGGCTTGGGTTTCCTCATACCAAACCACTCTGGCCATGCATCTGACTGGCTATGTTTCCCCATAAGAACCACAAAAGCAACTATCCAATATCCTTCCTGCTTGCTTCTGTATTTATTTAAGTACAACATTTGCTTAGGGTGTCTCCAAAGATTCAGGTATTTTGCAGGAGTGAGCCAAGCGCATACAGGAGGTTTAAGTTAGTGCATTTAAAGTACTCTATCCCCCTAGTGAAACAAATCCCCCCCAAAAAGTAGACTTTTTGCAGTTTGGAACATGGCAGGGAAATCCACTCTGAAGTGTGGAACAGGTGAATGAGTAACGAAGAGATGCATGACTGCTCCTTGCCATACACTGGTAACCGCCCTGTGAACAAACTGGAACGAATGCTTAACAAAGGCTGTGCATCATTGAGGCACTGCATAAACTTTGTGCAAGCAAATCAGGATGAATGCTAAATAAATGAATCGTCATCAGGAGGAGGAGACCGTCTTGAAGCTCCCCGTTCACTGATGGCGATGTGGCAGGTGCAAATCGCCATGTTACCCCAGTGTGTTTTGTGTTTGGGTTGCAAGAAAGGTGAAGTTACTCTATTTTTAATGGGCGATATTTTATTCTGATCAAAATAAAAAAATCCTTCCAGTAGCCCCTTAGAGACCAACTAAGTTTGTCATAGGTATGAGCTTTCGTGTGCATGCACACTTCTTCAGATACACTGAAACAGAAGTCACCAGACCCTTATGTATAGTCAGAGGGTGGGGAGGGGTATTACTCAGAAGGGCGGTGGGAATGGGTGATTGGCTGATAGGAGTGGTAAACCTGTAGATGACTGTTAACAACGGTTAACGACTGCAATTGGTCTTGCAGGAAAAAGCAAGGGCTGAGGTGCTAAAGAAAGCTTTATCATGTATAATGATATAAGAATCCAGTGTCCTTATTCAGACCAGGTCTCTCCATGGTTTTAAGCTTGGTAATGAGTTGCAATTCAGCAACTTCTCTTTCCAGTCTGTTTCTGAAAATTTTCTGTAATAAAACAGCTGCTTTGAGTCTTGTATAGAATGTCCTGGGAGATTGAAGTGTTCTCCTACTGGTTTCTCTGTCTTGTGATTCCTGATGTCAGATTTATGTCCATTTATCCTTTGGCGTTTGGCCTGTTTGTCCAATATAGAGAGTTGAAGGGCACCGTTGGCATTTGATGGCATACGCAATGTTAGAAGATGAGCAATTAAATAGTCCTGAGATGGTATGTTTGATGCTGTTGCGGCCAGTGATGGTGTTGTCCGGGTGTATGTAGCAGCAAAGTTGGCATCTGGGTTTATTGCAGACAATCACCCATTCCCACCACCCTTCTGAGTAATACCCCTCCCCACCCTCTGACTATACATAAGGGTCTGGTGACTTCTGTTTCAGTGTATCTGAAGAAGTGTGCATGCACACGAAAGCTCATACCAATGACAAACTTAGTTGGTCTATAAGGTATAAGGATTTTTTAATTTTGTTTTGACTGCATCAGACCAACATGGCTACCTACCTGTATTTTATTCTGAGGCATTCTGTTCCCAGAGGTGCACAGATCCACAGCTATAAAATTAAATTCTAAATAACATGGGGCATAATAAAGAAAAAGGTACCTCTGAGCCCGTGCAGAGTCTCTACTTCATCTCACTGAGAGATCACAGCACATCATCACATTTCAGGTTTTCAGAATGGGGGGGGGAGGGAGAAATTTCTCTCAAGATAAGTACTCAGGTGCCACCTGGTGAAGTTGTTTGTCAGTAGATTTGAGGAGGACATAAAATAAGGGTGGTGTTGTTTTTTCCACACAGTGCACAAATTCCTATGGAACTCACTGCCACAAGATGTGGCAATGGCAACTTTTGGCAACTTAACCCCTATCAATAAAGCTCCAGAGAGAAGCTGGAGAAACTACCATCTACAGAAACACTGGAACTCCCTGCCTTTTGACATATGGCGGGCAGCTTCACTGTACGCTTTTCGGTACCTGCTGAAAACAACTTAGCCCATATATTATTATTTTATTATCATTTTTATTCGCTGTTTTTTTAAAAATTTAATTTGTATACTGTCCTTCATCTGAAGGTCTCAGTGTGGTTGGTCCGCAACAGAAAAATTCAACATGAGAATCCAAAATACATAATAAAACAAAAACAAACCATGTTGACATGTTTTAATCTCTTTTTTGTTCATTGCTGGTTTTAATTGTTCTTCAAATGTTGTTTTCAACTGCTTTTAGTTGATAATGTCAATATTTCTTGTAAACTAACCGGAGGTATTTGTTACGATCTAGCATGTATATACATGTAGTTAAATAAAACAAAAATCAAAGCTAGCTTATCTCCTGCTTCCATTCAAAGAGAGTTTTGTTCCATGCAGAAGGAAACTGCCCTTTCCATAATAACCTTGACTGAATTTATAGTCTGCCAGGGTAAGGCTGCTTCATTTCCTTGTCTTGGTCTGGACCGAGGTGAGCAAATATCCGCCTTATTCTCCTTTTAGATTTTGTTCAGCTATACACCCTCCTGGATAAACACTCCAGGCTTTTGCCTTAGGACCACTGCCTGCCCCAACACCCCCCACAAGATCCAAGATACCCCCCATGAGTCATCTAGTCCAACCCCCTGCAATGCAGGAATCTTTTGCCCAGCGCAGGGCTCGAACCCACAACCCTGAGATTAAGAATCTCATTCTCTGCCGAAGGAAAGGTTTAAAGACCCATAAAGTTACTTTACAGGATGAGTAAAACACTTTGCAGGGAAAGTGCAAAATAACCTTTGGTTGGATGTAACCCTAACCCTAACCTCCACCACAAACCTATCAGGATAGATTGATAATAATAATAATAATAATAATAATAATAATAATAATAATAATAATTTATTTATACCCCGCCCATCCGGCTGGGTTTCCACAGCCACTCTGGGCTGCTTACAACAGAAAAATGAAATAAAATAATTAAACATTAAAAGCCTCCCTAAACAGCGCTGCCTTCAGATGCTCAGCAAACAGGTCTTTTGGAAGTTCCCCAAAATAGGGAAGTCACATAAGGAGGGAGGTATGCTAGCATTCTGCCCCATGCCTCCTCCCCCCCCATGCCTCTTGGCCTATTCCCTGACTAAAAAAATGATGTGATGCGTGATGCGTTCAAAATTACTCTCCTGTTTATCTGAAGAAGTGTGCATGCACACGAAAGCTCATACCAATGACAAACTTAGTTGGTCTCTAAGGTGCTACTGGAAGGAATTTTTTTATTTGGTTTCTCCTGTTTATTGTTTGCTTGCTTACATTCAGAGTGAGCTGTCCACTTTCTCACTTCCTGGTTTCCTCCTTCCAAGTGACAACGGAAAGACCTTCCAAACAGAGCCTGCCTGCATTTCTCCACCAAAATATTAGAAACTATTTGGGGGGGGGGTGTTTGCCAAGAAGCGCCTAAAATCATTATTCATAGGAATGTTATGGCTCTACAGTACTGCCCTCACACTATAAATTCCAAGGCTGGTTTCTAGGAAGGGAAGCTATGATAGAGGCATTTGTGGAATCAGGATCAGGAAGGAGCCTGAAGTGTGTAACTTCAGCTCGCAATATTGTGTAAGTGTTTTACAGCCAGTAACCACGCAACTGGTGTTAAACGTTAAACGTTTATTATGCCTTGAAACAAGTTATTACGTAGACTGTTGATTTCCTGGAGTAGCTGTTTATTTGCTAACTTTATATACACAGCCTGACACTCTACTCTCTTTCATTAACAGAAGGCGACTCAAAAAGAGATATAATGTTAAAATAATGAACATTATTGTAATTGAGAACAGTGGGAATGCGGGTGGCACTGTGGGTTAAACCACAGAGCCTAGGGCTTGCCAATCAGAAGGTCGGGGGTTCGAATCCCTGCGACGGGGTGAGCTCCCGTTGCTCGGTCCCTGCTCCTGCCAACCTAGCAGTTTGAAAGCACGTCAAAGTGCAAGTAGATAAATAGGTACCGCTCCGGAGTGAAGGTAAACGCCGTTTCCGTGCCCTGCTCTGGTTTGCCAGAAGTGGCTTTGTCATGCTGGCCACATGACCTGGAAGCTGTACAGGCTGGCTCCCTCGGCCAACAAAGTGAGATGAGCACCGCAACCCCAGAGTCATCCGCGACTGGACCTAATGGTCAGGGGTCCCTTTACCTTCACCTTTAATTGAGTACAGCAGGCTGGGCTCAGTCTGTTGTCATGCTGTTAAGCAAGACAGAGGGGATTATTGAGTCTTGGGTATGAACCTTCCCAAAAAGAAATGGTATTAAGATGAAGAAGGCATGATGTTGGGAACTTAAAATTGTAAAAAAAAATATGGATATTTCAGATATCACAGACAGGTGGAGCCAGTGTGGTTTGTTGGTTAGAGTGCTGAACTAGGACCTGGAAGACTGGGGTTCAAATCAGTCATGAAGCTCACTGGACGACTGTGGGCCACTCACCAATTCTCAGCCTTAACCACTTTGCAGGGTCATTGTGAAAACAGAATAAGGAGGTGGGAATCACCTTCAGCCTCTTGGATGAAAGGCGGGATATAAAAATAACGATAAAATTACAGGTTGACAAGTGGGTTTTGTTTTTGTTTTTTTAAATGGATTTCTCCCAAGAATGGCAAGCCTGGAGAAAACACAGCCGACCTATCGATGACAATAATGTCAAGTGGTCAACTGTGGAAAACTTGCAAGCAGGAGGAGCGCCCAGCTGGAAGCACCCAAAGGTTTTCAGAAGTGGAATGATTTCCAGCAAGCAGCCTGTTGCAGCAGGACAAACAAAGTGTCTTGTGGCATCTTAAAGGTCAGCCACTGTTGCTGTGGCATCAGCTTTCATGTCCACCTGATGCAAGAAGCACAACCTTAAATGTTGTAAACACTATACTGTACATTCAAAGCAGTATCAAACCACTTTAAACTGTCACACCTCTCCGCCAAAGAATCCTGGAAGCTATAGTTTGTTAAGTGTGCCGAGAGTTGTAGCTTCAAGAACACTGTCCAGCCATCTCGTCCTCTGTCGTCCCCTTCTCCTTGTGCCCTCAAACTTTCCCAACATCAGGGTCTTTTCCAGGGAGTTTTCTCTTCTCATGAGGTGGCCAAAGTATTGGAGCCTCAGCTTCACGATCTGTCCGTCCAGTGAGCACTCAGGGCTGATTTCCTTCAGAATGGATAAGTTTGATCTTCTTGCAGTCCATGGGACTCTCAAGAGTCTCCTCCAGCACCATAATTCAAAAGCATCAATTCTTCGGCGATCAGCCTTCTTTATGGTCCAGCTCTCACTTCCATACATCACTACTGGGAAAACCAGAGCTTTAACTATACGGACCTTTGTTGGCAAGGTGATGTCTCCTAACAAACATGAGTTTGACCAAACTGCGGGAGGCAGTGGAAGACAGGAGTGCCTGGTGTGCTATGGTCCATGGGGTCACGAAGAGTCGGACACGACTAAACAACTAAACAACAAAATTGCTCTCCCAGAGTTTCCTGGGAAGAGGGATTTGGCTGTTAAAACCACTTGGGGAAAACTGCAGTTTTGTGAGGGGAGTAGGGGTCCCCTAACAACTCTCAGCAGCCTGAATAAGTGAGAGCGCAAAATAAGGCTGTTTTAAAAGTGGGGTGATACTGCTTCAAATGTTCAATGCAGACTGGGCCTCTGACCTCACAATTTACGACTGCTTGCAAACATGTGCCTATACGCCAACCAATGATGGTTTAAACTTAACACATCTGATGAACCAAACTCTATCCCACAAAACCTATGCCCTAATGGCGTTTGTTCATATCTAAGATGCCACAAGACGCACAGTTGAAAGGTAGACCGGCCATGTTTGCAAGAGCTGCAATGGATTGTTGAATTCATAATTCTAAATTTTACCAAGAGTCCCTGCTGTATCTGGCCAAAGGCCCATCTACTCCAGCATCCTGTCATTTCTTTCCTTTTAATTATCATGTTAGGCTTTCTTTTCTTTTCTTTTTTACTAGCCCTCTACAAAAGTTTAAGTGCAGTATACAATAAGCAAAAAGGGCTTCCTGGTGGTGCTAGCCGTATTTCTCCCTTGCAGACAGCAGAGGGCGCATTTCCCTTCTTATATAGAACCAAACAGGGAGAGTAAATTGTGACTGTCCCTTAACTATCTCCATGGTAGTGAAAGTTTGTGCAGCGGGTAAGAGAGGGAGCTACAAATTGGGAAGAGCCCGTCCTGCAGTTAAAATCTTACCTCTTGCTACGAAGTCAAGGCCTTTGGCAAGTCACCCCCTCTCTGGGTCTCAGCTTCCCACCTGAAACACTAGCCTCCCTTGCAAGGTTGTTGTAGGTGTCACAAGAGAACCACCAAGACGGCATTCTGTTGAGTGTTCTCTAAAGCACTATAAAATGCTACTTATTTTTTTAGCTGCTTGGTTCTTGGGAGCCAGACTCCTGGTCAACCTAAGTCCAGAGCTGTCTGTTCTGGCTGGGGGGGGGGGGGGAGAGAGAGAGTCACTCTCTGGGGTTTCATATCCTGGCTATTCCGTTCTTTCAGCTGAAGGTATCAGGGACTGAGACAGAGACCCTCTTGCAGGAAAAGCATGTCTTCTGCGCCTTCACAACACTGCTAAAGGCTACATTCGTGTTTCCCAGACTTTGGTCTCCAGTTGTTTTTGGACTACAGTTCCCACCATCCCTGACCGCTGGTCCTGCTAGCTGGGGATGATGGGAGTTGTAGTCCAAAAACAGCTGGAGGGCCAAGTTTGGCAAAACTTTACTCCATCAGGTAGCCCAGGGTTTCTCAGAGTGTTTTAATCCATTTTCTTTTTCCACACACCCACCCACTCCCGTTTAGAAGCAGAACCAAGTTTAAATGTCCCCAAAGCTGGAGGACGTTTATCTGAGCTGAGCACATCACCCTTCGCCTGTGCTAACACGCCCCACAATCATCCCCCTCCCCTTTTGTCAAACGTTTGATTTTAAGCTCCTCGGGGCAGGGAACTTCTCAAGCGCCACTGACGGCACTATACAAATAAAATATATCAACCATGCATGCAAAAACGAGATCCGGTACTCCCTCTCCAAACATGCAAACACACATTCCTGGACCCTGGAAGCGGCTTGAGCTGATCCACGACCCAAAGAGCCCATAACAAGAAAGTGGGTTTTCCATTTCCATTTTCTCATCCTGACCAATTGAATGCATAAAATAAAACATCCACGTGAGCCCAGCTTGTTTCAGTTAACTCCCCACCAAAAATAAAAGGGCACGTGTCATTTGCTGATTTGTGTTCAAGCTTCTGAAACCCACCAAAAAAGTTTTCCTACTTTCTCTCCCTTCCCCCCCCTCCCCCACCTCAAGTGGTCCAACACATCCGGCGCGAAAGCCTCTCCCAAAATGCTGTGTTCCCCTTTCAAAGCCACCAAACTCATCATCCTCCGAAACCATTTCCTGATCTAAGGCAAATTCTCTCCCCCCCCCCCCGATCTCAGAGATTGTGGGTGAGGGGCATTTGCGTAGCCAGAGGGGCAGGGGCATGACAGCTGTCCCCCCGCCCCCGCCCTTCTTAATCAAGTAAATAAATAAAAATACTTAGGGTAAAAACTGTAAAAAGGTTTTGCCAGAATTTTCTGAGCACTTGGGGCCAAAAGAAAGTAATTTCAAACAACTGTTGTTGAGACCTTTCATTCCAACAGAGCCAGGCAGAGAGAGGATGACGACAGGTGGGGGTCCTGCCCCTCCCTAACATAAATCCTGGCTATGCCCAGGTGAAAAAAGAACAGAGAATTTGGCTTTCCATGTCCCCCTCCGCAGCACACTCCACTTTCAATCCCAACTTCCCATCCTCATCTGCCCCCCCCCCCAATCCCGCGCACTAAACCCCAGACACTCCACGCGCCCTCACACAAAGCCGATTTCCCCAGATTTAAAAGGGGCGTGGGTCTCCACTGTTTTGCCAACCACCATCACAACACCCCCGAGTCCTGAAGCTTGGAGACCGCCCCCCAATGGACTCACCAGAGGAGCTGACGGCTTGGCCCCCCATGGCCAATTGGATGACTCAGACTCCCCAGGCGCCACCTGATCCCGGGACTGTGCAAGGACGACGGAGAATGCTTCGGAAGGGAGATTCTGATCTGAAACCTGTTGCTTAGCAGTCGCCTGCCAGCCTCTCTCCTCCCGCTTTGACATCACCGCCGCCCTGCCTGGTGGTGGAGCGACACACCTGCTGGCTGCGCTCACCTGCTTCTCAGCCCGGCCACGCCCCCTGCCCGCACGGCCGAGCTCAGGCCACGCCCCCTCCCGCCAGCCGCGCTGCGCCTGCTTAACCCGCCGCGCTCCGGCCAAGAGGCTGGACACGATCTCCTCCACCCTCCCCTCCTCTCTCGTTGCTCTTCGGGACGCCCCCTCCCCGCAGCCACCCTGACTTTCAGCCTCATTCCACGTGCTCCGAAGTTTTCCCGAAGAGAAAAAAAACAACTCGGAACCACAACATTGGGGATCCTCCCCCCAAACCGGGGCCAAGGTTTGCCAACAGTTTTGCAGCGAAAACCCCGTGTTTTGCAGCAGCTCCCAAACTGAATAGTTGATACTCAAACGGGAGGGTCACTTGTATCTCCCCAAAACCCAACATTGTCCCATTCACTCCAAGGTTTAGCAATTTTAGATGCCTATCTATATCATCTGTCTATCTATCTTATTGCTAAACCTTGGAGTGAATGGGACAATATATATATTTGTATATCTTTGTATTATATTGTATTATTATATTGTATTGTATTATATTATGCTATGTTATTATTATATTATGTATTATATTGTAAAAAGGTAAAGGGGCCCCTGACCATCAGGTCCAGTCGTGTCCGACTCTGGGGTTGTGGCGCTCATCTCGCTCTATAGGCCGAGGGAGCCAGTGTTTGTCCACAGACAGCTTCCGAGTCATGTGCCCAGCATGACAAAGCTTCTTCTGGCGAACCAGAGCAGCGCATGGAAACGCCGTTTACCTTCACGTTTGGAGTGGTACCTATTTATCTACTTGCACTTTGGTGTGCTTTCAAACTGCTAGGTGGGCAGGAGCAATGGGAGCTCACCCCGTCACGGGGATTCGAACCGCCAACCTTCTGATCAGCAAGCCCTAGACTGTGGTTTAAATCACAGCGCCACCTGGGTCCCTCGTATTATATTGTGTTATAATACAAGCTTCCTTGTCCCCAAGCAAAAGAACATCCACCTGGGGTTAGGGGTATACTGAGCTGAGATGCGTCTGATCCACACCCAAAAAGTCAGGTGGCCACTCTCCCTCCTCCAGGGGCGGCCTTTCTTAATTTCCAAACAGGGTCTAAGACGCCACATGGATGCAGCCAGGATTTTGGTTAGGGGGACCAGGCTTTTGTGGGGGGGGGCAGAATCTAAGATTTGTATTCTACTGTATTGATTTTTACTGATGGGTCCGTGCCCTTGAGACAGACAGCATGTGGCTCCCTTGTCCATGTGCAGACAAGGGTGCTTACTGTCCCATTTATTAAAAGTATTTCTATCACTGTCTGTTGCAAGTATTTATGGTGCTGGAGGAGACTCTTGAGAGTCCCATGGACTGCAAGAAGATCAAACCTCTCCATTCTGAAGGAAATCAGCCCTGAGTGCTCCCTGGAAGGACAGATTCTGAAGCTGAGGCTCCAATACTTTGGCCACCTCATGAGAAGAGAAGACTCCCTGGAAAAAAACCCTGATGCTGGGAATGATGGAGGGCACAAGGAGAAGAAGACAACAGAGGACGAGATGGTTGGACAGTGTTCTCGAAGCTACGAACATGAATCTGACCAAACTGCAGGAGGCAGTGCAAGACAGGAGTGCCTGGCGTGCTCTGGTCCATGGGGTCACAAAGAGTCGGACACGACTAAATGACTAAACAACAACATTTCTATCCCAGCTTTCTCTAAAGTCCAAAGGCAGCTCACAATCAGGAGGGGGGGGGGAAAGAGAAATTAAGGAGAAAGACGGCCCAAAATATCCAGAAGGTTTGGAATTTGACCTTACCAAGTTGCATAAGCAAAGCGAGACAGGTCCCTGCTCCCTAGGAACTTACAGTCTCAATCCGATAGGGAAAAGCAAGTGAAATGTTATAGAAGAAATGGAGGAGGAGGAGCTTGCCCCCCTCCACAATGTGCACCCCCCCACACACATTTATCTGTATGGGGAAGTTAGCTTTCAAAAGCCACTGGAGCCCTGCCAGAAATAAAAGGCAATGGGAGAAGTTTGCCAGCTGCATATTCTCCTCCTCTTACTTAACAACAGTGGGAAAAGCTGGTACCCCTGTTTCCCCTTCTGTGCCACTGCAGGCCCTCTCAGGGCATCCTAAACCAGACAATACAGTTATTTTAGATCTTTCCAACCTGTCTTTGCTCCCCCACTGAGTTAAGTTACAACATTTCCATATATTAGTTGCATCTTCCGCAAAAACCTTGTGAAGTACGGTAAGTTAGCCCAACAATTTTGCAACCCTCAACTTGTGTCAGTGTTTGTATCCTAGTCTCTCTCTCCCACAGGTACGAAATCTAATAAATTATTACTACCGTACTACTACCAGGCTGCAGCAAATGTTTCCAGAAACAGGGGCACTGACCTCAAATGGGAGTTCCACAAATTTGGGCCCATCCACACACAACTCCTGGTGGATACAAGCCCCAACAGTGATTCCCCCGAAGGGCCACATAGCTCAGTCAGTAGAGCAGGAGACTTTTAATCTCGGGGTCGTGGGTTCAAGCCCCATGTTTGGCGACAGATTCCCGCCTGCATTGCGGGGGGTTGGACTAGATGAACTTTGTGGTCCCTTCCAACTCTACAATTCTATGAAGGCCTCTGTGATCAGGCAGGGATTAAAGGAATTGCTAAGTATCCCGGAGCCCAGTTGTTTAGTTGTTTAATTGTTTAGTTGTGTCCGACTCTTCGGACACGCCAGTTGTTAAAAGGCCATGCAAATCAATGCAAGAACTTTGAACCTGGCCTGGTACCATATGGGCAGTTGGTGCAAACTTTGGAGCATAACCTGAATTATGTGCAGACAAGCAGTCTGTCCGCATAAACAGTCTAGCAATTTTGCACCAGTTGAAGCCTCTGGACAAGGCCCAAGAGTAGCTATACGCTGGATAAGTCCCAAGACTGCTATAAGGGCGTCTCTCGAGTAAAAGGCATGCTGAGCCTCCAGGGACAAAATATGGATCCAGGTGTACTCCCAAACTCCATTCCAGGCATCCCCAAACTTCGGCCCTCCAGATGTTTTGGACTACAATTCCCATCTTCCCCAACCACTGGTCCTGCTAGCTAGGGATCATGGGAGTTGTAGGCCAAAACATCTGGAGGGCCGCAGTTTGGGGATGCCTGCTCCATTCCTATCCCAAGAGGCAACTTGGCCACTTGTGCCAGATACGAAAGATTTATTAAATCAGCTTTAATCTGTGTACAAGCTCTCGTCAACCAGGGGCACCAAGTTAAGCAGCGGAAACCAACTTATTATTCAGACGAACTCTTCCCTCACAACATGCCGGATTTAGGCTCCACCCAAAGCCAAATTAACTGAGGTTAACTGAGAGAATGCAACTAACACCCAGGTTGTTTTGGTTTTTTAAACACAAGGGTGGGTGGGTGTTGGCCTAAGCAGCCGAGGGAGGTGGAGAACCGAGGGGATTAACTCTTTCCCTGCCACAGGCCACAAAACTGCCTGAAACCGCTACCGTATTTATTTTTTTAATCACAACCCCATTCTTTGAGGAACTTCCTCCACAAAGCAGTTTACGGTCACCCAATAAAAACCAGCTCCAATGTCAAGGTAAGTTCCTGTTGGCACCAAAAAGTACATGGAGTTTGGCATTATGTCAAGCCCATAATAGCCAACTCTTGATACGGACTGTAATCAGTGCTATTTTTTTCCCTAGAAAAAGAGGTGCCGGAACTCACCATGAATGCCTCCCTTGTTCTCTTAGAATGGCAAAGGTGCCCACCTGAGAGGTGCCGGAAACTCAGTTCCGGCGAGTTCTGGCCGAAAAAAAGCCCTGGTTGTAATCCTGTAACTCACTTAACCTCAGGGAATACAAGAGGACTTACCTCTGACGCAAAACAGGAGGATGCCGGAGAGAATTCAAAACAATCTGACCAGGAGATGCATCAAAACGGCCGCCAACTGTGGAAGGCAATCGGGGGGCAAGGCTGGGGTAGCAAATCGCCCAGAGATAGAACGGCCAGCCTCCTCCAACTCACAGTTCAAGGAAGGGATGTAGTTAAGGGACGAGGAGGCCCACCCATTGCAGGCAGAAAGCCCGGGGGAGGGCGGTCCAAGCCATCACCTCTAGGGAGGCTGAGAAACTTGTCTTCTGCTTGGAACCTTAGCAACCCCCCAGGCACCACGTGGGAAGGACCGTTCTGCAACCTGAGATGGCCTGCCAGTGCCAGTCCATGTAGACAATAATTAAAATTATTGTGTTTTAATCTGCATTTTAAAATTGTATTTTAATTCTTTTTTCTTTTGTCTTATTGTAATTCTATTGGTGTTAGCTGCCCTGAGCCCGGTTTTGACTGGGGAGGGCAGGGTATAAATAAAAATTTATTATTATTATTATACTTCTGTTGGAAGCCGCCCAGAGTGGCTGGGGAAACCCAGCCAGATGGGCGGGGTATAAATAATAAATTATTATTATTATTAGTGAGCTAAATGGAACGGTGGTGTGACTCTGCAGAAGTCTAGCTTCTACAGTGCTTTTTCATATTGTCATTCTATGTTGTGAACCGCCCTGACATCTAAGGGTATAGGGCAGCATGCAAATTTTAAAAATAATACTAATACATTCTTATGAAGGAGATAGGGTGTCAGCAACCTGTGAAAATGGCTCGCAGCCACGTTCTATATATCAGAACACTAAATACCTATGAGATTACGTACACATACACACACATGAACCTGTTTCCCTGCAAATTCCCATTCTTCCTCTGAGAGGCAGGCCTGGATTTTATTCTGCAGAGAGTCTACATCTTTTATAACCTTTGCTGTGTTTCTGTATCATTTGTCATCAATGGGTTTCTGGTTATATTGCTTTCAATGGCATTGGAATGTAGATTGCATCTGTCATTCATCGATACCTTTAAATGATTTACAGTTTGTTTCAGGATGACGACTTTGAAACGCCGTAACGTACATGTAATCAAATTATTTGCTAAGTTGTGTTATGATTTTTAAATGGATTTTGTGTTTGTTATTGTAATGATGTGCAGATTTTCATTTCTGCTGTGTTGTGAAATGCTTTGAGCATATTTATATGCAAATGTTGTTGTTGTTGTTTAGTCGTGTCCGACTCTTCGTGACCCCATGGAGCATAGCACGTCAGGCACTCCTGTCTTCCACTGCCTCCCGCAGTTTGGTCAGACTCATGTTCGTAGCTTCGAGAACACTGTCCAACCATCTCATCCTCTGTTGTCCCCTTCTCCTTGTGCCCTCCATCTTTCCCAACATCAGGGTCTTTTCCAGGGAGTCTTGTCTTCTCATGAGGTGGCCAAAGTATTGGAGCCTCAGCTTCACGATCTGTCCTTCCAGTGAGCAAATATGGGACGCAAATTCAAATAAATAAATCCAGCCAACATTTAGGGCTGCTTCTCTGAATCTGGCCTCCCATTAAAATTGCTAAGACCACCCGTTTGCAAAAGTCTCCTCACGCACTGTGATGTACCTCAGCCATTGTTTCTATAAATGGAGACACCGGGAAAGGGCTCTGTATTCTCTCCCCCTACTCAAAACCACACAAACATGCAGAGCAAGAACGGCTTTAGCAAAGGTTTCCCTTTTAATTTCGCCCCTCGCCTCTTCCCTGCCATTTTGCTCTGCCTTGGCCGGTGCTAGGAGCAGCTGAGATGCTTCATGAGAGCGCAAGGTTCTTCCTGTCAAAGCCTCTCTTGTTCTTCCCATTTTGGGAGGGGGCTTTGAAAAGCCCATTGCCCACCTCTTGCTTCCTGTAGGAGGGAGTCAGTAGAAAGGGCCAATGGTTGCTGCCCCTTTTTCAAATGAAACTATGGCCCTCTGTTAAAACTGGGTTGCAGGCAGGGCCCAACGGATGCCACTGCACCTTGGCAGGCCAAAAAATGACGTCCTCTTCCGTCAACACAAGAGACCTAATGGATGAGGCTGCAAAGGCCTATCTAGACCAACTCGTGACTCATAGCAACTAATATTCAGATGCAAACTGCTTCGAACAATGGAGGGAGAACATAGTGACATTTTAATGTATTTTAAATTTTTGTTGGAAGCTGCCCAGAGTGGCTGGGGAAACCCAGCCAGATGGGCGGGGTACAAATAATAATAATATTTTTCTGGGCAGCTTCCAATTTTTAAAAAAAATACATAAAAATGTCACTATGTTCTCCCTCCACTGTTCAAAGCAGTTTGCATCTGAATATTAGTTGCTATGAGTCACGAGTTTGTCTAGAGAGGCCTTTGCAGCCTCATCCATTAGGTCTCTTGTGTTGACGGAAGAGAATTAATTATATTATTATTATTATTATTATTATTATTATTATTATTATTATTATTGCATTTGTGACTACCGTAGTAGCCACTGATCGCCTGATCTGCCACGAATTTGTCTAACCCCACTTGTAAACCTTTCCAACCTACAGGCCACCAATCAAAACAAGATCAACAACATTGTCAATCTTTCACAGCAAACACTCAGCCCAGCTGAGGAATCCGTCCTTTCACGGGGACTATCATTCTGCCCTGCCAAATCCCAACACATGATTCAGTTCTGCGGGGACCTAGAAGCATTTTTCCGCCGTTTACGCCTGAAGGAGTATTTTCATCACACACAAGAACAAGACAAAGTAGAACAAACTACATCCCCACAACACAACACCTCTCAACTTACTGGGGAACAACCATCACCCTCCAAACGCATCAATGAACAGAACATTGACCACCAACTACCACCGAAAAGAAGTTACACAAAAAGGGACTCCACATGGACCCCTCCTGATGGACGCAATACCACACTAGATCTGTACATCGAATGCTTCCGCCACAGAATCCAAACGGATGTGACCAGAAAACACCATCGCTTACAACAAAATCTAAACCATGCTGAAAGGAGAGCCATAGAAAATCTCAGGAACAACCCAGACATTATAATTAAAGAGGCAGACAAGGGTGGAGCTGTCGTCATCATGAACAAAACTGATTACATCCAAGAGGCCCACAGACAACTTTCCAATACTGCCTTTTACATGAAATTGGACTCAGACCCCACACAAGCATACAAAAAAGAACTGAACAAGATTATTAAGGAGCTACCCCTACACATCCAAGAACAGATCCTCACAAACACACCAGCGGAACCTCGGCCAGGAACTTTCTATCTTCTACCCAAAATACACAAACCAGGAAACCCAGGACGCCCCATCATCTCAGGTATTGGCACCATTACAGTGGGTGTTTCCGGCTATATGGACTCTGTTCTGAAACCATATGCTATCAGTGCTCCCAGCTACGTACGTGACACCACAGATTTTCTGAGGAAAATACAATATTTGAACAATCTTCCTAACAATACTATACTAGCCACTATGGATGTGGAATCTCTATATACCAACATCCCACACAATGATGGTTTACAAGCCATAAGGAACACCATTTCAGATAAAACCACAGCGGACTTTGCTACCAAACTCTGCCACTTTGTCCTTACCCACAACCACTTCAAATTTGGTGATGACCTGTTCCTCCAGATCAGCGGCACAGCCATGGGCACCCGCATGGCCCCACAGTATGCCAACATCTTCATGGGAGATTTAGAACAACGTTTCCTTAACTCCTACCCACTCAAACCTCTCCTGTACCTGCGATACATTGACGATATTTTTATTATCTGGACACATGGACAACAAACCCTGGAAACCTTCCACCAGACATTCAATGACTTTCACCCCACCATCAACCTAACAATGAACCAATCTATGCAAGAAATACATTTTTTGGACACTACTATAAAAATACAGGATGGACGTATAGACACCACCTTATACAGAAAACCAACTGACCGACAAACATATCTACATGCTTCTAGCTACCATCCCAAACATACCAAACAATCCATCGTATACAGCCAGGCCTTACGTTACAACCGCATCTGTTCCAACTCTACAGACAGAGAATCTCACCTAAGAGATCTACAGCAAACCTTTTTAGAACTAAAATATCCACCTGATGAAGTTAAACAACAGATCAACAGAGCCAGACAGATACCTAGAGAGAACCTGCTGCAAGACAGACCCAAAAAAGAAAATAACAGAACACCACTAGTCATCACATACAGCTCCCAAGCTAAAACAGTACAACGCATCATCAGAGATCTACAGCCTCTCCTGGACAATGACCGCTCCCTTTCTCAAGCTCTGGGAGGAAGACCTTTCATTGCCTACAGACAGCCACCCAATCTTAAACAACTCCTCACCCACAATAATACAACCACCAGACTTAACATGGACACTGGTACCAGAGCCTGCAATAAACCCAGATGCCAACTTTGCTGCCACATACACCCAGACAACACCATTACTGGCCCCAACAACATCCAACATACCATCTCAGGACTATTTAATTGCTCATCCTCTAACATTGTGTATGCCATCAAATGCCAACAGTGCCCTTCAGCTCTCTATATTGGACAAACAGGCCAAACCCTACGCCAAAGGATAAATGGACATAAATCTGACATCAGGAACCAGAAGACAGAAAAACCAGTAGGAGAACACTTCAATCTCCCAGGACATTCTATACAAGATCTCAAAGTAGCTGTCTTACTACAAAAGAATTTCAGAAATAGACTGGAAAGAGAAGTTGCTGAATTGCAACTTATCACCAAGCTCAAAACCATGGAGGGACCTGGTTTGAACAGAGATATCGGGTTCTTATCTCATTATACATGATAAGCGATCTTCAGCCATCTCAACCCTTGCTTTTTCATGCAAAACCATTTGCAGTCGTTTGCGGTCATCAACAGCTATCAGTCAGTCAATCACCCATTTCCACCACCCTTCTGAGTGATCCCCCCTCCCCATCCCCACCCCTCCCCACCCCTTCTCTACATAAGTGCCTGGAAACTTCCATTTCACTGTATCTGAAGAAGTGTGCATGCACACGAAAGCTCATACCAAAATAAAAACTTAGTTGGTCTTTAAGGTGCTACTGAAGGAATTTTTTTATTTTACTTCGATCCAGACCAACACGGCTACCTACCTGTAACCCACTTGTAAAGTCATCCAGGCTAACGGCCATTGCTACTGTCCATTCCATTATGCGCAGTGTGAAAAAAACAAGTAGTTTATTTTATCTGCTTTGAACCTTCCAAACTTCTTCTTCATTGGATGGCCCCAAGTTCTGGACTCCTCCAAGGAACTTTGAGGGATGGGTGGGGATCTTGCTGTGCTTCTGGGATTCTCGGAGGGCATCTGCAAGGTCGTGGTAACTACACAGACAAGGCCCTGTCCCCCCCTCCCCCCCCAAAAAAAATCCACACAAAGGTCAAGAGGGGCACAAAAGACCTGCAAACTAGCATTCAGATGCCTCTAATACACACAATCCCCAGCCAGGAGGGGTGGAATGAATCAAGAGAGAGAGAAAAATACACCATCTGCCTTGAGGCTTTGCTTTAAGTTTGTATCAAAAAAAATTGCCAGATGCCAACGTTTATTGGTTTTATGGCCCCAGAAAATTACAGTTTAACAAACAAAATTGTGAAAACCCATAGAAAAGAGAGGGGGGGAGGGGGGAGAAATAGAGAAAGATAAGGCTGGCCCCTCCAAACCGAATCAATACTTGCGCTGTTCCAGAGGTTGAAAGGAGACGCAGCTATGGGACCGTCACGGGCATAACCGAGCCCCACAAGCGGAGGCTTGGAAAAAGCTTGGCTCCAGTTCGAAACTGAAACTTGTGTCACACGCACACACGCACACACACAAAAAAGGTAAACATTAACTTGGCCCCCAAACAAGAAAAAGGCCACTAAAGAACATCCCCCCCCCTCCAGCTGACATGGCGCATCAGACAGGAAGCAGGATAGCGACACGCACATACACCATCCCACCAGAAGGAGGCAGCATTATATTTGAACGCAACCCTCAGCCTCCTGACCGCTTGAGAGCCCTGCCCCGCCCCTGATGTGGGGCTTGTCCTGTCAGCAGCCACACTGCAACATGGGGGTCTGAAAGGAAGCCAAGGCTGCGTCCCCAAATCCCGCAGAATCCTTCCTCGCAAACAGGAGCCTGTTTGGAGGGCCTGTCTGTGAGCCAGGGTCAGGCAATTCTTCGCAGCGTGTGGCTGCTGAAGGAAGAAGACCCAACGCCAGGCGCAGGGCTCAAAGCAACAAGAGCACCCTGGCCCGGCACGAGAGAAAGTCACGTGTGCAAAGGTTTCCCCGGTTGGCAATGAAGGATGCAAAAGTGTGGGTGGCTCGGGAGTTATACCGGCCTGGCTAGGCACGTCAGGCCCAAAGCCTCCAGGCACACACGCGACCTTTGACCTCTGCCCTCTCTATGCCAGAGATGGGGAAGCTGCGGCCTCCCAGGCATCGCTGGACCCCCAACCCCCAGCCAGCATGCCGTCAGTGCTCCATCCATTGCTCTGTGCCAGGCGCTGGGGACCTTTTGGCCCTTCCAGATGTGGCCGGACTACAACTCCCATCATCCCTTGCCATTGGCCATGCTGGCTGGGGGCTGATGGGGGCTGTAGTCCAATTGTGTCAGGCAAGGTTCCGCACCTATGCAGAGAGGCTCCTTTCGCTTTGACAGTTTTTCTCCAGCCGGATGTTTCTTCCCAAGCAAACTCTTCCTCTTGGTGGAGGGGGTGGGGGTGGGGAGGAGAAACTCCTGCACGTCCATTGCGCTTGCCGTAGGAGAGCAGGGCCACAGCGAGCTGGAGAAGGAGGGGAGGGAAAGGGTCCCGGCGCCCGGGTCTGGCAGCTGGGCCCAGCTCAGGCCTGCGTGGCAGGGAGGTTGCTGCTGTCGGGCAGGCCGTCCTGGTGAGCCTCCAGGCGGGCAAGACGGCTTTGCTCCAGGGCGATGGCCTCGGCCGAATGCTTGCACTTCTCCGAGCCGCACTGGCATGTGAAGTATTTGCTCTTGATGTCCCAGAAGCGGTCGCCGTAGTCAAACCTGGAAGGCCGAGCGAGAAAAGAGGGAAAGGAGGAAGAAAGGGTGAAGTTTGGGTGGGGACGGACAGGAGCCTCCCCTCGTGACAGCAGGCAACTGACTCTGCACTGGGGTATCCAAGTAGCTGGAAGCAAGGGGTTGCCAACTTTTCAGGGACAGCCGTGGACACTCATATCGGCTAAAGAAAGTTTCTTTCAAGCCTAATTCCAGTACCGGGGGGGGGGGGCAAGTGCCTGTAGGGGCCAGGGATAACGTCCAAAGGCACATGGGTACCATGCTGAAAGTGTGTGGGGGGGTGTGTGTGTTTGCATACCTGCATACTTTTGACACACCTGCATACTTTTGACACAGCCCTTGGAAAGGGTGGTTGGAAGGGGTGGTCAACCCTCAGTCAGGCCCTTGTGCTGAAACAGGGTTAGCATGACTGATGGAGAGGGGAGGGACTGCTCTTCATCAAGGGAAAGACAGCCAGAACCCCCACTGAGGTCGGCATTAACCGTTAACTCTTGACAACCTGTGCCCGAGTTGGTGTTTTCCTCTTCCCTCCTATTCCTATTTCCTCACGTGTCGTATCTTTTTTTTAAAAAAAGACTGTGAATCTGAGGGAAGGACTGTCTTGGTGCTGATTTGTTTTTTGTTTTGCAAGCCTTTTTTGGTTAAAGGGTGGAAGGGGAAAATGGCTCAATCAATATCTCTTATCTCCACTGACCCTAGCTCTTCGCCGGTCTGAATGTCCCGGCTGCTGAAGAAGGCAATGCGGGGGAAACGCAGGTCCTGGTGAAGCATAAACACCCGCACGGGGATGATGTTGGGGTCGCACAGGTGGTTGATGAAGCGGCTGACATTCCCGTAATAACGTGCGTCAATGCAGTAAACCTCACCGTCCTGCAAAGTGTGGAAGGAGGGAGGAGAGGATCAGACACTGGAGGAAGCTGGGCAGTTTCCAGGGCCTACGTCCATCCAAGACCAAAGAGACCTTGGGCATCCATGAGAAAGGGTAGGTGGGGAGTCATCGTCCCCCCACCAATGAATTATAATCCCCAGATTCCTAGATTTTCTTCTTAAGAAAAAAAGTAAATTTCTAGCATTTGCAGAAGCTGAGAGCAGGCACTCGATTTCTCATTTTTGGGGTGAGAAACAAGCCTGCTCCCCCACTGCACTGTTTTATGCCACCACCTCCCTGGAAATTTCCTGCTGATGACCCTGAAACAGCCGATATTCATTCATCCATTCATTCATTCATTCATTCCCCGCCCATCTGGCTGGGTTTCCCCAGCCACTCTGGGCAGCTTCCAACAGAATATTAAAACCATGATAAAACATCAAACATTAAATCTTCCCTAAACAGGGCTGCTTTCAGATGTCTTCTAAAAGTCAGGTAGTTGTTTATTTCCTTGCCACTACCGAGAACATTAAAAACTTCCCGATACAGGGTTGCCTGCAGATGTCTTCTAAAAGATGTACAGTAGTTTTTTATCTCCTTGACATCTGATGGGAGGGCATTCCACAGGGCGGGTGCCACTACTGAGAAGGCCCTCTGCCTGGTTCCCTGTGACCTCACGTCTTGCAGTGAGGGAAACGGATGTAAGAACTAGCACTTTCAATTCCTAAACCTTGACCAATTTAACTCAGGTTCATCTTGATCTGCTTCTCTGAGCTGGGGCCCTTCCTTTTAAAGAGAGGACCCCTCTCTTCAGGCACCCAACTCCCACCCAGGCAAACTAGCAACTCAGCTATACAGCTGCAAACAATAACGTTTCAAGTGTGCTTTAAGTCCATTATGCAAATGTGACACCAGATGGCGACGGTGAGCTTATGGCAAACTCAAAATATTTTTTCAAAACTTTTTTGGTTTTTTAAAAAGCATTTTCAAAGTGTTTTTAATGTGTGTCTAGATTCCACCCAGGAGCCTGGGTAGCCTCACCTTATTGTCCAGATCAAACAGGTACGAGTCGTCTTCCCTGACATCAGCTTCTGCATCAGAAATCAGTTCCCCCACATACCTTCAGGCAGGAAAACGTGGAAGATGTGAGAGAGGGGCTTGCTGGGCAGGCAAAGTCTAGTTCTGAAACCCCAAAGCTTGGAGAGGGGGGCCTCTCTGCCTCCCTCCCTCCTTCCCACCCACCCATCACAATGCCTCTCCAGATGTAGCTGGAGCCTTGGGGACGGGGAAAGGAAAGACACGCTTTCCTCCAGCACAAACTTACTCGCATATAAAGGTTCCTTGGGGAATCGTCTGCAATGCCCGGACACCCCATCCCATTTTGGCCGTGCGGTAGAGCTGCAGGCGGACCCTGCCGTGAAGGGAGAACAGAAGGACACTGGTTTCCAGCAGGCTAGAGAGACATGCAGAAGCTTGTGGTGGGGCCTGCGTCCCCTTCCATTATTTCGGAGGTTCTGAACGCGGCAACAACAACAACAAAAAAGACTCACTTGATGCCGCTCTGCACCACGCGGTTCTTGCAGTTTCTCCAGCAGGTGCAGGCCTGGTTGCATTCAAAGATCAGGGGTGGCTCAATCTTGTTGAACTCTTGCAGCAAACGGCCGTCCTGCGAGGGGGGGTTGGGAGAACAGGAAGGAGAGGGTAAGGAAGTTATCTGGGCAAAGGAGATGTTGTGGCAACGCTGCTGCCGTTTCCCAATTGCCTTTCGAATCTATAGCCGGAGATTAAAATAGGGCCTACCTGAGATGTTGAGATTTCCCTGTCAGCATGTGCGGACAAAATCCCTCCTGGGGGAAAAACACCCCACCACTATAATGAGGGGTTTTTAACTTTCTTGACTGCAAAATGGAAATTCTGCCCGTAGGACAATGGTCTGCTATCTTCAGGGAAATGTTTCCTGTAGACGTGTCTACAGAGGAGCTCTGCAAGTACACCTTAAAACCCGTTTGCGCTGCAAAGGGTTCTCTGATGTTCTCCAGGGCATGGTCATTTCATGAAGAGCAGTGGCCAGGCACTGAGCAGATTGAGTTGACACCACAGAACCAGAGCAGGGACCCCCCTGGTGCACGTCTGGCCCAATCCTGCCCACCCACTCCTGGCTCTGCCTACCAAAATCACCAGTGCCCAGTTGACTTTCCCCATGGGTCTTCATAAGTCGAAACCTTCGGATGTCGAAGCGTCCATATTGCGCATGCGCGAAGTGCGATTTTGCACTTTGTGCAGACCGCGCACGCTGCTTCTGCGCAGGCGCAGAACGCGCGCGCAGCAAAAAGACTTCCGGGTTTGCCGACTTCGTAAGTCAAAACCTTCAGAAGTCGAGGTACCACTGTATCCCAAAGTGATTCACAACCAAGGTAAACAAATACGATACACACAAAAAACATTGTGAAGAACAGTTTTAACCATGCTGCATCATAATATTGGTGCTGTTCAAATGAACAAGAAATCCAAAACCCATTTAGCTGCTGCTAAAAGGCCTCTTTGGGGAGAAAATTCCACAAATGAAGCTAAGCACCAAAACCACTGGTTCAACCGAACGGAGACCATATCCCACTCTGACAAAAAAAAGGGGTGTGTGTGCCAGTTTATATACTCCACTTGGTAGGTTTCCTGGCATTTCAAGGTTTCCACCTTTCCGGGTCAGCTAACAAGCAACTTACACTCACTCAGTTACTCACCTTGTCATACCAGCAGCGGATGCTGAGCTGCCCACATAAGCAATTGCTGGAGGAACAGTCATCCTGGCAGGTGCAATGCTGGGAATGTGAAAAGACAAGGTGTGAGATGGACGCCACACAAGGGAAGGGAGAGGGAGAGGTACCAGCCCCCACCTGGGGCAAAACCACCTGCAGCCCACAGGCATGCCAACCCAGGTGCACTGCCTTGCCAACTTGGGGAAGGAGGGAGGAGCAGACACTACAAGAGGGGTTTTTGCCAATGTGGTGCCCTTGAGATCTTCCCCCAGGTCCCTGCAAAGCCTCCTCTGACCCCCCCCTCCAGCATTGCCCCCTTAAACACAAGGTACTGGGGATGGTTAACACCTGCCCCCTTAAGAAGGCAGAGTTCCAATTCCAGATTAGCGCAGGGATAGCCTTTTCTGGCTCCTTGCTAAAAGTGTTTCGTTCTTTAAAACTGTTTCAGACCAGCCCTTTTCGTCTCAGAAACTGTTTTTAATTTTGGAAGGAGGGCAGTCACTACGAAGCCCAGGTTGCCCAGCTAATGGTAAAGGTAAAGGGACCCCTGACCATTAGGTCCAGTCGTGACAGACTCTGGGGTTGCGCGCTCATGTCGCATTATTGGCCGAGGGAGCCGGCGTATAGCTTCCAGGTCATGTGGCCAGCATGACAAAGCCGCTTCTGGCAAACCAGAGCAGCACATGGAAACGCCATTTACCTTCCCGCTATAGCGGTTCCTATTTATCTACTTGCATTTTGACGTGCTTTCGAACTGCTAGGTTGGCAGGAGCTGGGACCGAGCAACGGGAGCTCACCCCGTCACAGGGATTTGAACCGCCAACCTTCTGATCAGTAAGCCCTAGGCTCAGTGGTTTAACCACAGCGCCACCTGGGTCCCCTGCAAAAAAGTACCTGCAAATGGGTGATGTTGCGGTCGATGTTCATGGTGGAAGTCTCACAGTTTTCCGAGATGTATTTGTAATCCTCTGGGCAGGGCTCATCGTCCACGGAGTTGACACAGGGAATGGGGACGTTCTCGTAGCCACGGGCCACATCCCTGGAGAGAGACAGAGAGACAGAGAGAGTGCTTTAAAGGTATGTCGTGTGCGCAGCCAAAGTGATGTCATTTTGAGTACCTAGAGGATCCCAAGAAACGCATATGAAGATCACGTGCTTGTAAGAAAACACAAAAGGGTAAAGAACTTGCATGTTAGGAACGGATGCAAGCTGCAGAGCTAAATGGAAGCATACAGTACTTTTAAGGCTCTGCTCGCAACAGGATAAGAAAGGCATTAAAAGACAGTTTAATATCTCACTAATATACTGAAGAGCATATACTGAAGAAAGTAATGCAGCAAAGTAAATTGCCATGGCTGGATTCGCAAGAGGTAATTGAAAGATAACACTTTCGGGATTTGGGTGAGATCTCCAACAGCGACACTGACATGTCACCAAAAGGTGGGAAGGTTTCATTAACAACGGAAGGCGATATAGACTCTGATGCTTACAGAAACAGGATTGGGAGGGCGTTGATGAGTGACTGGGCGACAGCTCTGACACCTTTAGAAAAAAAGTTTGAAGATCTGACAGATCAGCTAAAAGATGTATCTGCAACTGATCCTACCTGTCCGCAGACTGTCTTGCCAGAGTGGTGCATGCTCTGGTTATCTCCTGCTTGGACTACTGCAATGCGCTCTACGTGGGGCTACCTTTGAAGGTGACCCAGAAACTACAACTAATCCAGAATGCCACAGCTAGACTGGTGACTGGGAGTGGCCGCCGAGACCACATAACACCGGTCCTGAAAGATCTACATTGGCTCCCAGTACGTTTCTGAGCATAATTCAAAGTGTTGGTGCTGACCTTTAAAGCCCTAAATGGCCTCGGCCCAGTATACCTGAAGGAGCGTCTCCACCCCCATCATTCAGCCCGGACACTGAGATCCAGCACAGAGGGCCTTCAGGCGGTTCCCTCCCTGCGAGAAGTGAGGTTACAGGGAACCATGCAGAGGGCCTTTTCGGTAGTGGCGCCTACCCTGTGGAATGCCCTCCCACCAGACATCAAGGAAATAAACAACTATCTAACTTTTGGAAAACATCTGAAGGCAGCCCTGTTTAGGGAAGTTTTTAATGTTTGATGTTTTATCGCTTTATTATTATTATTACTGTATTAATATTCTGTTGGGAGCCGCCCAGAGTGGCTGGGGAAACGCAGCCAGATGGGTAGGGTATAAATATTATTATTATTATTATTATTATTATTATTATTATTATTATTATTATTGCTGCTGCTGCTGCTGCTGCTGCTGTAGCTAGTGAGACAGAATGGATGCAATTCTCTGCTGAGTCCACACAGAGACACCCATACAAACACCACCTCGTCCAGCAGGGAGGGGTTGGAGGCAGACCCCCTTCTCTCATAGAGACACGACCTCGAAGCGCACCTGCTGATGATGCGCTCGGTGCGCACGGAGCGGTTCAGAATCCCTTGGCGGATCTTGCGGTTCAGCTGCAAGGCAAACCACACCTCCGAGTTCTCCAAGGTCAGGTCCAAGGGAGTGTCCCCTTCTTTGTTCCGCACTTCCGTGTCGGCCCCCCGGGACAGGAATAGGCTGCACAGGGGGTGGGGGGGGTGGGAAGGCAGAGAGGATTAGAGCCAAAGGTGTCGTGGCGCCCAGCCAGCCAGCCCACCCACCCCTGCAAAGTGGAAGGGAACCCTGACTGGTCTTACACGACACACTCGTGGTAGCTCTCCCGCGCAGCTATGTGCAGAGGCGTGTCTCCGTGGAAATTGACCGCGTGGAGATCGCACTGGGCGTTCAGCAGGACTTCCGCAATCTCCGCGCTCCCCGTGAAGGAGGCCCAGTGCAGGCAAATGTTCTCTTCCTGGTTGGGAGAAGAGGGAGGAGTTACAGGAGGATATGATTCTGTCTGGGGGGGGTGTACTATTATTGCAAGGGGAAAGGGAGGAAACACAAAGGAACAGAGCAAAGAGAACACTAGGAGAGACTTTTGATTGTAGCTCTATGCGTTCAGCATGCGTGCTGAGAGAATGAAGATTCCTTCTGCCGCTTTTTCAAGCTACAGTGGTACCTCTACTTACGAATTTAATGCGTTCCAAACACAAATTTGTAAGTCGAATCCCATAGGAATGCATTGGGAGAAAAAAATCGTAAGTAGAAGCAACCCTATCTAAAAATTCGTAAGTAGAAAAAATCCTATCTAAACAGCATCCAAGATGGCAGACGGAGCTCCGTTCGTAAGTAGAAACATTCGTAAGTAGAGTTATTCATAAGTAGAGGTACCACTGTATAGTTTTAAGAACATGCATGTTTGCCTAACTTAAAGTAGATCAGTTAGGAGTTGTTCTAGAGTGACTATTTTGAATAATTTATTTTAAGTAACTGACAGAATGAAAATCGAAAGTCCTTTTTATTTTTCCTCTATGTTTTGGTGTTCCCTTGGTGTTTTCTTCACCCTCTCTCTCTCTCTCTCTCTCTGGTTTTGTTTTTATTTAGACTGGTTTCTTTTATCTTCCTGTGTTATGAAAAAGCTTTCATAAAATCTTATTTTAAAAAAAATGCACACTTTTCAAGTCACTCAAGTGTTCACCTCTGAAACACATGGAGCTGCAATAAAAAGTCTTACACCAGTGAGCTCCGGAGCCCAATTCTCCTCTTTGCTCTGTTTTACAAACAGCTACCAAGCCACGATGGATATGCATTTCTTCCATGCAGGTTTATGAAAGTTGAACTGATTATCCCACTCGTTAGGAAGCCCTGGGCTTCCAGGTCAGAACCACATGTGCAGCAGAAGGGGGGGGGTGCGGAATGTTGAGGTGACTGGATGGAGTGTACCACTCAAGGCTTCAAGTGGGATGGGGGAGTCACATTTATGGAATGCTCACCCACATGAAAAATAACAGAAAAACAGCACATTAAGAGGCAGGATAGAACATTTCCACTGCTTTCTATTGGCAGAGAGTTGTCTGCTTTTTAAAAACGTGAATGCACATTTTATTTTTAAAAAATTATACTATTATTATTTATCAAATTTGTATACTGCCCTTCATCCGAAGATATCAGAGTGGTTCACAGCATAAAAATTAAAAACTAAAAACACAAAATGCATGATACAATCAAGAATGAAAACAAAACAACCCCATAACCCCTCTCCCCACCTGCAGGCCAAAGTGGTACAGTCCATTTGGCCCCCTCGTTTCTGAGCACGTGCAGATGCAACCTCTCGTTAATCTAGAGCAAGCCCCACCCACTTTTCTTTTGCGCCAGCTTTGCAGGCCTGAGCTCATCCTGCACGGGAGCCAGGGGACCAAAAACTCACATACATTGTCAGTCAACGTGACGTCGGCTCCACGGGTGAGAAGCATGCGGATCACCTCAATGTGCTTATGCTCAGCAGCCCAGATAATGGGGGTCCAACCTCCGCTATCCTAAACAAGGGAAAAGAGAGAGAGGAGGCTTGTGTGATGGCAACAGAAGGCCTGTGGCTCAAAAGGCGGTTGTGTGCTATTGGGAGAATTGCACTGCCTCCCAATTAGCTGCCAGGGAAAGTTCAAGGTCAAGGTGCCAAGAGTGGGCATCTTGCAGATACCATTCTGTCAAGAGGACTTTCCCTTCATCTGCCCCCTGATTCTTTGAACTGGAGATGCTGAGAATTGGACCTCCAGTGCAAGAACAAACCAAATCTCTCCCAAATAAAAAATTATGATGTCTATTCTGACATTGGGGGTGCCTGGTCTAAAGCAATGCCTAACCTCAGCCCTCCAGATGTTTTGGGACTACAACTCCCATCATCCCTAGCTAACAGGAACGGTGGTCAGGGATGATGGGAATTGTAGTCCCAAAACATCTGGAGGGCCAAGCTTGGGGATGCCTGCTTTAGACCCTTACAGAACAGCTTTATTCAGTGAGGGAGGTTACCCAAACATAATTTAGTTACCGATATTCATTTTGTTTGTTTTTAATTTTTATATGCGTTTGTTCTCAACAATGATGGTTTTAGGCACATTTGTTTCTTAAACTAGTTTGTGGATTTTATCTATGCTTTCTTTACAATTTCATTTCTGTACCGCATGAAGCAGTTTATGAACCACCTAAATAATTCATTTTAAGCATTGCTGTATTTCAGTGTGTGCTTTCACAAAAAAATGCTTTCACAAAAAAATGGTTGCAGAACTGCTGTCTTCAATAAATCTGTTTTAAATATTTTTGCTCCCTCGTTACACAGCTTTTACTATTTACACGCAGATATGTGTGAGTGTGTAAGTGCCACAAAATAATAAACATGCACAGACCAAGATGTAGAGGGGAGGAGGGGAAACAATGCAAGTCCGCCCGAATTCCTACTTGCAACAAGCCCCTAACTCACCTGGGCGTTGACGTCCACCTGCCCTGTGGAGAGCAGCAAGCTGACCATCTCCACATTTCCATTCTTGGCAGCGTGATGGAGACAGGTAGATCCATCATCCTCCTGCAGTGGCACCACCGGGATGATAAAAAACCAGCAGAAATTTATTTATTGTGGTTTATTTATTCCTTCCTCCTGAAGGAGTCCAAGGGTGGCAAACACATCAATACAGCTGTACCTTGGAAGTCGAACGGAATCTGTTCCGGAAATCCGTTTGACTTCCAAAATGTTCAGAAACCAAAACACAGCTTCCAATTGGCTGCAGGAAGCTCCTGCAGCCAATCGGAAGCCACGGAAACCGCGGCAGATGTCCGGCTTCCAAAGAACATTCAGAAACCAGAACAACTGCTTCAAGTTTTCAATCGTTCGGGAGCCAAAACATACACATACTAAGGCGTACGAGTTCCGAGGTATGACTGTATATTAGGGTGATGACTTTTTCAAAAATTTTCTCAAAAATTATGTCCTGTAGCACAGATGGATGAACTTTTGCCTATTAATGACTAAAATGAGATATATTCCATTGAAATATTAAAAAAAGGTCATGCACAAACCATTTTTAAATTTTTTGTATGCCGTTTTACCATTTCATAAAATTGTATTAACAATTCTATATATATTTCGTATCAAATTTGGACACAACGCCACATTCCACAATGGGGAGTGTTCTTAGCAACATAGGGTATACAAATGTCACACCTGCGCAAGGTAAAAGCCCCTTTTTGGGACCTCAAAACTCAGCCAGCAGATGCTGCCGGGCATGCTGGGAAAAGAACCTACAGGAGAGGTAGCAAAACATCGTCCTCTAGTGGCATCTATACTGTTACTGCAGCTAAAAAAAGCTTCCTTGTGTGTTTGATGGCCCTATATAATGTTGTATATATGTGACTCAGTAAAGACCCCTTCATCGTCTGTTTAACTCATTGCTTGTTTTCCTTCTCTTTCTGTTTTGTGCGATGAAGGTTTTGTTGGGATAGTATGTAATGAATTTTAACATTTTTAATTATTGTTGTGTTGATATTTGTGTACAGGCATGGTCCTCACAATAAATGGTTTTGTTGTTAATTTTTTTAAAAAAATTATATGTGACTCTAAAGCTTGGGTTCAATTTTATATCTGCTTACGGTGACTTCAAAAATGGTCAAAAAACTGATAAATAATTTTTCTAAAATCATTTTGTGTGTGAGGTTTTTTTATCAAATCTCTTTGAAAGTAAGATTTTATCTAATCTTTAATTAAAGCTCATCAAATTATGATACAGGGAAATGAGGTTGTAAAAAATTCATCACCCTACTGTGTGTGTGTGTGTGTGTGTATTATATATATATATATATATATATATATATATATATATATATATATATATATATATGAGCATTCTAAAACCACTTGGAACATTCTAAAAACATTCTCTCAGCCAGTAATCCCTGAGTTGTCAGGAACAGTGTATTCATCCCCTGAATGCTTAGGTCAGGCATCCCCAAACTGGAGGGCCGCAGTTTGGGGATGCCTGGCTTAGGTCAACAGGGGTACTTTTGAATTCCTCTTGAAAGTCAGTGATGGGGGAGACAGATGCACCTTGCACGGGAGGGCACCCCACAAACATGTCGTGAGGCAGGCATTTATCCTGAGTAATTTAATGTGTGTGAAAAAAGCACCTCATCAAGTATGTCCCTTGCCTGTTACTTCCCTGCACAGTTCCTCCCATGTTCACCTGACCTGATAGGAAGGGCAACAGCTCAGCGGCAGTGTGTCTCCCTCACAAACTCCAGATAGGGCAGGGAAAAGTGTCCCTGCCTGAAACTCTGGAGAGCTGCTGCCAGTCTGTGTAGACAATACTGGGCTAGGTGGACAAAATGTTGGGAACCACCCAGGTTCTTCTACCAAATCTCCTTTGCTATTCAAGGCTCAGCTCTAGCAATTAGCACAACCCACTCACACGAACCATTGTGGCCGGCCCTTCTCAAACAGTGCAGTGTTGACAAAACGGGTTGTGTGCATGCCCCCCGCTGCTGACACACATCGCACAAAGATGCTAACGTCAACCTAGGGTAAGTTTGCCTTGTTGCAGACGCGCAGAAATTCAACTGGTGAAGCTTTCTACAGCTGCATCTGCGAAATTCAAAGCCACAGTGGCCATTCCAGGGGGACACAATAGTGGCACCTCTACCCCTACAACGAAACCCTCTCACAAACAGCCCACATATCCCTCTAAGAGGGGTGCCTCCCCCACTCTCATCCACACAGATAATAATTCTCCTCTTGACCTTAGTGTAAACGCAGCCGCCCCTTTTGACCAAGTAACGCGCTAACTCCACGTGGTTGTTTGCGACAGCCTCCATTAGCGGGGTCCGGCGTAACTTGTCCACCGAGTTTATATTGGCACCAGCCTGGGGGAAGAAGAAAAGCTGGTCAGGCCTTGTATATTCCCCACTGTGCAAGCCCAAACCTAGCTCACATGTTGCACTAAACCAGGCTTCCTCAACCTCGGCCCTCCAGACGTTTTGAGACTACAATTCCCAGCATCCCTGACCGCTGGGCCTGCTAGCTAGGGATCATGGGAGTTGTAGGCCAAAAGCACCTGGAGGGCTGAGGTTGAGGAAGCCTGCACTAAACAGTTTAGCCAGACACTAAATTGACTAAGTCAGTCAACTAGGAGAGGCTCACCTAGTTCATAGGATAGGATAGGCCTAGTTTGTAGCTTTTAAAAGAAAATGCTTTTGGAGGAAAAACCTTTCTAAAGATAGTTTTCTATTTAAGATACATTATAGTCCAAAGGCTATTCATCAGGAAATAGGGATTTGTTTTAAGTTTTTCATGTGTGCTTAAACTCAGTCTAATTGTTTTTTTTTTTAAATTGTTTAACCACATTCAGTTAACAAACACATATGCTATAATGTTATTGTTTTAGTTAAATAAATTGTTAATTTATTGTTTATTTTTCTCCTTCCAATAAAGTACAGTGGAAATGTTCTCCACATATAAACAGATAACTTATTAAACCTCACAACAATTTCATAATTATCTGTCTATGTACAGTGGTACTTCTACTTACGAATAACTCTACTTACGAATGTTTCTCCTTACGAACAGAGCTCCGTCCGCCATCTTGGATGCGGTTAGATAGGATTTTTTCTACTTACCGTGTTTTCTCCTATTTTAAGACGTATTCATAAAATAAGCCGTAGCAGGATTTTAAAGCATTTGTGAAATATACGACATACCCCAAAAATAAGCCATACCCATGAGCTGCGCGGAGCGAGACCGCCAAGCGCCCCAGCCAGCCAGCGGGACCAAGCACGACGGCCGCGGCAGGAAGAGGAGGCGGCCTGCCGGGTCGGTGCCCAGCAGCGCCGCGCAGAGCGCCCCAAGCCTCCTGCCCTGTTGCTGCTGCTGGCTCCCGGAGGGTTGGGAGCTCTGCGTGGCGCTGCTGGGCGCCGACCCGGCAGGCTGCCCCCGGGAGCCAGCAGCAGCGAGTCCGAGGATCTCGCTGGCTTCCTCCGTCCCCTTGATTTCTGGGTTGATGAGTTGGTTAGGAGAGGCGGACGGCAGAAAGAGTTAGTGAATGTGTGTGTGTGTGTGTGTGAGAGAGAGAGAGAGAGAGAGAGAGATGAGAAAACAAGCCCTCCCTTACTGGTCAGGGGGTGGGAGAAAGGTCCCAGATTCTCAAGGTTCCCCCTCCTCCCTTTCCGAGTTTAATGGGTGTTTGGCTGCGGCGGCGGCATCCCCAGTCTGCCGATGTGAACAAGAGGGGAAGAGCGAGAGCTGTGGAATGCCAACCTGCATTGTTGAAATTGCCATTGTAATTTCCGCTCCCTGCTCCGTTGCCTCGCTCGCTTTCTCACCTCCTTCTTTCTTCCTCCCCCTCCCCTTTTCAGAGATCCTCTTTTCCACTCTGCCCCCCCCCCACCTGTGTCTGATTAAACGAGAAGGAAGCTTGGGAGTGGAGGCTGCGAAGCTCTCCCTTTAAGAGGCAGCCTGCAATGACGAATTGTTGAAATTGCCATTGCAGGCTGCCTCTTAAAGGGAGAGCTTCACTCCCACACTTCCTTCTCATTTAATCAGACACCGGAGCACGGGTGAGCGAGGCAACGAGCAGGGAGGGGACGTTTGAGGAAACCCACCCGATCACTTCTTGGAGTGGTTTAAAGCCACAGCGTCCCCTGGTAAAAGGCTGAGATTTCTTCACCAGCCCTGTTTACTTGCTACAGCCTTTCGCCTTCTTCCCCCAGTGTATTTTAAGACACCCCTTGAAAATAAGCCATATGCTTATTTTCTTGAGTAAAATAAATATAAGACAGTGTCTTAAAATAGGAGAAACACGGGTACTACTTTTTAGATAGGGTTGCTTCGACTTGCCAATTTTTTCTCCCAATGCATTCCTATGGGATTCGACTTACAATTTTTTTTGACTTATGAACGTGCGTTCGGAACGCATTAAATTCGTAAGTAGAGGTACCACTGTATTTCTAATAGTATAACCAAATCAGTAATTATTATAAAAATGTAAAAACTACTCTGAAAATTTATTATTTCAATCATCTAGTGGTAAATATTAAGATTTTACCAGCAGGAATGAGTCTTTCTGTTAAAAAATAAAATAAAATAAAAAGATTTAAATCAAGTCTTACCAACTAGTGATTTAAACCATGATAAATATCAATTTGATTTAAATCAAATCATGATTTGCAATTGGAACAGGAAAGAAAGAAAGAAAGAAAAGCCAGGGTGGATTTGATTTAAATCAAATTGATATTCATCATGGTTTAAATCAAATCCACCCTGGTTTTTCTTTCTTTCTTTCTTCCTGTTCCAATTGCAAATTGTGGGAATGGGGAGTTCAGGGCAAAGAGTTCAGCTCGTATTCAGGAGAGGATAGAAAGGTAGCAGAAGCCCAAATGCACAAACACAGACACACAACACAAACACAAACAAGAGCCCTACCTGCAGCAAGACATGGCAGATTTCCAGGAAGCCCTTCTGTGCCGCGGCATGCAGTGGGAATCGTTTGCTCTGCTGCTCGCTCTGGAAATTGGGGTCCAAGCTGTCCACTGGAAAGGAAGGGCAGACATCTGGGAGCCGAGAGAGATAAAGCAACTTGCTAAGCAGGGTGCCTCAGGGCTTGTTTCCCAGGCGCATGCAGAAGCAGCTGTAAAGCAAGTCACTAACCTTCCCACCATTGCTAACATGGGTTTCAGTCCTTGGGCGTGAAGAGGCATTGAAAGACTGGGAAAGAAACCTGTCTTTTCACAAGGGCCGGGAGGCAACTCAAGTGTTCTACTCAAAGCCATCAGGGGCCTGTGCGCATTCCGTTTGAGAGCTCACAAAACCCCAAGGGAAACAGAGGAAGTTGCTTTATGCCAAGACAAACCATTGGGTCCACCTGGCGCAGTGTTGTTTACACTGACTGGCAGCAGCTCTCTGGGACATTCCCAGCCCTACCTGGAGATGCTGGGGATTGAACCTGGGACCTTCTGCATGCAAAGCTGCTGCACCGCCCACTAAGCTGCGGGCAAGAGGGGTTTTGCATGCACTCACGGCTAGCCTGTGCCCTAGCTATCTTCACACGCTGCCTACTGAAATTGATGGATGACAAGACAAGAGTTTGCAAAAACACATAGAAATGTTTTAAAGCATGCAGCCCACAACAGCATTCCCAAACCACCTCTTAACCATATTATGAGGATACTGTATATCCCTGAGTATAAGACTACTTTTTAAGCCAGGAAAATCTTCTCAAAAGTCGGGCACCGGGTCATATTTCTTATACGGCAAGTGTATCCCAAACTCTATATTTTAACTGGAAAAGTTGGGGGGTCGTCTTATACGTCCAGTCGTCTTATATGCCGGAATTACTTTGTTTATTAATTAATTAATAATAATAATAATTATTTTGTATATTGCCCTATATCCACAGGTCTCAGGGCAGTTACAACATAAAACCAAAAAATAAAAACCCATAATAAAAACAAAAAACAACCCAATAAATGCCCCCTCCCCAACAATTTTAAAAGGACATTGGATATCAACCAGCCAAAGGCCTGGTTTAAGAGGAATGTTTTTGCCTGGTGCCTAAAGGTGTATAATGAAGGCACCAGGCGAGCCGCCCTGGGGAGAGCATTCCCCAAATGAGAAGCCACAGCAGAAAAGGCTCGTTCTTGTGTTGCCACCCTCCCGACCTCTTGTGGAGGGGGAACATGAAGAAGGGGCCTCAGGTGATCTCAGGGTCCAGGTAGGTTAATATGGAAAGAGGTGGTCCCGGAGGTATTGAGGTCCTGAGCCGTTAAAGGCTTTAGAGGGCCTCCCCATCTGAATGTCTACAACACAGAGGATTAGAGAAAAGGATGCTCAGAGGAACTTACGCAACATCAGGACCACTTTCTGGAGCTCCCCTTGCTTGACCGAGAGATAGAGCTGGCGAGGGTGAAAACGCAGCTTCTTGCGCCTGAGAGAGATCACAAAGGAGAGAGTGTGTTGTGGCGGTTAGAGTGTCAGACTAGGGCAGGGGCAACCAAACTTACCACACTTCGGGCCGGTGCCTGCAGCGCTGATCATGCAGCGGGCCGGAGGGCGGGGGAGCACGCACCCATATGCATGCACGCACGCTATTTTTGGCGCACTCCCAGGTCACAGGAGCACTGGAAATAGCTTGTGCACATGTGCACGGGCCTCCTCTGACCCAGAAGTGCGCCAGAAATGATGCTTGCGCATGCGCGCGAGCTATTTCTGGTGCTCCTGCAACCTGGAAGTGGGTAGCCGCACCGCGCCGGTAAGAGCAGGTGGTGGCAGCAGGCGGCGGGTGTTGCCTCGGGCCGGATAAATGAGTCCTTCGGGCCATATCCGGTCCCCAGGCCGTAGTTTGGGGATCCCTGGACTAGGGCCTGGGAGACCACAGTTTAAACCCCTACTTGGCCAGGAAGCTCACTGAGCGACGTTGGGCCAGTCACTCATTCTCAGCTTAACCTACCTCGCAGGGTTGTTGCGGGGATTAAATGACCCGTCAGAGAACCATGAGAGCCCCCTCAAGGACCGCAGAGAAAAAGGTGGGATATAAATGCAACTGATATATGACAAAATAAAAAAGAGGAAGCTTTCTCTCTGGCCAACGTCTTTGCCCCACAGGCACATATTTAAAATTGCTCTTAATCTGCTTTGCTGTGAAGCCCCACAACCCTGCTTGAAGTTAAGAAATATTAACCAACACAATAAAAACGGTAATAAAGGTAAAGGTAAAGGACCACTGGACGGTTAAGTCCAGTCAAAGGCGACTATGGTGTTGTGGCACTCATCTTGCTTTCAGGCCGAGGGAGCCAGCGTTTGTCCGCAGACAGCTTTCGGGGTGATGTGGCCAGCATGACTAAGCTGCTTCTGACGAACCAGAGCAGTGCACAGAAACGCCGTTTACCTTCCCGCCATAGTGGCACCTATTTATCTACTTGCACTTTTGACGTGCTTTCGAACTGCTAGGTTGGCAGGAGCTGGGACAGAGCAACGGGAGCTCACCCCGTCGCAGGGATTTGAACCGCCGACCTGATCGGCAATCCCAAGAGGCTCAGTGGTTTAGATCATAGCACAACCCACATCCCAATAATAGCCAGTCTTGCTTCCATGAAAAGAGAGAGAAAGAGAGAAAGAGAGAGAGAGAGAGAGAGCTTCACTTACCGCTCGGATTCCTGTACCACCAGAGCCCGTTCCAATTGTTCCCGGCCGGCCCCTGGAGGCAGCCCCTGAGCAGACAGCACCGCCCCGTTTGGTAGGGTCAGCCGTGGCCCCGCACTGTCGATCCCTGGGCCGCCGAGACCCGCCATATCGTCCTGCGGGGGCTCTACGCTTGAGCCCCCCCGCATCCGAGCACTGAGGAAAGGAGATTACACAGACCTGTGAAATAATCTTGTATACACTATCCAGGGGTGGCCAACTCCTAAGAGACTGCGATCTACTCACAGTTAAAAACTGGCAGTGATCTTCCCCCTTTATTGGGGTTGGGTCAAAGCTGTTCCCCCGAGTTTTCCAGGGAGAAGGTAAAAGGTTGAGCTTTTTTTAGGGGAGCCACAGTTGTTCAGCTTCTTTGGGGGGGAGCCAATGATCTACCAGTGATCTACCGCAGACGTCCAGTGATCTACCAGTAGATCACGATCTACCCGTTGGACATGCCTGCACTATACATTTGAAGTGCAATGATACCCCTGTTACAGACTTGGTTCCCCCCACCCCACCCCCCCAAAAAACTTGGGAACTGTAGTTTTCTACTGGTGCTATTAGGAGAACCCTCACAGAGCTCCAATTCCCAGAGTGGTTTAACAATCCCTCTTCCCAGGGAACGCCCTGCTACAATTATGCATTTCTCATCTCCTCTGAGAGATGCTTTACAATGCTTTATTTTAGGCGTAACGTCTAAAAACGTAAGTCACCAAGGAAAGGCCCGCACTATTCCTTTTCCGAGGAGCCAGGATTGGTCTCACCTGGGCTGGGTAGTGTCAGCACGGCCTGTGCTCTCAGAGGCTCCCTGGCCGTGAGAAGGTGGAACAGGGACAGGAGTAGAGGTGTCCGCCTTGGCTATCGTGATCTCCTGGGCCTCCGAAGCATCTTCCCCGCAGTGCGGACAGAAGATCATGCCGTTGAGCTGCGACACGCAGGCCTTGTGGAAGCGATGAGCCACGCGGAAGTCAGGGTGGCACTCCAAAAAGGTGCCCTGGGGGACGGAAAACAGGCCGTGAAGGATCGGAAAGCGGCAAGGGAAACTCCTGAGCTCGATGGCCGAGCTTCCGGAAGTGTCTCCGGACACAGAAGGCAAACAAGCAAAGGGCCTTGGCAACTGTCAAGCGGCAAGAAACCTCCCCGGGTTGACGGGGCCTAGTGTAAATATTTGAAGCCTGGGCTTTGCCTGGCCCTTCCTGCCGCAGTTCAGACCTGAGCCTCAACAACAGGCCTCAAGGGACCTTGGCTTGCCCCTGGTCTGGCTCCCAAGTATTAAAACTACAGAATTTGATGCCCCAAGATGCGGTGATGGGCACTGGCTTGGGCGGCTTAAAGAGAGGATGACATAAATCAGGCATCCCCAGACTTAGGCCCTCCAGATGTTTTGGACTACAACTCCCATCTTCCCCGACCACTGGTCCTGTTAGCTAGGGATCATGGGAGTTGTAGGCCAAAACATCTGGAGGGCCGCAGTTTGGGGATGCCTGACAAATTCATGGGAAGATAAGGCTGTATCAGTGACTAGCCATGGTAGGTCTACCTCCACTGTCAAAGGCACCATGCCTCTGAATATTATTATTGATTAAATTTGTATACCGCCCTATACCCATCGATTTCAGGGGAGTTCACAACATGAACACCTGTTGGTGGGACTCACAAGTTGGGCACCTGCTTGTAGGCTTCCCAGAGGCAACTGGTCGGCCACTATGAAATCAGGGTGCCTGACTAGATCAGGGGTCCCCAGACTAAGGCCCGGGAGCCGGATGCAGCCCAATCACCTTCTCAATCCGGCCCGCGGATGGTCCAGAAATCAACATGTTTTTACATAGAATGTGTCCTTTTATTTAAAATGCATCTCTGGACTATTTGTGGGGCCTGCCTGGTGTTTTTACATGAGTAGAATGTCTCCTTTTATTTAAAATGCATCTATGGGTTGTTTGTGGGGCATAGGAATTTGTTCATATTTTTTTTCCAAAATATAGTCCGGCCCCCCACAAGGTCTGAGGGACAGTGGACCGCCCCCCCCGCCCCCCGCTGAAAAAGTTTGCTGACCCCCTGGACTAGATGAACCTTTGGCCTTATCCAGCTTCAGGGCTTTTCCTATGCTCTCATCTACACTTTTATTGCCTCAGCCCTAAAAAAAACAAAAAAACTGCCAGGAACATTTATATTCCATGTTTCTTTCGTCATGGGATTCTCAAAGGATCATCCATCTGGGCACAGACCACACCCAGACCTGTTTAGCTTTGAGACCTGTGGGTCTGGGTGGTATACAAATTTAATAAATAATAATAATATGGCGGCTTCATCTGCTTTCAGACGATACTGTGTTCTTTTGCCAGGACCCAGCACAGATAGGAGCTATCTGGAATCACGATCTTCCTCTCAGACGCCTCTCGAGTTCTGGGTGATGCCTCCCCAGTCGTGACTTGCTAGCAAGCCCCCTTCCTGAAAACCAAACGCCCTCCCCTTTGGGTTTCCTTTCCTCACCGCAGTGCAGAAGTAGCCACACCCAGGGCAGCAGTGATGCTTCACCATCCTGGCTCGGTGGGCCTCACACAGGACCATGAGGGGGACGCGGCTGGAGGGACGCATCGTCTCCCGCTTCAAGATGCTGCTGCTGCAGCCGTTCAGCTGTGAATAAGCAAACAAGATGGTCGCTCTCTTGCTCTCTCCAGCCTATGGCTCACAGTGAGGCAATGAACTGGTCCTCGACCGTAATAATAAATAAATTGAAATTGAAAATTAAATTGAAATCACAGTGAGGCAGGGCAGTACCGCTTTAGACTGCTCACATGCCCAAATGCTCCTCTCCCTCAATCAATCAATCAATCAATCAATCAATCTGTGTGTGTCTTTCTGTGTGCATGCATAATGCCTTTCAGAGACATTTTGCCACACTTCTCCCATTTAACCTTGAGTCCCAAAGAGAGAGATTGAGATCTTGTAAGACTGAAGCTTGGACTTCAGCGTGTCTCATGATGTGCTAAACCTGATCCACAGGTAATAATGATTACGATGGCGATAATAACAATAGTAATCGCTTTCATCACCATCGCTAGGAATTATTATGCTTAACCATTAGAACCTGGAACAAAACGTTGCAGTGTATCCTTTTCCTAACAGGGCACTCCCATTCAGGGTTCCAGACAGCTGGTTTTTTTATTAATTAAAAGCATTTCTGGCCTGCTGTCCACTGCGAACAATTTCCTCCAGACAAGATCATTCCACTCTTCCACAAACACCCCCTTGGTTTTCTTTTCCAGCCGAAGCTCAGGATTCTGTAACAGCTGAGCATAAGTCATCCTCACTGGGCAGCTCAGGGGCCTATATGTCTGTTCTGTTCCCTTGTGGTTTAGTTGTTCATATATATATATATATATATATATATATATATATATATATATATGCGCACATCTGCAAACCTTGGGGCAGCCCTGAGCAGCCGATACCTCCCTCTCATTTTCCTCAGTGGCTGCACTTGAGTTCCATTTCTGTTGGCACTCACCACCTGAGTTTGCTGCTAAAAGGAAAAACGATGATGCTTTATAATAAATGAAGGGCCTGCAATGGATCTCTGGGGTTGTAACGGGACAAAAGGAGGAGGCCTCTAAAGGGCCCCTGAAACAGCTTGTTCCAGATTTCCCCTATTTTCTTACCTCTCCATCCGCACTCTCGGTTGCCATGCATTGATTTCCAGCCTGCTGGCTGAGGCGCTCAATGGTTGGAGCTTCCATGCGGCAGGAGCAGAGGGGCAACTCCTCAAAGCGCTCCGTCTCCAGAGAACTCGTCTCATTCGACACCCCTGTGGCGGGATAGAAAAAGGGGAGGAAATAGGACCCGGAAATGGCTGCTTTTCACAAAGCAAAACCCTACCTCTACTGCATGGCCAACGACATCTCCCTTGATGCTGCAACCATCCCCTGGTCTCACAAGTTGCATTCAAAACTCTCCTATATTAACCCTTTACAGAAATGGCGTTTGGTACGGTACTTGAGGTGGAAAACACTTTGAAGCTAGCCATTTATGTCTGTGGAGCAATCTTAATGCACATGAGCCCCAAAGTTTAAAAATGGCATCTTCACTGGCGTTAGCATTCCAGTCAATTTAATCCTCCTAAATACTTAATATGTACATTGCAGAGAATACAATACGGTTCTCATTAAAAGGACAGGCATATTTAATAATATTCAGGGGGCCTTCTCGGTAGTGGCGCCCACCCTGTGGAACGCCCTCCCATCAGATGTCAAGGAAATAAACAACTATCTGATTTTTAGAAGACATCTGAAGGCAGCCATATTTAGGGAAGTTTTTAATGTTTGATGTTTTCTTGCTTTCTTATTATTATTTATATTCTGTTGGGAGCTGTCCAAAGTGGCTGGAGAAACCCAATCAGATGGGTGGGGTATAAATATCAATATATTATTAGTAGTATTTTACCCTTTTAATGAGAACTGTGTTTGAATACTGTTTGGGGTGGTTTTTTTTTTCTTTTTTAAAAAATATGCCTCCTCAGTTTGTCAGAATAACATTACCAAGCTACAGAACAGAACAGTTCTTGTTAAAAGGACAGACATCTTAAATAATTATATCATTTTAATGAGAACTTCATTTGAATTCTGCTTGGTTTTTGGTTTTTTTTAGTCTCCTCAGTTTGTGAAAATAACAGTATCAATATAAAAAACTCACAATTAGTGACTTTTCAAAATGAATCTTGAGGCAGAAGCAGTAAAATCCAACACCTGAGGCAAACCGCTTCAACTTGCCTAGCGATAAAGAATTTTGCCCTGATTTCTCCGATTTATAGCTAATGGATGTGAATAATATTCAATGAAGTTTTTAAACAATTTTCCTTGCCTTCTATTCTGGGGCGACCTAAGCTGTTAAGATTTCTTTCAAAGACAAATTAAAACTAGTCGCACATAAACGCAGAGCAACTAGATAAGTCAGTTTTTAAAAACTTGGGTATGGGTGTGCATGGAGACATCACAACTCCTAAATGAAGTCTACTGGATACCCAGACTCTGGTTGGGTTGAGCAGCAAGGAGACTTCATTTTGCATTTGCTATCAGTGGCCAAGATCTTCCCCTCTCCTAAGAAGGGGCCTGTTGCCACCATTGCTTCCTGATCATCTGCCTGCCCAGCATTAAAAGATGCTCTTTTAAACTGAGGCAAAGTCACTTAAGTTCCATCCAGTGAGGAGGACACAGGCATGAAGACTTCTCTTAGGCCAGCCTCCTGCAGCCTTCAGATGTTTTGGACTACACCTCCCATCAGTCCCAGCGAGCGCAAGAGGTGAACAAGGAAGTGGTGAACAAGGCTTGCTCAAAGCCACCCAACCCACAAATTCATAGCTGGGGTTGGGTTTGGACGCACCGGCATTGTTGGGGGACAGCGCCCCCTGGTTGGGCAGCTCCAAACAGCCAAGAGGCACCTCCGTGTACTCGCTCTGTGTGGTCGTTGGGCCACCATTCAGCCCTGGAGAGGAGAAAGAGAAAAAGGAATGTCCAAAGGGAAGGGAAGACAACCATTCCAGCCTGCCAGGTGCCTCTGCACTTCGTCTTTTTAAAAACTCATGGCAAATTCCACTGCAAGGATATTGAACCCCTCATGTAGGCCCTCCAAATATCATTGGACTACAAATCCCATCATCCATTACCATTGGGCCATGCTGGGAATAGCGGTTTAACATCGTCTGGGGCTATAGACGGAGCAGTACAGCTTTGGCTGAGAGAGACAGAAGTGCTGCGAAGATACACTGGCCAATATACAACATGCCACACCGTGGGTTTTGTATTACTTAGCACTACAAGGGGGGGAGTGGGGAAAGCTGTGGCCCTCCAGATGTTGTGAGATCACAGCTTCCACCGTCCCTGGCCATGCCGACTGGGCCTGATGGGAGTTGGAGTCCAGCAACATCTGGCGGTTCCCCAACCCTGTCTTATTGGTACTGCTCTCCGTTGTGGCTTCATCTTCCCAACTTTCTCCTTTCCATCCCACGGTCTTGGCTCTGGAGCCATCAGACAAACAATCACCTCTGGCATCCTTGGGGTTTGGTTCTTTGCGCTTCCGTTTGCGCATGGGCTTGACCCAGGGGCTGTCGTTCCGCCATCGCTTCCTGGCCTTTCGTTTGGAGCTGGAGGCAGCGCTCTGGAGCAGGAAAAGGGGAAGGGTGAGGAAACAAAGTCTGAGGAAGGTGCTGTCGATTGATCGGGAGGCCTCGAGTTCCACCTCTGGCTTCTCCGCTTAGGAACATATAAGGAGCTGCCTTATACTGAGGCCACATTCACCCCACATGTTTGAAACTGGGGAACCCCCAAGGGAAGAAGGCTCAGAGCCTGAGGAGCGGTGGTGGGTCAGAGGGGAAAAATTGGGAGGAGGAGGTGTTGGAAGCTGAAGAGGTCACAGGGCTAAGTGAGCAGGAAGAAGCTGAGGAAGAGAAAGTCCAGAATCAGAGGCAGAAGCTGAAGCAGGAGGCGAGGGGGGCCAAGAGGCAGAGATGAGTCAAGCTGGGGAAGAAGTCAAAGTGTCTCCCCCTCCTGCTGCGAACAGCTCCCCTCCGCCTTGGTCTCCCGGGACCAGAAGAGGTATGAAGAGGGAGGAGCAGAGACAGGTGTGCAACAGTCTCAGATTGCTTGGAAAGGACCCAGGGGAGGAGACTTAGGTAGCGGTGGGAAGGCAAGGACAACTTGCCTCACAGGGGGCAAGACCTACCGAGAAGAGATGCTGTACTCATTAGGCCTGGCACCCTTGAGCCGACCTTGTTTCTTCTAATAAAGAGTTAATTTCATTTACGCCCCGTGATTTATTGCTGGCTGGCTCCTGACAACTCTCATTCCACTTTAAACAGCCGTAGATTCCCCGAAGGAATCCTGGGAACTGCAGGGTGCTGAAAGTTGTTAGGAGACCTCCCCGCTATTCCCTTGTCCCAGAGAGGGTTAACAATCCATTAGGCTTGCATACAGCAAGCCGACTGCATGTCCACTCAGGGTTTAAGCTCCCCCAGAGTTCCATGGGACTTACTCACAGGTAGGCACGAGCAAGATTGTAACTGGAAAGGGAGTGAAGAACGTGAATGCCGAAGAACAAATTATAGAGGAAAGGGAAGAAAAATGGGGGAAGGAGGCAAGATGTGGTTAAAAACAAAAATGAATGGAATGAAATGAAATGTATAGTGTAGGGGGTGACAACGAGGGGGGGAAAGTGGAATTAAAATTCAGAATGCCATGAAAGAGAAAACAAAGAAGTGAAAAGCAGCCTTCCTTGCCCTTTAGCGGCACAGAAGTTGTTGGACTACAACTCCCTTGATCCTTGACTATTAGCTCTCCTGGCTGGGGCTGATGGGAGTTGTAGTCCAAAACATCGGGAGGACACCTGGTTGAGGAAGATTGGTTAAAAGGAGAAAGAGAGAATTAAAAAACATGGAAAGGCAAGCCTCAACCTACCCTGTCAGAGAGGTTACCCGACTCTTCGTCTTCATCTTCTTCCTCGTCATCATCTTCGTCGTCCTCTTCCTCCTCCTCCTCCTCTTCTTCCTCCTCTTCCTCTTCCTCCTCTTCTTCCTCACTCATATGCTCTCCAGCAACATCTGCATCAGACTGTCAGGCAAAAAAGGGGGAGTGTGACAGCGTGAATTAAGAAATCTGTGCTTTTGACTCTGAACAGGAGACGGCTACAACAGTCAAGAGGGAGAAGGGCACATGTCATTCACTGTGGAAACAACTACAGGACGGGTTCACACAGCCGTAATGATCCACTGCTACCTTAGCCCTAGGAAAACAAGCGGTCAGTTTCTCAGGGCAAATATTCTGAACATTTGGGTGTCTATGTGTATCCAGAAGGGACATCCTTTTACTGTGACGTCACAGAGCATCTATACCTCAGGCAATCCAGACTTGGGGTGAGGAACATTTCTCTACCAGAGGGCCACATTCCCTTGCGGGCAAATTTCTGAAGGCCGCATGACCAGAGGGGCATGACCAGAGGCAAAAGCTATCAGAACAACAGGTGCAGCTCTATATTATACCAGGGTTTCCCAAACTTGGGTCTCCAGCTGTTTTTCGACTACAATTTTTGATTTTTTGTTTTGGGCCTTCTACCAGTTCCCTCACTGCGAGAAGTGAGGTTACAGGGAACCAGGCAGAGGGCCTTCTCGGTAGTGGCACCCATCTTGTGGGGGCGCCCTCCCATTAGATGTCAAGGAAATAAACTACTACAGTGGAACCTCGGTTTATGAACACCTCGGTTTACGAATTTTCGGTTTATGAACATCGCAGACCCATCTGGAACGGATTAATTCACGTTCCATTACTTTCAATGAGAAAGTTCGCTTCAGTTTATGAACGCTTCAGTTTATGAACAGACTTCCGGAACCAATTGTGTTCATAAACCGAGGTACCACTGTATCTGACTTTTAGAAGACATCTGAAGGTAGCCCAGTTTAGGGAAGTTTTTAATGTTTGATGTTTTATTGTGTTTTTAATATTCTGTTGGAAGCCCCCCAGATCGACGGGGTATAAGTTGTTGTTGTTGTTACAATTCTCATCGTCTCTGACCACTGATCCTGCTAGCTAGGGATGATGGGAATTGTGGTCCAAAAATAGCGGGAAACCCAAGTTTGGGAAATCCTTCCTTATACAATAGGATACAGTCAAGCCACACAAAAGGCAGAGGCTTCTATAGTCACGCACCTGCATCTCTCAGGTATTAAAGGCCTGCAGCTGAGCATGCAGAAGGTCGCAGGTTCGATCCCCACCATCTCCCTGCCTGAAATCTCAGAAAACTGCTGCCATTCAGTGTAGGCAACACTGAGCTAAATGGGCTTCCTAGGCTCTTATCTCTCCATTCAGATAAGCCAGAGTTCAAGGACACATTCCAGCAAGGCAAAAGTGCTCAAAGAAAAAGCACAAAGCAGGTCCGGTGAAGGGCCTTACAGGGCGAGAGCCCTGAGGGACTCCATGAAGTGAGAACAGGACTAGATAAGGCTTTTTCCTCAATCGGCAAGGCTCTGCTTATTTTCTTACCGACCACTTATCCCTATGAAAGGTAAAAGGTAAAGGACCCCTGGATGGTTAAATCCCGTCAAAGGCGACTATGGGGTTGCGGCACTCATCTTGCTTTCAGGCTGAGGGAGCCGGCATTTGTCCACAGACAGCTTTCTGGGTCTTGTGGCCAGCAGGACTAAACCGCTTCTGGCGCAACAGGACACCGTGATGGAAACCAGAGCGCATGGAAACACCCTTTACCTTTCCGCCATAGTGGCACCTATTTATCTACTTGCACTGGTGTGCTTTCCAACTGATAGGTTGGCAGGAGCTGGGACAGAGCAACCCTGTCATGCAGATTCAAACCGCTGACCTTCTGATGGGCAAGCCCAAGAGTTTCAGTGGTTTAGACCACAGCGCCACCCGCCCTATGAGAGACAAGCCCCGCCTTGCTTCGCATTACCTTGCTGTCCGAATCAGCATGGCCGTCGACGGAGTAGCTGTCATAGAAGAGGCTGAAGTCATCCCCCACCTCGGTCTCCCATTCCTGACTCCTCTCCTCCTGCGAGGCAGTGGCTGGGGCAGTCATCTCTTCCGTCACAGTGATCTGGGAAGGGAGAAATGTTTATGTGCTGGTGGTATTTGTTAGTCACTTGTTAACCGCAGTGCTCAGAGCGGCTTATGCATGGCAATAAAAACCCCGGAAAAGCTGGCTAAAATGTATAAAAATAGATCCCCCATATGTTGGAGATGCGAGAAAGAAAATGGAACGTATAGGCATATGTGGTGGTCCTGCATAGAGGTTGGTGTATTTTGGAATAACATATATGAAGAATTAAAGAAACTGCAAAAATGTACATTAAAGAAAAGACCAGAGACATTTTTATTAAGTATAATGCCAAAGGAAATAGGAAGATCAGAGAAAATATTGCTCATGTATGGAACAGTTGCAGGCATAGTGAGAAATTGGAAAAACAAAACAATACCCAATATAATGGACTGGCAGTCTTTAATGGTAGAATACATGCAACTGGCAAAAACAACAGGTAGAATAAGAGGTCAGATGTAACAAGTAAGTCAATAAGGAATGGGGAGCCTTTAAAGAATATTTGTAAAACAATAACATAAAAGAAACTCCATTGGCAGAACAAGACTGTACCTTGTAAAATAAATCGTTAAATATAGGATTAAAGGATGGAAATATGTAATGTAATCAAACTGTACAAAAATATTAAAGAAAAAAGATAAAATACAGCAAGTTTAATTGGAAGTTTTTTCTCTTAGATTTTGATAAACAGAGTATAATTTAGAAAACTATAGAACAATGTGTTTTACTGTTCTTATGTTTGTCTTTAGATTTGTGTCATTATGAGGCGAATTTTAGGTTGGTAGGTGTGTAATATGTATATATGTAGTGTGTCTGTTGTATAAATTTTAAACAATAAAGATATACTCTTTTAAAAAAAAAGGAATACCAAATAAAAGCAACAGTTTAAAAGATACCACAGGTTACTTTCAGCAAGTTAAAAATGCCAGCATAAAACAATGCCAAACTAAAACACCGGGACAAATAATAGAGTGCCCCCCCCCCAACCCTTAGGCACCAAAAAATAAAATAAAATAAAAAAATCTCCAGAACAAAACACAGAAAAACCTTCCAGGAAGGGAATTCTAAAGGTTAGTTTTGCAACAGAGGCACCATCTGCAATATGTATTTAAAGCACAATTGTGCCATTTTAAACAGTCATGGCTTCCCCACAAAAATCCTGAGAACTGCAGTTTGTTATGGGTGCTGAGACCTCTTAAGTCGCCCTCTACTCCCTTCACAGAGCTACATTTCCCAGAGTTCCCTGGGAAGAGGGCTTAATTGCCAAACCACTCTGGGAGGGAACTGCAGGGTCTTCTCGGTGTGGGCCTCTGGATGAAAAAGATATCAAATCAATTGATCCTATGTACACAACGACTTGGGAGCAAGTCTCATTCAATTCAATGGAACTTTCTAGTAGTCATGCATAGGATTGCCCCGCAGATCCACCACATATGGTCAGATTGACCAGCTAAGATGAGACCCGATCGGAATCTGACATAATCTGAATGTTTATTTTTTACAATGTATAAACCTTTGAAGAAAAGCAAAGAAGGGGGAAAGAGTCATACCTCAGTTGTAGCTCTGGGACTTGACCGCTGGAGAGAGAGGGGCATCCTCTTGTGGAGGGCATCAGCCATATAATCATATTTTCTACGCTTGGCAGGTTCCTCTTTGGAAGGAAAAGCAGAGGAAATAGAAATATAATTCTGAAAGACTCCAGTGGAGCCTTAACCAACCTGCTAATCCCCAGAACCTTAGGATCACAATATTATGATTATTACTATTAGAATTTGTTAGTTGCTTTATCTTGCTCAGGGCAACGGAAAGTGACTTACAACCCAAAAACCTCACATAGATTAGGGCTGCCATATTTGAAACAGTGAAAGTCCGGACAGAAGTTGTTGAGCTGCCATACGTCCGGATGTTCCTGGACATATGGCAACCCTACACATAAAGGTAAAGGTAAAGGGACCCCTGACCATTAGGTCCAGCCGTGACCGACTCTGGGGTTGCGCGCTCATCTTGCATTATTTGCCAAGGGAGCCGGCGTACAGCTTCCAGGTCATGTGGCCAGCATGACAAAGCCGCTTCTGGCAAACCAGAGCAGCACATGGAAACGCCGTTTACCTTCCCGCTATAGCGGTTCCTATTTATCTACTTGCATTTTGACGTGCTTTCGAACTGCTAGATTGGCAGGAGCTGGGACTGAGCAACGGGAGCTCACCCCGTCACAGGGATTCGAACCGCTGACCTTCTGATCAGCAAGCCCTAGGCTCAGTGGTTTAGCCCACAGCGCCACCTGGGTCCCTACACATAGATACATTACCCTACACATAGATACATTAAAAACCAAGAGGAAAGAAAAATACATTTCAATCATCCTTCCGACTTCTAAAGGGCCACAGATAGTTAAAGGCCAAAGGCCTGGTTACAGAGGAAAGGCCTGGCTCCTAAAGCTATATAACAATGGCGCCAGACTAGCCTCCCTAGGAAGAGCATTCCACAAGCAGGGAGCCACCACAGAAAAGGCCCATTCTTGTGTTCCCACCCTCCAGAACTTGCAGTAGAAAATATCCAGAGAGGACCGGATAAATGTTGATTGACCATAGCCAAGCCATACCTGGTTCTTCAATGCTCCTGAGGTCATCGGGGACTCGGAAATGCAGCATCTCAGAGACTCGCTTTTCGGGGACCTTCGGAAAGAAAAGTTAACACCCAAGATTAGGTTTTTTAATCTGTCTGCATTCGGCAACTTCACACAGGGGAGATTGGTATGTACAGGGCAATTGAAGAGAACAATGTTATTGGGTGGCCCATTGTAAACGTGGGCCGTATTCAACTTACTTTTACCCTAATGGGCTAACTAAGGACCATAAAACACTGTTCCTAAAGGATCGTTACTGGGTCCCAGTATGTTTCCGAGCACAATTAAAAGTGCTGGTGCTGACCTTCAAAGCCCTAAAAGGCCTCAGCCCAGTATACCTGAAGGAGCGTCTCCACCCCCATCGTTCTGCCCGGACACTGAGGTCCAGCGCCGAGGGTCTTCTGGCAATTCCCTCACTGTGAGAAGCAAAGCTACAGGGAACCAGGCAGAGGGCCTTCTCGGTAGTGGTACCCGCCCTGTGGAACGCCCTTCCTTCAGATGTCAAGGAAATAAATTTTAATGTCTGATTTCTTACTGTCTTTTACTTTGTTGGGAGCCACCCGGAGTGGCTGGGGTAACCCAGTCACATGGGCAGCATATTAAAGATGATGACGATGAAAATATCCAGTAATTTCAGTGGGTCTACTCTGAATAAGAGTCACTTTAGTAAAAAAAAAAAGTAAAGGTAAAGGGTGGTTAAGTCCAGTCAAAGGTGACTATGGACTTGCACCGCTTATCTTGCTTTCAGGCCAAGGGAGCCGGTGTTTGTCCACAGACAGCTTTCCGGGTAATATGGCCAGCATGACTAAACCATTTCTGGCGCAACTGAACACTGTGATGGAAACCAGAGTACACAGAAATGCCATTTACCTTCCTGCCGCAGTGGTACCTATTCATCTAACTTGTGCTGGTGTGCTTCTGAACTGCTAGGTCGGCACGCGCTGGGACAGGATCTCACTTCGTCGCGGGGATTCAAACTGCCACCCAAGAGGCTCAGTGATTTAGACCACAGCGCCACCCGCGTCACTTTAGTACAACCCAATAATAACTTAGTGTAGGACAACAGACCAAACACTATAGGCAGCGTTCCATCATTAATAAGACACAGTACTTTCCCTGTGCAAACATTTCAGCCCATCAGCTGCAAGTGACTTATGCTTTTGGCGGCAGTCTATGCCTCTGAATACCACTTGATGGGAATCACAAATGTACTCAGGTTCAGCACCTGGTTGACCACCGTGAAGACAAGATGGGCCTTTGCCCTAGTCCAGCCGGGTTGCTCGTATGTCGACAAAACAATATTTATTTTTAATTTTTATTAAATTTCTATACCACTTTTTTCTTCCAAGGTGCTCGAGGTGGTGTACATGGTTCTCCCCTACATTCCACCCTCACAACAACACTGTGAGGGAAATTGGGCTAAGAGATGGCGACAGGCCCCAAGATCACCCAGCGAGCTTCATGGTTGAGCAGGGATTCGAACCCTTCTCTCCCAGGTCCCTAGTCCAGCACTCTTAAGCACTGTGCATGTGGTCTTGTGAATCAGCCCTCAAGCTGGACCAACGTTCATATTGCTCTTTATTATTAATCAAACGTACTAGTCGCTTTTTTCACCGCGTTGGCGAAACCAACATTAAAACCAATAATAAAAACCAGAATAAACCATAATCCTAAAATGCACATCTCCAATACACGTAAGGGACGTGGGTGGCGCTGTGGGTTAAACCACTAGGCCTAGGGCTTGCCGATCAGAAGGTCGGCGGTTCGAATCCCCACGACGGGGTGAGCTCCTGTTGCTAGATCCCTGCTCCTGCCAACCTAGCAGTTTGAAAGCATGTCAAAGTGCAAGTGGATAAATAGGTACCGCTCCAGGCGGGAAGGTAAACGGAATTTCCGTACGCTGCTCCGGTTCGCCAGAAGTGGCTTAGTCATGCTGGCCACATGACCCGGAAGCTGTACGCCAGCTCCCTCGGCCAGTAAAGCGAGATGAGCGCCGCAACCCCAGAGTCATCCGCGACTGGAACTAATGGTCAGGGGTCCCTTTACCCTTTAATATATGTAAACAGGGAGATCTAAACCCGCTTGCTAAACAGATGAGCAAGAAAGTGGTGACAAATATCCGGGTTAAGGGCCAAACACTTGGGTATATATTGAGGTTTTTGTCTGGTACCTAGGAAGAAGGTAGCAGGGCTCCCTACCTGTCCACTGTTGGGTTTGGGCATGGTTTTCCGGGCCCGGTGAACCTTTGGCTTGGCCTCTTCCGCTGTCGGGGCTGGAGGCTGAGCAGGGGCCGGTGTTGGGGCTGCGGCTGGGGCTGGGGCCAGGGCTTCTGCCGCGGGAGTCCCAGCATCCCCAGGAAGTCGCGACCCAGGCATACTCAGCAGACGCATGGCCAAACTTTGGATAGACGTTGGGGACTTGCTGGTTCCGGTGAGGGACATCTTTGCCCGGCTGGTCCCACCTGCTTTGCTAGGCGATGATGGGAAGGTCTTGGCAGCGTGACCTGAAACGGAGGAAGAGAAGCGAGCGGCCTTTAACCATTTTGTTTGATTTTATTTATTTATCTATCAGATTTATATACGCTGCAAGGTCTCAGGGTGGTTCGCAAGATAAAAGCACAAGACAAAAGCACAAACACACAGTCCAAACAGGGTTCCAACGAAAGAGAAAACGGCTTACGAAGGTGATGGGATATGCTGAGGTGGCTAGACTGTGAGAATTAAAAGAACAGAGTGAAGAAAAGTTTCCCGAAGAACGGAAATATTTTGTAGAATGTGTTAAAACGTATGCAGGATTTGAAGTACAGTACAGCAGCAGATGAGAAGTGGTAGTTTAATCATATAAATGGGAAAAATGTAAGTAATATAGAAGCAATTTAAGGGAGAAAAAGAAAAACATGGAAGGGTGGGTGGGAAGTCAACAGAGATGAATGTTCTGATGGGTTGTTTAAAAGAATCTGAAAAATTTGAAAAGCTAATTTTAAAAATTGTGGTTTTTTTTAATAGTTAAAACAGAGTGCCTGGGGCAACCCACTCAGATGGGTGGGGTACAAGTAATAAATAGTAGTAGTAGTAGTAATAATAATAATAATAATAATAATAATAATGGCAGCCCTCAGGGTTCTGAGCTCCTGAGCCATGCAAAAAGCTTTATAGGTCCAAACCAGCAGTTTAAATCAGGTCCTGCTGCCACACCCCCAGCTCCCTGCTTCCTTCCACCTCACCTGGCAGGCCTTTATTCCCTGGACTAGGGCTGGAGTTTGGGCCAGCAGAGACACCCCCCGATTCGGGCGACATTCTGCCCATTTCCTTACTGCTCCCGGTCATCTGTGCTCGAGCTCCCTCTTCACCATTCCTGTTGGAGCCCAGCGGGTTATCTCCCGCTCCCCCCAAGCTACTTTTGGGTTTCCGAGGAGACAAGGACCCCGAAGAGGGATCGGGGCCATCTCTGGACGACACCACGCCTGGAGCAGGAGACACACACATACACGCACACACTTAGCTGAGCAGCAGAGAAATTGCCTTGCATGCAGAAGGTCCCAGGTTCAATCCCCGGGTTCTCCAGGGAGGGCTGGGAAAGAGTCCTTGCTTGGAGAGGTGCTGCCTGCCAGTGCAGACAATACTACATGCAAGACAGTACTAGGTATAAGATAGCTCCATGCATTATTCCAATGCTCTACCACCATAGCTCAGTGGTAGAGCAGCCACACAGCATGCAGATCATGTTATTTATCTGTTCCTACAAACACTTGTCCACTGCATTTTGTTAAAATGTATCAGAGCGGCTGACGACCATTACAGGCACAATAAAGCCACGTGGAAATTTAAAACCACAGATCTTCAGCTCTCCTAGTTGTCTGCAGAATCTGGCAGCCCAGAATTTTTTTCAGCAAATAATAATAATAATAATAATAATAATAATAATAATAATTTATTATTTATACCACGCCCATCTGGCTGGGTTTCCCCAGCCACTCTGGGCGGCTTCCAACAGAAAAATAAAACACAGTCATCTATTAAACATTAAAAGCCTCCCTGAACAGGGCTGCCTTCAGATGTCTTCTAAAAGTCTGGTAGTTGTTTTCCTCTTTGACATCTGTTGGGAGGGCGTTCCACAGGGCAGGCGCCACCACCGAGAAGGCCCTCTGCCTAGTTCCCTGCAACTTGGCTTCTCGCAACGAGGGAACCGCCAGAAGGCCCTCGGTGCTGGACCTCAGTGTCCGGGCAGAATGATGGAGGTGGAGACACTCCTTCAGGTATACTGGACCGAGGCCATTTAGGGCTTTAAAGGTCAGCACCAACACTTTGAATTGTGCTTGGAAACGTACTGGGAGCCAGTGTAGATCTTTCAAGACCGGTGTTATGTGGTCTCGGCGGATAAAGGTTAAAATATAAGGCAACTGCTGAATTCCACCAGACCAGGCTGACGACGCTAGCTGTCACGTTGATGTACAGTGAGCCTCGCAAACTCGAGGGAAGGCCAAAACTGCTCCTGAATATGATCTCGGCGATCCAGCTGGGACATAAGGGTTCAGGTGGTCCCCAAGGTACCTTGGAGCATTTCATAGCTTTGTAAATGAACAAAAGGACCTTGACCCTGGCTTAGGCAGCTGCCAGTCAGCGTATAGAAAATACGGAGCTATATGGATCATACACAGTAGCTTCCTATGTCTCATGCTCTAGGAGGGCTCTGGGGCCCGCAGGCTTCAAATCTGGGTGGGCTGATCAGAAGAAAACCAGGAGACCCCCCCTCCTGAAGGCAGGCATGCCTACCTATTTCGTCCGGTCTCACTTCTACCAGCAACGACGCTCCTGTCACGGCCTGGGAGGAGGGGACAAAAGCAAAGATTAAAAACTCAGACGGAATTCCATTTTTATTAGTAACCCCGAGAATTGTAGTTTGTTAAGAGTGCTGAGGGTTGTTGTTGTTTAGTCGTGTCCGACTCTTCGTGAGCCCATGGACCATAGCAGGCCAGGCACTCCTGTCTTCCACTGCCTCCCGCAGTTTGGAAGGTTGTTAAGAGGGTTGTTAAGAGGCCCTTATTCTCCTCACAGAGCTACAAATCCCTGTTAAAGCATGATGGATATTATAATAAACCAGGGGTCAGCAACCTTTTTCAGCCGTGGGCCGGTCCACCATCCCTCAGACCATGTGGTGGGCCGGACTATATTTTTTTTAAAAAAATGAACGAATTCCTATGCCCTACAAATAACCCAGAGATGCATTTTAAATAAAAGCACACATTCTACTCGTGTAAAAACACGCTGATTCCCGGACCATCCGCGGGCCGGATTGAGAAGGCGATTGGGCCGCATCCGGCCCCCGGGCCTTAGGTTGCCTACCCCTGTAATAAACAACCTGATAAGAACGTGAGTTTGATTGTTTAAACAAGGGTCCTTCCAGATTATGTACAATTATTTGTGCTCATGATGGTTATATGTGATCTCACTTTCAATACTGTTTGTGGCTGCAAAAGTTTCAGGGCAGAGAGTTTCTTTTCCCATCGGTGCACGTCCCACGTCCCCGTAGCTTCCTGCTGAAATCCTGTAACTTTGCATTCCGCAAATGTTTCAGGGTTGTTTTGCTTTTGTCCTCATTCTGGTAGCAGGAAAGTGCAAAGAGTGCCCTTCCTGGTGGCAACAATGATATTAGGGAAGCATTGCAGAGCGACTAATTAAATAAAACCATCTGTGTGGACAGTGCAGCGCAAATCTACACTGGATCTCTCTGCGAAATTAATTCCCCAACAGAGAGGGGGGAGAGAGAGAGAGAGAGAGTTGAATCTATCCAAACTCTCCTAGTTGCTTTGGGAGAAGGGTGGGGCGTTTGGGGAGGATAGTTGCGATCTGTTTGAAATAGGGGCTGAAAGCCACGAGTTGCAATGTGGGGTAGGTTGCAAATGCGGCACAGGTCAGACGGGAAGGAAATTAGGGAGCATATGCCGATAAGGGATTGCTCAGAAGTCAAAGAAGGACGAAAGCTCGTTCTTTCCCCCCTGACGCGACGGGTCCCTACATTACTCTCCTCTCCCCGCCCCGAAGTAATCCTTTCTCACCCTTTCCCTTCTTCGCTGCAAGAGAGAGACGGCGGCTGCTCCGAACCAGCGCAACCTGGAGGCACCATCGCGATCGCCCCCCACCTCCCCATTGCAAAACACGACCACTCCTCCCGGGATCAGATCGAGTGGGGAATGACGCCCCGCACTCGCCACGCCACGCCATGCTCCCGATCAATGCAACATTTTTTTTGCATTTCCGAATCTCCGTGTGAAGGAAGCCCCTCCCAGTTAGCAATGGGGAGCCAAAAAAAAAAAGGAGGCCACGAGTGATGGGAGGCCGGTGGCAATCGGAAAACCTTCCCACTCTCCTGATATTTAGAAATAAATATTTTTTGCAAAGTCCCCAAGCCCCCCGCCATCCGAGTCCCGCCATCCGAGTCCCCAACCTGCGCGGGTCCCGCTCCCGCAGCCTCCATGGCCTCGCGCCGTAAAAGCAGCAGCAGCAGGAGCAGCAGAAGAGCCGGCCCCGCACTGACGTCACGGGCGCGGAACGAGTGAAAGGGGAGGGGGAGGGAACCCGTTAAAGGGGCAGCGCCTTCGCTCGGCTCAGCCCAGACAAAGAGCGGAGGGCCGGGCGATGGCGCGCAGATCAGCCCCCTGCCTCTCCTCTCACGGAAGGGATCTGAGCGCGCGGGGGAGGGGGTGTTATTATTTAAAGAATAATCCAAACCGCTCTTCATCATATTAGGCGAGGGGTTCCCAACGGTCATCTAGTCCAACCCCCTGAAATACAGGAATTTTATTTTATTTTCCCCCCAACATGGGGCTCGAACCCACGCTGGCCGTGAGATTAAGAGTCCCACTACCGACATCGGGTGAAGCTGAATGTGTAAGACGATTCAAGGCAGAGAAAAGGAGAGGACTTCTTCACACAGCACATGGTGAATCTGTGGAACCCGCTGCCACAAGAGTCAATAAAACAGAATCAACAGCAATGGATTTGCAGAAACCCACACTGGGGCCATGCGCTTATTAGGCCAACCCAAATGCTACTGTGCAATACTTGACAGTGCTTAGCTTGTGTGTTTTGTTTTGTTTTTGCAGTGGCTATTCTGTTGTTGTCAATATTGTTTTTGAGATTATAAACGCCATATTGAGTTGTCAATCATAGGACTTTGCTGCAATTGCGATGTTTGGCTTATTTTTCAATTGCTGCTTTGTTTGTTGTGTTAATGTTATACAGATTGCAACGGGTGCAACTGATGATTTGTTCATTATTTTACATGAGTATGTTGTGTCTGTGGTGGTTTATTATGTTTTATCATGTGGTTGTTATTTATTGCTTGTAAACTGCTTTGGGATTCATCTGAAATGCAATAAATAAAACCAAATCTTCATCTGGGTACATAGTGAACAATAGCGGCGGGCGGGCGGGCGGGTTGCAGATTGTTGATTGATGTCTAACCCTGCATTCAAGCCTACTGAATTCAATGGGATCTACTCCCAGGACAGTGGAATTGGGATTTGCATTCATTTTACTGTATATGGAACATAAAAGGAGCCTGCTGGATTAGGCCAATGGATCCATCCAGCATCCTGTTCTCTCAGCGGTCAACCAAGATGCCTGTGAGAAACTTGTGGAACAATGAGGTGGGTTTCAGTTCTAATTTCAGAGATGGACATATATTATTTCATTTATATCCTCAGGGTGGCATACTTGGTTCTCCCCATTTTATCTTCACAACAACCCTGCAAGGTGGGTCAAGAGTGAGAGACAGCGAGTGACACGCAGTAGACACACTATATACGGATTCTCTTCGTCCTAATTTGTTTAGGGTTTTATAAGCCATCGCCGATGCCATTAATTTGGCTCCATTCTCCCCATGCATTTAAAACACTATCATACCTCTTTCAACAGTCGTGAAGAACCCTGGGAACTGCAGTTTTAAGAGGGCTGGGAGTTGTAGCTCTGTGAGGTCAGCACATCTAACAAGCTAGTTACCAAGATTCTCCAAGAGGTATAATAGTGCTTTAAATGTATGGTGTGTCTGCAACGCAAATCATAGACTCGTAGGAAAGGACCCAAGGGTCATCTAGTCCAACCCGCTGCAATACAGGAATCTGAACTCAAGCATCCATGACAAATCCAACCTCATCCAACCTCTCCTTCAAAACCTCCAAGGAAAGAGAGTCCACCACTCCCAAGGGAGTCCATCCTGTAGCAAAAGTTATTATTGATGTTTAGTTGGAATCTCCTTTCTTGTAACCTGAAGCCGTTGGTTCGTGTCCTGCCCTCCAGAGCAACAGAAAACCAAGCTTGTTCCCTCTTCCACGCGACGGCCCTGGAGACATTTGAAGGTGTCTTATCCTATCTCCCCTCAGTCTCTTCTTTCCCAGGCAAAACATGCCCAGATCCTTCAACCATTCCTCACAAGGCCCTTGATCATCTTGGTTGCCCTCCTCTGCATGTGTTTCAGCTTGTCAACATCCTTCCTAAATTGTGGTGCCCAGAACTGGACACAGTATTCTAGGTGTGGTCTGACCAAGGCAGAATAGTAATGGTACAACTGTATTCCCTTGAGCTGGGCACTGTACTTCTGTCCATACAGCATAAGCTCTCTTTTTTTCTTTTTCTTTTTGCTGCTGCAAATTGTTAGCCTGTGCAGTTCTCTCAAGACCAGAGCGATAACACTGCATTATCAGCTAGCATTTTGCACTAGCTGAAGTTCTCAAACCATTCTCAAGGGCAACGCCACATAAAGTACGTTCTAGTAATCTAGTCAGGAGATTACCAGGGCATGATAGGCTGCCATTGTTAGGTCTGCCATACGTCCGGATTTTCCAGAATTGACATCTGGGGTGAATTTTGTGAAAGGCAGCGCTTCGCCTTGAATCTCAGGCAAGTCAACTGAAAAACCGTGGGGCTTTGGCTCAACAACTTTGGGGGGGGGGTGTCCTAAAAAAAGCTCAACAAGTTTCAGGGTGTCCTGGCTTTTACTTTTTGAAATATGGCAACCCTAGAGAAATGACTTTATCTGGTGAACCACATAAAGACACTCCTTGATGCTGAAGTTGCTTGTGCCTCAGGCAACACCACTTTCAGACTACACACCTGCACTTTCAATGGTGGGGGGCTATTCCCCCCCCATCAGGAACTGGGTGCCCAACTCCTGGCTCTTAAGAATCACCAATGCAGAGCGCCTCCATTTTGTAGGATTCAGTTGTGGCCTACTGAATCTCATCCAACCCACCAGTGCATTCAAGCACTGGTCTACGTTTTGCCAAAGCCTTGCTTGATTTCAGCGATATGGAGACAAAAGAGCTGGAGTTGTCGACAGGCTGGCGACACCCGGCTCCAAAACCCTTGATGACCTCACCACACAGCTTCATGTGGATATTAAACAGCATTGGGGGGGGGTGGACCCTGGCCCACCCACCCCCATACCACCTTCTGATACTGGTCCTGCAGGTAAAGGTGACATAATTATAGCACTCTGCCTGCTAGCAGCTGGAGCAGCCATCCCCAAACTGCGGCCCTCCAGATGTTTTGGCCTACAACTCCCATGATCCCTAGCTAAGAGGACCAGTGGTCAGGGATGATGGGAATTGTAGTCCAAAACACCTGGAGGGCCGAAGTTTGGGGATGCCTGAGCTGGAGTCAGTCCAACAAGAGTATCAGAAGCCACTGAGAGGTCAAGCACCAGCCCCGTTCACAATACAGCGGTGCCTCGCAAGACGAATTTAATTCGTTCCGCAAGTCAATTCATTTTGCAAAAAATTCATCTTGCAAATCGCGGTTTCCCATAGGAATGCATTGAAATTTCTTTCTTTCTTTTTTTTGCCCATAGGAACGCATTAATTAAATTTCAATGCATTCCTATGGGAAACTGCAATTCACAAGACGAATTTTCCGCAAAACAAATTCGTCTTGCGAGTCACCATTCTTGCGAAAAATTCGTCTTGCAGGGCATTCGTCTTGCGAGGTACCGCTGTACAAATCATCGGTCAGAGTGGCCGAGTTTCTTTCAGTTCCAACCTATGCATGGGCGTACCCAGGATCAAAACTGGGGGGGCAAGGGGAGGGGCCAAGGCACGGAAGGGGAGGGGCCACAAAGTGGGCGGGGAAAGTGCAGTCAGAGGCGCCGGGCTGGTGGGCGGAGACAGAGCCCAGCCCAGCGGAGCGCGAGTTTGGCGTTCCCACCCGCCGCACCGCGCTCTCTGGTTCCCCGCCGCGCTTGGCCTTGCCTGAGGGCGCGACGGGGAGCTGGAGGGAGGGCGCAGCGCGGCGGGCGGGAACAGCGAACTCGCGCTCCGCCGGGCTGTGCCCCTCCCTAGAAGCAGGGCTGGTGGGCGGAGGCGGAGCCCAGCCCAGCGGAGCGCGAGTTCGGCATTCCCGCCCACCGCGCCGCGCTCCCTGGTTCCCCGCCGTGCTTGGCCTTGCCTGAGGGCGCGCCGGGGAGCTGGAGGGAGGGTGTGGCGCGGCGCGGCGCGAATGGCGAACTCGCGCTCCGCCGGGCTGTGCTCCGCCTCTGCCCACCAGCCCTGCTTCTAGGGAGGGGCAGCCTGCGGCCCCCACTTGCCCCGCGGTGGGTACGCCCTTGTGGGGGGGGGCAGCTGGCTTCTAGAGTAGGGCAGCTGCCCTAACTTGCCGCGTGGTGGGTACGCCCTTGAACCTATGGTAGAAACCAAACTGAAGTGGGCCGAGATTATCCATTTCCTCCAGGACCGTCTGAAGTTAAACAGCCACCACCTTCTCATGCACCTTTCCTACGGAGGGGATATTTGCACCCAGGAGGTAGTTTGTCATGTTCTTCTGGGCCCCCAGGGTGGGTTTTTAGAGAGTTGCCTCACTGCTGCCTCTTTACCGGCTAATAAAAAGAAAGCCGCCCCATTCAGGCCCTGCTTATAAGCTTTCTACAGGAATTTGGCAGGGATAAATGGACCTTTGTTCTTATGCAGTCGTACCTTGGAACCCAAACGCCTTGCGGGTTGAACGTTTTGGCTCCCGAACGCCACAAACCCGGAAGTGTTCTGATTTGCAAACGTTCTTTGGAACCCGAACACCCAACATGGACGCTCCTGCAGCCAATCGGAAGCCATGCCTTGGTTTCCGAATGTTTTGAAAGTCAAACAGACTTCCGGAATGGATTCCATTTGACTTCCAAGGTATGACTGTACCTCATAGAATTGTAGAGTTGAAAGGGAATCCAACCCCAATTTTCCTCACATCTTTCCCAATTCCCTCCTCCCTGATGGATACATACACCCCAATGCTCCCTGAATTTAATAATTTGTGCTCCCCCCCTTTTTTTTTACAATTAGGGCTTCCTGCCCTCCAGTGAAACAGGTAACAACAACAAAATTATAGTTTATTTTATTGATTTATTTTTAGAAAAAAAAGTTTTAATGAGAAAAAAGACACTAGTTAAGGGTCATGGGGATCAGAGTCAATACCGCCTCAAGGAGATAATTCACCACCTCCCATTGCCTCTGGGACAGATTCGAGAACCGTTGAGTATCCCGCACGCAACTTGGCATTTTGGTACCATGTACAGAATGCAGTGTCCTGAGAGTTTCAGTTCCTGTTACGGGTTTTGAAAAGGAAAGTTTCTAGTCCTCAAAGCTGTGACATGCTTGAAAGTGAACAGTGCTTTCCGAGATCTCAGAAACCAGAGCAGCAGTTTGGCAGGATTCCTTGTGGGAAGCGCTTAAGGACTCGGTACTCAGTACTCCAACCCCAACAAAACCCACCCCAAGTTATTCATTAGCAAAACAAATGATCAAATATAAGCAGTGATACCCATGCAAATCCCATACAGGTTGCAAGATCCAGCTTTCCACAGCTCAGAATTTTGATTATATACACACGTGTGTGTACGTGTGATATAATTTAGCACAAAGCACATGTAAGGCCGAATAATGCTCCCTAGAAACAAACAATGGTCACATCTGAGTAGCGGAATATCTGTTTTGAAATTTTAATGTATTTAGTCTTCTTGTTGAATTGTATTTTAACTAGTTTTTTTAATATTTGGTGTTAGCTGCTCTGAGCCCGGCATTGGCTGAGGAGGGCGGGGTATAAATAAAAATTTATTAGTATTATTATTATTATTGGCATGCGGAAGTTCCTGGGTTCAATCTCAGGCATCTCCAGATAGGGAAAAGAACATCCTCTGTCTCCTTTCCTGGCAAACAACCAACAATAAATGTTTGATAGTATTGAGATCGGTGAACCAGCAGTCTCATACAAGGCAACTTCCTATGTATTCAGGGCCAGCCCTATTGTTAAGACAGTGAGGCAGCAGACTTCGGGAGTCATGAAAAGCTAACAAGTTGTTATCAACTGACTTCATTACCGTTGGGGTTTTACTGCCAAGGAGGAATATAATAAATAAATAAATAATGACGATGATGATGATGATGATGATAATAATAATAATAAATTATTTATACCCCGCCCATCTGGCTGGGTTTCCCCAGCCACTCTGGGCGGCTTCCAACAGAAAAATGAAATAATCTATTAAACATTAAAAGCCTCCCTAAACAGGGCTGCCTTCAGATGTCTTCTAAAAATCTGGTAGCTTTTTTTCTCTTTGACATCTGATGGGAGGGCGTTCCACAGGGCGGGCACCACCACCGAGAAGGCCCTCTGCCTGGTTCCCTGCAACTTGGCTGCTCGCAACGAGGGAACCGCCAGAAGGCTCTCGGTACTGGACCTCAGTGTCCGGGCAGAACGATGGGGGTGGAAGAGATGCATGGGGGAATTTTCAGCCTCAAATGCCAAAATAACTTGGCTGGTGGCCTTGGGTATTATGTACCTTTATTTGGGGGTGAGGGGTAGCACCCTATGCTGCTCTGCCTCAGGCAGAAAAAATGTATTGGCCTAGCCTTGGAAGCACACCTATAAATGTGCCTTGCTTGCCCTTTTCTGGACCAAAGCCACACAAAAACATAACAGTATATTTGCATATATTTGGCACTTGTTCTTTCTTAATATTCAGCATGACTCGCCTTCCATTGCAAACACGTCCACAAAAGCAACTGGCCTGAAAAATGTTTTACTAGCCTGGCAGGGGCAGACTTTGGTCACCTTTCATAAAATTTGGCGCCCCCAAAATGCATCTTCTCGGTTATGGATCTTCACTATTTTGCGCGCACACGCACACACACACTGCCTGCAATGCCCTATATCTGGTGCTGAGCTTGAGAGACAGCTGGCTCTTAGCAGGAGTAAGGAGGAATTCTAGCAACCCACACATATACGCAGGCCATTGCATCCCAATGGATGGCTAATGGAGACAGCATGCAGTTGGCCACTGTGAGAGAAGGATGCTGAGGCAGATGGGCCATTGGCCTGATCCAGGAGAGATCTTTGTACGTTCCTAACTGGCTTCTTGCTCAGATCCACTACAGTCATACCTCGTGTTACGTTTGCTTTACGTTGCGGCTTTTCAGGTTACGAATGCGGCAAACTCGCAAGTGTTAACTTCCGGGTTTGCTGCGTGCGCATGCGCAGAAGCGATCTGCACGCTTCGCACATGTGCAGAAGCACTCTATTGCGCTTTGCACACAAATAGTAGTGGAGCTCTACTTATGGACTTTTCGGGGTGCGAACGGCACCCCAAAACGGATCATGTTCGTAAGTAGAGGTACCACTGTATTTTACATCTGGCTCTGTTCAGTGGACTTTGGGATTCTACCTCCTTTTTTAAAAGAGATCCCACAAGCCTCAAGTTTTCCCATCCCCACATTAGCCAATACAGTCATACCTTGGAAGCAGAATGGAATCCGTTCTGGAAGTCCGTTCGACTTCCAAAGCGTTCGACTTCCAAATCGCAGCTTCTGATTGGCTGCACGAAACTCCTGCAGCCAATCGGAAGCTGTGGAAGCCCCGTCGGACGTTTGGCTTCCAAGAATAGTTTGCAAACTTTGAACAGTCACTTCTGGGTTTCGATTGCTTGGGAGCCAAAACATTCGAGAACTAGGCTGCTTGAAAACTAAGTAAAATAAAAAAATTCCTTCAGTAGCACCTTAAAGACCAACTAAGTTTTTATTTTGGTATGGGCTTTCGTGTGCATGCACACTTCTTCAGATACCGTATCTGAAGAAGTGTGCATGCACACGAAAGCCCATACCAAAATAAAAACTTAGTTGGTCTTTAAGGTGCTACTGAAGGAATTTTTTTATTTTACTTCGATCCAGACCAACACGGCTACCTACCTGTAATGAAAACTAAGGTACGAGTGTATCTCACATTGGGTTTCTAAAGGTTTCCTTCTTCGCAGCATTATGTCTATTCTCTGTGCTCTGAAAAAAGTAGCGGTCAATCCACATTTTGCACCAAGGAAAGCTAGACCCTGTGACCTGAGCAGACGTATACAAAGTAAAGGGCTTCACTGGTTTATTTTTGCATCATTCTTTTGCTGCTGCTAGTCATCGAAAGGAGCGAGGAGGTCTGCCCCGGAGGTCCACTCTCTGTCCTGCCTCCTGGTGCTTTTCCAGCTTCCTGTCACTGCTGCTATCAGATTCCAAACATATGTTCACAGCCATAAAGACTAGCAACTTCCTTGTTTAAGTACTGAACGTTGAGATTCCATACTTACACGGTGCAGAATACGCTCAAGCCTTGCCGCCCCGCCCCCCTCCGGCAGTTCCCCACAGAGTTACTGGTAGTGGAGTTACTGGTAGTGGAGCTTCTCACTATTTGGATCAAAATGTGCCCCAAGACTAACCGGTTTCTGAAGTCAAACTACACAGTAGAGACTTTTGTGTTTGTTTGTTGGTTTGTTTGTAGGGCTCTGGCGGCGAATTGACATGGGGGAACAAAATCGCTGCCAACTTCCCTGTCACAGCTACAGTCACCGGGAGGCTTAGGGCCACATCTAGGTCCCCTCTGCAGGCTCCTGGGTGAATTTGCACGCAAGCTCTGCGTAGTTACTGAAGGACAAAGGGGGACAGGCGTAGGGCGGTGCTTGCTGTCGCTTCATGCAACTCACCCTCCCTACAGACACCGTGTTGCTTCTTCAATGGCCTTTTAAAGTAGTTCTTTGGCTGCTGAGATAGGTCCGGGCTATAAAAGAGGTAGTGGTTTCTGGTAACTGGGCACAAAGGACAGAGGGGTGGGGCACTGCGGAAGAAGAGAACAGATCCAAGCAATCCGGTATCCTCACAGCTCCCTCCCCTGACTAACTAGACCCCCTCCCCACACCTCCCAGGCAATCCAGGAGCAACGCTTCCCAAGTGGTTGACGCCACTCTAATCCTCTATCCCTGCCCACCCTCATTCCCTTCCAAATAATCCAGGAATTCCATCCCTCTAGCAAACTAAGACACTAAACCTAGTCCCTACCCCCCCAAAAAAACAACCCTCAAGGGGTTCCTGGCTCGCAGCTCCCACATTCTAACTGCTACACCCCCGTTTCCCTCCCTTGGAGCTCAGGAGTCCCCTCCCTTTCCACTTCCTGCCGCCGCGACTCCGCCTCTTCCTCTTCCTCCTCCTCCCTCAGCGAATGAGGACGTTGATCTCGGTCACGCTGGCTTCCATGACGTTCTCGGCCGTGGTCTTCCCGTGCTGCTCCTTGAGGTGGCGCCGTATGGCGGGCTTGTGCGCGAAGCGGACGTCGCAGTAGGAGCAGCGGTACGGCCTCTCGCCGCTGTGGAGGTTCATGTGGTCGTGCAGCGTGGACTTCTGGGTGAAGCACTTGCCACAGATGGTGCACGAGTGCGACTTGACGCCGCGGTGGACGTTCATGTGCCGGTTGAGGTTGCTGCTGTGGTTGAACTGCTTGCCGCAGCGGGGGCACATGAAGATGAAGTGGTGCGCCCGCATGTGGAAGACCAGCTTCTCCACCCCCTGGAACACCTCCTCGCACTTGGTGCAGCGGATTATCCGCGAGCCGCCGCCGCCTCCCCCCGGCGTCCCCGAACTGCCGCCTCTCCCTGCCGAAGGGAAGGTGGAGAAAGGGCGTCCGCTCAGTCCGGCCAGCACCAGCCCCATCCCTCCGCCGCTGCTCTGGCATTCTGCCGCAACAGCCGCCGCCTCGCTGGTCTCCTCCAAGTAGCCTCCGCCGGGGATGATCAGAAGGCCTTCGCCCTCAGCGTCCTCCGAGAGGCTGTAGGAAGCCTTCACCACCCCCTGCTGGGACTTCTCTGGCGTCGACTCCGGAGGGGAGCCCATGGCCTCCGCCACCGTCGAGTTGACCTGAGGTTCTTCCTGGTCTCCAGACGCATCCTCGTTCCAGCCAGGTGGCGGAGAAGACTCTTTGCCCCAAGCTTGCTGGGGGGAAGGTTCTTTGCTCCAGCTCTGCTGCGGGGACATATCTTTGCTCCATGTGGTGCCCGCCTGCTGCTGCTTCTTCTGCCGCTGCGCCACCTCCAGGGCGGACTCCACTTTCACGATGCAGATGTCGGACACAGCGTCGTCATCCCCGTAGTCATCGTCCTGCTCCTCGTCCTCGTCCTCCGCCTTCATCTCCAGATCTTCTTCCATCGGGAACTCCAGCTTGATGGGCCGCGGCATGGACCTGCCAGCCACAAAGACACACAGAAACAAATTGGTGCGACAGTGGCACAGAGTCATCGTGGAATCACCAGAAATCCCTTATGCAGCCGTACCTTGGAAGTCGAATGGAATCTGTTCCAGAATTCCATTCAACTTCCAAAACATTCGGAAACCAAAGTGCGGCTTCTGATCGGCTGCAGGTAGCTCCTGCAGCCAATCAGAAGCTGCGGAAGCCCTGTCGGACATCCGGCTTCCAAAAATAGTTTGCAAACCGGAACACTCACTTCCAGGTTTACGGCATTCGGGAGCCAAAACGTTCGAGAACTAAGCTGTTCGAAAACCAAGGTTCGACTGTACATGCATTGGACTGTTGGCTGATCTAGGCCGGGGTGGGGAACCTCTGGCCCTTCAGATGTTGCTGGGACTATTAACTCTCATCAGGCACAGTTTGCCAGGCATGGTACAGTCAGAGGGGTTCAAGGCCAATGGTTCTGACTGGCTGAATTTCTCTTTTTAAAATCAATTTTCAACGTAACAGGAAAGAAGCAAGAATAAACAAGAGAATAAAGAACGAGAAGAATAAAAAGCAAACACCAGGCCCTCTGTTGCAACTATATCTTCATCCTTATTCCACGCTACTTCTAGGTCAAGAAGTCAAGTTGCTAAATGCAAAACCTCCCACACAGAAAAACCATCCTCCACCGCTGCGCTATCAAACATCTCCCATATCTTGAGGTTGGAATTAGAGCACTGGAAAACTTGCCCGCTTACTTCTGATGATCCTGAGCAGGTGGAACAGGTGTTTGTTTAGTCAAAACAGGATAATTAGCTCAGATTAATTTAACATTAAAGGAGATGGTGTGCTTATTTCACTGGCTACCAGAAAATGGTGCTATTGCCTTACTTACCCAAAGCATTCCTTACTGCACAATTAAACAAATGAAATGCCACCAAATATTATCATTAAACCGCTTGCCTTGGTCACCTGTGGTGGGCAAGAAATCACCTCCAGGCGACCAGGCAGGGAACCTTCCCCAAAAGTTGGTTTTCTTTTTTATATTTTATTTTATGTCTTCTTTCAGGAAGGAACTTGATTAAGGCAGGTAATGTGAGATGAAGTGGACCAATTATTTTTGCGGACTTTTTTTGGGGGGGGGGAGACAAGGATCAGATGAAAGCAGATTCTTCAGCAAACCTCTTGCGTGAATGTTCTTTGCGGGACGAGGTGGAGCAGCCGACTACGCTAGGGGACTTGGACCTCCGGTGGCCTCCGAACTTCACCGAGTCTTCCTTGAGGCTGATTTTGGGCTCGATGAACTGGGACAGGGCATTTCGGCACTTCTCCACCACATGCTCCATCTGCAGGTAGCTGGCGGCTGTCAGGTAGTTGACGATGTCTCTGACAGCAAACTCCAGGGCACCGGTGTAGCAAGAGAGGAGCAGGTCGGCCACGATCTTGGCGCTGTGCATAAGGGACACCTGGAGCTCAGAGGAAGGGTTGAGGAGGAACTGGTCCCTCAGGAAAGGGGAGCAGGCAGCCAGGATGACCTTGTGGCCGCGGAACTTGAGGCTGTCGGCCACGATGGTGACATCGCAGAAGCGCTCCTCCGAGCGGAGCTGGTTCATGTTGCGAAGGGTGGCCGCCTCGTGGCCGGGGAGCTGGAAGCGAAGAAGCTCGACGCCAGATGCCATTAGTCCTCACAGGAGGGAGAAGAGAGTCGGGCTGGGCGTGGAGAGGGAAGGGAGATGCGGAAGAGGCAGGCCCAGGAGGCCGAGAAACTGAAAACAAAGAGAGGGAAATGTGGTGCTGTAATATTGAAGGATCAACAGCCATTGGGGCAAAAGGAAATTAGGAACATTAGAAGAGCCTGCTGGATCAGGCCAGTGGCCCTTCTAGTCCAGCATCCTGTTCTCACAGTGGCTGAACAGATGCTGGTGGGAAACCAGCAAGCAAGACCTGAGCACGTCGGCAGCCACTCTCCCTTCCTGCAATTTCCAGCAACTGGCAGCAAATGATATCACGTTGACAGGGATAGCCAACAGGGTAACCTTCGGGTGCTGTGGGGACTCCAACTCCCATCAGCCTCAGCCAGGATGGCCAACCATCAAGGATGATGGGAGTTGTCGTCTGGCAAGATCTGGAGAGAATGGCTACACACATCCTGAAGAAGTGTGCATGCACATGAAATCTGAAGAAATGTGCATGCACTCGAAACCTTATACCAATGACAAACTTGGTCGGTCTCTAAAGTGCTACTGGAAGGAATTTTTTTTATTTAGTTTTGACTACAGCAGACCAACACGGCTACCTACCTGTAACTACACACAGCCTGACATAGAACATACGTATGATAAATTGTGATGTACCTATACCAATCAGGGTGTAAGGTAGGCGTTTGGGCAAAAGCCTGCTCCAGTCTACATCAGCCAAATGACAGCAACAGGTTTGGGATGCAGCAGATCCTGGGGTCAGCTCAGCTCCTGCCAGTCCTGTAGGACACCCTGTTTTACAGCTTGCTGTGAGCAGCAGTTGGTGAAGTTGGACAATTCTACAACCTGGAAAAGCCAGTACAAAGGGCCAAGATGCAGGCAGTTCTTCAGATAATCTGGGTCTCAAATCATTTAAGAGTTTTAAAGGGAACCACCAGCACTTTCAACTGGGCCTGGAAAAACCAGTACAGAATTTGTGCTATATGCTCCAATCGACTGGCCTGCCAAGCAGCCAGGTGATGCTTGAATTTTTCCTTTAACTTCCTCTTTTGAGAGCAGTGCACCAGTACACTAACACCCATTTATCTGGACTCCCATTCCAAATCTTAGTTCACACGAGAGGCACAGATGTAGGTCCGCCACCACTGTGATTTCGAAAACTTATGCTTACACTTCCATCTCATCTTTCAGCAGATAAGATGGCTGAACCGTGTGTTCAAAGAGAGTTCATTTGCTGGGAACCAGCAGCTCAACCGGGCTTACCAGCACATGAACGCATTGTGAAATAGATGCACGTGAAAGCAGAGATGCAATTAAGTCCACAAATGTTGTTTTTAAAAAAATGCTGTTTGCTGCATTCAAGTTTTGCACAGAGAAAGCACGTGAGCGATTGGGGGGGTGATTAAACTCTATGCGGATCGTTATGTGGGTGGGTGCGTTCCTCCAAAGCTAACGGGTCCCCGAGGCACCTACAAGCAAACGCTGGAATCTCCCTACACGCAATGTGTGAATAATAATAATAATAATAATAATAATAATAATAATAATATTCCAACCTCCCCTACCCACCGGCAGCTCTCCCGTTCACACCCATCCAGCGTGGTGATACGAGCTAAGGCGACTGAGGCGCACCAACGCTGCTCCTCCTTTGCACACCGGTGCTGGTGGTTTTTTGTTTTGGCAAGGAATAAAGCTTCCCACGCTCCCGCGTGCGGCATCGCGCAATAATACAAGCAGCGCGTGCATTTCCTCCTATTTAAAATTTCCCAAAAAGAGAAAAGAAAAAAGCGCCTTTCTGCACGTTTTCGAAACGCCCACCGCCCGCCCCGCCCGCTCTTTTCACACACCCCCTTTCCAAGCAAGCAAGTGCAAAGGAGCTCTTTCTTCTCTCTCTCTCTTTTTCTCCCCCCGCCCCCTCTTTTTTTTTTTTTTGCAAGTCTTCCCCACTTCCCATTCACAGCCGGGAGCAGACAATACCATCCCCACCCTCCTCCTCCTCCTCTTTTGCTTACCCTCCTTTGCCCCCTTTTGCACGCTCCTTTCTTCCTCGCGAGCAAGCAGCAAAGAGACACCCTTCGCGCGCGCCCCCCAACCTCTGAGTTTCCTTCCCCTTTCCCCTCCTCACCTTGCAGCCTTGCTCCCCCTCTCTTGGAGGAGAAGGGGTGGGCCCCGAATGGCCAAACAAGGAGGCAAAAGCCAGAGAAAGGAATTAAAGGGGCCTCCTTAAAGGGCCAGGCGGCCGGGAAAAGGGGAGGAATATAAGTCCTCCACATAGGGAAGGGGAAAAATAAATAAAAAAAGCCAATGCGGGGCGGCGTTTTGGGGGAGGGGGAGAAGCGTAAGGAAGAGGAAAAGAAACAACTTCAACTGCACGGTGGGACAAGTTGCTAATCCCCTTCGCGGGCGCTTTAACAGGGGGGAGGGGGAATCTTCTCCCTCTTCCCCTTTAAGGCTCGTGGCGTCATAAACGCGCGACGCCAAAGGGGCCTGGCGGGAGGAGCGAGGTTCCGGCCGCCCTCCCAGTCACCTTGGCAACCAATCCCCGCCCTCCTCTGGAAACAAGAGGCTCCAGGGAGCGGCGCTTGAGCCACGTTGCCGGCTCCTATAAGCGGCCCCGGATGCCGCTCCTCGCCCAGACGGGCTTTCGTTATATTCTATCGCTTAGGAGTTTCGGATAATGTTTTGCTTTTATTTTAGGATTTGAGCAGTTTCTTAAAGCGCAAACTTATTATTATTATTATTATTAGTAGTAGTAGTAGTAGTATTGAATAATAATAATAATAATAATAGCTTGCATTGAGGCTATGGGAAAAAAGAGATGAAATTTACAGCCTGCTACACAATAAAAGAAAATTTCATGAAAATGTTGCGCAGGTGGTACATGACCCCCCAAAAAATTAGCAAAATCAAATATTTGCTGGAGGTGTAACCAGGGAGAAGGAACAGTGTACCACATGTGGAGTTGCGAGAGAAGTTAAAATGTTTGCAACACAGTGTATGATGAATTTTTTATTAAAAAAAACACAGTTCAGGATAACATTCGAGAAAAAACCTGAAGCATTTCTGCTGGGCATTTTGACAACTGATATCCCCAACGACAAGAAAAAGGTGTTCCTATATGCCACTGTCTCTGCCAGAATGTTAATTGCCAGGAACTGGAAAGGGGATATGATACCAACAAAGGCAGACTGGCAAAATAAGCTACCGGTATGGTATGTGAGGGACCCAGGTGGCGCTGTGGTTAAACCACTAAGCCTAGGGCTTGCTGATCAGAAGGTCGGCAGTTCGAATCCCTGCGACGGGGTGAGCTCCCGTTGCTTGGTCCCAGCTCAAAAGTGCAAGTAGATAAATAGGAACCGCTACAGCGGGAAGGTAAACGGCGTTTCCATGTGCAGCTCTGGTTTGCCAGAAGCGGCTTTGTCATATGCCCGAGATGGAAACTTTTGAGAGACTTGAATTTTAACAGCACATTACGCAAGATTCTCTGGAATGGATCTGTGTGCTGGAACATTTTCTTTTGCACTCGAGAAAGAAAATCGAACGCTGTTGTGTTACGTGTTGTTGCGATTTAAAATAAATTCACGTTTTGCCATTTTTATTGCTTCCCCCCCCCCCCTGACATGTTGCCTGTTTCGAAAAATTGCAATTAGCATTTTTTTTTAGTGGGGTGCAATTAGTTAGCCTGGTCTAGGACACAAAATAGCCTGGCACCAGCACTGGGTGGTGGGGAGAGAGAATCCTACCTGTTGATTGGTTGACCATAGAATTGTAGAGTTGGAAGGGATCCCCAGGGTCATCTAGTCCAACCCCCTGCAATGCAACATGGGGCTCAAACCCACAACCCTGAGATTAAGAGTTTCATGCTCTACCAACTGAGCCATGCTAGCTAGCATCGTATCCAACCCCATAGCTAAAGCAGGAAGTCCTACAGCATCCCTGCTAGGTGTTGCCTTCCAGTCTCTGATTAAAAACCTCTAGTCCACCATCTTCTGAGGCAGCCTGCCTCTCATTATTGAACAGGCCCCATACTGTCAGGAAGTTTAGCTGAAATCCTTTTTCTTTTGATTTTAACCCATTGGTTTGGGCCCTCGCCCCAAGGGAACATAAAACAAACTTGCTCCATCGTCTGCAACAGCCCTTCAAATATTTGAAGGTGACTCTCATATCACCTGTTAATTGTCTCTTGTCCGGCCAAAGCAATGCCTGGCTCCTTCAATCTCCCCCCTCTACTGGACATTGTTACAGTTTGTCAGTCTCCTTAAACTGCAGTTCCTAGAAGTGGACAAACTGTTCCAAGTGCCTTAATATGTAAATATTTCCAGAAATTCCTATTTAGTAAGGGGGAAGTCTGGCTTCTTGGCTGTGTGCACATGACACACCCCAAATAATCCTGCAAACTATAATACCCCTCACAGAGCTACAATTCCCAGCACACTTAAACTGCAGTTCCTGTGTGCTTTAAATATATGGTGTGTGTTTAGGCAGTCATTGTGGAAAGGCTTACTGGCAACGACTCCTGAGCGACTCTCTCCTTCGCCAAGTCCAAGATCCGATAGTTTTTTGCTTCCAAGTCAATTCCCCCCTGCCCGGTCTTTTAGGGTCAATTTCGGGGGAGTCCTTGCACAGAGTATCTTGCACAGAGGGACTCATTTGTGAAATCCCACTCATCAGGGACATAGGGAACTGTCCGATTCTAGATCAAAATTGTCTACACTGAGCAGGAGACTCTCATTCCCAGGGTTGTGGGTTCGAGCCCCATGTTGCGCAAAAAAGATTCCTGAATTGCAAGAGGTTGGACTAGATGACCCTCGTGGTCCCTTACAACTCTACAATTCTACGATTCTATGACTGGTAGCAGCTCTCCAGCATTTCAGACAGGGAATCTTCCCCAACCCCACAGGAGGGATTGAACCTGGGGCCCTCTGAATGATGACCCACCACTGAGCTAGGGCACTTTCCCATATTGTGTCTTGTGGGTAAAACAGTTGGTACAAATTTGTCACATACCACTTAAATGTATACATTATGCAATCAGGGGTGCCGTTATGTTTTATGAGCTGTTCACATATTTTAGGAGCTCTTCTGCCCATTAATAAGCAGGAATTGTATTTTTGTGCCATTTGTTATGTGCCACAGCTCCTTGCTGGTCAGTGACCTGTTTCCAGTTCTAATTAAAATGTAAAACTAAAATGTAAAACAGTGGTATTGGATATTCCTGAATATACTTTGGTTGCAATAAGCCCTTGATGTCCTTCTTTCTTTCTTTCTTTCTTTCTTTCTTTCTTTCTTTCTTTCTTTCTTTCCCAATCAACACAGCTGAATTCTGAGCCCATCCGTAATTTATTTATTTGTATCTTCATCTGAAGATCTCAGCATTGTTATAAGAATTTTGAGGTCATATATATATATATATATATATATATATATATATATATATATATATAATAATTGTTCATAAAACATGTACATGAATGTACAGAAACATGTCTGAAGCAGCACAGGAAAACAGGCCTGACTGACACCATTTTGACTCTCTCTGACCAGGTGTTCCTCTGCAAGGAAGAAGTGGGGTGGGGGGAACCTTCTCATTGTCTCAGGAATTAAAGTGATAATCCCTGGCATCCTGATACCTGACTGCCAGACAAAAGGGTGTGATTAACTTGGCTGGGAAACAGGGAAATGTAAATATCTCTCAATTTTGTTGATTAGGTTTTGGGGGCAGGGGGCAGGGTCCAGACTGCTCAGATTACTGCCACCAGACCTCCCCTTTCATGATGTACCTATGATGAATCTAGGGAGGGGGGTCTTGGGCTACACCCCTTCTGTGACATATGGATGATGCTTCTGGGGGGTGGGCTGAAACCAATTTCAAATTTCTTTTTAAGGGCAAGACATCTTTGTTTGGGGTTCCTTCCTTGTTCTCCTGTGTGAGAGGAAGGACCCTGTTGCAACAGCAAAAATAAAAGTGCCTTGCTTCGCACGTCCTGGTTTGGTCTCTGTTATTTGGTGGGCAGGAGACGCTTAAACTTTGTCTGCTTGCCAGGATACCTGGACTCTTCCTGGGTCGAGGATCCACTTAATTCTAGGGCCGTGTAGCTCTGCAAAATTTTTACAACAGTTTGGCGACCACTTCGGGGACCCAGTTTTGCCTTGAGCTCCGGGTTCACTGAGGAAGGGGAGCCCAGCGCGCCCTTGCCTCTTTTGCAGGGGGGTAAACCAACCTCAGGACCCGAGGCACTTGGTAGTAATTGAGAGTCCAAGCGGGACCCCCAGGACGAAGCAACGTTTAAAGGGACAAGGCTGTTTTTTTTAGGAACCAGTTGGAAGCTGGAGACAACGGGATTCGACTGAAAGGATCGGTCGTGAGTATTAAAAGGGGACACCTTGGGTGAGCTAAGAACCACAGCAACTAAAAATCTATTTCTCCACTTGGACTATCCTTTTCTACTCTCCTCTTTGGACCTTAGTTGCAGCAAGGCTGCCAGGCACAGTTACAAGGTAGAACTGAGGTCCAGGGCAACAGTCTTTACGTTAAACGCAGAGCTCAGAAAGACTGTCCCAGCTCCCTTCTGCCAAACTGAGCAGAAGTCTGAGCAAACTGTCGCTTTTCTACCAATCTGGGAATCTGGCTATCCCAGCTCTGTTTCCTATTCCTCTGCTCTTAATCTTCGGGTGAAGACGCCCCCCTGCCATGGCGACTCGTGTCGGGAATGACCCATGACCAGAGATTGCAAGTGCGCCCGTTCCTTTCTACTCTGTATTCCTCAGTTCCGACCTGACATTGCGTAGGCAAGCGTTCAGTAGGATATGAGTCTAGTGTGTAAGAGGCAGGGAAGTTGCTGTGGAACCCTCAGGCAATTGATGACCAGTGGGAGGGTTCCAATAGGGTTTTAGCTGCACCAGGCCGCCTAGTAGTTAGTGCACGCGAACGGCAGGCAGGAACACCACTAGGACGTGGGGGTGAGTCATAGACTCGGGAAGTTAAGAGTGTCCAGGAACAGGGTCGGGGACCCAGAACTGCAGTATAAAAAGGCTTAAGTAAAATGGGTGCAACCCACTCTAAGGAATTCCTTTCCCAGACTCCCAACCGAGGCAAAGCACAACTGAGGCTTGGCTCCGGTAAGGACTTTGAGGATGAAAGTCCACTCCAATTCGTTCTCTTAAATTGGCACGAAATCCCCGGGGCGGACAAGCTTGAAGGGAACCAATTGCAAAAACTTTGTAAGAAAAAAACACTGGGTCCGCTTTACTATGGACCACCCAGATGAGGGGAAATGGCTACCAGGAGGTTCCTTTAACATACAGTGAATCTCCGCTTTAAAATTAACCCTGGTGAACTCTGAATGAGAAAAGTTTCGTGAGGAATCCTACAAAGTATGTTATGGTATAAAATTATATATGTTTGCATGTTACATGTTGTCTGTGTTGTCTGTTAAGTGTATGTGCGTCTGTTCCTTGTGTCTGCTATAGTTCATTGTTCCCCTTAAAGTAAATGAGAGATATAATCCAGGTTTAGGAAATTAGGGGTTTGTGTTTAAAATTTGGCCATGACACCCACAGACTGCCTTTTTTAAAGCATGCATAGTTTAAAATAATATAATAATAAGGCAAGCTTGCTTAAATAATCTTATGTAAGGGCTTGATCAACCCAAAAACATGGCAAATATTTAAAAGAGTGGAGGTAGTGTGTAAAGGTTTGTTTTAAAGAGGCTGTAGAAGGCCATTGTTTCCTCTCCAAAAGTAAAAAGAGGGGGCAGGATGAAGGAAAATAACGAGCTGTAAGTTTAAAAATGCTTGCTCAATGCTTTGAAAATATTTTAAACTTGAAAATGTTCATAAACTCCAGCTATAAGTGGATAAGAGATGTACTCAAGGTTTAGAATGTTATGGGGTGTGTTTAAATTGGCTACAACATCCATAGACTGCCTTCTTAAGTGTGCATAGTTAAAACTGCCAACTTGTTTAAATTTCTAGTATAGAAACAGTGTTGAACCGATCAATCTTAAACATTATAAATATGAGAATGAGGTGTGCAAATGTTTGTTATTGAGAGAGGCTCCAAAGGGGAGTCTTTCTCCAAGTGACTAGATGAATATTGACTAAAGGAAAATTGAACAGCTATTCCAATAAAGGTGATTTGTTTGTCAAAGGTAGAGCTTCCATAGCCAGGAATTGTCTATCTGAGTCTAGTTTTAACTTCAATTGTGTTGGACAGAAGGGTTATTGTTGGGCTCCTAATATCAGTCTCTTAAGGAAAAAACTCATCTGCTAAAGGGTTCTGTATAAAGTTGGTATTTTCATTCAAATCTTGTGAATCCTGTATCTTAGAGGGTTAGACTAAATGACCTCAGGGTCCCTTCTAACCCCCATTTTAGAGCTATGTGAAAGGCAATGTGTCTGATGTGGTGATGGGTTGAAATTCAGCCCAGCTCTGCTTTCTGGCAAGGAAAGATTATTGGTTTTCAGAGTTGGAACAAGAGTGTAATTGTTGTTTTTATGGAGTGATTATATAAGTTTTTATCACTTTCTCTATTAAGGTTTAAAGTTTAAGCACATATGAAAGTCTTCAACATTTCCCAATCTGTTTGTGAACTCACAATATTTAAGGTCTGTGTCACAAGGGAGCCATGTGCTCTGTATGTAATGTTTCACCATGTGACTATGGAATATGGTGTTCCTTCTAGGGAAATGTTATTAAAAGTAGAGGCTCCAATAGCCAGCAAATGTCTATCTGAGTCACTTTAACCTTGATTCAAATGGACAGAATGGTTTTAGTAAGGAAGTAAATTCCCTCTTAAACTGTTTATCCAATCTTAAGGTTTGCTAAAGACTTCTATATAACGTTGGTACTTTTAATCTTCCCCTTCCTTATTTTTCCCTTAGTACACACGTGTGCTTCCGTGATAGGGCATAGCCTGTGTTTCCTTCCCAGTCAGGCGTCTGTACTCAAATGTATGTGTATCCTAAGGGCAGTGATAGTGTTGAGATCCCCATATTTCAGAAGGGGTGGACTAGATTACTCAAGATCCCTTCCAACCCTTTCCAAACTTGCAAAAAGGAGGGAGAGAAAATGTGTTTGTAAGCACTGAAAAGTGAGTTTAAACCCTGGTGGTATAGTGAAATGGCCTGAATTCAGTCAAGCATTACTCTTTGGTGGAGAAGGATGGAAAGATAGATTTTTAAAGTTTGGCATGAAGAGTTTGAGGTGCCATTCAGAAAGAGGTAGAGATGGTATATCATGCATTGAAAATGAATGTCTGGTGTTATTTTTACCACCATATTGTCAGCTATTTTTTTTAACTGCAAAACTCCAGCCAACAGTTCAAGCACATACAAATTCATAATCAAGCAGAATGAGCCTTGACCATCCCTGTAAATAAAGGGCCAGAAAATTTTGTCTGGAATTGGTAAGGCTGAAAATCAATGAGAATGCAAAGGATTTTATGAATTCTGGCTCTATGGCCATATTACCCATAGATAAGGGGGCAGAGAATTTAGTCTGCCATGGCTGTAATAAATTAATTAAAAACAAACAAACGAAAACATTTGCAATTACGAATTCACCCCGAACCCTGTAGATAAAGGGGGCAAATCAAGATTTATTTTGCCTGGGGTATGAGGTGTTTATTTGGTGACTTCATTAGGACTTTAATCTGACCCAACTTTTATTGCAGCTTCCAAGTTAGTTTAAGGTTTATAAGCCTGCTTCTTAAGCAGCAAGAAACAAGAAACAATGTATCAAATTGTATTAGGACTCCAAACAAGGAAAAAGAATTTAAACTGGCTCTGAAAAAAAAAACACTGCTATGTTTCTATCTTTTGTTTGAAATCTAACCCTACTTTAAAATCTACTCTTTCCCCTTCCCCTCCTTTATTCAGATGGTAATTTTGTCAAGAGGTGCAGCACTTAAAAAAATGGTATAATAGACTGCCGAATCATGAACTCTGTACATGCACAGAGGCTATGTCAGCTTGAAGAGGAAAATAGAGGAGAAAAATGAGGTTTTAACTAAGGGGCGAAAAGGTTATAATCTGCTCATGAAATATTATTCAAATTTCTTAATATAAAGCTTTGAACCACTGAGGGAAAACAACCTCATGTATGTTACTGGTCCATCAAAGTTAAATGGTTGCCAAGTTTCAAAATCTTAACATGCCAGATTCTTTCCACAGGTATAAATAGCAGAGTACTACTATAAGTCTGTCTCTTGAGTAGTTTATAAATTAATTAAGAGGTTCAAGGTTATGCTTTGCACATGAAACTTAAATTTAAATTTCCTTATGTAAAAATAAATAGATAAAGAACCATTGAGAACCATCAACTGTTTAGAAGCTGCCAATTCCAGTTCAACATGCAAAACTCTGTACATTTTAGGAACATTTCCTGACTGATTTTCACATGAAATAATTTTCCCTTTCCAGCAGAATACTGAGATTCAGGGTGTGGAGAAATTCCTTCAGAACCTTAATGCAAAATTATCTCCCAATGGGGGGGGGCACGCCACCTAAACAAGCCCCCTCCACACTTGGAAATTCATAGAAAATTGCTGTCTACCAGTTGACAGACTATGCAAACAAAAGGCTCCATTTCTTTCCTAGCAGGTACTCAGGATGGATACTTATCTCTCATTTGCATTTCACCCCGAAGCATTACCCTATGTTAATATAACCCTCCCTTTTCTAATGTAGCAATGATTGAGTGTTTTGCCAATTCTTTTCTTCCACAGCAAAAAAAAAAAAAAAAAAAAAAGTGAGGAGTGAGGAGATACAAACAGTAATTTCATTTCTCTTTGGCGCTTCTCTTTAGCTTATAAATAATCTGCTTCCATTTATTATATCAGTTTTTCCATTATGTCTATGAAATTATTCTAACAATAACCAGGTAAAAATTGTTGTGTGAGTGGTAATCTAAATTTTATTTTGTTTTATTTTTGTATCTTTTTTTTGGGTATTTCTACTTTTTCTTTCTGTACATACAAATGTAGCATCTAAGTCATTCTTTCCTGTAAATAATAATAATAATAATCCCTTTCAAACAAGATACGTGAACCTCAAAGAGAATTCAGAACCACATAAGGAAAATGTTAATAACTTATCGATTGTGTCCTAATTAACAAAATTTTTGTCCTTTGTTTCCTCCACAGCCAAACTAGGTGAAGTAAATTAAACTGACTGAGTAGACAATAACAGCAGTAATTAAATAACTATGATCTTATATTATTTGCAGCTTCCCAAGAAGAAATTTCTAGAATATTCTCCCCTTTCTTGACTATTTATCATTATTATTTTTTAACTAATTATATCTTCAGGCCCCAACCCCCTGCAGGCCTATTTTCAAAAGGATGTTTTACAGGAAACCAAATTGACATTTTATCTCTTTGATCACAACCTAAGAAGGAGGACCTAGAAAGCTATAACGTTTCAGCAAGGTTTAGAAGTGCTGTTATAGAAGTACTGTTAACTTCCTCCCAGTGACTCGAAGGCAGACAAGAAAACCCCCTTGTTGGAGATACATGCAAAAGCAGCAAGAATTATCTCAAGTTCACCTGATTGCCTCAAGATATACAAATGGCGTATAATTAATAATTTGAAGGTTTTGTGCATTATGTGTTATATAGGAATACTGAAATGTGTCAAATGACTTTGGGACAAAGGGGGAAAGTGAATTGCAAGGACATTCTCTCTCCTTGACCTCAAGACTCTGTGCCCTAGGATTTAAAAGCAGCCGGAATTGTCTCAAGATCATGATGGCCTCAAGACATACAACTGATATATAATTATTAGGTTTTATGTTGCGTGATATTCGACAGAAACATTGAACTATGTCTGACAGTATGTTATTTCCACAAGGAGGGGGAGGTGAACCAATTTTGTGTTTAATTGTTGGGTTTTTTTAAAAAAAAAATGTATAGTGTCCCAATGTATTTTTTTTGTATTATTGCCATGCATTGTATGCCTTTTAAAGGATCAGGATATTGCATAGTCCAGTATTTAGATTAGATCAACTTATGACCACGTTTTCTTGTCCCACCTGGCACTCTGCAGTGTGCCAGCCTTCTTACACAATTTTAGATTGTTTTAAATCATTTTACCAAGAATAAGCCCCAAGATCCATGAAACACCAGATAAATGAAGGTATTTATGTCTTGATTTAACAGGAATGATCCCTTTTAGAGTTAAATTTGACTAATTTGGACATGTTTTATGGGGCTGTATAAATTTTAATTTGGCTTCAGTTCTAATTGGGCAAGTGTATCCAAGGTGCAAGTAGCTTTCTTCCTTTAAGAGCAACTGGGCAACTCCCTACAGTGCAAGGCCAGAGCCTATAATAAAGGCCCATAGAAAGCCCAAGGCAAAGGCATCTCTCTCATGACATGTCCAAACCTGTGGCAGCTATGGTGAGTGCCAGGCGACATGGTCAATATGAAAGCCCTAAGGGGATTCACCAGGGATTGTTGCTGTTGTGCCACGATGGAGGTGTGCAACCAGAGGAGAGCTAGCTTTTGACACCTGAGAACACACAAAAGGGTAAACAAGCAAACTGCACTTTCCAGGCAATAATGGTGGACCATCCTGTTAAGTGTAATACATAGACCATTTTTGAGAAATGCTTCTCCCAAAGTACTAAAACAACACATCTGGTTATTCTTTTGTGGGGCAACAATTTTTAAGAAAAATTATAGCCCCAAATGGGGAATTGTTATAAGAATTTTGAGGTCATATATATATATATATATATATATATATATATATATATATATATATATATATAATTGTTCATAAAACATGTACATGAATGTACAGAAACATGTCTGAAGCAGCACAGGAAAACAGGCCTGACTGACACCATTTTGACTCTCTCTGACCAGGTGTTCCTCTGCAAGGAAGAAGTGGGGTGGGGGGAACCTTCTCATTGTCTCAGGAATTAAAGTGATAATCCCTGGCATCCTGATACCTGACTGCCAGACAAAAGGGTGTGATTAACTTGGCTGGGAAACAGGGAAATGTAAATATCTCTCAATTTTGTTGATTAGGTTTTGGGGGCAGGGGGCAGGGTCCAGACTGCTCAGATTACTGCCACCAGACCTCCCCTTTCATGATGTACCTATGATGAATCTAGGGAGGGGGGTCTTGGGCTACACCCCTTCTGTGACATATGGATGATGCTTCTGGGGGGTGGGCTGAAACCAATTTCAAATTTCTTTTTAAGGGCAAGACATCTTTGTTTGGGGTTCCTTCCTTGTTCTCCTGTGTGAGAGGAAGGACCCTGTTGCAACAGCAAAAATAAAAGTGCCTTGCTTCGCACGTCCTGGTTTGGTCTCTGTTATTTGGTGGGCAGGAGACGCTTAAACTTTGTCTGCTTGCCAGGATACCTGGACTCTTCCTGGGTCGAGGATCCACTTAATTCTAGGGCCGTGTAGCTCTGCAAAATTTTTACAACAGCATAAAAATAGAGAATAAAACCACAAAGTACATTTAAAAGATGTCAACATCATTCGTTTTTGCCTAACTAGAATGGGAAGGGCCAATGGTTTTACCCGGGTGGGAAGATCCTGGCCCTTTGAAAGATAAGATATTCTGGGAAGGCTGGGAGAGAGCCTTGACCCTTGCCTTAGTAAACTTGCAAAAATAACACAGATTTACGGGAAATCAAAGTGGGGAGGGGGGTGTTTGCAGAGGGCATGTTTTGCCATCACAGCAGCACACCTCATGCCAGCTGCACAAGGCAAAAAGTGCCAAACTAGGCTGTCTTTAGGCACCAGTATCCCCCCCCCACATTCCTCGCTAGCAGTGTTGGTTCCAGGTTTTGGAGGAGCTTTGGGCAAGATAGCCTACATATGCCTCCACCCCTGCCTCCTCACTGTAGCAGATCCAGGGAGGCTCTTGCCACTAGGCTCACCCCACATGCCAACCCTTGATGCCAAGCTAACAGCAGCTGGGGGAGGGGGAGGGGGGACTTGAGATCCGGAAAATTGCCTGGGGATGATGTTAAACACCTCCTCCTCTAGCATCACTACCCTGGTCTATATTTTCCCCCTCCCCTGCTGTGTGGTAGGGGCCATATATTTGACTTTACAGAGGACAATCCTATTATTGGAATGGCTGCCTGGTCTAAATCTTGTTTAAAGACCCAAAGCCCTAAGGCCCTGAAGCTGCCCATCAACAGCCTCTTCTCCTCTTCTTCTTTGGTGATCACTTGCAGCCAAGTAAGATCTTCCATGAACACGGTTTTAACTGAGTGTCCGTAAATGACAGTGGAGGCCAATTCTGGACCCACACGTCCTTCCACAGTGAGGACCTAGGTTTCCGGGCGGGAGCTGATCACGGTGAGGGTTTGCCAAGCGTGCCAAGCACATTTCTCCCTTTCGTCCTGAGTTTGAGTGTATTCAAAGTCCACGACACCTTTGGTAGAGGCTGTTCTCCAATTGGAGCTCTCGCAGGCCAGTGCTTTCCAGTTGCTGCCCCCCCCAACAAAAAGCCTGCCCCCCCCAACAGAAATCCTGGCTTACTTTCCATCTTAAGAGGGAAATTTGGAGTGATTTTTTTTGGGGGGGAAGCAGAAGTACAGGCTGCCATTTTTATACCAATAGATGAGTACCATTGATTCCACAATAGACTTCTTTCAGTTGCCGCCTCCAAGGAATCATAGAGTTGGAAGAGACCACAAGGGCCATCCAGTCCAACCCCCTGCCAAGCAGGAAACACCATCAAAGGGGAATCTCAGGCCCACAGAGGCAAATGTGGCCCTCCAGGCCCCTCTGTCTGGCCCTTGAGACACTCCACAGACATGCCTCCTCCTTGAGTGGTTTCGCCAGTCCAGAATGCATCATTGAACTCTGGCAAAGCCCATTGCTTGCCTGGACGGAGGACAGAGAGGGAAGTGTATAGAACCAAGCCAAAGTAAAGTTGCTCCTCCCGGTTTTCCTTCTAGACCCACCACCGCTGTCCTCTCTCCTGCCGTCCCTCAGAAAGGTTGTCCGGAATGGAATGCAACCCTTGAGCTGAAAATATGACTCAGCCCTGTGCCTGTTAGCTGGTCCAGCTTTGCCCACTAGGGTGTGATAGTAGAACATTTGGAATATGACTGCAGCAATCTGAAGACAAACTGCAGCTCCTGGGTTTAAAGCACGTCCCAACCCCAGCCCACCAATAATCCTGGGAACTGTAGTTTACCTCTCAAAGAGCTACAGTTCCCCGCACCCTTAACAAACTACAGGTCCTAGCAATCTTGGGAAGTGGGCTGTGCTTTTAAAGGTATGGAGTGGGCTGCTTCTGCATTTAACCACAGTGAGCATGAGAGGAGCCCTGGGCTGGGTCAGGCCAATGGCCCATCTAGTCCAGCATCCTTTTCTTACAGTGACCAACAGCATGCCTGTGGGAAACCTGCAAGCAGGTTTAAAACCCTCTTTTAAAACCACCCCAGTCACTGCGTCCTGTGGCAGTGAGTTCCATAGTTGACCGATGCACAGCTCACGTAGCTTGCTCTTGCTGAGATGCTCCGGTGCAGCAACAAGGTCTTGCATCTTCCAAAATGCTAACGCTAGCAGAAACAAAACAGGGCATGGCACCTTTGTCTCTGAACCATCCCACAGAAAAGGCTACACCTGTTGGATTTACATCTGTCAAGCACTCATTTAGGAGCACAGAAACACTGCTGCCAGGAGGAAAGAAGAGGCGCGAAACAAGGACAATCCCTTTGCATTTATGGCAACCGTATTCTGAATGCAGCCCTGTATAGGGAAGCTTTTAATGTTTAATGCTTTATTATGCTTTCATATATGTTGGAAGCTTCCCAGAGCGGCTGCGGCAACCCAGTCAGAGGGATGGGGTACAAATAATAAAATTATGTTAGGGTTGCCATATTTCAAAAAGTGGAAATCCGGACACAAAAGTTGTTGGACTTTTTTTGGACAAAATCTCAACAAACGCTGATTTTCCTGGGAATATCAGTGATTTCTGCCGGACCCTGTTTCTGAAGGCTGAATCCCAGCGATGTCTAAGTCCAGTGTTTATTTGTTTATTTTCTTTAAAAATGTTTAGGGGTACTCAAGAAAATCACCATTTTATAGTTCAAATCGGGGGAAATAAATACAGTAAATGGACCAAAGAAAAAGATTCACAAAATGTTTAGGAGTATTGTACTGTCTGACCCTTTATAACCTTGGTAACCTTATATTACCCTTGATGTTTTCGTGAGTTTGCGAATTATGGGCTTCAGCTACTATAGAACATGTGCCTGCAGGTCTGTGCCTCTTTCCTGGCCTTGAGCGTCGTTAGGAACAGCAGCGGCATATAAGTATAAACCTGAAGACGGTGATGGAGAATGAGGAAGAGGAATCAAGCCAACCACAGGCATTACGATCGCGCCCGGGAGTAGCAGCTTTCGGCGATCTTGCTCAATTCCCCCTTTCTCCTCACTCTGAAGGCGGGTCCGAAAGTGATCGGGACGTTTCCCGGCAGCCGCAGGAGAGGGTGGTTACATCTGCGTGCTGGGAGTACAACAATGGACAGTGTAGCAGGGATAGTTGCCGCTTTGACCACGCGTGCGAGCGTTGTGGCGGTTCACACCCACGTGCTAAGTGTTTTCGTGCCAGGCTGCCTTTTCGTGGCTTTCGGAAGACGGGTTCAGGGAGCACATTCAGTGACGCTAAAAGAGATTCAGGAGCCTCCACCTCAGGAACCCAACAGGCTAAGGCCAGCTCTAAGAAGTGAGGTTTTCTCCACCCTGGCCCCGACCCCGGTTTCCTTGGCAGCAATGTTACCTTTCCTGCAAGCTTATCCCAACAGGACGGCGGCCACCTACCTGGAAGCCGGATTTCGCCACGGTTTTCGCATTCCAATTTCCAGTCCACCGGTATCTAGAACCCCTCCCAATCAGAAGGCAGTAAGGGAAATGCCCTTGGTTGTGGCCAACAAAATCGAGAAGGAGCTGCGTCTGGGCAGGATAGCGGGCCCTTTTCCTGCCCCCCCGTTTAAAAAATTTATAGTTTCCCCGCTGGGCATAGTGCCCAAGAAAACCCCGGGTGAGTTCCGCATGATTCACAATTTGTCTTATCCTAGGGGTGGGTCTGTAAATGCTGCCATACCACGGGAATATTGCTCGGTAAAATATGCGTCTTTGGATGTGGCTATTAAAATGATTAGAGAACTGGGCCCGGGGGCCCTATTAGCAAAATGTGATATTGAGTCAGCCTTCCGGCTGCTACCAGTTCACCCAGAGGATTTTTGGCTCTTGGGATTTAAATTCAATAACAGCTGGTTCTTTGATAAGGCCATGCCTATGGGATGTTCTGTGGCCTGTGCGGCCTTCGAGGCCTTTAGCACATTCATTGAGTGGGCCATCAAAACAAGCTCTGGCTCCCCTTATGTGTCACATTACTTAGATGACTTTCTGATAATGGGGCCCCCTAATACCCCCACCTGCACCCGGGTCTTAGATGGTTTCATGCGCCTGGCGGCGGAATTTGGCATACCGTTGGCCGCCGATAAGACGGAAGGCCCTTCTACGGTTCTCACCTACTTGGGTATTGAACTCGACACTCATCAGCAGTCCTCACGTCTCCCCCAGGCAAAACTTGATTCCTTGAAAGTGCTATTGGAATCAATGTTACGGGCCAGAAAGACCACCCTTCGCCAGGTCCAATCGCTAATGGGCCATCTCAATTTCGCTTGTAGGGTGGTCGCACCGGGCCGAGCATTCTGTGCTCGTCTGGCACGTCTAACAGCCGGGGGGGTTGCCCCTCACCATCACATAAGGGTGACAAGGCAGATAAAGGAAGATATAAAGATTTGGCTCGCTTTCCTGCGGGACTATAATGGGGTCTCATTCTGGCAAGAGGTCGTCGACCCAGGCATTGAACTCCAGGTCCATTCGGATGCTTCTGGCCGCCATGGGTTTGGCGTATTCTTCAGGGGCCGCTGGTGCGCACACCCGTGGCCGCCCGCCTGGCATACAGCGGGCATCACTCGCGATCTAACCTTTCTTGAGTTCTTCCCTATTCTAGTTGCCATACGCCTCTGGGGAACCTGTTTCGCAAATTCCAGGGTATGTTTCTGGTCCGACAATCAAGCGGTGGTAAGAATCATTTCCAGATTGTCCCCTAAGTCCGCCCGGGTTATCAGGGTGATGCGCCTGTTTGTACTGGATTGCCTGAAGTAAAATATTTCCTTCACAGCCCGTTTCATACCTGGTCTCAATAACAATATTGCTGACGCATTATCTCGTTTCCAGATGGAGCGTTTCCGCCAGCTAGCACCGGATGCAGCCCAGACCCCGGACGTTTTTCCAGACGAACTGTGGGAGATTGGAAGCGAGAAGTGAATCAGGGAGTATTGTCAGCCTTAGCCCCCTCCACTAGGCGTTCCTATTCCAGGGCCTGGGACGCCTTTGGGCGTTTTCGCGGCTCCACAACACGGCGCGCAACCGAAGGGGAAGTTCTTCAATTCCTAGTTCTTCTGAAGCACAGGGGCCTGGCCATAAAAACTCTGCTGCTTTACAGGGCAGCCATATCCTTCTTTTGCAAATTCTTTCGTTGGCCGGATCCATGCGACACATTTCACGTCAAAAAGTTGTTGGCGGGCTGGCGTCGCATTATCCCTCCGCGTCAGGACGGCAGGAAGCCCATTACCATCGACATCTTGAATCTAATTTGGAAAAAGTTGCCAGAAATTTGCTGGTCTAATTTTGAGACACGTCTCTTCCGAGCAGCATTCTCTCTGGCCTTCTTTGGGGCTCTGCATATCGGAGAGTGTCTGGCAGCTGGGGCATCTCAAGCAGGCTTGAGTGATTCAGATGTCAAGTTCTCCGGGGACGCTGTCAACGTCAAAATTCGGTCATCCAAAACAGATCAGCTGCAGAGGGGTGTCACATTGACACTTGCCCCAACAGGGCGAGAGGGTGCCTGCCCCTATAGGGACTCACGCAGTTTTTTCAGGGTTCGGCCAAAATGCAGGGGGCCTTTTCTTATTCATGCTAACATGCGGCCTTTATCGCGGTTTCAGTTTACAGCAGTCTTGCGCAAAGTCTTAGCAGCTTGTGGAGCGGATCCCCTAGGATACTCGGGGCATTCCTTCCGAATCGGGGCTGCCACCTCAGCAGCAATCCAGGGTTGGGACCCAGCGCGCATCAAGACATTAGGTCGTTGGCGCTCAGAGGCATACAAAAGCTACATTCGCCCCGGCTCCTCTTCCTTAACGCTTTCAATTTAATTTTCTTGCAGGTTTGCCCGTCACGAAGATCTGGGTGGTAGGGCACAGCTTTGTACATTGGGCAGCGGAGCATGCCTGGCAAAAAACAGGGGGCCATCACCTCAACATTCACCCCAAGGTACGTGTTTATTGGATGGGCCACCGGGGCATGCGGTGGTCTGCCATGATGCCCACGGTTAGTAAGGCTGCAGCGATGCATGGCCCCCCGGGAGTTCTGGTGGTGCACCTGGGAGAAAATGATTTGGTCGAGCAAAAAGGCATTGCCCTTACCCTTGCTGCAAAGGCTGATATGGAGAGGCTCCACACCTTGTACCCATCAATGGCAATAGGCTGGTCCTATCTAATCCCCCGCCTGTCTTGGAGGGGGGTTTCCAATCCTTCTCGCATTAATTATGCGGTCCAAAAAATTAACAGAGCAATGCGCAACACCATGCAAAAAATTGGGGGGTTCTCTATCCCACACCCCGCCATTAGGGTGGACGCGAGGGACATTTTCAGGGCCGATGGGGTGCATTTGACCCCGCGCGGAAATGACCTCTGGCTAGATGACTTGCGGCAGGCCCTCTTGGACCGGGTGGGCGTTAGGCTCGGATGTCAGAGTACGGGTTATGGTCACTCGGTCGTGGGACTTGGCGGCGAGGCCCCTTAAGGGCCTCGGGTGGCGGTTTTTAGGCCTTGGCAAGGTTTCCTTTGTCTATCTTCATGCGGCGGCGTTGCAGGGGCCCAACTAAAAAGGGCAAAAATCGGGAGTCCCTGGCCCTGGAGCAGCGGCTTGTAGGTCAAACTCCCAGATGGGGTCAGAGGAGGGCATGCTGTGTAAGTTTGCGCTTTACAGTCCCCTCTCTCGGGCCCCGTCAACCTGCAAATCCTCAGCCACAGGGGCTGAGAGGGTTACCTGCCAAGGCCTGAGCCAAGTTTCCCACGTTTGAATTCAATAAAAGTTGTGGCCAATTTTAATCCATATTCCTGACTCCTGACTCTTTATTGGGGATGAGGGTAGGCACCACAGACAGGATTTAGCACGTGTGTACGCAATATCCGCCCTCACCCCTCCCCTCAGGTGGGCGAGGTTTGCGACACCGTGCGGGGCTTACCTGGCTGGTGACGCCTACCTGGCTGCGTCGGGCCTATGACCTGCCACCCGGCCAGTAAAGACAAAGGGCACCTGGCCGGTGGGGGCGGGAGTAAGGCCAAAGAAAAGGGACAGGAGCACCGTGGGGAAGCCTCTTTGTCCTTCTTCCTGTTCCAGTCACCCGCCCTCCCTCCCTCATTTAATTGCCTTTTGTAATTTCCTTCCTAGGTCAGCGATCACCGGGTTAACAGTGTTTCCGTTAACTTTCTTCTTTCCAAATAATAATAACAATAATAATTAAAAATTCCTTCCTAAGGCAGCGATCATCAGGCTAACAGTGTTTTCTTTACAGCATAACGTTTTGCGTTACAGGTGAGCGGGCGCTGCTGCGGCATAGTTGGTTGCTGTATTCAGGACCGGGAAGGAATTTCCCTGCATTGGCAGGTTTCGCCTTCCCCGCAGCAATTCGTCACAACTTTGGCGGTTTTTAGGCCTTGGCAAGGTTTCCTTTGTCTATCTTCATGCGGCGGCGTTGCAGGGGCCCAACTAAAAAGGGCAAAAATCGGGAGTCCCTGGCCCTGGAGCAGCGGCTTGTAGGTCAAACTCCCAGATGGGGTCAGAGGAGGGCATGCTGTGTAAGTTTGCGCTTTACAGTCCCCTCTCTCGGGCCCCGTCAACCTGCAAATCCTCAGCCACAGGGGCTGAGAGGGTTACCTGCCAAGGCCTGAGCCAAGTTTCCCACGTTTGAATTCAATAAAAGTTGTGGCCAATTTTAATCCATATTCCTGACTCCTGACTCTTTATTGGGGATGAGGGTAGGCACCACAGACAGGATTTAGCACGTGTGTACGCAAACTGCAGCTCCTGGGTTTAAAGCACGTCCCAACCCCAGCCCACCAATAATCCTGGGAACTGTAGTTTACCTCTCAAAGAGCTACAGTTCCCCGCACCCTTAACAAACTACAGGTCCTAGCAATCTTGGGAAGTGGGCTGTGCTTTTAAAGGTATGGAGTGGGCTGCTTCTGCATTTAACCACAGTGAGCATGAGAGGAGCCCTGGGCTGGGTCAGGCCAATGGCCCATCTAGTCCAGCATCCTTTTCTTACAGTGACCAACAGCATGCCTGTGGGAAACCTGCAAGCAGGTTTAAAACCCTCTTTTAAAACCACCCCAGTCACTGCGTCCTGTGGCAGTGAGTTCCATAGTTGACCGATGCACAGCTCACGTAGCTTGCTCTTGCTGAGATGCTCCGGTGCAGCAACAAGGTCTTGCATCTTCCAAAATGCTAACGCTAGCAGAAACAAAACAGGGCATGGCACCTTTGTCTCTGAACCATCCCACAGAAAAGGCTACACCTGTTGGATTTACATCTGTCAAGCACTCATTTAGGAGCACAGAAACACTGCTGCCAGGAGGAAAGAAGAGGCGCGAAACAAGGACAATCCCTTTGCATTTATGGCAACCGTATTCTGAATGCAGCCCTGTATAGGGAAGCTTTTAATGTTTAATGCTTTATTATGCTTTCATATATGTTGGAAGCTTCCCAGAGCGGCTGCGGCAACCCAGTCAGAGGGATGGGGTACAAATAATAAAATTATGTTAGGGTTGCCATATTTCAAAAAGTGGAAATCCGGACACAAAAGTTGTTGGACTTTTTTTGGACAAAATCTCAACAAACGCTGATTTTCCTGGGAATATCAGTGATTTCTGCCGGACCCTGTTTCTGAAGGCTGAATCCCAGCGATGTCTAAGTCCAGTGTTTATTTGTTTATTTTCTTTAAAAATGTTTAGGGGTACTCAAGAAAATCACCATTTTATAGTTCAAATCGGGGGAAATAAATACAGTAAATGGACCAAAGAAAAAGATTCACAAAATGTTTAGGAGTATTGTACTGTCTGACCCTTTATAACCTTGGTAACCTTATATTACCCTTGATGTTTTCGTGAGTTTGCGAATTATGGGCTTCAGCTACTATAGAACATGTGCCTGCAGGTCTGTGCCTCTTTCCTGGCCTTGAGCGTCGTTAGGAACAGCAGCGGCATATAAGTATAAACCTGAAGACGGTGATGGAGAATGAGGAAGAGGAATCAAGCCAACCACAGGCATTACGATCGCGCCCGGGAGTAGCAGCTTTCGGCGATCTTGCTCAATTCCCCCTTTCTCCTCACTCTGAAGGCGGGTCCGAAAGTGATCGGGACGTTTCCCGGCAGCCGCAGGAGCGTTAGGGCACCAGCGGGGATTTCCCGGTCTGCAGCGCTTGTCTGGGAGGCAGGAGGGGACTCCTCGGACGCGGCTGCACCATGACGGCGTCTCTCCTCCTCGTCGCCCTCCTCGCCCTCTTGTCAGGTAGGGGGTGGCACTGGCAATGGGGCGCGGGAGGGAGAAAGAGACGGGGGTCAGAGGCTGTCGCCCACCCCCCCGTCATTTCTGTCTTCTTTAAAATAATTCCTCATTTTTTTAACCTGGGGTTTTCCCTAATCCATCTTTTTTTTTTATCCCATATTTCCTGATGTTCTTTCCTTTAAAAGCTCTCTTTCTCCAAAGGCTCACTTTCTCCAAAGGCTTAAAATATATTCCTTGCTTTCACATTTTTAACTGTTTTTGTTCATTGCGGTGCTTTTAGAGGTGGTTAATAAATCGACAACAATAAAAGCTTTTTTCTCTTTCTAGCGTCTTTTATTCCTTGCTGCCCCTGCTTTTCAAATGGACTTTGGCTGCTTTCAGTTTTTCTCCTTTTCCCACTCTTTTTTTCTTTCTTTCTTTCTACAAAGCAAATCTCCATTTATTTGCTCTGAAGTCTCCCTCCCCCTGAATTCAATGGCACTTCTGTGGAGGCTATACCTTTAAAGCGCATTCAAAGCACACTCTTTCCCTCACAGAATTCTGGGCATCGTAATTCACCCCTCACAGAGGTACAGTTGAATTCCTAGCAACCCTTAAATCAACAAACTACAGTGCCCAGAATGCTTTGAGGGCGGAAATGTGCTTTGAAGTTATACCTGAAGGAGCGTCTCTCTCCACCCCCATTGTTCAGCCTGGACACTAATGTCCAGCTCCGAGGGCCTTCTGGAGGTTCCCTCACTGCAAGAAGCAAAGCTACAGGGAACTAGGCAGAGGGCCTTCTTGGTAGTGGCACCCGCCCTGTGGAATGCCCTCCCATCAGATGTCAAGGAGATAAAGAACTACTGTACATCTTTTAGAAGACATCTGCAGGCAACCCTGTATCGGGAAGTTTTTAATGTTTGATGTTTTACTATGTTTTATACAGTATATGCTGCAAGGCGCTCAGAGTGGGTGTGGTATAAACAATAAGATTATTATTGGTAGAGTTAGATTTAGACTGTGTGCACACTATACATTTAAATCACACATCCTTCCCCAATGAATCTTGGGAACTGCAGAGTATCCTTCACAGAACTACAATTCCCAGCACCCTTAATAAACTATAGACCCCAGGATTCTTTTGGGGGGGGGATGTGCCTTAAATGTGTGGTGTGTGCACAGCCCAAGTCTGACCAGTAAATATGCTTCCTTTACTGAAAAGAGAGCCACAACAACAGGGCAACCCAAATTGGCACCCTCGATTCGTTTTTATTTGTTTGTTTTTGCAGCTCATTTCAAATGCACTATTCTAGGCGATCAAAAGTCTAGTACTGCACTAATTGGCAAACTAATTTTCTCAGTACATCAAACTGTCAAAAAAAACCCCTGTTGTTATTGGCATCTGTCCATCTCAAGAGACGATAGAAGAGTGCACCATCGATTGGCAAACTAATGCTGTAATATTGGTACATAAAATTGCCAAGAAACCTAAAATTTGATACACAAACATGAAACTACTAAGCTTTGAAAGTTGAGATAGCTTTGACAAAACAGGTGCCTCTTTTCCAGTGTGGACAAAGTGCAGAAAGATCTGGGAACGGTAGTCAGTTGGGTTGGTCTATGCCTGTACCATAACAGAACTAGTGGCAAAACGCATTGAGCCGCACTTCTCTGCAGAATCCCTTCTCTGAATGCTCCCTTCTGTCAAAACAACAGCAGGAATATCCCTGTAAGTCTGGGGGACCTGTGTTTTGATCTGAGACAGCTCTTCCTAACAGCTTCGAAGGCTGAAGCCCCAACGCGAAAATTCAGGAGCAATACTGACTCCAGGTTCAAAGTGCGTACTGACGGAGGGTCGGGATTCTGAAGCGGTTTTAAATCCAGGCAGCTGATGCCCATTTCCTATCCTTCACAGCCGTAGCTACACAAGAACCGGCCCTCGGTGCAACTCCATCGTGCCCAGAGTCTGTGTCTGTCCGAGGTGGCACCGTGTCACTCTCAGACGGGTTTCGCCCAGGAAGTATCCTCACTTATTCCTGCCCGGATGGCAGCTACCCGTATCCAACCCGAAGCCGGATCTGCCAATCAGACGGGAAGTGGACTCCGATGCGTTCCTCAAGCAAAAGCCCCCTCAGCCAAGCACAGTGTCGAAGTAAGTGAGCGTTGCTGGCTACTTTGGGGTTCTCTGGAGAGGGCTCATGGAGTAATCAGATAGAAGCCTGTTATTGCTCCGGTATATGTTCATAGCTGCCAAGTTCCGGCCTGAGAAATAAGGGACTGGACCGGAAGTAGCAGGCCGGAAGTAGCGCTGCCGCCATTTTGGAACTGGGCGGAGCATGCTCAGAAGCTACTTTTGATGCTGCTCTGCCCTGTTCCAAAATGGCCGCCGCACCAGAAGTTGCGCTGCAGCCATTTTGGAACTGGGCAAAGCAGCATCAAAAGTCGCTTCTGAGCATGCTCCGCCCAGTTCCAAAATGGCCACCACGCCAGAATAAACTGGGGGAAAACAAAAAAAATCCTTTTTTTCGGCTGGGGACAGCCGGAAAAACGGGGGTTTCCCGGGGAATACGGGAGACTTGGCAGCTATGTATATGTTATTGCCCCTTAGAGAGGGCTGCATTTCCTTGGGCTTAATCTACTGCCCACCTAGCAGTTCAAAAGCACGTCAAAGTGCAAATACAGTAGATAAATAGCTACCGCTCCGGTGGGAGGGTAAACGGCGTTTCCGTGCGCTGCTCTGGTTCGCCAGAGGCGGCTTAGTCATGCTGGCCACATGACCCGGAAGCTGTCTGCGGACAAACGCCGGCTCCCTCGGCCTATAGAGCGAGATGAGCACCACAACCCCAGTGTCGTCCGCGACTGGACCTAAAGGTCAGGGGTACCTTTACCTTTAATCTGCCGGGAACTGGGTGCTAGTGTGTGGGGTTGGAGAAGGTGGTGGATTGGTCCAGAACCAAAATGTAGGGACACTTACACATCTTATTTTTCACTATTATACCACTTTAAACAGGGTCCCCCCCCCCAAAAAAAAATCCTGGAACTGTCATTTGTTAAGGGTGTTTGGAATCATAGTGCTCTGTGGGAGGTAAACAACAGTTCCCAGAATCCTCAGGAGGAAGCCATAACTGTTAAAGTCGATTGAGCGAGAGATGGCATTTCTTGAGGTATCCCAGAATGCAACACCCAGGAATTGTCATGGGGCAAAGGCCCCACATTACTCCTTTTTGGAAGCGTCTGTGAAAGGAGAGGGGATATCTCCAGCTATCAGTTGTACCTGGTAATTGCAAAAGGATAATTGACGCTAATGTGGAATCTGCCTGGTCTGGCATTCTTTTGGATTCTGGGCCTCGACAGCCTTGTTCCATGTGCTTGTTCCTTGTCCTTCCTCCGTTGCAGAGATAAGCTGTCCTCCGCAGAGGTCCTTTGAAAATGGCTCCTTTGGCCCACGGCGAGGCTTGCATCCTGTGGGTGGCATCCTCAGCTTTGAGTGTTCGGATGGGTACCAGCTCCTGGGTTCCTCCAGGCGGCACTGCCTGCCCAATGGACGCTGGAATGGAACTTCTCCGGTTTGTGACGACGGAGGTATATGCCTAAATACTCCTCTCCCACCCCGACCACACACACACACATGCACATGAACCATGCATACACCTTCTGCGCTAAATAGCCTAATTTACCGGTATACAAGTTGCAGAATTGAGCTGTGTGTGTGTCTGTGTGTGTGTGTGTCTGTGTCTGTGTGTGTGTCTGTGTATGCTGGCTATTTGCACATGGGGGGTGGAGATTGTCCATTTGCTCCAAGAAGAGCACCCCTCCATACAAATAGAAGGCGGAGGGGGGCAGTGTGGATTGAGGCTATAGCAGGGGGCAAAGGGTTAAAGACCACCCCTCGCCTCTGCCCCAGCAGGAAAAAGCAAAGTGCGCGCCTAGCAGGTGAGCGAGTAAGCTGCAGAGCGAGGCTTTTTAAAAAAACGGCTTGCTCGGGCAGCTTCCTACGCCACTGCCTGTAATAACTTGAGGGCAAATGGTGTGACTAACATAACAGGTAGTTTGGCTCATAGTTGGTTTTGGGCCGTGGAATTTGCTCCGATATGCAGTTGGAGATGCGCTTTGCTTGTGGTTCACAGAGGGGTGGTGGTGGTGCTTGCCGTATGATATGTAACTCCACATATCCTGGGTTTCTGCCCTCATTTATGCCCATGTCCTCTCTGCAGCGGGGCACTGCCCAAGCGTTGCCATCCCGCCGGGGGCAATTGCTACTGGGGGGCGCAACCGTCTTGGCGACCGGGTCTCCTTCCAGTGTCAGAGTGGTCTGGACTTGGTGGGGTCTTCCCAGCGGGTCTGCACTCCAGAGGGTGAATGGTCAGGAGCTGAGCCAAGTTGTAGAGGTAAGCATCACAAACAGACACACACACACACACACACAGAAACACACACACCATCCTCTGTCTCCCCTGGCTTCCTGTATTCTTTTTGCATTTGCTTCATATACTTCTCTTGTTCTTCTTTCATATGTCCCTGCATCCCTTCTTTTTGCCTTCCTTTAATTTTTTTCATTTTTGTGGTTAAACCTTTAATGCTACCTAGTTTTTGGAATTCCCTTTTTCCGGATATTCCCTCTGAAGTGTAGGTGGGATCCCACGAGGCAAGACACAGCAGTAACAGAAAGAACCTTTATTGAACTCCATAACTGGATAACAGGGGCAATGCAACTGCTTATACATACATTTCTGAAAGCCAGGGCCACTCCCAACGTGATTGGCTGTCTGAAATGTACTCGGAGTCGAGAGTGAATTTCATGCTCTTTATTCAGCTCATAGTCATCAAGGAGAAGAAGAATGGCTCTTTTCCCAAAACCATCTGCTTATATACATTATTTACACAATGGGCCTTGCGTGATTGGCTACTTCAGGGCTACACCTGTGGGCCAATTATATTGTGGATTGACTTCTGCCTGCAGCCTGATTGGCTGCTCCTACAGGCCAATCAGGTAGCAGATTCGCTTCTGCCAGCTGCCTGATTGGCTGCTCCAGCAGGCCAATCAGGTTGCGGATTCACTTCCACCTGGAGTTGGATTGGGTAGCTCCCGCTGATACTGAATCCTATTGTTCTAGGATTCAGCTCAGTACATAACACTGTCTAAACTTCCAAGCTGCGAATCATGACTCAGAGTTGAAGGGCCAATGGCAGAGGCCCAAATCCTGAAATGTTTTGTGATTGGTGAATCAGAACACAGGAGCTCAGAAGCCTTAGTCCAGACAAACACAGACCACTGAATACATAACACTCTCCATCTTCTGCAAGGGAAGCCACAGGGGAGCCGCAGAAAGAATGTGGTTGGTCAAGGGAGCTGTGGACTTGGAAAGGTTGAAAGCCACTGGTCTAATTCATTGTAATGTGATTTCCTGTGCATGGCAGGGCAGGCTCTGTCTATGCTCTTTCTATATTACTTACACCCTACCTCCCTTTTGGAGAACGAGTCTCGACTCCTTTGCCGTCTTGTCTCGCAGTGACAGAAAGCACCCCCAAACCCTTTTTCTCTTTCCTTACAGCCCCCTATTCTTACGATAGGGCTGAAGACGTCAGAGCTGAATTTGGAGCCTCGTTTACTGAAGTTTTGAGCGATGTGTCGTCTTCTGGTCCTGACCCATCTGGGACCACTGCAGGCGAGTCTGAGCCCCGATGTAGTTTCTGTAGGCCAAGCTGGGACTCGGAGCAGAGACAGAGAGTCACATGTTATTTTAAAGGGGTGCTTTCCGTGGGGTTATTTCCATCAGCCTTCTCAATCCTTATCGGCTAGTTTGTTAAGAATTGCAGGCTTGCTGTGGATTAGGGGAAAGCTGTGGACCTAGTGTATCTTGATTTCAGTGTATCTTGATTTCTCGGTAGTGGCACCCACCCTGTGGAATGCCCTCCCACTAGAGGTCAAAGAGAACAACAATTACCAGACCTTTAGAAGGCATCTCAAGGCAGCCCTGTTTAGGGAGGCTTTTAGTGTTTGATGGATTTCTGTATTTTAATGTTTGATGGATTTCTGTATTTTAGAATTTCTGTTTTGTTGGAAGCCGCCCAGAGTGGCTGGGGGAACCCGGCCAGATGGGCGGGGTATAAATAATAAATTATTATTATTATTATTATTATTATTATTATTATTATTATTATGGCTTTTGACAAAGTTCCCCATGCTATTCTCCCCATGATATACTTTGGTGTGAAATGTCACCACTTTGCTGATGACTCGCAGCTGCAATCCTCCATTTTATCCAAGTCAGGAGAAGTTGGGCAGGTCTGGATAGTTTTATGATTTGTGCAATAGTACCCCAGCTGGGATTATTTTTAGCGGAAAGCAAGCTAGAAACCTTCCGAATAAAATAAATGTAGCATATTTTTATGGCAAGCCTCTGCTTGCGTCTGGGGTTCATTTTTGCCAGGAGAGGCACCATCAGGGCTTCATTGGAGTTCACGCCAGGCACATCACCCCCAAACTTACTTTCAGGGACAAACTGCACATCCTATTACATGCATTTTTGCATTCTTACTGGGACGCAGGTGGTGCTGTGATCTAAACCACTGAGCCTAGGGCTTGCCAATCGGAAGGTCGGTGGTTTGAATCCCCGTGACGGGGTGAGCTCCTGTTACTCGGTCCCAGCTCCTGCCAACCTAGCAGTTCGAAAGCATGCCAAAGTGCAAGTGGTTAAATAGGTACCAATCTGGCGGGAAGGTTCGAAAGCACATCAAAATGCAAGTAGATAAATAGGGACCGCTCCGGCGGGAAGGCAAACGGCGTTTCCGTGCACTGCTCTGGTTCGCCAGAAGCAGCTTTGTCATGCTGGCCACATGACCCGGAAGCTGTCTGCGGACAAACGTCGGCTTCCTCGGCCTATAGAGCGAGATGAGCGCCGCAACCCCAGAGTTGGACACGACTGGACCTGATGGTCAGGCGCCCCTTTACCCTTTACCTTCTGGCGGGAAGGTAAACAGTGTTTCCGTGCGCTGCTCTGGTTCACCAGAAGCGGTTTAGTCATGCTGGCCACATGACCCGGAAGCTGTACGCCGGCTCCCTTGGCCAGTAAAGCGAGATGAGCGCTGCAACCCCAGAGTCGTCCGCGACTAGACCTAATGGTCAGGGGTACCTTTACCTTTACCTTTGCATTCTTACAGCTACCGGTATGTGTGTTTTAAAATAGCAGCCCCAGGAGCCCCAGATTTGGATCGAAACTACAGCTTGGAAAGAAGAGTAAACTCTTCTCCACCAGTGCCATGGACCCGGTTTCATATTAAATGAAAATGAAAACTCACCAATGTGACGATGCATTTAAAGCGATGTGTAGTTTGTCTCTCAGCTCTGGAATGTGTGAAATAATGTTGGCGGGGGTGTGTGTGTTTTATTTGTTTTGTTTTTTTGCGAGAAGCTGCTTAAAAACTGAATAAACATAACCAACTGATCTGTGGTGAGGGTTCCACATTTTTTGATGGTTTCTCTTTCCACATACTAGCTCCTTCGTTAGGACGACGGCTTATACTCTCCAAAGACGGTTTCCTATATGTCTACTTTCTTGTGGATGCATCTCACAGCGTAACTGAAGTCAACTTCAACATCTCTAAGCAGTGTCTGGAGGTCATAATCACCAGGGTAGGCTTGTACGAATGCGACTTTGTACTTAAAAAAAAAAGTTTTCTATTACAATAATCCAATAGTAGCCTCATTATATCAACGCCAAATTACAATACAATTCCCAATATCAATCATTCAGATACCAGATTACATAATTTAGGTGGCCCCCCGCATGCTAGAATTGATGGTTTGATGATTTAACTTTATTTCTACATTCCAAAATCTTACTAATTTCAGTTACATTCCAGTCACAATAGTAATACAACAGCTGCAATATTTATAACTTCTATTCGTATTGACTCATTTAATGATTTATTTGTCTACAAGTGAAGATCTCATACATCCTTGCTCTTCCCGTGTGTGGCATTTATTCTGTCCATGTTGTTTCTTCCTGTCCTTGAAAAATATTATGTCTATCTTTACCGGTTGTTGCTGCTATCTGTCATGCCTTGCACGGAGTTGATATCCTGATGTTATTCCAAAGGTTTCTCCCTCACTCAGTCCCGTGCTTCTTTGCTTTTGCAACTTTTCATGACTCAGCTTGACCCCTGTGTTTTTCCTCCCTCATGGCTTGGATTTATGGAATACTTGAATTGAGGCTGCACTTTAAATTTTAATACGGTATTTTAATCTGTAATTGTTTTTATGTTTTATTGGACTTCTGTTGGTGTCAGCCGCCCTGAGCCCGGTTTTTGACTGGGGAGGGCGGGGTATAAATAAAATTTTATTATTATTATTATTATTATTATTATTATTATTATTATTATTATAGCTGCAAAAGTTGTGGCTTTGTACTTTTAGGTCCTGTTATGTATTGGTTTAATATGTGTACATGAGTTTCACTGCTAGACATAACAGGTCCGTTTGCTTGTACAATGTTGATTTCTAGTTCCCCTCGAGCCCATTTACGCAGGGTGTGCATGCAAATAATAATAATAATAATAATAATAATAATAATAATAATAATAATAATAATAATACAGTGGTACCTCGACTTCCAAAGGTTTCGACTTCCAAAGTCCGCTAACGCGGTCTGTGCATGCGCAAAATGGACGCTTCAGCTTCCGAAGTTTTTGACTTCCGAAGAGCGCTGCGGAACGGATCACCTTCGTAAGTCGAGGTACCACTGTAATAATAGATGGTATTCTCCCATCAGAGCCTGCCTACTTCTTAATCTAATCTTCAGAGGCCTTGTAGCCCAAGCCCACTCGGGAATTGGGCAAATCTGTCTGTCTCAATTTCTCTCAACTTCTATTCCCCTCCACCTTGGTTTTAATTTCAGTTTTCCACATCAGTTTGTGGCATGTTAGTCGTCATGAAAACGTTGCCAGCGTTTTAGCACCATTTCCTCCTAAACTTCACCTTTTTGCAACATAATTCCCCCCGATGTCATTTTCACCAACAACACACGTTTTCCTCCACACGTTTGTGTACTCGTCATTTAGCTGAAGAAGCACATTGCAAAAAATGAAAAAAAGTGTGAATTTGGGAAGATAGCGGTGTTTCAGATGAGGTAGAGTAGCCTTTAAGTGTTGATGGAATAAAATTGATCCCACACCCATAAGCCCACATTTGGTTGGGGCAAAGGTGCCGCCAGAAAATGGGGGGCTCGCTTAGGGCCAGACCCCCCCCCCCTTGTCTAAGTCACTTTTGCTGAAGACTAGGTTCCATGGTCAGAGCAGAAAGGAAAGAGAAGACAACCAGGCAAAAATACAAACCCTTTGGTTGTTTATTTGTTGTGGCAAAGTTTCAGCCTATTTAAAAGCAAAATGTTGCCACATCCAGACTTTGGACCTCAGACATAGGAAGGCTGGCCTTGCCCTGTTTTGCTGACATTTTTTTGCAGTGTTAAGAACTTCCTACTTAAAATGCCCCTTTGGCATTTAACAACTCTGCCTGCCCCTTTGCTATCACCATCTACTACCCTTATGTGCAACCCTTCTATTTTTCCTTCTCTCTAGCTTTTATTAATACAGTGTGTGTGGGTTTTTGTTTTGTTTTTTACTGCTGTTTGTTTTTAACTCTGGTGTCTCTTATCTTGGGTTGTTTTTTTAAAAAACTGCTGTTTGCTTTTAAACTGCTTTACTGCTAGTTTCAATTCTGCTCCTCCTTTTATATATAGTTCCATTTACACAGCACTGCTTTTTTGTAAGCTGCCTTGAACTATGAGGGAATGGCAGGGCTATATAATTTTTTTAAAAAAATATATATATTATCCAGTTCATTAAGTGTCTTCCTTCAAGGCACTCTGGGTATTTAAGCTATGGATGGAGTTGGGGAATGATAATCCTGTCATAACCACAATTCGCAGGAGTTCCTTGAGAGGAAACTACAGCAGCCATGTAAACGTGCCTTTATTTATATATTTACAAATATATAAATGTACGCTCAGGTCCTACACCAAGGGTCTTCTGCTGGTTCCCTGCAAGAAGTGAAGTTACAGGGAACCCGGCAGAAGGCCTTCTCGGTGGTGGCACCCACCCTGTGTAACACGCTCCCATCAGATGTCAAGGAGATAAAGAACTACATAACTTTTTGAAGACATCTGCAGGCAGCCCTGTATCGGGAAGTTTTTAATGTTTGATGTTTTACTAAGTTTTATATATGCTGCAAGGCATGCAGAGTGGCTGGGGAAACCATTATTATTATTATTATTATTATTATTATTATTATTATTACATTTATATACCACCCTTTCCTCCAAGGAGCTCAAGGCCTCAACCCCATTCTAGTTTGACACGCTAACCGCTACACCAGACCAGAAATGCTGGATTTTTCTCCAGAAGACAAACAAAAAGATTCTCACTGAAATACACTTTGGGTGGTAATTTAAGTTGTTTCAAGCTGTTTTTAATATTGTGTTTTCATTATTGTAGCTCACCCTTGGACCTTAGGCTGAAGGCTGTGATAGAAATAATAATAAAATCTTTAATCACATGAACCCATCGAATCACATTTTTACCTCCTCTGCCCCTCTTTCTCCTTCTTCCTCTGATTTCCTGTTTCTTCTCTCCCCCCCCCCAATTCCCAGATTGCCAGCTTTGATGTTCCCATCAGGTTCTCTGTAATCTCTTACGCCAGCCGACCCAAGATCATTGTCAACATCCAGGATGATATAGCTGAAGATACAGAAATAGTTATCGAGAAGATTCAAAATGAGATGAACTACAAAGGTGCTGAGAGGGATACCCCCCCCCCCCCGTTTTTGAGCAGCTGCACATTCAAAATGTATTTTCTGAAACCTGGCGAATGTGGCAGGTCTTTCTCGTGGGGGTTGGAAATGTGTCTTCAAGGCACATGTGACTAGTGCCTAAATTTTGGGATATTTTTCGCCCCACCCCACCTTGCTGTTGTTTCAGCTCCTTTGATTTGCTCTCGCTGTTTTAATATCTTACATTTATTTTACGTTTCAATGTGCTGCCCACCCTTTCAGCTTTGTAAGGCATCCCAAGCTGCGAGAGAGATGTAGAACAAATTTTTAAAAACCATGTCAATGCCATCCTCTTGCAGACCATGGCAACGCAACGGGAACCAACATTCAAGACGCCCTCGACTCCGTGTACCAGATGATGATTAGTGAGAAGGCGTTTACCAAAGTGCCGTGGGACAAAATCCGCCACGCCATCATTCTGTTCACAGACGGTGAGGAGAAATGGGGAGACACCCCCTCCCTCCCCCATAATAGGAAGAAGATTGCACAGAAGCCATAGGGTTCAATCCTTCTACCTGCCAACTAAAGGTAAAGGGACCCCTGACCATTAGGTCCAGTCGTGACCGACTCTGGGGTTGCGCGCTCATCTCGCATTATTGGCCGAGGGAGCCAGCGTATAGCTTCCAGGTCCTGTGGCCAGCATGACAAAGCCGCTTCTGGCAAACCAGAGCAGCACACGGAAACGCCGTTTACCTTCCCGCTGGAGCGGTTCCTATTTATCTACTTGCATTTTGACGTGCTTTCGAACTGCTAGGTTGGCAGGAGCTGGGACCAAGCAACGGGAGCTCACCCCGTCACAGGGATTCGAACCGCCGACTTTCTGATCAGCAAGCCCTAGGCTCAGTGGTTTAACCACAGATAATTTTGGCCCCAAGTAGAGACTAGGGAGAAACTAGATTCGGTTCACATTTAAAGGTGGATCTGTACCCAGTTTGCAAATTTCTGAAACAATATGCAAACTGAGACACTGCCATCTTGCAGTTCTGCAGCCAGGTACCGTACACACAGGTGCATATACCTGGCCAAAAGTGTCACCTGTGTCATGCATGAATTGCAGAAAATGACCGCGCGAAAAATGCATTACTGTATGTGAGGGGAAATGGCTCTACAAAAGCTTGCATATTCAGCAGAACTGCACACAAATATTGAGAGAAATTCTCACCGAAAGGCTGAGGGGTTTTCGCAAGGACTATAAAAATGGCCACTTGATGCGGAAATGTCGAGAACTGAAGCAATTCTAAAGGCCGGCAAAAGCTCCTCTCTCCTCTTCGTAGCCTATATAGGATTGCATCTTCCTTTCCTTTCTTCCTCTCCTTCCTTCCTTCCTTCCTTCCTTCCTTCCTTCCTTCCTTCCTTCCTTCCTCTCTCTCTCGCTCCCCCCTTTCTTTTAATTTTATTTCTTTATTTATCCCCTCTTTTTCCTGCAAGGAGCTCCAGGTGGCGTTCATGGTTCACCCCTCCTCACTGAATCCCCACAACAACCCTACAGCGTAGGTGAAATATACTCAGAGTCCTGCAGTGATTTCATGCTCTTTATTTCAGCTTGTAAAAACAGTGATTGAATTACGCCCCCCCCCCCCAAAAAAACCTCAGGCTTTTATATACATTATTTACACAATGAGTCCTGTCTGATTGGCTGCTTCTGCTTCCCTCCTGGAGCCTGATTGTGCTGCTCCTAGGGCACAAGGAGAAGGGGACGACAAAGGATGAGATGGTTGGACAGTGTTCTCGAAGCTACGAACATGAGTTTGACCAAACTGCGGGAGGCAGTGCAAGACAGGAGTGCCTGGCGTGCTCTGGTCCATGAGGTCACGAAGAGTCGGACACGACTAAACAACAACAAGATCCTACCAGCCTAATAGGCTGATTAACTTCCTCCTGGAGTCTGATTGGACTGCTCCTTCAAGCCAATCAGTTGTTGCATTCTAGGATCCTTACCTGCCGATTGTTCTAGGATCCAAGCTTAGTACATAACAGTAGGCTAGGCTGAGAGTCAGCGACTGACTCCAAGGTCACCCAGTGAGCTTCATGGCCAAGTGGGGATTTGAACCCTGCTCTCCCAGTCCCAGTCTGACACTCTAACCCAGGCACCCCAAGCTTCGGCCCTCCAGATGTTTTGGACTACAATTCCCATCTTCCCCGACCACTGGTCCTGTTAGCTAGGGATCATGGGAGTTGTAGGCCAAAACATATGGAGGGCCGCAGTTTCGGGATGCCTGCTCTAACCCCTATGCCACACTGGCTTCCTTTTTGCATTCATTTAAAACGTAGAGCCAGAGGCGGAGCTAGCTGCTCTGGCACCCGGAACGGGGCACATGCTGTGCCCACAGGGGCTGGGCTAGCCGCCCACAGGCATGGGGCGAGCGTCCCAGGGGGCGCCGTAGTGATGTCACCCCCCCTCAGGGATGACACCCAGGTGGGCCGCACCTACCGCACCCCCTTTCTCCACCAGTGTGTACAGCTTCAGCCAGTGCACACTGGAGCCTTTTAATGATTTCTCGTCGTGACACCCCAGTGTGCTCCAGCATGTAACATGGGAATCGCTGCCTGATTTTGTTTGCATGGTTTTGTTTGTCCTCTTAGGGAAGTCTAATATGGGAGGTTCCCCCACAAAGGCTGTGCGCAGCATAGAAGACTTTTTGAATGTGAGAGCAAACAGGAAAGACTACCTGGGTAAGTCATATAAACCTACTTCACTTGAGTGATAGTTAAAAGGAGGGTGCCTGGCTTACCTTCCAAGTCCTGGACTGCAGAATCCGGGACTGGCAGCCGTGTGACACCGGAAGTTGCATCAACGTAACTTCCGGTGTCGCTTTGCCCTTCTATGGGCACCAAAAATGGCCGCCGCCGGCTTCAAAAGTAGCTTCTACGCATGACCGGAAGTGCGGCGATGGTCATTTTTGGTGCCCATAGAAGGGCAAATCAGGGGGGGGGGGGAATGGCCGTCGGCAGGAGAAAATAATGGAGAAAAACGGGAGACGAAGTGATACGGGGGACCACCGGGTAAAGGCAAGTAAAAACGGGGGTTTCCCGGGGAAAACGGGGTACTTGGCAGCTATGGTGCCTGGTCTGTCTGAGGAGATCATCCAGCGGGCTGAGGCTCTTTTCCGGATCCCAAACGTCACAATGACAACGATGCTTCATTTACTTTTTTTTAATTGAAATGATTTTTATTAAATTTTCACTTTAAAGAACAAACAGTCAATTCCCACATTTGTCGACACATCTCTTTCCCCACCGCTCTGCCGAGCTTTTGACTTCCCTCCATCCCCCCATCAGGCTTTCCCTCTTCCAATCTGCATCTCACAGTCTCTGCTTATATATCCAATCCGTGTCGTAGGATTTATTTCAATCCTGCTAGTGTCTCCAAGAAAACTCCATGGACACTCTTGAGAGTCCCATGGACTCTTGAGAGTCCCATGGACTGCAAGAAGATCAAACCTATCCATTCTTAAGGAAATCAGCCCTGAGTGCTCCCTGGAAGGACAGATCGTGAAGCTGAGGCTCCAATACTTTGGCCACCTCATGAGAAGAGAAGAATCCTTGGAAAAGACCCTGATGTTGGGAAAGATTGAGGGCACTAGGAGAAGGGGACGACAGAGGACAAGATGGTTGGACAGTGTTCTCGAAGCTACGAACATGAGTTTGACCAAACTGCGGGAGGCAGTGCGAGACAGGAGTGCCTGGCGTGCTATGGTCCATGGGGTCACGAAGAGTCGGACACGACTAAACGACTAAACAACAACAAAGTGTCTCCAAACCTGTACAGTTTTTATTCATATAGTCAATAAATTTACTCCAGTCTCTTTGGAATTTTGCTTCATCCTGGCTTCGGATACTGCAGGTCAGTTTTGCCGACTCCGCATAGTCCATCATCTTCGTCTGCCACTCCTCTATCATTGGTAGTTCTTGTAATTTCCACTTTGGGGCTACTAATGTCCTTGACGCTGTTGTTGC